>NC_079561.1:17075599-17731849 GCF_015846415.1 Triplophysa dalaica | reverse complement strand
TGTCTCCCAGCACTGGGAGAAAATTCCTGGCCAAGTTTTCTACCATTTTCTGGGTTGTGTGGTAATTTAATAAATCCAAATCATAATCCAAGGAAAACTGGCCCCAAATTTTTGTATTTTCATTTATTTTAAACAAATGCTGTAGGATTGATTAAAAAATTTGCAATAGTTCAGTAGGGCATTATAAAGATCACGAGAGGATCAATATGGATAACATTGGAGAGTATCAACATCTGGAATATCTGCTGGTGGAATATGGTCATGTGACCACATGCAATTTGTCCTCCAGGATCTAAGTGCATTCATGTTAGTACAGCTGTAATTTTAATTTACAAGTATACACCATTAGAGAAGAGTTGCAGATATATTTGAAAATATAACTTTGAGCAAGCTGAATCTCAGAATTGGACTCACCTGTTCATAGCAGGAAAGATAACTGTAAAACTAATGTTTTAAAAATCATTTTTAAATATAATTGCTGTGGATGCTAATAAAGTTTTTGTCAGTTATCTTTAAAGTTCTTTTTCTTGCTGTGAATGAGCTTTAATTGTCCGAAAACTAAGAAAAATGCTTGGAGAAAACAAGGCGTTTCAGTTAACATTGTCTGGTTTTCATCTGTGCAGAAAGCTTTCGTCATCTTTATATTGTATGTAAAACACCTATTTTTATGATTTGCAATATTTTCTAAATGTCAATGTTTATATTTTGTATTTCACTTGAAGATTGTTGTTCCATGCCATCTTTCCTGATACTCTGAAATGAAGAATCAAAGACATGTACATTTGTTAAAAAGTTACCAAAGTAGATCAAAATGTATCCGAGGAACTTGTTTCAGACAAAGAATGGACAGATGCAGAAAAACGAGGGATTATCTTTGTGTCAACAGTGCAACATTTCCATCAGGTGAGACAACAGGAGACACCAGAGAGACACTGGGTTCATGTCATTGATTAATAATTACAAAAATGTGTTTGACTCCACCATTGGATTGATGCTGGTTTTAACAACGGCCTTTTAACCCATTATGTGTTTCTGTCCAATTAAATTAAAGCATCTTTAATAGAAAAATAGTTCTTGTTCATTTTGTTCACTTGTATGTTCAATCGATCAGATCCAAAGCTTGATTTAATAGAAAGTGTCTTGGTATTGAATATCTGTAACCTCTAATTCAAGGCTTTGCAGTATTAAACATTATTTTGTTTTCATTGTTCAGTTATTGTCAGACGATTCCTTTCATAAATGCTCTGTAACACATCTATCCTCTTTGAGAAACAGAAATTGGCCATAGAAAGAACATTTGAGCTGATAATACAGTAAGTTTGGGAAAATTTGCATACATGAGATTGCAAAAATATTTAAAGATAACATTTAAAATATAAATTTTTATTAGTGGTATTGCATTCATTTTGTACATGCACATGTTGAAGGTTTACACAACAGAAGGTGCTTCATTATTGCTTTTCTTCTAATAATCATATACATTTTAGTGAAATTCACATCAAACAAATGTATACTAACTTTCGAACTCTTATAAAATTATGAATTCTCATGAGATCGAGCTGCATTTGGAATATGTACCACATAACATTATGTCTTAAAGGGTAACTCGGGACAAAAATGAAAATTCTGCAATAAATTGCTCACCCTCAAGTAGTTCAACATCTGTATGACCTCCAATTTCCCCCAAAACACAAATTAAGGTAGTTTTGGAAGCTTTCTGATTCCTCAGATTGTAACGCAACCGAACACGAGCCACATGACAGAGCATCCTGTATCAGCATTCCTTGACTCATGCGCATTCTGACCACAGAGGCTCTACATCAGAATGCGACGAGCGATGCTGACACCCAATGCACTGTCGTGTGGGTCTCGGGAATGCGCGGTGGAAACTAACACTCAAATTAGGAATATTTTGAATATAGTAACTATTTTTGTTTGTTTGCACACAAAAATGTATCTCTGCTGGTTCAGTTTAAATTAATATAATGTGACAAAGTCGCATGAACAATTTTACGATGTCTTTAGACACTTTCAGGGCTTTGAAGATTGGTTGCGTTGCAATCTGAGTAGGAGTCAGAAAGCTTCCAAAACTACATTTGGTGAGTTGGTATGTTTGTTATGGCTATAAAATGCAGCTTCTTACTAAAGACTTGAGATTTATTGGCGAAAACAATCGAAAACGTTTATCAAAGTAAGACCAGATTTAGTTCAGAATATCATAGATGTTTTGATGTGGGCCAATAATAAACCAGCTAACAATCACGACAGCATTTCAGTCTCATGTTGGAGAGTATCGCACGAACAAGCACCACTAAAACATTTTTCTTCAGAAAATGTTCTAGTTATATTTTCAGATGTGTTTTAACAAACCTTTCACCTGAATGTGTGACTTTAAAACACACGTTTCAGTGATTGTTTTAACACATATATTTGTCAGTAGGCTAACTTCTTTTCTTCGAATAAAACAACATTTGGAGAACAGCTCATGAACAAAGATTAACAAAATGCACATGGAAAAAGTCGGCTGCAATCAATAATGTTATAAAATAGAATAAAGTCAAATTCTCTTCTATCTTTTTCTTCTCGTGCGAGAAATCCTTTCTTATTTTTTATTTATACTCTGTATGTGGAAACATTTCTTGGGCTCACCATCTGTGAAATACTCTAGATAAGACGATTGATCACCTGGTATGTTTGTGTCCATTGCTTACTTATCTCTGTCCTTTTAAAAGTTTTTCACTTAGGAGCGAAGCCTCACTGGAGTCAACAGCAGCCGTCCAATTACTCTAAATATTAAATCCCCCCAAGCAGCGAAAGCAGGCCGCTAAACGGACGCCTAGCCCTACAACAGCCAATTCTGCACATTTCTAGAGCTGACATTATGCAGAATCTGCACTTCTGTTTCTGAATAATTGGTCAATTTGGCCATTTTCTCTCACGGTTCAGGAATGATAAATATGTTGTTCTGCAGGATGCACACAATGGCCCGTCGAGCATCCGCTGGAGACCTCGGCAGGTAAGACGGATTTTAATGTGGAATACTTACAAAGTCCCTGTTTACTGGCCTCGCCTCATTTAATATTAAACACAAGAGTTATTGAAGCAACCATCAACCAGAGCTATTACAAAACCATAGAGATAGAGCAGAAAAACAAGAGAGATTTAAAGAAACCGTGTGGTAGTGCGATGGAGAAAATAAAAGAGCATTTGGGTGAATTTCAAAACTGGCAGTATTGATTTGTCTGTCTAGACTTCAGTCTTGGTAACCACGCATCACTTCTCCAATCCATATATTCATTTGTTTGTCATCTTTGACCTGCTCCTAAGAATAATTGACCAAATCGCTCTGTACTAAGACCCAGTGAACCGCCTCCGAAAGCAAGGTTTTAGGGCATCGTCAGCAACGCACCTTATGTCCAAAAGGTGCCAACTTATACTGCCTCAGACACATTCATTTTGGTTAAATTCTAAAGGAACATCAAAATTCTTGATGGAGTGCAATCCAAAAATGCATTGAAGTAAATTAAGAAACCAAAATAATCTAACACTGTTTGAAACAAGAAAAAAATTATGATAGATATATTTCCTTAGATCTGAAATCGTTGTCTCTCTATCGCCATCTCTGTTTGAAACAAACACTGCAATAAATTGAAAGAAAAAATGAATAAAAAATGTTGTATTTCTTAAATGAAAAAGAAAACATTTTTGTGTCTATTGGAGTAAATATGCGAAATAAAACAAAGAAAAAAAGTTGTGAACTTGATATTAATAATGTCTGGAGATGATTCTGGGTTGAGACTTCTCTTCTCAGGAGGAGACTTTGCTGTTTTCCAGCCGTGAGTAAATGTTCTTTTTTTAAATCCTCCTAAATGTATTCTCTTTATTAGGGTAATTTTCCAGATTGAAGGAAGCCATTTTGCATGATTTTGGAATAATGCCAACATAGTCCTTATCACTGAACAGCATTAATATCACGGCTCAGTGCTGAATCCAAACAAAAGCCTGGCTATAATGCTTCTGTTTGGCACATCTGATCGGAATACTTTGTAATTATTTTCATGAAAGGAATTCTCCACAGCTGGTGCGATTAGTCAGGAATTCATTATTCATGCTGTGTGTCTGACATTGTGTAAACAGCCAATTACATAACAGTATTTATTAGAAGTAAATGTGTAAGTGTTTAATCATTACACTGAGCACAAGTGACACCATACTCAAGCTTCGCATTGAAAAAATATTTCTGGTTCCCCAAAGAACCCTGTAGTCAAAAGTTCTTAAAATGACAATTCTTTTCTGACCTTTTCATAGTCTGGAAACTTGTTCCACTATAGGGAACCTTATGTGCAATAGAAAGGTTATGGAACAACCAAGAGGAAAACTTCATTGTGCAGACATTTTTCTGCTCAGAATGTTTGACTTGGTTCTAGGTTGCGTTTCATTTAAGTATCAACTTTGTCTCAAAAAAGGGACCAATAAAAAGACAAATGAGGCCATTTTTCTAATCCATGAAGTGCATGGAGGTGTAAAATAATTGATAATAATGAAGATATAAAAAATAAAAGGAGAGGTCAAATTTGGGTAAATTTGATGAGGAACTCTTTTTCACAAAATATCTGAGACACAGGAGACTCAAACAAAAGTTTCCATTTGCTCTCCATTTAATCGAATTGATGTCTAAGAGGTCTCATCTTTGCATCTTAGGAATCTTTTAACAGTGCTCTATAATCACGATTCTTTATGCTATCATGAAGACCAAGATGACCGTGCATTTTCAACCCTAGCATCAAACACGTTCCTCTGACGTTTTCTTGTGTTTTCTTCTCTGATAAACAGCTTTAAAACATTTCAAGGTTTTTCACTTCTGCCCTTTTGCACTTTAGCATTTAATAAAAATTATGTCCATTCATTCGGGCCCTTATCACTTTTGAAGCATACATGCAGGTTTCCCACAGATGAATGGCACCCTTGCCTTTTGATTAATATAATGGGTTTGCGGCCTGTATAGGTGGGATGTCAAGGTAAGACGTGACGTTGAAACCCAATGTAACAGAACAGGCATGACCCATTGACACCCCTCAGATGTCGTATGGTAAGCGTGATGATCTCGGACTGAAAAGATTTTCCACATGATTAAATATTTATCCTGTTTGTGTCAAATCAAATTAATGTTTATGATGTAATATGTTGGACATTAGTATGAAAAGTCCTTGGTTGGATATCTTCTGTATGTGCACTGAGAACCTTGAATTTAACAGATTAATTCCAATGCGCGACACGTCTTGCTCGCATAATCATGACTAACTTGGCCAAATTATAAAGTCTTGAGTCATAGACTAATTCATATATTTTCATTTATGACAGCGAATTCAATTGGAAAGCACTCAGGGTGACTAATCAATGACATCATTTTTTTGTGTCATGTGTGTAGTAAGAGGTCAGACCTTTAAGACCCATTTAATATAATCCAGTTAAGATGTCTTAATTCTTATACTGCATTTCCACAGTCTGTAATACATGGTGGTTTGTCTTTGGGGATGAACTTGTTTGGCATTTAATTATCTCTTTCTGATTTCCAAATGAGTTTTCTTTTCATTGCAAAACTAATAATAATAGATGCCGCTGGATCATGAAAGATTAGATTTGCCTGTCTGGAGACAGCCAGGAGACAGCCCGCTCTATATTCAAATCATCTGAGATTTACACCCACCTCTTTAAAAACATGAAGAAAGAAAAACACTTGTGAAGGCAATAACAGGCAGAATATATCCTCAGATTCTCAGAGAAAGAATCACTTCTGAATATTATTTTGATGTCGATGAACGTGTCAGATGAGAGCTTTCAACACAATCTCACAGATAAAAAGCTTTTTAAAATGTGGCTAATTCGTATGAATTGTTCAATCTCATTCGTACATTTTTGTACAATTCGCTTTTTCGCCGGTTACTTTAGGGTGGGGCTTCAGTATTGCTTTTTTCTAACGCTATCCCGTTTCATAACCAGGATCCTATTCTCTTTTATTGACCATTCTCCCAGAAAAGCAAGCCCACACATCATCCCCAAGTGAAAGACCACGCCCACGTGCTAGTGTGAGAGGAAGACCACGCCCACATGTCTATGAGGCATTTACATTTAGACATTTGGCAGATGCTTTTATCCAAAGCGACTTACATTGCTTTATCCTATACATTTTACATAAGTATTTGCAATCCCCTGGGATCGAACCCACAACCTTGCGTTGTTAACGCAATGCTCTTACCACTGAGCTACAGGAAAGCTACAAGGCAGCATGAGAAAGACCATACCCATCAATGCCACTTAACAGTGATGAATATCGTATAAACCGTGGACATAACGCTGGATCTGGAGATCGTTTGAAACGGATCGATGGCCCGGTCCCAGAGCTAAAATATGCCGGACATGAACAACACCCGGTGAGTCAAATTGAATCATGACTGTGTTTTGTTGACAATCGGCGCGCATACGTGCATAATGTAAACAACCCGAAGGGAAAATGCGATTATGTATTGTGTGCTTGAGCTGTATTTGTCCATCTTCACCTCCAGCAGCTCATCTTTTCCGGAAATAATCATACAGCTGAATCTGTACCATGCGTTTGGCATCACAAACTTAATTTTTAATCACTGTGACTGTGATCTTTGTGATCTAAAATGCAAAATATTTTTAGTGTTCTAATGAGCGGTAAATAGGACAAAAATTTCATTCAGTGGTGATAGTAAATCCTTGAAGGTTTCTGGTGAGATCTCAGGTTTCCAAGGAAACCATTGAATGAAGGTCTGATCAAACATTTGAAACACAAGGACAGCAAAGCCTGTGAAACATTCATTGACTTCTGTACTTTCACTCTCCTGAGGTTTCCCTCCGCCAGCAAACAGGTTTTATCTGCCCGCTTTATGATAAATGGCTTCTCGATCTGATCCATTAAGCTATATGTGACAAAGCACGATTCGGCCTTGACTTAGCCCGTTCAACTAAAGGGCAAAAGGTCTGTCTGAAAAACTGTAACCATTTGGACTGTTGACACCAAGTCTTTGTTATAGGACAAGAAGGCCAATATATAGCAAAGTTAAATTAATCACTGAAATATTGTCTTAAACTGCACAGATTATACAGTGTTTATAGATTTTTATAGTTTGCTCTTTCGAAAATGTAAAAACTGTAAAAAAAAATTAAAGAGCAAGTTCCCCGCGATCCCATTTTTCAACCCTTTAGTTAGTATGTAATGTTGCTGTTAGAGCATAAATAATACCTGCAAAATGATAAAGCTCAAAGTTCAGTGCCAACTGAGATATTGTCTTTAACAGAATTGTCTTTTCAAGTACTACAGAGAACGGCTTGAATCAGACTACAGCCCTCTGTCACTATTCCGAGTGCTTTAAATAACCTCCGCCAACAGGAATTTGCCAAAAAAGGGGCGAGGTCTTCCTCAGAGAAGAGGAAGAGCCGATGGAGTAGTGTATGGTTATAAGAGATTGTATACATTTGACTGAAATACGTGCTAAACTACTTTCACTTTCATCACAGTCCTACAGGTGGTAATAAGAATTCAGCTACACACATTCCAAGATAACCAACGGTCAAATAACAGCTTCCATGACTTTAACAACGGCTGTGAAAGCTGTTCTGTTTAATACACTGATATTGTGTGTGTGCGCTCACCTCTTAAACACTTCTATGAAAAGTCCTGTGAAGTCCTGCTTGCAAATTTCTCATGGTCAATCTGCTTGTTTTATTATTCAACTCGGGTCGAATATAAAAAGGCAAAACTAATGCTTCTGTTATTAGTGTCATTTAATATAACCGGTCTGACGCCATTAGGTCCGGTGTCATAGTAGGAAAAAATTATCTCTAACATAGATTGACGTTTGCTCATGCACTAATAGACCTCTGTTACACTTCGATCGATCCGCATGTTTTTAACTGATAAATTCTAGTTGAAGCCATTGTTACTGTTAATTGCTAAAAGCCAAAGTTTATGAATATAAGTGAGAGGGGCACTGACCAATCACAACAGCCTGAGAAGCGGAAGCCAATCATGAAAGACCTGGTCAGCTTTACCAATCAAAGCGTTTCGGAAGGAGGGACATTATATAGACCAGAAGAAATCCAGTTGTTTTGTGAGAAGAGGGACAGTGATGAACAATAGACTTGAAATCTTTGAAATATAAGCGTTTTTTTAAATTAAAGTACATGAACATCCACTGTTAAACACCCAAAAATCTTAATCAAAGCCTCTAAAACAGCCAAAGACTGGGTCCTTTAAATGTAAGTGTTCCTGAAATCTTGTCATCCTCTGTAAAATTTGGATCATGTTCAGATTTCACAATTAAGGGACTCTTTATCGCAAGAGTGCATTTCTGCAACAAGATTAAAAAATCAAGTCTAAATTCTGTTTCCTCTCCTCTGCGGCTGTGTTTTGTTTTTCACAAAAGCTGCTGAGATAAAGGATTTGTGGTCAGTATGGATGAAGCACCATCCATCAAATGACCTCCTCTGAGACGCTTAAACTTCTGTGAGATGAGGAGAAAACTGCTGGCAGGGAGAATTCTCATCTGTGTCTGTCATAATCGTTGCGTCAGTGTGAGATACAGCAAACCACAGCTGATGTGTCTGTCATCGTTTCCTCTGATAATCTCCGATGTGAATCAGTATCTGAGAGGGTGGCCGCTGCATGCGTGTTGGGTGTTCATTGTGTGTGCTTTTTGGATGTTGTCTAATAATAATTTACACATATCATCTAAAGAAAAAGATCACTTACATTATCTACAGGAAATGTAAAAAAAGTTCTTGCATTTGCATTGTTCTTCCTGTTTTCTATTCTTCTCTAAGGGAAATGTAACATTTCACTTTTTTGTCTATCTAAAGAAAACTTTTGCAATTTATTAATGCCTCAGCAAGAATTAGAAGCAAAAGAACACGTTAACACAGCAGAATGGAGAGAAATGACAATAGGTTATATATCATAGAAGTAGACGTCTCATAAGTTTGTGCAGAAAAGTATGATAGTGTATATTAGGAAAATGTAGCGTTCTGTATAACTGCTGCTCTTGTAGAATGTATTTAAAAGGGTTGTTTATTCTAACTTTGTGATTGCAAAGTTATGACTTTGTCTTGCAACTGTTAAAATATTGAACAGCAGCAGCTGCGTCTGAATTCGCTCACTTGTTCACTCGTTCACTATCCCTATAAACCGAATGCTGAATAGTCCACTATATGGGGAAGAAATGAATGAAAATGAGTGAACGACTTTGGACGCTGACGTAATATATCCTGCGTCTGACAGTCGCAGACATTCGTCATAATGCTTACACCTTTGTGGCTTTATGGATTGTTCTGTAAAACGGTAAAGTTCATTTTTACATTATTCGTCACGTTTATTTTATTCGTTTTTAATACAGATTTTAAAACAAATGTTTGCCACGTTTATTAAGTATTACATTTTTACGTTTAAAAAAATAACCTAATATATTTAAAATAAAACAATGCTACATATAACATTAATTTAATCTGTTTATTCTCAAAAAGTTGAAAATAGCTGTCAACAAGAACAAACACAAGTGTATAAACGTACATTCATGGCATTAACAGGCACTCTCCTCCAGCTGATTATTATCAGACGGTTGATTCGCGTTGTATCATGGGACATATGAGTGAGCAAGTGTTCATCGAATGTACACTCAAAATCAGAATGCATTGTGGGTAAAAAAATAGTGAACAAATAAAGGAATGAGTTGTTTACTCAAAATTCAGACAACACAAAAAAATGGCCGACACCCGATATAATGCATTAAATAGGAGATAGGGGATGAATTCTCACACAGCTAGTGTATTGTTTATTCGTGTAAACTGTATTTGCAAAATATGCATGAAGTGCTCAGATCATTCTGCTGTTGCTCTTCACACTGACTGTTCTCTTAATGGAGTAGTTCACTTTCAAAATAAATTTTCATGATAATTTACTCATACCCATATCATCCGAGATGTTTATATATTAGTTTCTTTAGTCAGAAAGAAATGAAGGTTAATTTTGATGAAAACATTTCAGGATTTTTCTCCATATAGAGGACTTCAATGGACTCCAAACGGTTGAAGGTCAAAATTACAGTTTCAGTGCAGCTTCAAAGTGCTTTAAACGAAATATAATCACTTTTCCGTTCAATACAAAATCTGAGCTATTTTAATGACCGTAACAGTAGTATTAACTGTGTTGGTGGAGCGGAAAAAAGACTGCCGAAAAGCTGCCGAAAAGGGCCGGGCTACAACCCGTGCTTCTCGGGCCTAGATTTGAGGCCTGTGCAGGGCTCTAAGCCTAATATACTTCATTCATGGGTTGTGTTAGAATGAAAAGGAATCCATACACCAAACAATGTAAAAGTCATATAAAAATATATATTTTTCTACTTATCCTTTTGTGCACAGTCACGTTTTTTGTTAGTGCACCTTTGTTCTTTGTTGCCATGTCATATGAAAATCTTCAATTAAACATTTTTACCTCAATTAATCTTGGACATTTAATCTAAGCAATATGCATTTGCTTTGTTTGCGTATTATTATTTTTTTTTTTATAATGAGATGAATTTATGCATCCAGAAAATATCTGAAATAGACAAATTGGCTGAATATTGTTTTTTCTGCCCCTAAAACAACATCAAACAAACAAACAAGCAAAAGCACTGATTGGTTCATTAGAATGGTTTCTAAATAACTAATCTGAAATTTCTTTAGTGTTCATACTCGAGCAGGACATAAAGGCATTTTGTGCATCAAAACTACGGCTATGAGAAAACATTTGCTCACTATTGATTTCATCAGACAATTTCAAAAGTTTGCTTTACTTGTGTTGACCTACAATTAAACATGCGTGTTTTGAGTTTTAAAATAGTATGCATACTTGAAAAGAATTTCTCTTTGCATTTCTGTAAAACTCCCCATATGCAGGAGTGTTGCTCTAGGTCCAAAGGAACTGTACTTTCTACTCGAAATCACATTAAGCAAAAGGTACTTGATTTTTCATGTGCCCTGAGTTTCAATTGAGCAAAATTTGAGGACGGTTTTAAAGTCCTATCTCTGGAAATCATTTTAAATGTGATAAAAAGTCAACTTCGGTGACCAATTTAGTTTGAGAAGAGTGAGAGAAGATGAAAACAGAAGAAAAGGCCAAAAGTGGGGGATTAATACTTTATCTCTTCTGAATGTGATCCATCATGAGGGAAAATAGACTCTGGCAGATGGACACTTTTAGTTTGGATCTTGAGAGGAGTGACTTTTCACAGGGACAAATGTCCATTACTGTATCACTGTCTTCTGCAGCGTATATGCAGTGTATATCAGTTTGGAATGGGACAGATTTATAACTAAGTGAATCGTGTGTGTCTGTAAATCTCAGGCTTATCTCGATGTCCAAATACATTGGAATTTCGAAACAATATGATAAATAACTGTAGGTTGATGTAATCGAATAAACAAACGGTCCTTGTTTATAGACTAGAATAGCATGTACTGTATATGGATGTCCAAAAACCAAACAAAACAGTACCTATACTGTTGTTAGGTTTGTTAGGATTTTAGAAGTTTATATAAATCTGACATATGCCAGTGTTGCCAGATCTCACTAAAAATAAGTTACCAGGGGCCCGTTTCAGAAAGGTTTAGTGAAAACTCTGAATATATCAACCCTGAAATAAGGGAAACTCTGGGTTTTCCGTTTCAGAATGTGAGGAGTGTCAAACAAGAGAAAGCGGGGTAAGTCAAGCTCGTTTCTAAAAGAGAGGTAACTTATACTCAGAGTCAGTAACCATACTAACTTACTCTGTGAACCCTATCTGGTCAAGAGCAGGTTTTCTTTGGCAAACCCAGAGTTTCTTTCGATCTCCCACTTTGTAATGCGCAAGTACCTCATTACCTCAATCAATACCTCATTCCTTCATTCATTAAAACAGTCATTCATGGTACACATTTTGATCACACAGAGACCGTCTCGGTGACTAAAATGTCATATGTGCTTTTATGGAGGATCCTCTATGTGAAGAGGCTGCATTCATTCGTATGGATGTTCTTTGATTTCAGGAGAGGAATTTAGGACCTGAGTGGAATTTTGTCATTTCCCTGTGCATTTTTATTAAAACTGTACCATTTTTCTTTACAGTGAATGAGATATATCAAAATATATCTGAGTTCTGAGCAGGGTTGGAACCGATGGTCACTTTGAAATAAACACAAGAGTCTGACACACTAACAAGTGTCCCATACACCATGATGTCTCACAAGGCTCACTAGAGTACTCATGACGACTGAGAGATAGAAGAACTTTTTCATTATTTTGGATTTATTTGGATTTCATTCATTTATTCACTGATTAATTTGTTTGTTTATTGGTACATTTATCTTTTTATTTGTTTAAACTTAAGTAATTTAAACATTAAAGCACATTAGAAACTGTATGCAGAGTAGAAAGTGTGCCTCGCTCTCAAGCGCTTTCTGCCGCCATGTTGCTTTTTTTGGGGATCTGTTGCCATGGTGAATCGTAATTTTGAAGCTACATTGATCATGGCTTGTCTTATAGTGGTTCAAGTGCCTAACTCAAGGTAAGCTTACCCAGAGTTGATAGAACTAACTCAAATACGCTGTTTGTATATTTTATGGCTCATCAACCATCACACCTTCCAGAAAGGCACGAAACCTAGGAGTGGTGATCGATGATCAGCTCAACTTCACGGATCAAGTTGCCGACACCGCCCGGTCCTGTAGATTCATCCTCTACAATATCAGGAAAATTAGACCCTTCGTGTCAGAGCATGCTACGCAAGTCCTAGTGCAGGCTCTAGTCCTGTCCAGACTGGACCACTGCAATGCGCTACTGGGTGGACTTCCAGTTTGCACAACCAAACCTCTACAGATGATCCAGAATGCTGCAGCAAGAGTTATCTTTAATGAACCGAAGAGAGCACACGTCACTCCTCTACTCATTAAGTTACATTGGCTCCCTATAGTCGCTCGCATCAAATTCAAGACTCTGCTCCTGGCCTACAAGACCACCACTGGTTAGGCACCACCTTATCTTCGCTCCCTAATACAGACATATGTACCCGCCAGATCCCTACGCTCTGCAAACGAACGCCGTCTTGTGGTTCCATCCCATAAAGGTAAAAAAATCTCTCTCGCGCACCTTCTCCGGATCTGTTCCACCTATGTGGAATGATCTGCCCGCTGCTACAAGATCTGCAGATTCTGTAGCCATCTTTAAGAAACACCTGAAAACACATCTCTTCCGCCAACATCTTACTGATCTGTTCTGACTCTATTTTCTTCTCTACTCTTTTCTTCTCTACCCATTAAAAAAAGAAAAAAAATATGAATGAATGAATGATTCTGTATACTGTGTTAGGCTATATGAGACCAGTCTTCTTTTTGATTGCACTTATGCTTTTGTTGTACTTGTGCTGTCCCAATTGCTTCCATTACCTACCCCACTTGTAAGTCACTTTGGATAAAAGCGTCTGCTAAATGTAAACGTAAATGTAAATGTATATAAATACTTTAGACAACTAAAGTGTTGGTTGAACCTCTCAAGGTTCCCAAGGTCCGCAAAATATAAGTCAACCACAATAAACCTAAATAGCAACAATGTTTCAGCTGTATAGACATTTCTTCAATGAAAAAAAAACAGAAACTGTAAAAGAAATTCTAACGGTTTACAATAAAACACTGCTATGAACCATTAGCTTTCTACATTTAAACTATTCATTTTTTATGTGTTTTGGGCATTCTTCCGATATGATTTAATTATGTTATATTGGTTCCCATCCGTCAGATAACATCCCAGAATACATCACTCACCAGTAGAGACCACTATAGTTTCCATTAAAACCTTCCCATTATAACCATTAAATCCATTACATTTTCTATTGTGCATGAGGGTTATATTGTTTTTTCAGCAGGTAAGTCCCTTAAATTGGTCAAACTAGTATATTTCTTACATCATCACTTTGTGTGCACAATAAACCTGGAAGATATTTTCTGTTTCTGCTGTGAGACATATTAATAAACTGAATAGGACACATTAAAAAAACGACATACACACAAAAATTGTAGAAATTGACAGTAACCTTACCAGTCTTTATCTTTACAATAAAGATAAAGACTTGTTAATGTTTAATGTTCATTTATGTTTTAACAAACTTTTGCCAAAAACAGTAAGTTACTGGCAAGCAGCTGCATAATTACAGCAAAAAAAAATAAAGTGTACCGTTTAACAAACAAAGCTAAGATTTGTCCAGAAAGTTTCTAGATTGGTTGCTATTCATTTTGTAAGTCTGTAAAGGGGTCTGAAAAAATGTGAGTAAGATAATTAAAAGTTGATTAAATCAAATCAAAGATCCCATACATTCTTATACTGTATACTATATACTGTAAACCCAAACTCTCAAGCAGGTGCTCACTGTTAGATCTGCCGGCGGTAACAGAAGTGCACAACTTCTTTTACACACACACAGCAAGTGATGGTGTGCATGAGGGAATCACAACTCATCGCACAAAAGCAGTTAATGTGCTGGCACATTTTCCAGCTGAATACAGTGACAAAACGCCGTAGCTTTTAGTAATGTAATCAAATGACAATATCTGTCACACTGATTATGTAGTGACAATCATTAGCATATCATACAATTATCCACAAAATTCTGGAGAGGATGCCGTCTGCCAGCAGGTGGGAGGATTCTGTGAGCAATCCCTCAGCCTAAACTGTCAGTTAGCATAAACTAGAAAGTATAGAGAACAGTGGAAAATATGCAAATTTAGAGCAACCGATTAAAGTGTTGAGAGTGACATGTGACATAAGCACATTCAGATGCTAAGCAACATAACTCCATTTCAGGCTTATTTAATACCCAGAGAGTTATGACGATGTGGCATTCACATTTTACAAAACGCGCCACGATGTTTAGTCAATTCAGTTTGGATGCCAACCACACTCACATCTCCACGTTCAGATGGCAAACTTTGTGTTGTGTTTTAGAAATGAGCTGCTATTTCTATTCTGTATCTCAGTGGTAAGAGCCTAGCGCTAACCTCGCCAATGTCATTGGTTCAATCCCAGGGAATTTAACATATTTAGAAACAATAATGTATAGGATAATGCAATGTAAGTTGCTTAAAAGCGTCTGCAAAATGCATGAATGTGAATATAATGCTGGCGTTTGCAAAAAAACGTAGAATCTCATTGGTTATCGCATGTCTTGAGACAAGTTGTCATGTGATGTTTGGTCATGATACACACAAGAACCAATAAGATTTGAAGTTAGACATTGGCCATATTTGAAAGTGGTACTGATGTGTATTTGATTCAAGTAAGACAACATTATGAATAATTTACTATCACACACACCTATAGATTGTGTGATATGGATTACGTTAATGATGCTTGTCTGTGTTTTGTGGAGATGGAATGCTTTGTATCCCGAAAAGGAAGATAAAATAAATATATGAATAAATGTATTGGTTGCTTTCAAAAAAAGAATGGAAGCCATGAGGGTAAGTAACATCACAAGGAATATTATCCGCCAGCCAAACCGAATCCTACACTTTTAACATCTATGCATTTGGAAGACACTTTTATTTGCCTCGCAGTGCTCTCAAATTATGTGTTTTTTTTGTTTTATCAAACCTGCTAATGCAAGTCTCTGCCAGTTGAGCTACAGAAATGAGCACAAAAATATACGCTGTCTTTTTTCAGCTTTCACAACTATATCGTGCAGAAATCCATTTGCCTCATGTGATGTGCTTAATGAAAGGGCTATAGTGTTGAAATTGCACAGTGGGCCTTCTCATACCAATTTGAGCTTTTAATGCTAGGCAAATTGCTGGCTATATATAAAAACAAAAACAGGTATTTTACCAAACTTGTGAGTAATTCACAAAGAGCGGACAGCAGCGAGTGATGCATGATTCTGGTCATTTTTGTTTGCGATTTTGCTGCATCCATTCACAAAAATAAAGTTTTGATATACTTACTGTAGGAAATGTACAAAACATCTTTAGGGATTATGATTATTTTGATCCATAGGCTACAATGTATAATTGGCTATTGCTACAAATATACCCGTTTTACTTAAGACGGGTTTTGTGATCCAGGGTCACATATTAAATATTAATAAACGTTTAAATTAATATTTAAATGAATGAAACCACTGCATGAGATTTGATTGACTTTATTAATGGAATCAAAACTTTTGAACATCTCCTCTATATAAACACAGCATAATATTCTACTCTTCATAATTGACAAGCAATCTGATATAAGATTAATGAATAATCAAAAATTGATTTATTACCTTATAATTCACATCAAGAGCTGTTTTTTGCCTCTGGACATTATATTTTCCATTCAAACTCTTGTTGAATACACTTGACGGAAGTTTTGAATTGATATCTTTTTTTAAGCAAGTATGATGATGTAGTTAATTGACCTGTGGCGTAGAGCACTTCAGCAATTAAACTCTGATTTTATTGCTTTTTCCCATTCAAATTATGCAAACAACTTGCCCCAGTAATCCCCGCTGGGTGAATCTCAAGCAGAGGTTCATTTTTGTCAGCATGCTGTGATTTTGAAATTAAATACATGTTTATTAACTTGATTACTAGTTTGAGACTGTGAGAAAAATTCCTTTTCAACTCTGGATGAAAAAACATATCAGTATATGTAGCAAAAGTAAATGCATATTTTACCACTTTAATACTGTTTTCACAGACCAAAGCAAAAACCAACCTGATGTTCACTTGTGTCTGTACATAGTGATAAAACTAAACAGAAAACAAATGAAGATAAATTATCTTAATGATGTCTTGTGTGTCCAGTGTCGGAAAATGAAAAATGGAAGAGTTGCGTTGGGTGTTTGCTCTACACAAAACTGTTTAAACAGTTCAATGTTTTTTAAACCTTCAGACATCAATAATGCGCACTGCCATTCTTCCTCAGTCGGTGCCCAAACGAAAATGCCATGTTGTGATCATTTCCTCTTCAAACGTGCAGAGCGCTCTCCACCTACCAGAGAACAGAGCAATTATTTATTTCAGATTGATATTTTATTATTGTAATCAGCTCGGGCTGATCAAGTAGGTAGACTGCTCTGAGAACCCTTCAGCGCACTCCATTGACACTTCACTAATCAGGGCTGAGATCTCTTGAGCTCTCACCTCCGGTACGTCTGCGTCTGCAGCCTGCACTGGTGTTAGACGCTGTGTGATTTCTGTGTTAGGTGCTAATTTCGGCTCTGCGTTGCATCGAAATCATTTCAGATTTTGAAGTTCGCCGGTGATATGATGGAAGTTCTCGAGCTTATGAAATCAAATTTATTTATTAATGTTGGCTTTTAGTATGAATATGTTAGCCTTAAGGATGTCTATAAGCATTGACAATATTTGCAAATGGAAGTCTTTAAGGGACAGTATGTAATTTTTTGGAGGATTTACTGACGGAAATTAAATATAATACACATACCTATGTGTTCAGAGGTGTATAAAGACCTTACATAATGATGCGTTATGTTTTTAATACCTTAGAATCGGCTATTTCTATTTGTATACACTGCGGGTGCCCTTGCATGGAGTTGGCCATGCTGTTTCTACAGTAGCCCTCAACGGACAAACTGCTCTGCAGAGCGTTTTGTAAATATGATATCTCCTTTGGCAAAGAAGCAAAAACGTGACGACATCCAAGTCCTGTGTCAGCCAGTGTCGTGATTGAAAAGGTACGGGTGAGCAGTGGAGTAAGCCATTGGTTGCAGTTCGCAACATCACCGGTAGATGTCGCTAAAAACGTACCATTGCTCCTGTAAAACGTAATTGCTCACTTCTACCGATATGGATCAACAATTTTTATGACATCATTCTGCACTTCAGCTTCTCATCAGATTCCAGCCTAGGAGTTACAATATTATATCATATAATATTTGAAAAGGGGGTGGAGCCTCTCAATTTGTCCCACACTACCATTTTCAGTGGAAAAAACTTCAAAATATAATTGCATGGCACTTAAAAAGAAAGTTAATTAAAATATGTTTCTGCCCTAAATGTTTTTAAATTCATATTTAAACAAAAATAAGTTGCTGTAACTTAAATATACATATTTTTTTACATTGTAATATCATGAACAACGCTGCCGCATCCTCAAGTTCTGGGCTGCTGTTAAACTCTAAAAGTTGTATAAGACCTAAAGTGTTTATTCAGTACGCTGGGTCTGCACAATAAGGAAGCTTTGCGCTTTTCCGTGTAATAATACAACACCTTTGACAAGAAAGACAGCAGCAGTAAAAATGAGTTTAATGTAGATGTCTCCTCAAAACACATCAGTAATATTTCTAATGGAGATCTTTCTGTGCGATACGGGTATTTTCTTTGACTGCACATTTATATGTAGCCAACTAGATACCCTGTGAGTTCTTTCTGCACTTTGTTTGAAGAGAACACGTTGCTACCTATAAACAGAACTCAACAAAATGTGATTCACTTGTTCCCTTCACGCAGTAGACATTACCAGAAGAAACAGTCCTGCCATCCATCATTTGAGGGAACTCGCTCTTTATCCTCCTTGTTTTTGGTATTAAGTCCATTATCATAATGTTACTTCATCTTGAAAGCTTCATGTGTCATTTTGTATTATATCACAAATTGACCTCATTGTGAACTGACATACGGCGTTCCTTCCTTCCAGTCCAAATATTTAATGAAGAGAGACATTTGGTTGATATCTTCTCGTCTTTGCAAACATCTTGCGGTACTGTATAGCATCATTAAATCAGAGAACCGCTGACTCACGGAGATCAAAATAACAGCCAAGGTCAGTGTCAAATCCTCTTCAAATACACCATGAGAGTGACGAGTGATGGAATTCATTACCAGACAGCTGAACCCGCTGTCAGCATTTTACACACTTTTCCACACGTGCACAGATTTGTATGATTTATTTATTTCGGAGTGTATATTGTGTCTTAAAATGGTGGTTCACCCGAAAATTGTAATACTGTCAACATTTACTCTTGTCATTTCAAACCTGTTTGATTCTTCTACAGAACACAAAAGAAGATATTTTGAAGAATGTTGGTAACCGATCGACGCCTGTACCCATTACCTTGCAATGAGTTTTTGTCCGTATGATAGAATTGAATGAGTACCGCCATTGTTTGGTTACTAACGTTCTTCAAAATATCTTCTTTTGTGTTCTATAGAAGATGACACAATTTTTCTTTTTGCTTGAACTATACCTTTATGATAAGATGGCAATAAAAACAGAAATGAAATGGGATTTTAAATGTTAAAATACTCCTTTTGATCAACTTATATAGAGACCACTATAAGGAACCCTGTAGTTCCCTTTCTGTCGGTCTCTCGACGTTGTGTCGAGAACGACAGATGGGGTTCGCCCTTGAGAACCAATCAACTCTGACTACTATAGAAAAGGCCAATGAAATTTGGCGAATGAAATTTGCATGCCGGGCTCCGCCCCCGGATATCCGGTATAAAAGGAAGCCAGCGTGCAGCATTAATTTACCTTTTGTTCTTCAGAGCCTTCGCTCATGACTACGAACAGAACGAATTCAATGAATTCTTCTTCTTCTACGTTGCCGGATCTACGACGTGTTGCAGCGGATCGTCCCTACCTGCAGCGACCTTCCCCTGGGCGTCTCGGAGGTTCCGGAGGTGTTAGAGATTTTTTCTAAAATAGTCCTTTTCAGGACTGACTGAGCATTCTCCAGCGCGGCATGTCCCGCTGTTCTCTTAGGTGCGGCACCCTCATCGAGGAGGGGGATGGACACGATTGCTGCGTTAGGCGTCTGGGCATCCAGCACACTGAAGCAGCGTTCATTGACACATCTGCCCGCACTGCGGGCAGATTGTCATTCAGAAGTTGCGGTCACGGGTGGCTGTCTTCCTATGGGAACAAGCCACCATTTCGTCTGCTACCTGGGCTGTGACATCTGTGGCTACGGCCCCGATGACCACCCACGTTAGCAGCGTTAGTGATATGGGGAACTCTGCGAACATAAACCCGCCACCCAAGTGCTCACGGGCCGTTCGCACCCCGATTCGCTCTTCTGAACGTTCCCCAACCGGCGGTGGCATACCGTCCGGATTCTCACGCACACACTCGGAAACGATGTGTGACGTAGATGAGATGTCGCTCGCAGCATCGGAGGGAGACTGGCATCCGACTCTGACGAATCCGAGCTCCACCCACAGCGGTCGAGTTCAGGAGGAAGCAGAAGTGATATCATCCATGCTAACCCGGGGATGCGTGGTTCCTGAGGATGGAGCGCGGTGCAAACCGCGCCCACCCCGGGTGCCATGTTTTTCCCGGAGGTGCATGAGGAGCTGTGTAAAACTTGGAACGCTCCACTCACGGACCATTCCAGTGTAACCAGATCCGGCTCCCTTACTTCCCTCGATGGTGGGGCAGCCAAGGACTACGTCAGGATCCCCCAGTTGGAATGTCCGCCCGCGGTGCACCTGTGCCGCGGACGGCTACCACCAAAGCGCGTAAGACTTTGGCATCACTGGTGTCGAAGGCTTGCGATGCCATGGGCCAGGCTACCTCCTCTCTCTACGCCATGGCCATCCTGCAGGTCCGCCAGGCCAAGGCGTTGAGAGAGCTCCACGAGGGTAAGGTGGACCCGGGTATAATGCAGGACCAAGGTGGCGGCACGGGCCCTGGGTCGGACGATGTCCACAGTAGTGGTCCAGGAGAGACACCCCCGGCTATACCTTGTGCAATAGAGTGACACCAAGGAAGTCTGCTTTCATGATGCACCCATCTCGCAGGGTGGGTTGTTGGTAACACCGTCGAGGACTGCGCTCAGCAGTTTTTTGACGGTGAAGCAGACAGTGGCAATTAGCCACATTTTTTTCACGCTGCGACTCGGCCGCCTAGAGGCCTCCGAGATCCCGCGTGACGTCTGCTTCCCTGCAACCCAGGACCCCTTCGACATCGGCTCCGGTTCCTATGCCCCCACAGGCGTCACCCCGGTAGCAGAGGTCGAGGAGGAAACCTTCACCCCGTCAGCAACCTTCTCGCGAGAAGGGACACTGACAGGACGACCAACATCAGGCCCGAACCTTCATAGCCACGGCTCTGATCGGTCGGTACGGGACGACTCCTGCCTCGTCACCTTTTCAGGGCCTGGCACCCACATACTCGCAGAGTTTTTTCCGTTCACCCCGGGTGTACTTGCAGCCGATCGCACACTCTACTGGACTGTGCTCGGCGAACCGACCTCACACCCTGGCGAGGTGTGAGGTCGTATACATACGACAGCCATCACCACTCTCAAGCCGACAGTGCGTGCCGTTGTCCCGCCAGGAAGGTAAAAAGGCGGAGCCAACCTTTCCTCCGGGGACCCCCCGCGACAGATGGTTAGCTCCGCCAGCCGACGAACCACCCCCGTGGGAATGATGAAGCAGACCGTCCCCTTGGTCACCCTGTCACAGTCCCTGGGAGCTCGAGAGCTGCCCACACTGTCTCGCTGACCAATGCGGGCGGTCCGTTTTGGTTACTCAATCCAGTTCGCCAGAGACTCTCCCAAGTTTCGGGGCATCATCTCCACCCTTCTGGCAAAATAGGTATCGAGTTCGTCCCTCAAAACCAAGATGTTCAGTGGGTCACGACCCGCACTTCATCTTTCCCATGAAAGACGGCGGGTTGCGCCCCATAGGTCTGCGTACCATGAACAAAGCACCTTCACAAGCTGCCGTTCAGGGTGCTCACGCAGAGGCGCATCCTGACATCTATCAGGTGTCAGGATTGGTTTGTGGCAATCGACCTGAAGGACGCTTAATTTTATGTCTCGATCCCCCTCGACACCGGCCGTTGCTACGGTTCGCGTTCGAGGGGCGGGCATATCAGGACAGAGTCCTCCCTTTCGGTCTGTCCCTGCGGGTACTAAACTATCTCGACGACTGACTTATCTTGGCACACTCGCGAGATCTGTTGTGTATACAGAGGGACCTGCTGCTCCGGCATCTAGATCGATTGGGATTTCAGGTCAATCGAGAAAAGAGCAAACTCTCCCCAGTGCAGAGCATCCTCTTTCTCGGTATGGAACTAAACTCTGCACCATGACGGCGCAGCTGTCCGCAGCAAGCACTTAGTCAGTGTTTAACTGGAGGCTACTGGGACACATGGCATTCTCCGCGGGGGTAATACTCCTCGGGTTGATGCATATGAGACCGTTTCAACACTGGCTACAGAGTCGAGTTCCGAGGACAGCGTGGCACACCGACAGCAGGCGCATCGTGATGTCGCCCTGCTGCAAACGCACCCTAACCCCTTGGTCTTCCATGACCTTCCTCCGGGGGGGGTTCCCCTCGGGCAGGTTTACGAGGCACGTCGTGGTGATGACGGATGCCTCGCTGCAGGGGTGGGGTACAGTGTGCAACGGGCACGCAGTAGCAGGGCGCTGGACGGGCGCTCGTCTCGGCTGGCATGCAATTGCCTAGAGTTGTGGGCTGTGCGGCTTGCGCTGAAAAGGCTCCGGCCTCTAGTGCAGGGCCAGCACGTGTTGGTCCTCCGGGACAGCACGACAGCCGTACCGTACAACGCCAGGGTGGCGTACTCTCACGGCAGCTAACACAACTTGCCCTACGCCTCCTCCTGTGGAGTTAGCAGGTGATCCGGTCCCTACGGGCCACACACATCCCAGGCAAACTGAACCAGACAGCCGACGCGCTCTCTCGTCAGTATACGCCTTGCGGAGAGTGGCGACTCCACCCCCGCTCCAGCTCATTTGGGTGCTGTTCGGACAGGCACAGATAGACCTCTTTGCCTCCCGCGACACCATCCATTGTCCGCTTTGGTACTCCCTGACCGAGGCCCCCCTCGGCACGGATGCCCTGGCGCTCAGCTTACGGGCGGAAGCACACCTTCCCCCCCAGGAGCCTCCTTGCACAGACACTATGCAAGGTCAGGGAAGAGGAGCACCAAGTGTTATTGGTTACACCGCACTGGTTTCACACTTGGCTTCAGAGTTGATGCTCTGGACAGCGACTCCCCCTGAACCATTCCCCCTGAGAGAGGACCTGCTCTCTCAGGGGAAGGACACATTCTGGCATCCCAGATTAGACCTCTGGAACACCCATGTCTGGTCTCTAGACGGGACGAGAAGATCCTGAGATGGCTACTCTCCCTCTACGGCAGAGACCATCACCCAGGCTAGGGCCCCATCTACTAGGCGGGTATACGCCTCTAGACGATGCCTCTTCTCATCCTGGTGTCTCTCTCAGTGAGAAAGACCCACTGAGGTGCTCGATCAGGATTGTGTTGTCCTTCTTACGAGACTGGAGACTAACATCTCCCCTCCACACTGAAAGTGTATGTCGTCGCTTCTAGGGCAACACGACCTGGTCACCAGGTTCCTAAGGAGCGCGAGAGGGCGGAATCCGCCTAATCTCCGCTCCATACCCTCTTGTGTCCAAGAGCCCTTCGGAGGTTCCGTTCTTCCTCACCTGAGTAAGACGACCCCCCGTTGGCGCTCAAGAGGGTAGGGGATCTCCGAGCATTCTCTGTGTCCCCGGATTGCCTTAAATTCGGCCCTGGTAACTCTCACGTTATCCTGAGACCCAGGCCCAGATACGTGCCCAAAGTTCCCACTACTCCCTTTCGGGACCAGAGGTGGCGTCTGCAGCGCTTCTCTGATTAAGAGTTGCGCTCACCCGGTGTAAACCCGAGCCGGACGGCCTCTCGCCAGTAGAGAGCTAAGGGCCCGTCTGAGAAAGGTTACTGGTCAGGGCTGTACCCATCTTTCTCCAAGAAAGCTCTGGGACCCCCGACCACCACACTGGAAGGTTACAGTTTCACAAAGCTTCGAGCTGACATGCCCAGGCTTGTTACCGTCGCTTCGCTGAGATTGTGACGCGATACAGCGTTGTGGCGTTTTCCATAGGCAACCCCATCTGTCGTTCTCGACACAACGTCGAGAGACCGACAGAAAGGGAATGTAACCTCAGTTCCCTGATGGAGGGAACGAGACGTTGTGTCCCTTATGCCACAAACACGTATCGTATTCTGCTGCAGTCGTGAGAGGCTCTCAAACTCTTCAGAACAAGAGGTAAATTAATGCTGCACGCCGGCTTCCTTTTATACCGGATATCCGGGGGCGGAGACCGGCATGGAAATTTAATTCGACAAATTTCATTGGCCTTTTCTATAGTAGTCAGAGTTGATTGGTTCTCAAGGGCGAACCCCATCTGTCGTTCTCCACACAATGTCTCGTTCCCTCCATCAGGGAACTGAGGTAACATACGTAATCAAGACATATCCTTTAGATAACATTACAGTAAGGTTTAAGAAACACACTAGTATCTATGCATATTAGTAATGTTTGCTATGGTTCGTATTATGGTGTACTATAGTATTTTACCATGTGGAAATGGACCCGAAATGTGAAACAATTTGTAGAACTAAAGCAAAACCTATTTTTATGAATTTCCTTAAGACATTTGCATTCGTAACATTAACACGTGACAAATGAATTCCTCCTGAAAAAGGCACATCTCATACCTCATAAGCTTTAATGACATTGTGTTCATGTACATTGTCTGCAGTTTCAGCTTTTGCGAGCAGATGTCCACAACGGCTGCATGCATTTGTGTTTTTGGACCGAGTGGACACAAATTGCTGCTTGGCATGGCATCGTGCATCTGTGATTTGGAACAGGTGTTAACAGACCTGAAGATGCATTTTTTATTCAACAGCAATGGAAAAAACCCACAGCCCGCGCCGGCTGCCCGCTGCAGACTAATGTAAATTAATGACCATGCGGTGTGAGAAATATTCTCACTCCATTTTTCACAATGCATTAGCTAAAACACACAGGATGTGTTTTTTGGCACAGGTGTTGACTTTAAATGTCCCTGCATCTATATTCTGAAAAAGTCTGGAGGTAGCAGACACCCTCACAATATACCTGTGTGGGACCGGGTCACACCAATTTATAAGAGAAAAATCACAAATGAGATCTCTTTAGTATCATAATTATTTCTCCAAAGAGATTAAATGGAGACCAAATGGAAAGTTTTGCTTAAATCTCATCTGTGTGTCATATACTTCTCCAGAGAAAAAAAGAGTCAGAAAGCCCAAAATTTGTCTGTCATTAGAGTTTCAGACGAGATGAAGGTGTTGAACTGAGCTCAGATTTGTCAAGTCTGTATCGAAATTCATTATTAAAGATCTCAATATGAACTCAAACATTTCTCATCAAATTGACCCAAATCCAGATTATTTTACTTCCACAATCTACATTTATTTTACACCTCCATACTCTTCATTTGTTTTGTATTCCTTCAAGAGAAACATCTGAGAATATGTTAATACTTAAATAGAAAACAACTGAGTTCATGCTTTCTCAATCTTTTTTATATACATAACCTCGTTAATCCGTCCTAGAATTTAAACTACACTAACTGTATATTCAATAAAAAAGTTGTGTTGCCTTGAACCCAGCTCGATATATGCCTATATTTACATCTAATTTCCATATACTTACGTTTTGAGTGCCAGGCTGGGTTAATCCTGCCGCTACTTGGAAATGACCCTTGCATGAGCAACCAGATAATACAAGAGTGATTTTTTCATGTCAGGATGGTTTTTACCCTCCAAAAGCCCACGATGCAATCAGCTCATATACGGGCAGCATGTCCCTGAGGATTCAGGGCTGTGCAGGAGCTACAGACAGACCACTAATAACACTGCAGCACAGTTCATCCTCACCAACGTGCTGTTCCCTGCCGGGGAAATCGGTGTCTTGTTGTGCGGCCGCCGCCGGTGGATGTGCTGCATGTTAAACTGCCCTCTGATGCACCCCAGAACAACTCAGACATGCTGTCACGAACAGGTGCGGCATTCCACAACACAGGCGATGTGTGTCAAATAATTCTGTACAAAATCTGTCTTACCAACAGCATGCAGTGAAACTTATTTTAAACATAAATTTTGTCACTCCACTTGGTGACACTAGAAATTTCATGCCTCGCTTTAAATCGTGCCATTTAATTAAGAGCTGAAAAGATGGAGTTAAATATAAAAGCGATTTTCGAAAAAGAAAGCGAGTAAAGTTTGTGCGAACCCATGCGAGAGCAGAGGAGTTCACAGACTGCCAGCTATAAAATTTATTCACATAGATAAGATGTAACCAATTTGGAGCTTCAGATGTTCGACTATATTAGATTTCATAATGAATCGTAGCCTACTTAGTATGGCACGTGGAGCACGAGGTAGTTTTGAGCCCTGCGTTTCAGTCACCCTAGAAATAAGGGAGATATAACAGCTTTTTCAAGGAGCGCCGTAGTGCTTGAAGACACCCCGCATGAAATGAGCTTTGCCTGAGGTTGAATCTCTCAGTCTTTGAGGAGGTTTTTGTTTTATTATTTAGGCAATAGTTTAATTGCTTAGTGGCTTAGTAGATATTATAGCTGTCATACAGTATCTGTCAAGCTGCGGGAGAAGAAATATATTAGTGGAAGGACAGGTGCACATAGCAATAACTCAAGATTTGATTTCTTTATATTTTGGTTGCCATGGTGTGGCCATGTGAAGAGTATTGTGTTCTGGTTGGTTTTAAAAGCATTGCTATGTGGTTGCTAAATATCTTTTTAAAACATACACACGGATGCAAAACTTTTAATAACCCTTTAAATTGACTACTATACTTTAAAGGTTTCCTCAGAGGAGCACTTTCAACAAGTTGGTATGATTTATTAGGGTCTTCATGAAATGACATATTTTGCTTAAAAACACTCAATGGTTGTGTAAACAAAACCTTTCTTGCCTCGTCAAAAACAGCAACCCATTTTGGTGCGTGTCTCTTTAAATGATAATGAGTGTAGTAGAGTAGGCGGGGCGAGACCGTGGTTCGAGTCCGGTGAGTAATTGTGAATTAGCGCACAGCTGGCGCTAATTCACAATTACTCAGCTGGCGCTAATTCACAATTACTCACCGGACTCGAACCACGGTCTCGGCCCGCCTACTCTACTACAATGAGTTACAGCGAACCCCACCCACCTTCCGTCTGGCGTGTCAACACACGCGTAGTACTGCCATGGCAATGGTTTAGCTAAATCATATTTTCTGAATTCGTCTGCGGTTAGTTTCGTCTTAAACGTCTCTGTAGACTAAAAATACCGTCCCAGCAAACAGCGTTCACGTTGTGTGTTTATGTTTGCCTAAAATCCACGGATTGCGCAACTGCACATCTCAGCCGGATAACGTGGATTTAAGTGCTGACAAGTTATAACGTTACACACACAACGTGAGAGTATAACCAGGGGTGCCGCCAGAAATTCTGGGCCCTATGGAAACCAAAATTTCTGGGCCCCCTACAAATAGGAAAATAAAAAGGGGGTCTGCTCTTCTGGGCCCATACAGCTAAACTCCAAGTGTCCATCTGCACTAATACAGTAGCTTTTAAGTTTAACACTGGCTTAATATGTTCTATTTAGCCCGTGACTGACTCTCGCAATCATTTGCTAACGTTATCCTCCTATATATATATATATATATATATATATATATATATATATATGGTACATTTACGTCAATTCAGACTCTACTTAACTTCAGCAGTTTTGTCTCGTTCAGTCGGTCTCGATCACTTTTAGGAACAACTTTGAAGCTTATCCTGCTTGTACTGTGTGGTTGAAAAAGCACTCCAGCTTGAAGTGATTCGCGCAAACAAGCAGGTTTTTACTTATGGTTTTTCATGGATTTCCACAAAAAATAAATCAAATCCACCTGTCTCTTCCTGGGATTGGACTCTGGACAGTGACTACATTGCATGTTGTCCACGAACTTTAACCATGGCGTCATGTACAACACTTGCTTGTGAAAACAACAATAGCGGAGTGCGGTGGGTATATCTGTGTAGAATAAGGGACAATAACATTATAATAAAATCCGCTTTGAACATCACAACCGGAGCAAAATCTGAACGGCTCAATTTCTTACATGCTTGCAGGGAAAGGCACACCAATACAAACTTACTGGGTTCTTATTATCATGTTTTCTGGGTTGCTAGATGCACCGAGGACCCAATTATAGCACTTAAACAGAGAAAAAGTGGAGTTTTCATATGATGTTTCCTTTAAGAGAAGGTTACCTGTGGATCCCTTAAAGGGACAAATATGAAATGGGAAGAAAAAAATTTTAACCCTTGCATTATTCCGTTTTTTGATCAATACAGACATAAAAATTAGTGTAAAAATACTTGACAGATGTTTATTAATCCCAATTACAAGCAACATACAGGATATATGGTAAATATTTGTCACTCTCCCACGTTAGATTACATTCATGACAAAGGGGCTGTTCCTATAAAAAAACTAAAAAGTATGATGGAAAAGAATAGAATAGCTTTTTATTGTCATGTAGTCAGAGCAAACAAGCCGATTCTTAGTTCACCTCTCATACAAAATAAAACCACAAAAAAACATTTAAGTGCCACTAATACAAGGAGACAGACAAAAGCAGTCATAAGGTGCAAAAAAGTGGCAGAGCAGGATATTTGGCTAATAGAATCGACTAACAAATAAAGACAGCAGGAAGATCTTAAGTGCAAGGAGATCTAAAAATTCAAACAGAGTATAGCTGTATTTTAGTTTAGTTTTGTACAGATTTAATTATTGTAAATAAATGTTTAAAATGTTTATGGCCCTGAGAAAAAAAACTGTCTCTGAATCTGCTGGTATGTGTTTTGACATGTATGGGTAATTTTTTTTTTTAAATTAATTATGAATGTCTTTTATGAGGCTTATAAGACAATTCAATTTGATCTCCCGGGACTTTGTAACTATTTTAAGGCGTTACTTGTGAATTTGTTAGTTGTGATTAAGAAACATATAATTACTAAAACACTGAACACTGAAGCCCCGCCTCTAAATTTTATGTTAATGGTGCGAAAGCAAATATTCTAAACCGTATGAATAAGATCTTACGCAATCATTTAAATTAGCAAAACTAGCCACATTGTAAAATAGTTATGTTTTTGCCATGAGACTGTGTGTGACTATACATGGGATTCCACAGATTGCACACAAGTTAAAATCCTGTGCATTCACTTGCAAAATTGTTTTTAAGTTTTCTTGCAAACATTTTGTGTTCAACGTCTGCATTCTTTTGCGAAACCAAAGCAAAACATGAAATGGGAGGAAAGACATTTGAAACATTTGTGCATTTGCTTGCAATACTATCATGTTGTCCTGAGAATTTTGTGCCTGGTCATGGAAAAATACATTTAAATACTTTTGCCCTTTTCTCGCAAAGATTTTGCGTTCTCACATACATATTTTGTGTCTCTCTTTGCAAAACTTACAAAAGTTTTTATAATAGAATACAAACCCAGAAAGCAAAGGTTTAATGCTGAATCAATGTTATTGGTTATTAATTGGTAAACTGGTTATTCTTGATATTGATTCAATATTAAATAAATTATATTTGCTTTTTGAGAAACGTGCAACACAAAAGTATCAAAGTACTTTTACAGTGCCTGTATGTTTACAGACTTTGTGCTTATTCCCTAAACCGGCTATAACCATTCTTGCTCAAGTGCAAACTTAAGAAATTGTCTGCCCCAGGTGACATATCAACTAGTAACCAAAATCCCAGACATGAAGCCCTGAGGCTTTGCTTCATAAACAAGCTGAAGTAATTCCACCGTGCTATCATTATTTGCACAGGTCTCCACAAATCTGAGTAAGCACTGACCATAAGGGTTTAAGTGAACGCTGCTCGAGGAAGAGGTTGAGCAAGCGCTACCCGGTCTGATACCATGACAACAGCCATCGGGCAAATCTCAAAAAGTGCTGCACATCCATGGTGAAATAAGAGCCCTTCTGCCCTGTGAAGTGCTCACCGTACGTGACTCTGGTTTCAAGTGGATTTTCAAAGAGATTAAAAGAAGGTGTTCACAGTTTACGGACGTAATGACTTGTGTTCAGAAATGAAAGTTGTGTGCTGCTGGCGGTGTGTGTTGGGTTATCACATGCTGGTGTGTGAGAGGTGGGATAAGGATTATTATAAACACCCCAGAGAGGTGCATCCTATTTAGAAATGACTTGTGAATTGTCAAGACTCAAGAGTAAGCCAAGAAAAGAGAGCATTCAAGTGCCGGCTGGTTAAGTTTACTTACAATGAAAACACCAGATTAATCTTTCGTATATCAACAAAAATAGGAGGTTATAGTAAATTGGGACATTCTTGTCTGTTATAAGGGAAATAGTCTTAATATAATTACCATACCAAATGCATTATGCACTTTTGCACAATAAGTGGTTCTTTCTGTTTGAATGTCTATTTTTGTCAAAACATCTTGTAGTTTTTCCTATATTATGCTCTTTAGCAAATCACTATTAAACATTCCACATTTCAAATGGAGGCAATATTAAATGTCAATATTATATATGTTTTATTATTAATATTATTATTAAATTAAATAAGTGTTCAAAATATTTATCTAAATAATAATCATCACCATCTCCGCGGTTATCATATTAAATAAGTGTATACAATATTTACATAAAAAATAATAATAAAACAAAATAAAAACAAAATTGTAATATTTAACATGTAATCTTTTATTATTGTACATATTTATGTTAATTATACATTTAATTTTTTGATATTTCATTATACAACAATTTTTGGACATATATTACATATTTTTTTTGGTGTAGTTCCAAAATCTACGAGCAGGGGCTATTTGGACTAGATAGAAAACAATTTCCCATAATGCTGTTTATTTTTTGCAATAGATTTTAAGGGTCCACCATTGTTAACAAGGAAGTCATTCAGGTCTGAGTTAATAAAAGTTTAAAAGTAACAGTGTGAAAGGGTGCGTTTCACATTCAGATGAACCACACTCTTTGTTGACATTGCCGATGGCTAGAATTGTGATGAAGGGTTCATTAAGACTGCCTTACAGACTGTGGTGTCAAAGGTTTTGAAGAAAAAACAACTTTAGCGACATTGTTTACCTCAAATCTCTTTTATTTGTATAAAAAATTATATTTGCATTTGCGCACAAATTTATTTTAATTTTCAACATATCCATCAGATACTATTACATTACACAAGAGCATTTGTTGTTGATTTTTCTATTTTTAGGAAGATCTTTTGGGAATTTAGATCGATCCATCATTAACACAATGTTCTGCTGTTTTAATTCGAGTTTGAGGTGATTCGACAACTTTTTCAAGCTTCTCGCCACATGCCGAGCAATAGCACAGAACTCTTTTCATCTGTCTTCATCCATTACACTTCAATTATGATCTGAATCATTCACAGATCACACCATTTAATTTGATTTGGTTTGAAATCATCTCTGTAAGGCACATCCATTTGCCATCATCGATTTTTGTCATATGAGAAGAGCTTTTGATGAGAACTTGTTGAAAGAAACTCCTAGATCGGAACTTTCCTTCAACCGGTGACCTGAAAGAGACTTTGAGTTTGAAGCTATTCTGCTGACAGAGGTCATCCTGACATTGTGTGAAATCGCAAACTATAGCGATCCATATCCTGCTGTCACAGCGTGCTGGGGAATATGTGCTCCCAAATAAATAATGATGAGATCGACGATTCTCTCTGAATCTCTGTTACTTATATAAAAATTTGAAAATTACAGCATACCTTGTTTTTTAAATCAAACTGACCAGTCGTTTCAAACTTTACATACCCTGGAACTTAATGTATCGTGTTTCCGTCTTAAAGTGACAGTTCACTCAAAAATAAACATTCTGTCATCATTTATAAACCCTCTTGTCATTTCAGACCTGCGTGACCTTTCTTCCGCAGAGCACAAAAGAAGATATTTTGAAGAAAGTTGGAAACTGAACAGTGCTGGCAACCAGTCACTTCTATTGTACAGATACAAAACCAATGCAATTTAATAGGTACCGGTTAACAACATTCTTCAAAATATCTTCTTTTGTGTTCTGCGGAAGAAAGTTGTTGTATTTACACATTGTAACAAATGCAGACTTTAAATACATTTTCTGTCCATTCTAGTAATGATGTGTGGAAGAATTCACCCAATGAATGAAATATTTAACCTCTTCATATTTCCAAATGATATCAAGCCTCAGTAGAATCATTTCAAAGCTGTAACCACCCTCATCATTTTGAATCGCATAGCCTAATGTTTGCCAATTATTCAGCATTGACACGGCGGTGTTATCTGTGCTCACATTGTTATGTGTGCCTTTCTCATATGTGCATATGCATGCGCTGAAATAATGATGTGCAATTTACACAATTAGTTTAAAAGCTGTCCTTACGCATGATATGAATAATAATGCTGGAAGTCATTACTAGAAACTAATTCCTCTCTGAGTGGCTGAGAGAGGCTCGGTAGCACTGGAGGATTTATCACCTGTTGGCCGGACGCTTCTTTAATATCGTCTGACAGGATCTGAGCAGGTGATTGATGTCTGTGCTGCTCTGTCTGATGTGTGCGCGCGTGTGTGTGTGTGTGTGTGTGTGTCTCAGCCGACCACGGCACACCTTTGGGAAAGGTTTATATGTTTTTAATATTATACTGTAGGTGGGAAATAAATATATACAACATCAAAGTATCCATCCGTCTGTCATACAATATTTTATCATATTGGAAGAGTTTATGTTGCAAAAACAGATCACTAAAAATTTTTCAAAAATCATGTTTGTATTGTTCATTTCAATTAATATCAATCAAACTGCAGTAAGGTTGCTTTGATTAAGTTACAACTTAACTCAAAACATAATCTTTGAACATTTTTAAAAACTGTTTTTCTGTTCTGTCTTATATAATTAAATTTAATAAACTCTTCATGAAGACATCACATAATAGTTAACAATATTTTTAATTGAATATATTATTTTTATTTAAACAATATTTAAATATTTAAAATGTAATATTATGCAATATTTTTTTATTAATGTTATCATTTTATTAAATTACATTTTTAAAATGGAATACATTTAAATTAAATATATAATTATATACATAAATTAATTAATAATATACATTTTAATTAATATAATTTAGTATTTATATATAAAAAAATAAGGTCATCATTGATGGTCCCGTTACATCTTATGTATTGAACAATGTTGTATGCACTAAAGTGACCCACAGAAAAAAGAGGCTTGCACTGCTAAGCTCTCCAATAATTCAGTAATAGTGTTGTTTAACAGGACATGGATTTGAGTCTCAGCGATTTGAGTTGTAAACAGTAGACTCTTTATTCTGACCTACACAATAGACTTACATGCATTAACTTTGTTCTAAAAGCATTTAAAACCTTCAGTTGCTTTCCATGGCGGTGCATTTCAGTATGTGCAATGACATTCAACTTTCCCCTTAAAGTATCTGAAAGTACCATCACAAAAACTAAATTTGTATTATATTTTAAGTATATTTTGGATAGTAAGTATACTAGTATCAAATTATAACTACTATTTCAACACTACTTAAGACAACATTGGCTTTTGAGTTGATAAAAGTTTACTGAAACATACTTGAGGTAGTACAAAACAGTTTAACAGTAGTTCAAAAAGTACTTTACCACTATGTTTCTTGTTTATACTGCAAGAATCTTTATAGATGTACTGGTGGTTTACTAGTGCACTAGGTTTTAGCCCAGTTTATGAATGTTTAGTTGTTTTATATGTTTTCTTAAAGTGAACTTAACATCATATTCCGACCTGATCTCACGAAAATTTGTAACTATTCGTGCTGGCTTATTCCGCAGAATTTGTGCATTGTCAAAAGAATAAAAGCACTTCTGAAACATCACTGTTTCATTACATTCCCTAACATCACTGGCGTGAAAGTCCTACCAAAATGTGCGAAGGAAATACAAATGATGTACAAATTCATATGAATTAGCCACATTTTTATGTTTTTGCCGTGAGATTGTGCTGTGAGATATTCATATATACTCATATTATATTACATTATATCATGTCGTTATGTTTATGTTATATTGTTATCTTGATCAAAAAGATTGACTACACAGGCCAAATAGACTTACACATTTCAGTTAGCTATTTCTGAGAGGTAAATAAAATGAGACTAAAAGTATACAATCTTCCTTTAAATATAAAATAATTATTCTAATAGCACAAGTCTGTTTTTGTAAAGGTTTAAATGATTAAAGTACTATTTATAATAGATACACATCATCATATTTGTATTGTTTATTGCATGTGCTTTTTCTTTAATTCTAATATCACAAAGACATGACATTTTCCAAAAAAACACATACTTCTTTTAATCTGGTTGCTAAACCCTAATCTGGCATGCATACTGGTTTTTTTCAGTGAGTGCACTGTACTGATTGTCTCCAGATGTTACATACAGCATCAAATGTTGTAAAACAGTTAACATCTTATTTATAGGTACTTCTCCATTCGTATCATATCGATCCTGGCCAGTTTTGACACCCAAGGGTAAGTGTCTATGTCGCTATTTGTGCAGGTTACTATAAAGCCCAGTTTGCGGAACAACGAAATAGCTGCCGTTTGTGGAGAGCTGATCTCCACGACCACACGAGAAAGTCCCTGTTTCTTACAGAACTCTATGGCGGTCTCCACCAGCTGGGTTCCCAGACCCTTACGGCGCTGAGGAAGAGACACGATCAACTGAAAGATGCCCCCCAGGCTTGTTCCTAAAGACCCTGTGCCGTCCACATTACCGTTCCAACAGTCACAACATATTCCGTCCTTTACACCCACCACAGCCAGAAGCCCGGTGACCTTTGACCTCCCGTTGACCTCCGTCTCCGCCAGCCAGAAATGATTCACAGGGTTATCCAGGAAGTTGGCCTGAATGTCAGACATTTCCACATCCAGCCCTCTTTTCAGGAAACTGTTGTAAATCTCGTAGCAGCAATAGTAAATCAAACTGACCCACGCGCCGCCGAAGAGCAAAGCCTGGAGGTAGGAGCTTCCTCCAAGAACATAGCCTGCCACCGAGATGCTGAGGGTCAAGCCAATGTGGTCCGTGTGTCTCATGGCTTTGAAGAAGGCTGGATAAATGTGCTCCATAATTCCAAAGCGGAGGAGAGAGATGACCGCAGATTTATCTGTTGACTTGTAGGGACGAATTACACATTGCACTGCAAGAGAGGAGGAAAAGATTTTAGTCTAAGTGTTTGGCCCATGAGGCATCATATATATATATATATGTATATATATATATAGGAAGAGAGAGAGAGAGAGAGAGAGAGAGAGAGAGAGATAAAAAGGAGAGAAAGAATTGAAAGAAAGAAGTTGGGGTGGAAGGTAGGAAGGTTGGAAGAGAGAGAAAGGGGAGAGAAAGATACAAGGAAAAAGGGAAAGAGAGAAAGGAAGGAATCAAGAGAATAAGGATAGAGAGATAAAAAGAAAGAGAGAAAGGAAAGAAAGAAAGAAAGAGACAGGGAGAAGGAGAGAGAGACAGACTGACAGACAGAAGTTAAAAAAGAACTAGAGAATGGAGTTAAAGAAAGGAAAGATTCAGAGAGTAAAAGAATAAAAGATGTTAAAAAAGAATTAGAGAAAGGAGTTAAAGGAAGGAAAAATTTGATGATAGAAAGAAGGAAAGATTCAGTGAGTGAAAAAAAGAAAGAAACAAAAAGAGTTAGTGAATGAGTGAAATTAAGAAAGAAAGAAAGCATTCTGCAAACTACATGTTACTACTATTGAAAAATGTAAAACAAACATAACAATATTCACTTTGGATAAAAGCTTCTGTCAAATTAATAAATGTAAATGCGAATATTAAAAAAGGTTTGTGATTAAATAAACATCACATTTGGTGTGAACGAAAAAAAAACTTGATTCATATATTAAAAAGAGTTGTCACAACTCTCTGTTCACTCACATAAAAAATCTAAAGAATAACGTATTGTATGATTTTTTAACAAATGCACTAAAGCACAAGCTATTCCAGTCCTCTCATGCTAATTGAATTAACAGGAAAGGCAGCGACACCCTTGAACAACTCCCTCAACACATTTACACCCATATAAAATACTCAAACTTACAGTTAGTCTTTTGTGCCATCGCTGCCTCTCGCAGTTAAACACACTTCCACTCTGTGTGAACTTTCCTCACAGTATGAGACAAATAACCTCTCACAGGCCAGCTCAGAGAAAAAAAACACAACCTGCGTGTTGTTGGTATTTAATGCGATCGGCACTAATCTCAGACTGTTGGTGTGATGAAGTTTGAGTATGACTTAGAAACACAAAACACAGTGTTTCTCTATTATTATTAACTTTTCATTTGAATCCTTTTTATCATTATAGAGTTGTATGTGTTTTTAATACTTTCTTCTTTCTTTGTAGCATAGTTTGTAAAACAACAAAATGACGCTGTATATTAAATGATGTGCTGTATAGATAGACTCACCCTGGCTTTGCTGAGTCTGTTTGCGAGCTGCAAATTTGGCCTGGGTTTTATTTGTGACATCCCAGAATGGTGTCAATAATATGAGCTGTTAAAGTTGATACCTCGCTGCGCTTTACAAGCCAATACTCTCGCCTAAAACTGTCACTGCAGCATTTTAAACAAAGCTGCCAATTTATCAATGACACTTGTATTGTGTTTTCGCTTTTTTAATCCAACCCTAAAACCATTTTAAGAATTCATTATCGCTCCATGATAATTTATGTATAAAAACTTCCACGCCTTCTGATGGATCTAGTACATGTTCAGAGCAGATACTTTTTTATATTAGAAATGATTGGGTTCACTTTGCAGTGTCGTCCACCTTGTGTTGTTTAGTGTGCATTATTTTAACATTGAAAGCATAATTCACCTGAAGTCTAAATTCTGTCATAATTTATTCACCCTCCTGTGGTTCAAAAGCTGTGTATGATTCTCCTAATGTGGAACACAAAATAAGATATTTTGAGAAATGTCTCAGTGGTTTTGTGTTCATTCACCGGAAGCAATGTTGTTTGGTCACCCACGTTCCTCAAAATATCTTCTTTTGAGTTCTGGAGCAGAAAGAAGTCATACAGGTTTGAGATGACATAAGCGTAAATGGTGTTGGGGCGAACAATCCCTTTAACACATATTGCAGGTCCTTCTTTATTTTATAACTAATCCAAAAACTAATAGTTTAAAGTACAAATCCTCAATTTCATGAGATTGAAATGACATACAGGTGGTCTCCCACCAGGCACTTTCACACACCTGCGAGGCGTCAAATCTACTCGGAGAATATTAGCTTCATTTCCATTGTTCCTCCAATACCATGCTGCTGTGAACTCCGGTGCTAAAGGATCTAACGCCACCTTTCACGTGCATTTATTTTAAGCGCAAAAATGCATAAAAAACTAAAAATCTCTGTCGAATAAATGCAAGCAATTGCTGTTGAGCACTTGTGTTCTTTTAATATGTTCCATTATATTTATGTTCACCATCCAGATGACATATTTATGAGGACGGCCAATTTGCAACTAGAACATTGCAAACCATTGTGTAATTTTTTCTCTGTGGCCTGAGCACAACAACGGCACAGTTTACAGAGAGATTTAAAGCCTTCTACCGATGATACTCCACACAAAACACATTTTCACTTCTGTATCTGATTGTGTGGCAATATATGCAAACGTTCGGACTTACTTTCATCAATAGTATTAATAGCACTTGTGCAACCACTTTTGTCATCCTTTTTTGTTCCCAACAGCCAAAAAGTTTACCTCAAGGTAAACTTTGTCAGCCTGTATAGGAAGACATAAGAACAAATGACATCTAAGCAAACACATAAAAACACTCAATAACAAAAAACGCAACTGATTCTTTTCATAAAAAAGTCCAGGAAAACTTTTGTCAGGCAAAGTATTTAGTCGCCAAATAAATGTACTGTACATTGAAAGTCTAGACATTATTCACAGGACAAATAATGCTCATCCTAAAATCTAAGAACCTGTTTAGTTAATATTTGTGGTGAAAAGCATGTATTCCACATTATTGGAATGCAAAGCAACATAAAACACTTAAATGTTACATATTGTCATTTGTTTTGATGTTTAAGCGCCAGACTGTTGTGAGTAATAAACCTGTGTATGTCAGTGAAGATTGAATTTTCTGTGCGGTGCGACAGATCCTTACACCTGCTTAAATCAATAAAAACCCCTCATGAATTGCAAAAGGAGGTGAGGGTCAAGGGACTCTTGAAGTTTCTGGCATAATTTAAAGCATGTCGGTCAATTTGAAATTTCACGCTTTGCGACTTGCTTTATCCTGCATGTTAATCGTGAATCATATCATGCAGAAAAAATGAAATCAGTTTTGTTTCTGTGAGGTTTGGATAGTCTTTCTATTTCCAGATGGCCAGACAGGACACTTATTAGTGGGATTTCAGAACAAAAATGTCTCTACAGTTTCTCACATGGCATTTTTATTGCTCTTTCTCAGCTCTTGAGAATTGGAAGTGTCTCAGTTGTGTTTCAGTATCAACTTTGTTTCAGAAGAAGAGGAGACTAAAATTAGAAGCAGGAGACAGAAGTAAAAGGTTATGTGTGATTTCAGAGCAGTCCAAGAGAAACAGTTGATATATTAGATAGATTTAAACTTTTAAGACATACACAACAAAGAAAAATATTAAAATTTTCCTGCATCCAACAATCAAGTTTGATCTTCACAAAATTAAAGCATGATCAATTTGTCCTTCTCTTAATCATGAAAATGTTTTATTATAAAAATGTTAAGCCTCTTTCCCGGTGCATCTTTGTTATTGAGGAAAACATTGAGCTATTATAAATAATTCAGCAAACTGCTTTTAATAACCACATTATATTTTGCCGGTTACCTCGGGTCACATCAGTCTCATTTGAGACTAAAAAACTGCTGAAAAACTAAAACTATATCACACGACTCTTCTATAGTCTCACTTCCAGCAGCATTACATTTTCTATTTTTAAGTTTTTGTTACTTCAGACAGCTGTGATTGCTCTGATGGGTATTATAAACGACAGCTGAAACCTACAAAGTTTATATAAAATAAAAAGAGAGAGAGCCTCAAACCCATAGTAGAAGATTATTATTATTTTTTTCATCTCTAGAGAGCTTACTTCTAATAATGACTTTGTGTCTGCATGTTTAATTTATATCGTTGATATTGTGCCTCTTAAAAAAAGGTACAGTTAAATTTTGAAATCGGTCCTCAAACCAACAGTACATCCCAATGCAACTTTAATTGCTTTTTACAAAAACAGTGAAATAGTGAGCAGATTTTTGTCTTTCACAACAGACATTCTAATTGGGATTGTAAACACAAAGCAGAACCCGGCATGAGCACACCAGTCATGTTTAAATCAATCAGGCACTGAGAAAAATTTCTGATCTTCTCTTTAACCGAGCCCAAACACCAGAAAAAAGTGAAATAAAAACAATATCCCCTTAACAATATAACATTTGGAGATATTTTTTTTTTACAAGAACCTATGAGGGATTCCATTTCTGCAACAGAAACTTTTAAGGATGAAGGGTTCACCCCAAAATTCTTCAAACCTTGTAGATATTTCAGAAAACCTTGTCCACCAAACAACATTGACCCCCATTTACCTTCAGTGTTTGAACACAAAACCACTGAGTCATTTTTCAAAATTTCTTCTTTTGCGTTTTACTGAAGAAAGACTCATCTAGGTTTTAAACAACATGATGTATGACATAACAACATGACATGAACAAACAGTTTGTTTTTTGGGGGGGGAACTGTCCTTCTAGGTCAACTACTTCTCATATTTTCTCCTGTGATTCGTAAAGACTTAAGTGCCAGTTTGGAGAGCTCAACAATGTCTCAAACAATGCTTGCTAACATGTCAAAATATGCAGTCAAAAGTTAAAGGATTTCAACTCTTATCATTAAAACATTTGTCATCACATTCCTCCAAGACCAAATCATTCATTTCTATCCACTGTTAACAACTGCCTTCCTAATTTATGAAACCTAAGGAATATATCTGTAAAAAAAGCAAATCCTCATGAGACATGACCGCAAATCCCGGCAACATCTGAGAAATAAATTTGCATCTGAATAAAATAAATGTACATACGTGAGCAGCAAGCGAAATCACAAAAGCTTTACAATATTTTTGCAATTGACAATAATTCGATTATGCATGCAAGAGTCTAACACTATCAGCTCCTTTTAACACATTTTAACATGACTTAATCCATTTGAAAGATTTCCTCCAGGTTGAGCATAATAAAACAATGAATAAAAAAAATCCACAGATTCGACTTGAGCATTCTTAAAATTTATTATTTTACCAACTATAAGTTTGTTGTCCTAAAATAATTTCCTGTTAGGAAGGTTTATTACTGTTATTATTTTACTTTACTTTATTCTTTATTGTCATTGTAACAAGTGATAGTATAACAAAATTGAGGGTGTACTCACAGTGCAGAAACAATAAATAAAGAATATTAGAAATACAAAGATATTGCACAGGTAAGGCATGTCAACAAATTTCTGAAAATAATCCATGAATATTGCACATTCTGTACAGATTCTAACTGGATGTCATAAAATATTGCACAGATGAAATATTTTTCAGACTATATTTCAAACTGTAGTTTATTTTTTTTATAATATTATTTGATGATAGATAATTAACTACTAGTTACAAATTACATATTCAATAGTGTAATATGATTACTGTACAAATTACTTTCTCCAAAAAGTCTTTAATTACCTAGTACTAATTACTTTCTATATGCTATATCAAACCTTATTAGTAACTGATTCAAGGATAGACATAAAGGTTATTTTAATTCATTCAAATAAATAACATAAAACTACATAAAGTAGTATTACTGACCAAAGTATTAAAATGTGAGAGTTATACATTAAAGCATGAATATTAAAGTTAGACTTTGAATTTTGATGTCAGTTCCACTTTTTCACACTCAAATATTACACAAAGTATTTAGTCTAGTTACTTTAGAAGTAACTAATTCAATTATAGAAAAATTAAAGTAATCTCTTACTACCCCTTTTTTACAAAGGAAAAGTAATTAAATTACAGTAACTAATTACTTAGTAACTAGTTACACCCAACACTGACATCTCCCGGAAATTATGTCCTTTCAAGGAACTAAAGTTGAATGTGTGGAGAGTTACAGATCTTTGGGTATCATATTTGACAATAAATTAAATTTAAGTTACATATTGATAAATTACTTTTGAAGCTTAGGCTTAAACTTGGTTTCTTTTACAGAAATAGGTCTTTATTTTCTTTAAGTGCAAGGAAATATTTGGTATGTGCTACATTTTTATCAGTGTTCGATTACAGAGATTTTTTATATTTGAAATCATATTTATATCTCAAAGGACTTGGCATTGTATTTCATAGTGCTTTATGTTTTGTAACGGGTTGTAGTAATCATTTTACATCTTTGTACAGTATATTCGTTGAAGCTTTCATTGGTATTGTTTTATTTTGAAATCAATCTGTGGCTTAACACCTTCTTACTTATTTCTTAGGGTTTCAGATAAGAATACAAGCTACAGTTTACGTTCACATTACTTTTTACATCTTAAGGTACTGAGCTAGGAAGGTAAGGATTGAAATACAGTGCCTCTTTTGCTTGGAATTATTTACAAAAGGTTGACTGTACTCCCGTCCGTAAATGAGTTCAAGACACTATTAACTAATTGTGTCTTTGTTCTTTGAAAGTTTGTTGTTGTGAATTATGATTGTTGTACTTGTATATTTTTTATATGAAGCTGCTGTCTTTGCCAGGTCCCTCTTGTTAAAGAGATTTTAATCTCAATGAGTTTTACCTGGTTAAATAAATATTGAATGAAAGAATGAACACACTGACAACGAGTGACCCGGGTGGGATGTATCTTTCATGATATTTTGTGCTTTTTTAAGTCAAAGGGCACTGTGTAGGCCTTCTGGACTGGGGAGACGGCACCCAATGATTTTCTCAGGAGGATTTTTTAGTACATGAAAATATATTGCTTACTTAGTCTAACTCTCTCCTACAAACCCAGACTGGAATCCAAACATCTGTTTATCCATTACAGATGGTACATGCAGAACATTGCTGGGAATAATTTGGCTTGTGAAAACAGACATAATTTAGTTGTGTAATGCCTAGTAAAGCCAACGGTTAACACTGGAACGACACTTATCTGAAAGCATTCTTCTTCTCTAAGTGCTGGACTAAGAAACCAATAAAGGGCCAAACATTTCGGTCGTTGTAGATTGAAGGAAAACAAAAGCTTGCTGGAGTCGCTATATTGCAATTTGACGCCGTTCTCTTCCCCCAGGGAGCTCAGGACTGCGACACAGGCGGCCGGGCGGATCTATGCCAAATTCCATCTATCACACTTAAAAAAAAAAAAAAGAACCCGCCCATGTCTGTTCAACAGCACACAAGCGATATTTGGAGGTTTACAAAGATGCTTCGAACGGACACAACGGGCCAGAGCTGTCACTTGTGTACCAATCTTTCTGACGGAGAGCTGTGTGAGCATTGCGGGCAAACGCTTCCCTGGTTTTCATTAGAAGGAGTCCACAGTTGTTTAAGCGTAACTGTCGGATGGGGACACCGGTTCAGTGTTGTGGGTTCGAGGTGTCACTATATTAATAAATGATGCTGGAGAACAGAAATGGTCTCGGAGGAGAGCGGGTCAGAGTGGATCTGTCCCTGTAAAACACAGCCGACTTGTAAATGACTTCAGGTGTTTTATTTCAGGTGACATGAGAAGTCACACCTGTGGATGGCACGTGCTGAAGCGGGCAATCAGAAGGGTGGCACATATGCCCACTTAGGCTAAGTTTTAATAATCATAAGTAAATAAATAAGTTTTAAATTTAAGAGGATAGAAAAGTCCATACTACAAATGTAACCATAGCAATACAGAGGAACAAAACTGTTGTGATTTTTTAGCTAATGAACAATAGAAGGGCATTCAAACCTAAAATGTTAAGCTAAACGTGGACACTAGCTATCGATAGTCTAAATTATTCTTGGTGTGAGCTGGCCTTTAAAACAGAAGTGAAGTTAAACAGATATTGAACAGCTTTCCTGTAGCTCAGTGGTTAGGGTATGGCGCTACCAATGCCAAGATCATGGGTTCAATCCCAGGGATTGCACATACTCATAAACAAATGATGTAGTATCATGCAATGTAAGTCGCTTTGGATAAAAGCGTCTGCCTAAACGTAAACGTAGCCATGAGAAAAATAATGTGTCGAAGCCGCTAATCTAAATAAATGACTGGATTGCTCATGATGTCATTACGCTGAAGCTACTGCGCCGCGCCGCCATCTAGGTATGCCAAAATGTTCTATTAAATTAAAAAAAGTTATCACATATTAAAGATAAAACAGTAACTTACACAGTTTTTATATCTGAAGTTTTACAGTACATTCTTAAAAACGCACAATGAGACACCTCAGCTAATAACAAATGTGCTTATTCTGAAATCTCAATACAGATAGATGTATGTTCTTTAAGTAAAGGAAGCTTTATTTCTAAACCTTTACACATGTGCCATTACAACAGTGTAATAAACACTCACCTTCTACACTTTGATTTCTGTACGTTGCTATTCTGTAAAAACAGGTTTTTTATTTTGACCGTAAAAGAAATTACACTCTCTGTCAGTTGGGTATACCAAGATGGCGGCACGATCGCTTCCGGTAGCTTCACTTCCTGATGTTGGTTTAGTGTTCTAGGCTCAATCCAGTTATTTAAATCAGTGGTTAAAGCTTCTAATTTAAAGTCAAAGTACCCAATAACATGCAAGAGAGAAAAAAATTGTTTAGGTTGGTCTGTATAAATGTGTCTGAAAAATGAATAAGTATAAAAATATTGGTAAATTATCAAAAGCAAACTTTATGATCAAATCTGACTGATGAAACCAATAAACACTCATTAACACTGGTGGAAAAGCACTTCCGGTTACATTTTATATTTATTTATTATTACATATTTTTTTAATTGTATAGGTATATAATTAAATCTTAAAGATATCGTTCGTTCGTTTTCTTCCGCTTATCCGGGGCCGGGTCGTGGGGGCAGCAGTCTAAGCAGGGATGCCCAGACTTCCCTCTCCCTAGACACTTCCTCCAGCTCTTCCGGGGGGGACACCGAGGCGTTCCCAGGCCAGCCGGGAGACATAGTCCCTCCAGCGTGTCCTAGGTCTTCCCCGGGGTCTCCTCTCGGTGGGACATGCCCGGAACACCTTCCCGGGAAGGCGTCCAAGGGGCATCCGGAAAAGATGCCCGAGTCACCTCAGCTGGCCCCTCTCGATGTGGAGGAGCAGCGGATCTACTCTGAGCTCCTCCCGAGTGACCGAGCTTCTCACCCTATCTCTAAGGGATCGCCCAGCCACCCTGCGGAGAAAGCTCATTTCGGCCGCCTGTATCCGGGATCTTGTCCTTTCGGTCATGACCCACAGCTCATGACCATAGGTGAGAGTAGGAACGTGGATTGACCGGTAAATCGGTAAAATCTTTAAGATATTAAAAAAAAAAAATTGGTTAGATATGTTGTTTACGTCTTCAGACAGCAGTTACCTTATTAAAGAAATTTAGATGAAAACGCTGAAAAAACGTATCACAAAAAAGCACGGAAAAACAAGACTTTTAAATAAAACCAGTATACTGAGACCTGTTTTGTTAAATCCTTTAAATCCTGTAGCAAGATTAAGGTATAGTGTATAAGTTAAGTATGTTTTTCTATATATTCCTTGAGTCAAGTTTAGAACTTTCAATGTACTTAAGAAGAAATAAAAAGAAAACTATGAAATTAGGAACAAGGAGAAGAATACATAATCTGGAGAATTTATAAAACGATAACAGAATATGGTTATAATAAATATTAGAATTAAATATGAAATAGTGCAACATGATAACTTTCGGTTAGTTCAGTAAGTACCCTTTAAAATTAAATGAACGATGACCTATCATGCTGGCAGTGCAGATTTGAGGCAATAAGGTAGAATTACTAAAGTTTATACATTTTTTCAAAGCCGCTCTTCACATTTGAAATTATATTCAGATGCAATTTGTTTTGCACTTACACATGAAGTCCTAAAACTGACATTGACAGGAACCTCGGTTTGACGCTGGTTCATTTACACATTTCTGATTTCCGCAGCCCTTGATTTTTTTTGCCAAATAATTTCATAAATTCATAATTTTCTTAATGACCCAGAACATGTATTACGTACCGAAAATGAATAATCGCTGCAAACTTCGAACATCCCTTTTAAAACAACAAAGCAACTGCATCTCAAAGATGAATTATGAACTTGTTTGCGAAGGGAATTAAGCTCTGAATGTTTCGTTAAAGCTGAGTTTAGAAAATACTTTCATGAGAAATGAAGCTTGGCTCCTGCTCCCTTCTCACTTTTAAACACACTCAATGGGAGGTGAGAGAGGGAGAGAGAGAAAGCGTTTATAATACACTTTGCCAATGTTGACAACAACTCTCAAAAATGACCACCCACAACTCCTGCCAGACTGGTCTATAAGAGCCTCACCAACAGAGACCAGGTCAGATCTGAGTGCCTGTTCACGCTTTGTTTCTAAATAGCGCCGGTGCTTTTAAAGTCTGGCACATTGTAATTCAAACAATGAATCACAAATCTAATATTGTTTATCATAAAACATTACAGGCATCCGTTAAAGATTAGTTATGTTAGTTACGGCCTGTAAAAGAAAAGAATTAGCCATATGTCTTCTACTGGAGGAGTCTAATGAGAATTTAGTTTCAAAGAAGAAAGTTTGTCTTGCATAAATTGGAAGATATTAGGAAAGTCAGGGTTGGCTCTTTGAAATGTGCCTTCCAATTTGAGCAAAAAATGACTTTCCATTTTATCTCCTTATCAACTAAATCTACAAAAAAGAAAGAACTTTTCAAGCTTTTATCTTTAATCAACTTGGAAATGCATTACCGGTGGAGAATTTAAGAGAAACTGACTTTTCTCTCCGTGCATTTCATTTGTATAACCATTAAATCTGCCGGCCATGTAGACGAATGCAAAGTACAAAGACTTTCACTATACATCCATTAAATTGAATAGAAAAAAAAGGATCGATTCGGCATGTGCTTTGGTAGGAAATGGTTAAACTAAACCCTATAAATGTCAGTCTCTCTCTCGTCTGTAAGTGTCCCTGACAACTGACCTCAGCGAGACGTGACCGGCACTGTCATGCAGTAAATATCTGTAAACATGCTGCGATTTAAGTCAATTGGAGTGCTGTGAGATTTGGCCACCGTGGGATTTGAATTAGAATGGCAAATGAGATGGCAGATGTTGAAGCGGACCGTCAGATGTTCAGGGATATTGGGGTTACGAGGCGGTCGACCTGCTCGCAGTGGTCACCTACTGGACAACCACTGACATGGGATTGTGATCTGTATTTATTGAAAGATGCTGAATTTAATTTGCTTTCCACAATAGAGAATGCATCAACTTGAATAGAGAACACACATCAGGTTTTATTAGAAATAACACTGAGCGACTTATGTTTTATGAAACATCTGTTCGTAGGAACCTTTTTGTTTTTATCATTCCATTAAACAAACAGTTCACACAGAATTTTTATGTCATACTCTCCCACACGTATTCCAGACTTTGATGTTTATGAATTTCTTTTCCCTGTAAAGACAGAGAGAGATTTTATAGGAGTAATTCACCTTCAAAATGCAAATTCTATCATCATCGCAAAGAAAGATATTTTGAAAAATGTTGGTAACAGAACAGCACAGCCCCCCCATTCACATATCTTGTAACCAATGCAATTGAATGGGGGGCTGTTAACAACATTCTTCAAAATATCTTCTTTTGTTTTCTGTGGAAGAAAGACATACAGGTTTAAAATGACTTGAGGGTGGGTAAATGATGATAGAATTTTCAATTTGAAGGGGAACTACAGGTTAAAGTGGGCTTTCAAGCTTGTTTCTGACTGGTATATATTATGGAGTATTTGTGAAAAACGGTTCTGATTCTGCAATGCTGCATAAGTCATCTAGACAACCACAATTTTCCTTCCATGCCATCTATAACTTTGAACTCTACATGTTTTATATATCTATGAAATGGAATAAAAATTGCTTATAATGTAGCTTATAATGATGTGAATGTTGGTGCTCTAAAGTCCTCTATTCCACAAATCATAACTCACATGGTTAAATCTGCTTCAAATGGGCCTACTGCGCCATCGTAGCAGTGTAAAGATGTTTTTGATCATCAAAAAAAAAGACTCACAGCTCTGTTTTGCATTGGTCTACTGTAGTTTTATGTATTTAATCTGCTTGGAACAAAAGCACAAAAATCTTCATTTTTTGTTCTTTAATCTATTTGACTAAATTACCAGATAAAGCAACAACACTTGAAATGAAAAAGCATTCATATATATAAACAAAAAGCCTTTTGACTGCTAAAGAAACGTCGCTCAATCCCTCGGTAAACTCTAATGTCTTATTTTATACATCAATTCACTAAAAGTTAGCTAATCTATCGCACCTCACTGTACAAGAAAAGGCGGTCACCCTGACAAACCCCGGCCAACTCCCGGGAATAAAGCAGTTACCACACTTACTGAAAGACGATGAATGTTTAATCCTTCATGCCCAATAGTGTTTTGTCCTAGAGCATTGCAGATGGGAGAAAGAGAGAGACAGAGACTGAGAGAGTTGATAAAAGTTCTTTGTGTTTTCTGTGAAATCTGTTTTGCTCTTTTCTCATAGTAATGGATGACAGATTAAGAAGAATATTGATGGATAACACGCTGGGGATGTTCTGAAGACACATTTACTTCCTTATTCAGGGATGCATGACAATAGCATTTAAGAGTTACCCTGGTCTCATCACTCGCCAATCTGGAGAGTGGACCAATTTATCCAGAAATGTCCTGTTTTCAGAGGTAGCCTGACCAAACTTTTTAGCTCAATAATGTTTAAGACTGTGTATAATCCTAACCCTAACCCTAACCCTAAAACAAACTTTATTGCTCAGACATTGAATATCTAGAAGCAAATATCCACATCTACAATTACTCTCTTTGGCGTCTATAGGAAACAACTGAAACATTATAGATTTCTTTGTCTTAGATATTTCTACATACCTCACATCACGTATATTGTATTAAACATCATCACTGAACATGATAGACACCAAACTATATTTATACTCGTCAATCTCTTACGGTGCTCAAAAGTTCCATGTTGAAAGAACTATGTTTCATGTTAAACTTCTTGTTTTAAGTTTCATTTCAACATGTAAAATCCTAAATAAAACAGCAGGTGTGTGAAGTTTTCATTTTAATAAATATCATTAAAAAATACATAGTATTCCTAGATAATGTAAGTAACTAAACATGATCAATTAAAATAATTTAACGGATTCAAATTAGTGACCTTATGAACTCTTCAAAAGGTGAAAAATCCAGTCATTTAAATTACAACATTCTTGTTCCAGACTTCCAAAAAAAGAACCACTAGAACCCCCAAATACTTTTCAAATATTTAGGTTGTTTGAATATGAGCATTTCTGCCCTTTTCTTCACTAATTGCCAAGTTTCTGAACAATTCTCACAGCCACTGAATCAGTTTCTATACGTGAGTTCCCATTTTAATGTAGTTGCACAGCACATAGAGCTGGATTTCTATTCAAACGAGAGAGATGGTCTGACATGATGATGCAGACTGAGCTCTTGGTAATATTGTGCTGAGAATGACTGATTCAAAAAAATCAGAGCAGAAAAAAATGATCCGTGATTCTGTAATCAGAACATCTTTCTATCTGCCCTTGGAAGGGAATGTGAGGGCTGGAGGCTTTAAAATGACTTCCAAATCCAAAACAACATTGACTGTACCCAATAAAGATGAGGGAAAGACTAGTACATAGAATAAATTGCATTAGCAAAAAAATGTGTCACCCTTGTTATGCTCATCTTGTGTAACTTTTTTGTAGAAAATTGGCCACCGTTTTTATCATACGGTTTCAGCGGCAACAACATAAACTGTCATGTGGCCCATACTTAACCTTGGACCCCTGCGTAGAATCAATAACTGTTCAGCGGTTTTAATTTAATATGATAAACACGAAAATATTCATATAAATTAAAACTTAAATAAATTCTTATATTATAACCAAACACAGGCCGAACGTTAACTTCGGGGCCAGGCATCAGATTGAAACTAATGACGGTGAATAAGGACTGGCTTTTTATGCTTTGAAAGGGATGCAAAATCCATAAAAATATTTAAAAAATGTGTCAATTCCAAATTTTTGATTCATTTTCAAATGTTCATGATTTATAAATTTCATTATTACTTTCGATTATTGTGAATTATTTGTGTTAAACAGTGCTCCCATCACAAAAAATGACACACCTATGCCAATGACATCTATTGTCTGCTACTTCAACTGTCTTGTTTTAATCTGTGCGTTCCTTTTAAATTCAAACATATAATAAAATGGCTTCATTCAGCATGCATCAACATCCAGAGCCGTGATTGAAATGTCATTACTGGCAAATGAATTCATCTACGAGTCCCTGCAACTGATTGCTTTCTTACTGCAAGTCCATCTGGACAAACCGAGCGTCTCCTTCACACCAAATCCACAATGAGTTCCCTTACACGGCCCACGCCACACGCCGTACCGCACGTCCCTCAGCTCGTTTCCATTCCGCATCAAGCAGTGCGAGTTCGGGGCAAGGTTCTTAATCTGCCACAAATCCCAAAGCGTTCCCGTACATGTCTAGCTGTCATAATCTCTTCTGCATGGACTGTCGCCCGAAGGGCCTTGTTTTCCATCAAGTGCGCAGGGGCTGTTGAATTTACTGCTTTGCGACAACACTGCAGTCAGTTTGAATATGCTACGTATCAGATGTTCGTAGAATCAGAGTAAAGTCGCATTTGCACAGTCAGACTTCAGACAAGAGGTGCTCAGTGATGTCATTAGATGTTGAGAGTATTTCTCCAATCCTGCTCTATCACATCTGCACTAAAGAATACAAAGACCCTGCCTACATCCAAGCATCTTATGTTATGGGTTATGGAAAGATGCGCAGTTTAGAAATAAATAAAACTCTGTGTGAGTATTGCTAGATACAGTACTTACACCCCCTAGCTAAAAAAACAGTTTAAAGGTTTATGTCACAGCTTTCCAAAATATTTGATATTCTGACAAATACAGCACACAATTAAATGTTTAAGAAATTAAGCATTCAAATGATTAAGAAAACCAGATCAGATTTATCTTTGAGGGATATACATCTGTGACCCAGTCTGTGAAATTCAGGCTTAAGTCATTTAATCACATTATGAGATAACAAGCATCAAAGTATGATTTCAATTATTGATTTTAATATTTCATTTTATATTTGAGTCAGTCAACATTAATTGATAATGATGATTAATGATATCAAGATTATATTTTACAGAAGTTACCTTATATACAAAATTCTGTAGAAAGCAGTAAATCACAAAAAAAACTATAGCTCCGTTTACATTTTGGTCAGAAATTATAACTGTGAATGTTATTATTTAAATACTGAAAAGGATTGTGGTAATTTCAAGGCAAAACACAGATATGCTCATCTTTCTTGATTGAAATCAACACCAAGCCACAGTAAAATAACTATCTTCCATATTATCCATCTGTTAACCACTGATTTCAGATCTGAACACATTACAGAATAATCCACAAGCCTTAGTACGCACCATGAAAACGCATTACAAAATTTGTGTTGTTTGCTTCAAGGCAATTGCGTTTACCTCTGACACTACATCTCTATGAAGTTTTCTGTTGTATGACGCTCCAGGGAGAAATTGAGCAATAAGTATGCAGTTCCCCGAGGGGAACGAAGAGAGCACATACAGACAGATTTGTGTTCCTCTCCCATGGGCGCACAGAGCCCCATGCATTTACCATCTGTTTTGTAGGCACAACAGGACTGTGGACAAATGTATAAACAAGGCGTGTTTTAGCAGCTTGTTAGTGTGAGAGATTCAATCAGAAATCTTGATGAGGCAGTGGTGACCTTTTGATGTAACCCTAATAAATTGTCTGATGTTGAACATCAGGTGGGGTCTATAGCGTTATGTGTCTGGAATGGAATACCTTGAGGAAACAGAGACCCCTAGCGGAAATGTTGTGAATGTGCACTGTTTTCGCAGCATCAGACTATATAAAAAGCGAATGAAACCTCATGTACTTTGAAGAAACATAGACCGATATAAACAGAACGAGACAGCAACAAGCTAAAAACAAGCAGGTTTTTCAGAACTGAATGCAATTTATTGTGATGACTGGACTTTCTATCAACAAGCTAACTTCAACTACTACTGGGCATACGACATCCAATGTTTTCATCATTATTAAGCGAACTGTTTATATGTGCGCTATACTAACAGCAAGTGCAAAATTATTTACCAATTTTTTTATAAAAAAGTACAGTTTAACTACGATTAAAACACCTGTATCACTCACAATAAAATAAGCGGTCCATGGAGCAGTTCTCAGTATTTTTCCCTCAGTTCTCGTGGGATAGAATTGACGTTGGCTGACGCTGTACAACATCCGGTTATTTTTCACCGTTATCCAACCATTCCCTGAGTCTGAAACCGCGTACTAACAGTACGCACTTAATTAAAAAAGTACCTACTTGACCACTTTGGCCTGTTCCTGCGATGTGTCAAAGACGCCGCCATATTGGACGGGGCAAGACTATCCAATAAACCCACACAAGTGAACGGATGAGCTGTGTCTTATCAATGACGTTTACATTTCAGTTCTTGACAGTTTTCAGGGGGGGTAATAATAATTTCCTGATCAAAACAGTAAATAGAGAATGTGTTTGTGCTATAGATTTAGATCACTAACAATGGTTTGAAATTGGTTGATTTTTGTTGCATACATGTGTGTCACTACTATGTGGTGTTTGTTTTTTAGCGCATAAATAAGATCGAAAGTTAAAAGCTTCTCATGTCCCTGTGTTAATTGTCAAAATTGAACACGCACACTGCTTAAATCTGGAATGGATAGCACTTGGCGAGAGGATGCCCATGAGCTGAAGGAACTTGTTAATTGAGATCTCAATTCTCCAGAGGTCGCCCACCAAAGCCTCTCACTTTGTTTATTTAGCTGATATTTTATCAGATGGAACAGGCCACCCTCACAAACTGTCTTTAATTAGGCCAGTACTATCCTTCACATCCATCTGTCTGTAACAGTGGGGACCAGACGCCTGCCTGCTAATGAAAACTCACAATCAAAACAGCTGGAATTGAACAGCTCACTTCTGTATGGGCCAATTAACAGTTCTTCCACCATGTTTGCCGATGTTCACTTGGTAATGATGCAATTAGATGGGAATAATTATTATCCTTTTTCGTTTAGCTGTTTTCGCATGTAAATGACAAACCAATTACAGGTTTGATTAAATATTATCTCCTCTTGAAAACTGCACAGTAAAAACCTAGAGAATTATAATCTTGGAGGGTCATAAAGCTTCAACATACAATGTGGCCAAACATGAAATCCTGCCATTGAAAATCATGTGATAAGTATTTTCTTCAATGCCTTGCAAAGCCTACCCATAACCTTGAAAAGCCCAAAGGATTTACATAGAGAACATAAAACCATGTGCTGTGAAAGAATTTTAATACTTAAATATTTTAATAAGATTCTTAAATTAGAAGAGGTTACTAATTCAAATTTCTGAACAGACTGTGTAAGGAAAAATATGCTTCTCTGGGAAACGTTTACTGCTTTGATGCAAGTGCTTTTTCTTATATGTGAGGCATATGTCAGATCTATTAGATACAAGGCGTTTTATTTTATTTTTCTTTAAACACGCTTATTATGAGTCCTTCTAAACCAAGGGTATTTCTGATTAAAGTTTCTCTGACTTCTGCCAAGAATTGTTATTTAAATTGAGTAAAGAATCTGTGCTGGTGTCTAAAACCCATCTGGCTCTATAGCTCAGTGGTCAGAGCACTGGTCTTGTAAACCAGGGGTCGCGAGTTCAATCCTCGCTGGGGCCTGTCAGCAATTGTTTACATCTCAAAGCGAATATAAAAACACATGCTTTAGTCTTCCCACAGTTCCAGCATCTTACATTCATAGTAAAAGGTGAAATTTTATTTACTCATTAAATAAACCTTGGATGAAACCCCTGCTTTTGTAATAATGTGACACTTTTATGTAATGTGACTTAAGAGTATGCAAATCACAGGGACCTGACATTGTATCACTTAAATAAGAGCACAATGGTTAGTTTATTAACTTTTACAGGTTTCAAAAACGTTTGCATTACCAGCTGGGAAATGCAACCACTAGGCTGTGCTAAGCCTACACTTGAGCCAATGAGGATTCACTAAATATGAAACATAAAACATGAAACTTATAGGAAACAATTAACAGTTTTTTTTTTTTTTTTTTTATATCAGTGCCTCTTCTTTTCTTTCCTGATGCTCCATCCAGCTGGCTCAAAAACCAGCTCAACAACAGCTCCTGTCATACAATAATTCACCAAAAAACATGTGAAATTTAAAAAAACACCATCAGCAGAGGAAACAGCACAGAAAGCAGTTATGGAAATTTCCTTTTGGAGTTTAATAGTCCACAGTTTAACAGTGTCAAGTCCACATGCTTGAAGTTTCAGCTTTCATCTGCCTCAAGATTAATGTTGTTTCCAAACTTGGCATACAGCTGGACCTTAAGATCTCCAAGCACCACCAGTATGGATGACACGCGGCCCTCCAGACCTTTGATCTCCTCCTGCAGAGCTTCCTGTGGATACCATAACAACATTATTGAGATTTTTAAGAAAGCAACATAATTTCCCATATACATGTTAATTAAACCTGTGCTGGAATCTGAAAAGCCGTATTTTGTTGTTATACATGTTTTGACTATGAAAATCCTTCTTAAAGATTCAGTTCACCCATGATTCATTTATTAATCAGCTTAGGGAAGAAACACAGGTTTTTGGTAAGTTTCAGGGTCTCATTACCTTCGCTGCCTCCAACAGTTCCTGTGTCTCTTCTTGAGAGTGACTGATGAAGACATCTCCAATCTGATATGGGATCAACATAGCATCGTCATCACACATCATGAGGTCATCACTGGCGTCCTCTAGATTCTGTAAAGATTTCTGAAACAAAAAAAAGAGCATCAGCATTCAGCCCAGGCAAGATAGCATACGGGTCTAAGGAGCCACCAAGCCATAGAATTGTTTAATTACCTTTTTAGCCTCAATTTCATCTTTCAGTTCCGACATCCGATTTGTATTTCTGGCAAACTTGTTTATCTTCTGCTGGTCTTCAAATGTTACATTGACATCTTCAGCTGCCTGTCAGGGTTGATAAAATATTGTAAAAAAAATTCAACCACCTAAAAAAAATCATGCAATATACATGGAGATTCCAAGAGAGTCTTCCGTCATTCTGTAACCAGTTTAATAACACATTATGCCACATAAGAGGTTAATATTTATTAAAGCAGTGCAATCTGACGTGTGAGGAGTATCAAGAAATAGGCCAAATACACAAACCCATTATACATGCAAAGATTTTCTCACTGTGAAAACGTGTCTATTTATTTATTTCAGTATAATATGTTAAAAAACTCAGCAAACAAGTCCAAACATTGCCTGATGTTATACAAAATACAAATTATAATGATTTCCGTTACTAATACCATAACCAACCATCAACCGTTTACCATCAAAATCATAACAAAATATGTTTATGTACTGTGTTTAAGGCTTTATTCAAGTTGTATGTAATGTATTTTTCTATTGACTCCCATCTGTCAAATAACATACAACCATCAGCACCCAACACATTACCAGTAGAGACGAAGATATTTATTAGCAATATCACATAGTACTACATATTCCAATTGTAACCATTCAAATCAGTAGACTTCCGTTAAACACCAAGCTAAAAGGCACACGGCGGCTTACAAAACGCATATGAACTCACTGCAGAACAAAACAGAGAGTTAACGATACAATAAACGTCACACTTTAGCGGTAACCAAAGCATGCATCGTGTGATGTTAGCAAGCTAGCGATCCAAATAACAATCAAACACAAGCAAAGTTCAAAGTCCCACTGCTGCAAATATGTTCTTTCATCACTGCACGTACGTTTATTAACAAACGCATGCGGTAAAGCTAAACAGAAAGGTATTTGTGCGATAACGTACCACTCCTTTCTTCATGGTGGCCGCCATGTTGAACCGGAAGCGAAAGGCGTGCACGCGCGATAGCGGTGAGTGATGGGCGCACGCGGCTATTCATTATCATCCTGTATTTTTTCTGTTTTTAAAATCGAATTAACCTTGTTAGTTGGTCTGAAAAACACGTTTGAGAATAACAGTTTATATATTTCGCTGGTTTTCCGTAATATTTCAGACTGGGCTGGAGTTTTGACTGCTGGACGACAGTAGAGTCTCAAGCACCCAACACTTGATCGAGTGGTTATCCTAATTCTAAGAAAAGGACTGACTCTCTGTACCAGCCTACTCATGTTGTTAAATGTTCGGTTTACATAAAGACAGTGGACACAGCCTGACTGAACAAACTCAGTGTGTTGCTTGAGGTTTCTTAAACATCCTTTCTGTAAACAGAACTACTCCCAGGCGCAAATATTGATCTAATACATGTGTAAATTTATCCCCAACATCTACTACATTGCAATTTTAAATGAACAGCATGCAGATTATTGTAACAAAATAAACTAAACTAAATAAAACTTTTTATAATTCAAAAAACAAAAATATAATTTCCTTGGGAATTATTCCAGAAGGATGTGTTTTGTGGTTTCTATCCTCTAGTTAACATCACACCTAAAGAACCCAATACTTTACAATTACATGTAGCAGATGATTTTATCCAAAGCGACTTACAAATGAGGTAAACATTGGAAGCAATTGGAACAGCATAAGGACAACCAAAAGCATAAGTGCATCAAAACGGGTCTCACAAAGCCTACCACAGTATACAGAGCTAAGTTTTATTTATTTATAAAAAGAGAAGTCAGGACTGATCGGCCAGGTGTTTTTAGCCGATTTTTAAATGTTCTTAAACATTACTATTAGAGAGAGACCCATAAAGATGGCCATTATAACCAATTCCTGTGTAACCATTAAATCCATTAAAATTGTATGGTTTCTTAGATAATTTATTTTATCATTTTCACTGATTTGCAGGGACAGCAGATTTTTTAATTCTTTAAAAAAAATGTCTGCGTGTTCAGAATCTATGAGAAAATACTACATTCAACAAGTGTGTTGTTTTTATAAATGTTTTTTACTAAATCGTTCAGCTGTAGGAAAATATTATTTTGTTTATCATACAGCTTTCAGACAATTCATCATGCGGTGGAATGCCGTGGAGCTTGTCTGACGTTTTTCTCTGTTAGTATGTTTCAAGAATCATGCATTCATGATGGAAGGGATCAAGTTCACTATGACCACAAAGGAATTTGCTTCACGCCCCCAGTGTGTACATTAACAATGTGACTCTGTATCCATGAACAGCGCTTACATGACAAAATCTCACCCTGTACTGGTGGGGTCTCTGGGCTTTAATAGGATCTTCTTTTGTTTTGTGTTGGCATGCTGTCTGCTGAATTAGGAGCTGCATGTATTTGAGTCGTCTGAGGTTTATTTCATACAATATTAAAGAATGTACTGTACATTTTGGCACAGCGAGTGGATTCCTCCGCTCAAATGACCGTGTGCTCACCCATTTGTGAATTAAATAGTTGCATCTACTCTTAGAATAATGAGGGGACGGTGGGGAATGACAAGGATTCTCTGGTTTGACCTGTGGGAGACGATGAGCATAACTGTTGGATTTACAGAGCAGCTTTGTGTAATTTAGGCATGTAATAATTCTTGCATTGAAAGCATGGTGTTTAAAACAAGTCAATGGTAATGTGCGATACTCCAATTAGTGGAAAAAGGTGTGTCAAGAATACAGATGTATCCCAGAACATCACCACAACACATTTATCATCAATTATACCGTGATGACATCACAGGACAAGTGCAGTAGAAGAGTAAACTATAAATTTGCCTACATCTACAATTTCTGTTTGTTCTCCCTTTGGAATATGAATAACATGAGTCATGGATATGCACTGCAACCCATGAAATGAGTGCAGTGACAAGACATGGGTTATTGTCAAAATCTGTAAATGTAACTAAATATGTTTTCTTCAATAAATGTTCATATATATACAAGGTTTACAATTTCGCTGCTATCTATACTCCAAGTTTCATTGGAATAACCCAAACAGAACCCCTATTGTGTTAAAAGGTGAGCTTAAATTGACCTGTTTAAGCGAATTTAAAACCCTGATAATTCAATCAATAAACCTGTAGTGGAATATAATTAATACTTTGAAATACATTGACATTAAGTCATTTAGCAGATGCTTTTAACCAAAGCGATTTACAGAGAGTGCAGGGAGCAATAAACAATATGCCGTACAGGAGCAATAATACAATAGGTGCTACTGCAAAGTTATTAGTTTCAACAAAAGCTAGGGATGAGGATAGAGAATGAGCTGGAAAGTGATTTACTGCCCTTTTGAGAAGGCAATACAAGAAGTGTTCATTTGCTGAACGAAGAATTCTTGATGGAATGTAAGAGGATGTGAAAGTATGCAGATCCAGTGATAGTCCAGTAGGCAAGCATTAATGACTTGAATCTGATACAGGCTATAACTGGTAGCCAGTGGAGAGAGATGAAAAGGGGTGTAACATGAGCCCTTTCGGGCTGTTGGAAGACGAGGTGTGCTGCTGCATTCTGAACCAGCTGGTGTGGTTTGATGGACTTTGCAGAAAGACCAGCAAGGAGAGCATTGCAGTAGTCCAACGTTGCGATTACAAGGGCCTGGAGAAGGTGTTGTGCATGCTCAGTGAGGGTCTAAACTCTATAATGTTGAATTAGTCATATCGGCACGACCGTGTTGTCTTTGCAATATGATCATTAAAGGACAGCTGTTCATCAAATATAACTCTGAGGCTTCTGGCTGTTTTGGAAGGAGTGATTGTGGTATTGCCAAGTTGGATGGTGAGATTGTGTTGCACCGTAAGGTGTGCCGGAAACCGGGTAGTGACAAAGAAAAAAAAAACATCAGATTTTTGATCATATTAACTTCCTTGTACAACCCTCAGATTTTTTTGTGAATCGCAAAAAGTCTGTGAACATATGTGCACACCCCAGAGACCCTTCTTGCATTTTTATGTTGTTGTAAAAATGTGTGTAAAATGTGTGCACTGTTTTACACATCAGGCCCAAGGTTTCCACAAAATGCTATTTATTCTAGCTCATGTTTGAAATAAACTAAAAATGTTAAGAATAAGAATATCATCTTAAATTCAGTCAGTTTTATGCTAATAATACAATTTATAATGGAAAAGAGAGAAGCTTTGAACCCTAGCTTTAGAAATATCAAGATCTCACCTGAAACCCTAATATGACTTTTTTGTATTTCCTGCTTTTTATTATTTCACTCTTAACTTGAAATAAAGTGTTTTTTTTATCATCCATCCAAAGTGTGAGGACTCATTAAATAAATAAAGGCTTATGTTGTTTGTTACCATGTACTTTTGGAAGAGAGTCATACATTGCAAATAAACTTTTCTTTATATCCTCTACTCACATCCTGTTTGGGGCCAACCACACCTACAAAACAGGGTGGCTCTTAAGAGCTGATCTATGATCAGCTTCGCACTTTCTCTCCTTCAGAGACTTAAATACATTTCTGTGATGCTTACCTGTCTGTGTGTGATGAATAGATTAATGAAAGCTCATCACTTTTGCGTGAAACAGTTAATCATTGAAAAACAATAGGACGCAGTTCTGTTTCATCAACGCTTCTTACATTCACATATAGGGCTTTAACCTCATTGTTGTATCACGAGTAATTTAAGGTTGGCGATTTTAAGCTCCTCCCTCTCTCAGGACAGGTATATGTGCTCACACGGGTCTTGACAGAAGCAATACTGTTGATTACTTTTTAATCGAACTTGGGAAACTACATCAAATTGCCTTTTTGGGGCACAACAAACGGCAAAGGTAATTTTCTTTTTTTAATGAAATGTAAAGTTTTCCTTTTAAAATCTATTTGAATGCTCGTCCTTTTTTGCCATGGAATTTATGACCATTATGAATTCACATGCGTCTTATTAGATCTTAATTTTGTGATTCTTATTTAGGCATAGACTTTTATTTTGGACCAATAAATTTGTAGGTCCAAGACATCTAAAGTGCATGTTCTTAATATTTTATATTCATTCTTAATATGTTTTGTTCTTTACTTGAAACTTCTTATGCATTTGTAATGTTAATGCAGATTTTCAATTGCTAAATTGAAATCAAGATGGGAAATGAGCAGTCATCTCAGAAAAAACGTCCAAAGGTAAAGTTCATTTCATTTTTGTGCATATCGTCTGTTGGATTGTTGACAAATAACATTTAACAAGAGTTTTGGATTAGGGAAGCATAACATTTCACCATTTGGTTTTTGCAAGTTTACACTATATTCAAGATCTTTTTCAGTTCATTTGGCGGTCATGCACTGTGACAGATAATTTGTTCAAAATTCACAAGTTTTAAGAACTGCATAACAATTCAACGATAACTTTTGATTACATAGTACAGGCCTTTGTGTTTGTTTAGGTAAATGTATGTGTATATTTTTGACATTGTGATGAACAGGACATATGAGCACATACAGCTACCAATGCCCAACGGCTTAAGCAGAATGCTTAAAGCACACTGTGAAACTAACCGATCCTATTGAACAGGCAAACGCTCCTGAGACTAAAGTCCAAAATGGAGAAATGAATGGGCATGCAGTTCCTCCTTCAGATTCAACAGAGATTGGTATGTACTTTGTATGATCAACGTGTTTATTTTATGACATGTTAATATCTCAAGCTTCCTTCATAATCTCAAAATGAAGAAAGAATTACAGGAATACCATCATTTGAAATGTTCCTCTAGGCATTTTGTCAAGTTTGGATTAACTCACAATGGAGAACATGACTCAAAGCTCTGAATAAACTTTGAGTTTTGTAGGCAAACACAGTGGACAAAGTGGTGCTTAATTGTATTATCTGTGTCACTGTTCCGCAAGTGTACAAAGCACTGGAGATTCCTTGAAACATTGAATTTCAAACTTCAAAATCTTTTATTTAAGCAACAGTGTGCATTACAAGCAGGTTGTTTGGCTAAAACTCTGGCAACAAATTTGTGAAGGGAGCAACAATTCAACCATTTCATGGGCCTAACCCAAGCGCAATGGGTGTGTAATAGCAAACACAAGTCATACCAACGCCGTTCAACAAGATTAGCATTTTGATACGCAATATTATTGATCCTGTGCATCTCATGCACCATGCATCTCATGCTTGTTCCTTTTATTTCTTTCATCCAACAGTTTGCAAAGAAGTACAGCCGCCAAAGAGCGAAATTCCACCAGCGACCCACAAAAATAAGTCACAACCACCATCAGGTAAAGAGGAGGTCGATAAAGGCAAGGAACCTGTGCATGTCGAGACACCTCCTGAGAAAGACACTAAAAACGCAGCTGATGCAGAACCTCCTAAAGAAGTTCCGAAGCCCACTGGAGAGGACATGAACAACTTCTTTGGTAAAATGTTTAAAAAGAAGGCAGAGCCTATGAAACTTGCAACAGAGAGCAAAGATTCAGTTGATGGACAGGTTACTGCGGAAGATGAGAAATCAGTAAGTAGAAACATCAATACTAGTTCATTATTTTGCTATCCAGTATCTTCTAACCAAATGCTTTGTGTTATGTAACAATTATTTCTCTTATGTGTTTATCAAAGTGTTTTCCAAGACAAGCAAAAAAACTAATTTTCCTCAGATCTGTCTATTGAAAATGACTTTGACTTTGTTACATAATCTTAGCTTGACGCATGTACTGGCATTGCATTGCACCTGGTTAGCGCACAGTTTCTGCGTTATTTACCCTGTTTGGTGGAGTAAATAACACGTTTGATAAAAACGATGCATGATATTAGATCATGTTTCTTTAGCTTTCATCCGTGCCAGTCCAGGTGTACAGTACCTGAAGTATTCTTCTAAGCATCGACCAGGTAACGTGTTCAGAAAATTCACATAACATTTACTGCATTTTGTTTCAACATTGGCAATTTCTCGTTCCAAAAGGAAATAGTCATCATTACTGCAGACCAAAAGGAGATTTGTGAAGAATCAGCCCTCTCACTGGAGTCAACAAACAGTAACGATGAAGCTCTGAGCTTCTCTGATGTTCTCCTTGACCTGCACAGTACAGAGGAACCAGAAGCTGTTGCTGAAGAACTTCTTACCGTCGCAAAGGTTTCCCAAATTGTATCAGTGAATGGACCTCAACTTGAGATACATATAGAAAATCTGAAGTCTGAAAGAGAGGAAGTCGATGCTCAGTTTCCAGCATTATTTAAATACGAAGAACCTATGGCTTCTGATGCTGAACAGCCCTTCACAGAAGATGAGGAGTTGTTAAAAATGGTCGAAATGATAATATCAGATGAAGAGGAACATGTGTCCAACGGGTCAGAATCGGTTTTAATGGAACAGAAGTACGAAGGTACTTTTGACGGGTTTGTGAAAGCCATGGTTGAGGATGAGGAACCAATCGATGGAACTGAGGAGCCATTGATAGTTGCTGAAGAAATTGAGGCTATTGTTCAGGAAATCTTGCAGATTTCAGAAGACCAAGCTTTAAGTATCGCTCACGAGCAAAATGGCGCGGAAGCGATGAGGCACGTAAATGAATCGGGAGAATCTGAAGTCTCAGAGGAAGCTGCTCAGAAGAACTATTTCATGGATACGTCGGATGCCTTGGAAGCGCCTGAAAGGTTATCTGAATCGGCAGTGATCATCGAAGAGGAAATGGCCCGCGTGACTGTTGAGTCCATCTTCCCTTGTAATGGAACAGCAGCAAGGGAGGAAGAAAGCTGGGTGATTATTGAAGAACCAGCGCCAGCATATACTTACTCGAGACATCCAGGAGCTGTGAAAGAAGAATCTCCAACTTCACCATCCAATGCAGAAGAAGAAAGAGAGGATCTAGCAACATCTGCAAAACTGCTTGCTCGCCTGAGGGCTGCGTGCGTTGAGGCTTTTGAAGGTTCTTCATATAAGCCAGTCAGGGTAGATGCACATGGTAACCAAAGCACGATTCACGTCACAATCGAGGTTTGCCCGATTGATAAGGATGAGTTTGGTAACAACACTCTTGTGAGAGCAGAAGAGAATAATATCACCCAAAGGATCAGCAAAAATGATGTTCACTGCAGTACTGTAAGTCATATTTCTTGGATAGACGCATGCATGTAACAGAAACCCTAGCGCATGGATGAACTCATAACCTCAAAATGGACACAAACTAACTCCAAACCATCGACCAGTGTCAAGTAACAGAAAGTTGAAATGTGAAGTTCGTTAGCATGCTTGTTAATGTTTGCTTATGTTTGTTTTGTCTGTATGTCACGGTGCCAGACAAAATAACTTCCATCTTACAATTTTTTTTGTCTTAATTCCTCTTGTTTTTTTATTTGCATGAAACTAACTTTTTGCCATCAGACAGCTGTACACCGCTCACCACCGAACAGCTATTTCAATGCATAATCTGTGATATATTTGATATAAAGGCTAAAATCGAAAAAAAGACGCCACATACAGTATTATGTACCTAATATAAATAAATCACATTTACTCCGTTGAAGACGTCCAGCGCATTTCTGAATATCAATGAGTGTGGGGGGGAAACAGACTTTAATAAAAGAGTGATTGTTGCAGCTGGTCCGAGTAGGCAGAGGCATGGATGGAATTGTGCCCCTTATTTCAATGCAACTATTGCACATCAGCTGTAGGGTTGTGACACATTTTCAAGGGCTAATTCTGTGGGTCTGCTTATAGGAACCAGTGGCCATTAAGGCGAAAGCAGAGGCTGTGCCAGAGCCCGAGGGAACCGCTCTCGAACTCCTGGAAGATCTCGCAGAAGTCGCAGAAGAAGTACAGCAGCTGGAGGACACGAAAGCAGCAGAGAAAACAGTTATGAACTTTTTCAAAACATTCGTAAGTATGACTTTTCAATTGCTCAAATGATTTATTTGACCTGAAGTAAGTAAGACTTACTGATTTGAAGGGACTTGGATGCGACCGATATATTTGATTGATTTTATTTAATTCTACATGCACATTTTTGTCCGACACTTTATTCCGATTAATTCCGATTTAGTCTTTCTCTTGAAATTTAACCCACACACTTATTTTTATTAGGTGATTTTCAACCCAGCGTTGAGTCAAAAGGGACAAACCCAACCGTTGGGTTAAATTAACCCAGAAAATGTTTACATATGGCCCAACAATGGGTTAAAAAACCCAGCATAGGTTAAATTACAACCTATTTGTTCCTTTTTGACCCAATGCTGGGTTGAAAGTAACCCAACAAGCTTGAGTGCATGACCTTGGCATTGTTAGTGCAATCTTTGGTTGAGTCATTAAAAGTAGAATACCAAGTTTTATTAAAATTACACAACATAATTATTTGTGAATAATTTAGTATTAAAGCATAAAGAAATTTGAGTTTAGTATCACATGCATTTGTGTGTATGTGACCACTTCGAAATTCATAACCAGTCTCCTTCAATGAGGTTATTATCTTAAACAAGAAAAACTACTCTGCCTTTATAGGATTGGTTAAACTGGACCTTTAAGTGTGTAAAACTATCCTTGTCAGTCTGCTAAATCAATCCTCTGGACATGTGGCAGTCTTTTGTTTGCTGCATAATGTGAGCTCACAAGGGAGGCCTGTGCGTCTGGAGTAGTGATGTGCTGTGATAAAGCACGGGCTGGCCTACGCCATCTCCAGAGGACAATAGCTGACTCAATACCAGAAACATGTTCACAACGATCCCTGCCAGGGAGCTCTTTGTGCCCGTAAAACCGTGTCTCGGTTTGACAGACAGACATCCTGACAAAAGATACATTTTGATATCTCTATCTGCAGATAAAGACGAATAGGGCCGGATCTCCGGCATGGAATATCTGAAAGAGCGATATACGCTTAAACATGACACTTTAATGTTTTTTCACAGTCATTCTAATGTTTCCCTGTCTCCATTCTCTTTTCTGCTTGTGAAGGTCAGTCCGACCAAAACAAGCAAAGATGCCAAAGCCACTCCTGATGCTTCAAAAGACCAGGTAATAAAGCTTATTGTCACATTGGTGTCTACAATATTTATACAGTATGTATTCGATTTATTTATTTGTTTTATTTTGTCTATCTGGCTTCCCTGCACAAGACTGTCTACGTATATGCATTGATTGTATGCTTTTAGCGGCTTGAAAGACTTGAAATTCTTCATGCATGCAAATGCTTATGTAGCTAAGGATGAAGTCCACATTGATATAGATGCAAACAACTTTTCAATATTCTTTCATGGCAAGAATCTACAATATGCAGACATCTGTCAATTTCTTTGTCTTTTGTCCCCAGGATGTGTTCCCAGAGCCTCTCATTAAACTCTTTAAAAAAAGTTCTTTGGGCACAAAATGTAAACAGACGATGCTCTATAGATTTTTTTTAATGTTTGATGTTTTCTCTTTTTCATCATGCAGTCACAGAAGGAGACGCCTCCAGCACCTTCAGGCAATGTGAGTCCTTATATTTCAATATTTAATTACCAGACAGACTAACAGATATACAGACAAGATAACAGTCTTGTACCTAAAAACCACCCCAACATACCCAAACCTCCGCTTCACCTCGTCTTTAAGGTACAGGAAGCACCCAAAGCACCTCCTCCACCCCCTCCAGCACCTCCTAAGATGGAAGGCAAAGCAGATGCCGCAGTGAAGAAAGAGGAAACGTCTGCAACAGCTGCAACCAAAGCAGCAGAAGCTTCTGCCAAGACCAAAACTAAAGACAGTACCTTCAGCAAACTCTTCCGTCCGAAGGTAAGTGCACACCTGCCACTCTCCCGTCAGGAGTGGGTTACTGTACCCTCTGTAAATATTGTTAGAAGGTTTCAGTGGCTTGATTATTCGTTTGTCATGTAGTGTGTGTGGCAGACCATAATTGAGTTTGAATTTGAGATGTTGCTAGGCAAGGTGGTGTCAAAGGTTCAGGTGACGACTGGCATAGCTAAGAGAAGAGAGGTGAAAAATGAGCACAAGAAGAGAATAGTACCAGAACTGGTTATTGTATCTCATACAAATGAATTCCTTATAAATAGCTGCTGCGATTTTGCTTTGTGCACTTTTTGTAATATATATATTTCATGAAGCTCAACATTAAAATTGTGTTTATAAGCTTTTCACATCATTTTTGACGCCAATCCAACCAGCGGGACATTCATTTAAAGTAATGAATGAAGTGCTGGGCGCTCAACGTGTGTGACATCATGTTGACAGTAGCCATTACCTCATGTCACAACAGTCGGCCAACTAAACCATGTGCTTCGGGCTCCATTCCACCACTTCTTAACTTACATCAGGTTTATTTAGCAGATTGAGACGCTTTGTGTAAAGAGTGTTTATCTGTAAAGGGAGAATTGTAGAGAATTGCTCTTTTTCAAAATTAATGTTAATATTTGCTTGCCTACAGCCTGATGTGGTGGAAGAGAAAAAGCCGGTTGAGGTTCAGGTAAATACCTTCAGCAGATTGACTGTCTCCTTGTGGGCTGCAGGGACTTTATTCCTAAATAAAACGATGATCTCTTTCCATCTTAATGGTACCTTCCATCAATAGAGTACAAATTGGTGTCCAAAAACAAAAAAAAAACTTTGTCATATGGTATGAAAAAACTAAAGCAAAAAGTTTTAAAATTAAGTCATTGTTGGGTTTACACAAATAACTTTAATTATTTAAAAAAAATTAATGTAAAAATAATGTACTTCATCTTTCATTTTTTTATTCGATACAGGTTATTCCAAAACCTTCCATCATTGACCCAATGTTAAATACAACCAAAAATTTGGTCAGATCCCATTTTGTATTCTATTTCATGGACTGTCCCTCTTTGAACTGCAAAGGCTTTCTTTGGGCAATTGTACACGATAAAATGCAAAATATGCATAAATGCTCTAGCGACTTATAAGGGCACATGTGCTTGAATGTGGTCACTTTTATTCTCACCTCAAATGATGCTGTCCCAAGCTTCTCGTCCGCCGTTTCACAACCTTCTTTACGTCTCACTTTTTTTATTTTCCATTATAACAACATCCCGATTCTTTTTCGGACACTCCAGGTAGACGCGTCTAAGACCAGCACCCTCGAGGCTGCTGCCAAACCCGTAGAGCCTCTGGCACCCAAACCCGAAGAAAAGAAACCAGAGAAGAAATCGACTTTTGGAAGCATGTTCAAACCCAAGGTAAACAGACCACGATAAACCACCATCCAGGTGTGAAAATGTATTTCGTGCATTAGAGAACCGCATGCAATAATAGGTTTGTGTAAATTTGAGGTACTGCTACGTCAAGTGTCCACTAGGATCCAGGCGGCGGCCTCCAGCGCTGCCGCGACCATCCCCCTCATGTCTCCTAGATCGGTAAATGGCGCTGTAGTGGCCATTGTGCATTAACAATACTGATATCTGCTCAGAATGATATCTGACATGATTCTTTGTGTTGTGAGTTATCTGTTTGCTGGCACAGCAAGCTGAATGGGTGTTTTTAATCAAGTTAATGTTTTACCTGTGTGATGACTGAATTATCAGATCTGGTGAAAGCTTTTTTCAGTGTGACTGTGCATTTAATGCATTCAGAATACATTTTACAGTATCTGTATTCTTTGGATTAAATATATTTGGGTATATGTATGTGGCACATTTATGTTTGTTTGTCTAGCTTTTATCTTTTAATGTTTATTCTTTATTATTTGAATATACTGTATGTACATGCTTTATATTTTAGTATTTAATATTTTAATGGATACATGAATAATTTACTTTGTTCTTTATATAATTATTATTATTTGTATGAAGTTTGTTCTTTATATTAAATTTTGTTATATTTTTATATAAATTTTTATTCTTTTTTAATTCGTTATTTTCATGAATATATATTTTTTTCTTCTTATATATATGTATATTTCAATATTTTTATTTAATAACATTGAAGCTAAAGTCCCTAACTTTTTTTGTTAAAATTTGACAAAAATCTAGCAATACCTAAAAAAGCAAAAAAAGTGATAAGCTAATAAAAGCTTTTTATAACAATTGGAGTTATCATGTATGTTTTCTTGAGAAATGTCAGTTTAACGTCATTTTAACCTAATGTAAAAACAAGTGCATAAAGTAACCTACAATTGTATGTTTCAAACGAAGATGCGCTGTAATAAACTAGTGAAAAACTTTAGTTCAAAAGCTGTGTTATACGAAATACAAAAGCTATTAGTCATATTTCGTTTAACTTTAAAGTTATACAAAAACAACCATTTTGTAAAGTCAGTTTACTATCATTTAAATATAATTAACTTATTCTTTTGATTTAACTTTAGAATTTGATGCAGCTTTTGAACTGAAGTTTTTAATTTAATATCATTTTTTACAGTGTGCTGATACAAAAGACAAAAATTATGGATTGCAGCTTCAAAATAATCATAATTTATTTAGTTTCTAATATAATAATACCCATTAAGAAGAATGTGGCTTATAGTTCTTTCTTTTTATCAACTTAAGGCCACTGAGACCAAGAAGGAGACGCCGGCTAAACCTGCAGCGGCAGAATCTGCCCCTGTCGCGAAGGCCAAAGAGGAGCCAAAACCTGCCCCACCTGCAGCACCAGCGACCCCAGACAACAAATCAGCAGAAAGCACAGAAAACGCTTCTCCCAGCATCCCTCGCAAGCTGGAGAAGAGGAACTCCATGCAACTCTTCTTCAAAAACCTGGTTAAGTAAAAATACAGAGTTAAGCTTGAGCCAGTTGACCAAGGAAAATTACATTTTGCAATCTTCATTATTTAACTGTCCAGCTGTATGTTGTTTCGCCGTTTCAAACATTTTGTGATGTCGCCTAACAACTAAATATCCTGAGTGTTCTGGTTTTGTTGGTTGGCTATTAATCTTATAATATGTCTTGTCTGAATGATCTTAAATGAGCTTCGATGTGTTTTCTAAATAATATGTGATGGTATAACAAAATTCTGATTACTAAATATATCACAGATAGATTGTTTGAACCCTTGTGTTTATGTAAAGTGCAGCAACACCATTTAAACATCATTAAATAAAATTGGACTCATATGTGATGGCATGTTACCGTCACTGTTGCATTTGCAAACCAAGCTTACGTACGGACGTGTTGTAGCAAGATCCATTGTTAATATTTAAGTAAATAAGATAGCACTAGTCAGACAGGTTACATTAACGCTTCAGGCGCTAGCAAAAAACTAACCATTTCCTTTTTAAGTTGGGATCACTAATATTGCGTTGTGCATTGGTGTGTCTCACAGGGCCAAAAACGTCATTCTGATGCCGGAGTGCAAACGGACCCCGTGGCACCCGAGAAGGCAAAATAAACCCCCAGCCTTTCGTGTTGGTGATCTTTATCTAGCATAGGAATACACATCTTATAAATCACGACCAAGAAACTTTTGTTGATACTGCAGACCCGAATAATTCATATCAACTCCCAGCTTCATTTCCATTGGTTATAAGGTTGACCCCCTTGAAATTATGGTGGGATCGCCATGTATTTAGCAAGCGTAGACGTAAGTGTACAAGTATTCCTTGTTAAGCAAGCTACATGTGTTTTTGACAGGAGGCCGAGACTCTTGTTTTTTTTAAACAATAGAAACTCGTTGGAGTTGCGTCACAAGATGGAAAAATGAAAGTGAAAATGTGATTCTGCATTCAGAGAAAAACTCAAATTCCTTTATTTTCTATGCAAGAAAAATATGAAAGTATGTGAAATATCAACTAATGCTATTCATCACGAAACACTACACCAGGTGCATTATGGGATGTATGCCCATTATCACCTAAGTAATGGTTTTTCCACTGGTACAAAGCAAACAATGTCATTAACACATGAAAAGAAGTTGTTTCTGTAATCATAGACTATCTGATTGTAAAAACAATCTGATTCCATGGACAGAAACCTACTCAATGACCCATTCTCTGCTTAATTCAATCATCTCTCTCTCTCTCTCTCTCTATCTCTCTTGCTCTCTCTCAAACCTACAATGCCATTTAAATTCCATTAAAAGCAGCCGGAATTTCTAAATCACAGTTTTGAAAATCAAAATGATTTATTTAACCCCATATCCATCTTGTAATTTTCCAATATATATTATGACCCACTTACTGGTTATTTATGTTTGACCCAACGGTCGCAAAACCTATTTTTTCTATTATTTCTGCTTTATATAACTAAATCTCCATGTATTATCACTTTCTAAACCACACGGCAATTATTTTACTTATATTTACTTGCTCGGCCGTCCATTTGTCTCTACAGGAGTCAAAAAATGTACGATGTTTATTGATGTGTTCTCTATGTATTTTTTATGTATTCTGATCATCACGTGATATTAGAACATAATGTAATACAACGTGCAATTATTCAATTTACAATAATGCAATATACATCTCTTTGACAGTGAAATCTTTATGGTTTCCCTCTGATTCTTGTCTACATTTGTAAGGAGCAGACGGGCCTACCTGAAATTCAATGAATCTTAGATTTTTCTATTCCTCCTTTGTTGCATTTTTGTCTATTTAACCAATTTATACAAATAAATAACCCATATCTCTCCTCTTTAAAAAGACTCCTTCTTCATTTAAATAAATAGACATTTAAAAAGGAACTAGATGTTTGTTTGTTTTTTTAACTAAAAGTGAATATTCATTTTTTTAGCTTTGTAGTGTCATGATGAGGTGTTGTTTGGATTTTACTGTTTGTTCTTTGTGTGTTTAGGGGATTTTCATACCCGTTTTTTCTGCCAACCAAAATCCACATGGTTTGAAGTATCTTTCATGTCTATGGCACATGCCCCATACTTGGTCTTGGAAATAATAGTTTAAATAATAATCGTTCACTTTCTTAATACTCACTTATTTCTCAATAGTTTACTTTGTGAAATGTAATGTTAGTAAAGAAGAGAAAGAGTTTAGGCAGCCTGCATTGTGAGAGTGCACCCGCCCACAGGGAACAAAAATTTGGAAAACAATTAGCGTTTGACTAACGTTGCACGGGATTCTGAGTGCTTATTGTTGGTCCAGTGTACTGCTGCATGCTTCTGTTTTCCCACACAAGCGCACTGTCCCAGCTGTGTGTGGGATTGTGGCCTAGGGGAGGGGGTTCAGGGCTGGAGAGTGGTATGCTGGGAGGGCCCTTGTCATATCTAATGTGTGTCACAGCCGATAGTCAAGAGAGAGAGAGAGAAAGAGACTGCCTAGATCAGTTTCCTAGATCCTCGGTATGTTCCAATTACTTTGCTGCAATTCTATTCTTCAAAGAAAACAAACTATGGAGTAGGGATTGTGTGGATTATTGTACATTCTCAAAAACACAGAAGATGTTATTTTGAAGAATGTTGCTAACTGAATAACATTGGAACCTATTGATTTCCATTGTATGAACACAAAACCTCTGAGACATTTCTCAAAGTACCTTCTTTTGTGTTTCACAGAAGAAAAAATCATTGGCAGCTTTAAAACCCCTTGAGGATGAATAAATTATGACAGAATAAAATTTTTGGCTGAACTATACTTTTAAAGTGTTTGCACTGCTGGAGGTGGAGTTGTTAAGGTGCGGTACCTTCAAGTATTTGTATATTAAAAAGAAAGGCAGTGTGTTGCGCTGACTGAGCGTTTGCTCTGGGATGGTGAACAGTGCTGGCATTGTCCTTCCCATGACCGTTCTCATAACTGCCATGAACTCTTCTCTTATGTTTATCAGCTTGTGTTTCCTGGGACACAAAGTTTTTTTTTGGTGCAAACGAGTACATATTAGGACCTTTTTAAAGGGTAGTGTCCCAGTGACAGCTATTATATTATATTCTAATATATTATATAATTATTTGATTTTCTGTTGCTTTATATGATTATAGTATATTATATGTTTAATTGTATGAATAGACTCCCACATGTGAAACATTCTTTGGTAAATACTTTGTTCTACCACTAGGTGTCTCTAAATATCACGTCGCTTGAATTGCTTCCTTGTTTAGTAAAGCAGAGGCCTTGTGCACTAGAAACTTGTTGACATATTTGTCATTTCTCAAAGTTCATTGCTAAGGAATTGTAACGTACCATTGAAACAGACATGAAGTTAAATATCCCGAGGTGTTTTCCCAGTGCTTGTGCTATCTTGTGTAAGTAGTAGGAAATTTGGTTTCAGTATTATCTTTATTAAAAGTCATTATATTCAGCAGGTTTTGGGTAAAAAGTCAGGAAGCAGCCACATTGTGGATCAGAGTATTAACCCTCACTTGTCATGTCACATCAGGCTACAAAGTTACCATTTCAAAAGGCCCAAGTTTCCCTCAATAGTGGATTTACAGGACAAAAGCCCCCAGACCTGCCCCTGACAGCCTGAAGTTTCTGCTCATTCGGTCGTGTATATCAGCACGTTTGAAAGCTAATTTAATTGAGGTAAAGTACAATTTTGTTAAATTGATCAAATGAATTAAAAGAAGGTCATTTATGAGTCAGTAAATAAAGTGAATTGAAAAGTGAATTGAAATAAACAATGATTAAAATGTTAAGGCAGTTTTCATCCGATGTACGGGTGGGCCTTGTTGTTTTCTTTAGTTCATATTTTTTTTAATGTAACTTCTCATTTCCTTTGTCGCACAATTAGCACGCAATGAACAATACAGCGATGTTTATAAATCAATATTATTTAGCTCTTTTTTGACAGCGAGCGGTCCTCCCGGAACATGAGGTCAGCTGTTCCTGACACATCTACACAAAAACAGTCTCCAGCAAACTTCACGAGCCACTCAGACTCCAGCCATCACACATGTGTGCCGTTTGCTCAATACACACTCCTTCAGACACATAATACTCGTCTGTAATGAACTGATGTATTCTGTTAGTTTAACAGCTCTTGCCTTTTCTTTGCTTGCCTTTTCATTACTTATAAGGAAAACTATTATTTAATTGTGTGCCATTTCATGCGTTTACTTTAAAGCAAACCGGTTTCTACATTTCGCATAGTCAGATTTGTGAGAACCGTTTCCTCTTCCAAACGTTGTGATGATGGCTTCTGCCCTACTTTTCTCCCTCATTATTGGCTGACCAGCCATTTGGCTTGATATTATCCCCAGGGGAACACAACCCCCCTCCACAGCAAATGCCGGGGACACAACACTGTGCCGGGCATCTTTTAACTCCCAGCTGCCGAACAAACACTTTAAAACTATCAGAGAATGATAATCTGGTTGGACTGGATGGCCAAGATTATTTTGCTTAAAAAACCAAGAAGATAGGCAAGGCACGGATGTAGAATATGCCAGTGAGAATTGAGATTTCTTTGGTAAACAAATTTGCATAAAGGCACCTCCCTGTTGACTATCGTATACTTCAATAGTTTCAAAACTGCATCATAGTGAATAACAGCAGAAAACGATTGAAACCATTCTTGAAATTCACATCCATTTTAATGGTTTAAATGGGAATCATATTGGTTTTGATGGAAACCGTTTGTGGGTCTTTTTCTCAAATCTAACCAAAAGCACCAAACTTTTGACTATCACATAATATAACGGATTCAAAGTGCATGACAATTGAAAACAATAGAAAACAACTTCAAATCAATTTTAATGGGAATTATATTTGTTAGGGCTCAACGGGTCTTTTTTCCCGAATCTAAATAAAAGCACCAAACTATTTCAAATCCACATCACACTGAAAACCATAATCTAAATGGATCATATTACAACATCAATTATTCAGAGTAAACAGGAAGCACTTCAAAACAGAGCTGAAGAAGAAACCCCAATTTTATTCACAAAGCCTATCTACATACCTTGATGAAAATGCTACTTAAGCAAATCTGTCTGTATCTACATAGGGTCTTTTCCAAGGTTTCATCAAGCCAGACACAATAATGCCATTCTCGATTACTGGCTGCCCCCAAAGCCTTTGTGATGTCAGAACAATAGGAAATGAGCGGGAGGCCTCTGTGTCACATGTGGTGCCTTTGATTAACATTCTGCAATGGTTTGTGTCACACACTCAGGACCGAGCGAGGCAAAAAAACAGGTGAAAGTCAATACAGCGAAGTTTGTTTAAGATGTTCTCTCTACAAATGTAAACAAATAAAGAAATTAACATGAAAGGTGCTTCCGACATTCGTGTCCTAATTTGTCTCTTGAGGTAACACACTGTCTTATACCGTCTTATAAAGTTTAGAGAGTTAATTTCTCAATATGAACTGTATCTCCTTCATTGGTCAATATCACACCTCTATTAACACATCCCCTCCATTACAGGTCTGAGTTCACATTGTGAAATCCATGTACACAACTGTGATAATGTGAATACGTAATGGATAATGTGCGGTCAGCACAGTCTTAAAGGTACAATGTGTAATTTTTCTTGGGGAATCTATTGACAGAAATGCAATATTATATACATGTCTTCAGAGGTGTATAAAGATCTTACACAAGCGTTATGTTTTTTGTTACTTTTTATTGAGCTATTTCTATTTATAAACTCTTCCGTTTCAAAGTTTTGAGACATTCACGTTTAAAGTTCCACTTTACTCATGTGTTTATATTTTTCCAGCATTTTAGAATAATAATTAACTCACCAAAATTATTGAATAAAACAAAGGGTGCTATGAGAATAATTAAAAATAAATTAAAATATGTTATATTTTACATCTTCAGTGCAGTCGCCCTTTGACTAGAATTTGGCGAAATGTTTCCTCGTCATTTTATCAAGTAGCTTCTTGAGGTCTCACCCTGAGATGGTTTTTAAACTAAATTAAAGTAGTTCACATCTATTTCTGTGCTTATATTGTCCGTTCTTTCTTCGATATTCAGTCAAAGTAATCCATTACAAAACAAAACCCCGGGTCCCGTTACATAGAATTCACCATGTTATTTCTATAGTACCTCTAAATGGAAAAACTGCTCTATAGAATGCATTTTGCAAAAATTTCTTTCCGCAAAGAAACGAAAATGTGACATCATCTTAGTTCTGTGTCAGCCACTGCAGAGCTTGAAAAGCGACGAGAGGGCGGTGGAGTGAGCCATTGATTGATTTTCACATCCTCACCAGTAGACGATGCTAAATTTCATACTCAAAATTCTTTAGTCATAATTATTACCTAACGCATGTGTCATTCCAAACTTGTATGACTTTCTTCTGCAGAATGTAAATGAAGATATTTTAAAGGCCACTGGTAACCAAATAACACGGACCCCATTGACTTCCACTCTATGTTCCACAGAAGAAAGATTCACATAAACGTTTTAAATGACACGAGGTAGAATAACCAATGACATAATTGAAATTTTTGGGTGTACTACGCCATAAAGGGTTAGCTGTAAGATTTAGAATGACATCACTTATTGCTAGCTAAACATTTAATCCAAAGAAGCGTCTTCGTTTGGACAATTACTGGCCCAAACAAGTACTGATGTGGATTTGTTAACTGTGTCGGCCTGCAAGCAGCTGTGGGCTGCGACTGAGAGCCCCTCTCTCAGAGAAATGATTGCAATAGAGCATTAGTCTGTGAGCCAGCATTCACATTGCAGATGAATAGAAACCATACAACACAGCACGGCCTGGACGCTCTTCAATGGATTTACTGTAGCTATAAAAGAATGAGAGGTTTGACTTTGGAAACAGAAATGATTAGTTCCTGCCAACAAACTTCTATGACAAAATAAAGGGTTCAATCAATACTAAATGAATTGTTATAAAGAAGCAAATGCATACATTTATTTACTGTATATCCACAATACAATATAGATTGATGTATACTTGATTCAAGACACTTTTTACTGTACCTAATAAATAACAAATCATCCTTGAAACACAACATTCTAGTCATATTTGTCTAAACCATCGATTAGCAGAAAGTCAAATGAAATAACATAAATTGAAGTCCTTCCACAGGAACAATGCAAAAGCAAAAGGCCTTAGGGAGATTCCCAGAGCTGCATCTTCCTTTCCATGAGGGCTGTGTGTGGAAATGGGGGATGGGAAAGTTGCAGCTTCATTCACATGCAGAATATCGAACTTAAAGAGAGTTTGGCTGCATCAGGCCTTTCATTTGAAAAGCTATTACCACCTATTATTAAATGTCCAAATTATATCAAACTTGTATTTATAAAAGGGCTTTTCGATTCAAACTTCTGATACATACTGTCCATGTACAAGCGAGTGAAGAATGTATCAAATATAGTTAACCTGCCTAATAAAAGTCATTTGAGTCATGCAATCTTGTTTATTTCTTTTTTTTAACTCAAAGATTACGCAACTTAACAGTTTTCTGCCAGAGGGGTTTACAGAAGTTACTTGTGATGAAGTACAATAATGCTTCTGTTCCATCTAAAAGCAACATTGTTGCTTTAAGAAATGCCTAACGTTGAACATTTAGGCTATAAATAATTATCATTCTGTATAGCCTATATGTTAAACTTTAAACATTAGGTAACCCATTATATAACACAGACATTAAATCCAAAAAATATAATTGCCATGAGGTCTTATTGATTGATTATTCAGCAAAACTGTAAACAAAAACAAAGTTTATGTTCGTCTCGGATTTATTTGAATGAACCGGTTGTCTGCCAAAAAGTAACGTCAGCATTCTTAGCATTTCCACATTCTTAACATAATAGATCTTCACTTCCGAATGTAAAATGTTGATTTCTAAGCGATAGGTTAACTAACTAGCCCGATCTATAGCTTTTAAATGAGTGTGTTTTCTTGTTGTGTCCCACACCCCTCCCCCTACCCCACATGGTGTGTGTGTTCAGGAAAGCACGCGGACGCGATAGGTATCTTCTCTCTCAAATAACAGCCCCATTTTACGCACTTCCACGCAGTTGCAGAATGAGTGAAAATAGCTTATAAATCAGTAATGCAGGTAAACGTTGGCAAAGGCAAGTTTAGCCTGATTTTTGTCGGGACACTGATAGTGAAACGGTGTAAAGAAAAGTCATTCGTCATTAAATGCTCGGTGCCATGATGGGGCAATATGGTCTGACTATGGCACAATACTTAAAAATGTTCCGCTTATGGATGCCTATAAGGATGAGAGTTGCACCTCGTGGCATGCGGCAGGAAATGCTGTTTACAAGATTCATTATTTTAAATGCACTTTCGACGGCGATAACGGAAGACATCCACGTGATTCGGAAAAAGTGAACAACGTAAAGAATTCATTTTAACCAATAAACGTTAACCACTGTTGATTTTGAAACCATCAGAACTGGATGAAGAATAGTTGAGTGGGTCACGTGATCGAAGGTGCGCGCATCGCCAAGTTCCATAGAACGGATTGCGTTAACGCGAATTGCTTGCGTCGCGGGAGCGCGCCTCTCTCTCTCTCCTTCTCTCTAAACGCAACAGCTGCACAGTGAGTAATTTGCAAACATTGAAAGCAAGGCATTTCGTCCGGCTAACAATTGGCTAACTCAGCTAATCTGATTTCCAGAAAGAAAGAAAACCAGCTACCATCCAACATCCCATATAAACGTTATTAGTTACCATAGCGATTGTTAGCGCAGAATAAAAGTACCTGACGGAGTCTAAACATAATGGTAGGTACGGAGGGTGAGTTCCTTATTTTCTATATCACTCATCGCTAGCGTGTCGTTAGCCAAATATCTATTATCACCACGAGCACAGGTTGATCTAAACTCACCAAAGTGAACAAACCTAGTCAAGCGGCGTACATCGGTTACACATCGATACCCTATTACATGAAACAAAATAGAAGAGGATGATAAAGTTGGTGGCTGTTTTTGTAATGCAGGAACTGCATTAAGATCTTTTGATGTTCCTCCTTAACTCGAGAAGGGAAAGAATAGTAATCAGCCCGACAAAAGTTGTCGCCATCCCCCAGAAAACAAACTTAGAAAGATCCACTCTATTGCGTTGAAGTAATAATAGTTGTTTATGGTCGTTAGTGTTTTTGTGCAGCCATGTCCATACATATAGTTAAAAATAATTAACTTTTCTCGTGAACAGGGCGAAGAAGCTTGTAATGTTTTTATATGGCTTTAAGATGATAACTTACTATTCTTCGTTTGATTGCATATTTTATTGCATATTTTATCATAGTAGCTCAATCAAAAACTTTAATGGTTTTAAGTTGTTGTACTTGTCCATATAGTGCATGAGGTATTCTTCTTGTGTCGTAAAACCTGCCCATGTAAATGAACATTAGCAGTTAGAAAGGGAGGGGTGTTGTATCGCATTCCAGAAAAAGAAAGAAACACAGGCAGGTATATTGTTGAGGTTTGTTACGTTAGTGAAATAACGAGCAGTCGGTAGAGTTGCTCATCGAGTTAGATCTGATCACGTGTCAGGAAATTACTGCTGCATTAAAGACACGCTTTCCCACAGATCGCGTTATTAACTATAGAGCCATTATCTCATTTACAACGGTTAACGGTTATATTGTGCTTTTCCAAAAACCCATATTTTGTCAGACTTTTGAAAAAGTTACGTTGTGACGTCAATAACCGTCATATTAATCGCAAACCGACATACTGGTTAATCATGTAATCATCAGAGAAATATATATATTTAGCTAATATTTATATACTTCATATTTAACTTTATAACATCCTTGTATTATTATATTTCTGTAACGGTTAATCTGCAAAGGCTGTTTTCAGGATGGTTTCAGCTAATTATTATTCGCAGCTCGTTTTTTAATCACATTTAAAGAGGCATGTCGCAAACTTGTGATCGGTGCAACTGACACCCCTTGTTTATAATAACTTTTTTTGATGGATTCAGATGGTTTTTAGGGCCATTCTTGTGAACAGGTTGCATGGCAGAGACCTAACAAAAGCCCAAGTCAAACACCAGCTGGCCTCTAGCAGTTTCTTTAGCATGTCAACTAACCCTATTTGTGCTCCATTATAATGACATAAGTTGAGGTGGAGTTATTGTTTTTTATTATTTTGGGTAAATACAGATACTTTTTTGCTACTTTGTCCCAGGGCTGTCTAGGTTTGTACACAAGTACTTAATTTATTACTGTTGGCTAAAAGTGAATAACTGTTAGAAATGACATGTATGTTTGTGAAAGAAACAGTGTTGTTTCTTTGTTTCTTTATTGGCTTGTTATAAGAGTATGTTAGCAGAGTAAGATAGTCTCTTTTTACCCACAATTCATCACTGATTGTTTCCTTTTCACTGTCTTTTTTGAACCGTGGTTATTCTATTGATAGCTGAAGTGCTGATGTGTGTTTTTCGAGCTCTGTCCTGTTTCTTTTAAACGCTTGGTGTTAGAAAAGCGTCTTTCTGTTTTTTAAAGGGTTTCCTTAAAAGTACTTTATGTTCTCAGAATTCTGAGATATTTTTACTGTAAAGGCTGACGTTTGTTATTACTCCATTGTGAAAGTGATTGATACAGAGAATATTGTTTTTGGGGGACAGTTTGCTGGTGTTCTGAACGTTTTAGTTGAGAACATTATTGTTGAATATTGTATGTGTGTGGATATCTTAAGGAAGATATAAACACTGTTTCTCTTATCTGTTGGCACTTTTTCAGCATTGAAAGTAGTTTAAGTGGTGCCAGAACAATGCTGGGAGTTCACATTGTTTGAGCTTTCACAGATATTGTGAAGGACGGCACCGTAGATGTTAAAAACTTCAACTTCCTGTTGCCTTAGTGTAATGCATCGGAAGAAAAGTAACTTATCTATAGCATTTCTTTCTTTTGTTTCTATCAGCATCAGTTTTGCTAACACGGTCTCCTTAACAAGCCTGTCGCTGCTGGTTCACTCCCAATTCAGAATTCACATGCTTTGGGTGAAACCCATAACCTTTGGCTGGTAGCCCAGATATTTAATCGCTAGGTTATTACTACCTTAAGTTGTCTTAAGTTGTGTTTGGACAAACGCAGTTCAATCTTATTTACTTCTATTCATTAATGTTTCTTTTGTCAGTTGTTTGTCTTTTTCAAGGGTTAGCATTTACATTGCATTTTTATTATAGAATAGATCCAACTATCTGATAGATCGTACTATATTGTTCGTGATACCAAAAATGATAGATCCAATTATGCATATGAATCGTAAATAGAATAGAACCAACTATCAAATCTTTTAGATCATTCATCTTGTTCCTGTTACCAAAAGCGATAGATCCAAATATGGATATGACTTCTGAATATGTGAATAGAATATCTCTATTGTCAGTTCACAGCTGTATCTTTGCTATTTGAAAACTCGTTGTGTAGTGTACTTCATTTGATTTTGGTTTGGGGTGCGTGGGAAGAGTCAGATAAACATCACACTTAAGGTCCAGGTCGTCGCTAATCATTTTGTTTGTTTGTTTAAACAATCCATGTGTCACACAGCTCATGTAACAGCATACAAGAGAAGAGCGCTTGTTGTTAATTTAATCATTTGTATTTCATAGTCTCGATCTGATTGCATTCCTCTTTGACCACACCTGACTTCGTCTCTTCCTTCCATTTCAGGTTTTGCCTGTCAGGACAATTCCTCCGTGTGAATCACAAGACAACAACTGATCGAGTTTATTCCCCAGCACCTGGTAGCCTAGCACCAAACTGCTTCTTTGTGCAGAATGGATCATAGGGGTTTACTGAAGCTCAATGCAGACATACTTCTTTAAAGAGCCATTTGGTTTCCATGGAAGACCTGCGAGTATTGAGTATTTTCCTTTGACGTGTCCTCCATCAGTATTTCAGATGAGTGACTTTGTCATACGTCGTATATTGTTTCTGTAAAGCTTTCTGCAACTGAAGCGAAATTAAAAGAATATATATATATATATATATATATATATATATATCAATTAAATTCCAAGCACTGCTGACATGCCTACCCACACATTGATCCCATATGTGGAAAGTCCAGATGGACTAGCCCATGATATCTTCAGCCACAGCAGCGCCAGTATGCCTGGCACTGGATCAAGCATGACGCCCCATGCCAGCTTAGCTGACAAACCGGACACGCAAGCTGCAGGTAGTCTACCTCTAGACTGCATGTTTTGTGAGGAAACTTTTACGCACCAGGAAGACCTCGGCCCACACCTTCTCTCCCAGCATCCCACCACTTTTCATGCTCCCGCTGTTCTGCGCGTGGAAGCGGAGTTCTTAACTCCCAGCGACAGGGCTCGTTCCAAGACCTGCCCAGTCGTGGAGAAGAAGGATGAGATTGGTTGCGTTGTGTGCTGTCAGGTTATCACAGATGCGTCCGAGCTGGAAACGCACATGAGAAAACACAAGGACTCCTTCACGTATTGCTGTGGGCTCTGCGGACGGCGTTTCAAAGAACCCTGGTTCCTAAAGAACCACATGAGAACCCACGGAGGAAAGGCGGGGTCTAAAAACAAAAACCAGGATTTGGAAAGTCCAGTTACCGTTAATGAAGTCATCCAAGATCAGCCACCGTCACCTGTGGTCACACCATACAAAATGTGCATGGTCTGCGGCTTTTTTTTTCTCAACAAAGAGGTTCTGGCAGAGCACAGCAAAGTTCACAATCGTGAACAGGAGGCGGAGGAGAACATCTCTGCTGAGAGCCAGCCTCCTGAGGAGGCGTCTGTATCTCAAGAGGCTTTTTTGCAGACCTTACAGTTGCATCCGTCTAGAGAGAAATCCGAACGGAACCACCCGCCCGGACGCTGGATCTCACATCTCGATCCGTTCAACACCTACCAGGCTTGGCAGTTGGCCACTAGAGGAAAGCTAGCGGCCGGTCCGAATTTAGCAAAGGAGCTCAACGCAGACTCCAACTCTGACAATGAGGACTCTGGTTCTGACAAAGAAGAACTGGGGGCGATCTGGGCATCAGGCGGTGGAGATAAACCCATGAGACGAGGCCAGAGAAGTGAACTCAAGCCTACAGCCGAGACCCCGTCCCCAACACCAGAACAAAAGGGACTGATGGGTAAAGGCAAGCCTACTAACTGCGAGGAGTGCGGTAAGATCTTCAGGACGTACCATCAGTTGGTTCTTCACTCTAGAATCCATAAGAAAGAGAGGGGGGGAGCCGAAAGTCCCACCACACCTGTAGACGGAAGGGCTCAGAGCGTGGGCTCCTGTAGCAGTTCGTCTCTTGATAGAGCTGAGGAATATTCAGAGGACGGTTCAGAAGAAGGATTGCAGGTTGACGCCTTTAATCCAGGTATTATTAGCAGAATTCTTTTTTTTATGGTTAATTGCACTGTGAAAACAACATGTCGTCTTTCAACTGTTTGATGTTTAGAAAAGAATCTAAATCCGCTAATGATGGAAGAACAGTTCCAAATTGTTTGGTTTACACAGGATCTTCATGGGTTTAAAAAGGTTTTGTTATAAGAGATAACTTTGATAAAATATTATTTGATTTTCAAGTAAAAAATTATGCATGATTGATTTACGTGATTTGTTACATACCCCTTAAATTAGAATTGGTTGTTTTTATTGTGGCTGTCAAAACAAAGGAAAAGGCTATTTTTGACTCATGAGTGATGTTCAGTTGCACTTTCATTAAGACATTTAAAAGCTTGTGTTGATAGTAGAGCATTGTTTCTCAACCAGGGGTCTCAAAAACATCCTCAAGATCAGGGGTTTTCAAACAGGGGCCAGGGACCCCCAGGGGGCCTCCAGAAGGTTGCAAGGGTTCACCCAGAAAAGAAAAAAGTGTTTATCTGCTTTTTTTGATATGGATAGTTTCCAGAATCTTTCAATGTTTTTCTCACTATCGTTTCTCTTTTCGGACTCAAAGTGAGATTGTTGTCAACTGTTTAGGTTTAGAAAGAAATTGTTGTCATTATAATATCCTGTTAACTTTTTACATAACCAATTTTAAAAGTTTCTTCACACAGACAAAAATATAGACTGATGTATATATTTTAGAAGAGGGGGTCCCTCACAACAGGTTAATCATATTTGTTGTTAAGGATTTAAAATGAGATTTAAAAAAGCACATGCATAAAAACCATAAAAAATTTGTAGTCTGGTTATTTGTTATAACAAATATACATCTTTCTAGTTATGCCAAGCTCTACAATATTTTATTGGCTTTCGAGGGAGGTGGGGGGGTCAAAGTCAAAAAGTTAGATCTACTTTAGCAGGTGTGTTAGAGCCCCCTCTGCTGGTTAGTGAAAATATGACACTTGCACACCAGACTTTTATTGGGTTTTAGGAAACAAAGAACATTTCAAAGCTCATGCTTTGTTTAAATGCTGACCGTGTGTCGTATTTACCTGTAGATAAAAATGAAGATGTGTCGGGGAAGATGAAGCTGAAAATTCTTGCTCCGAGGAAATGCAACTACTGTGGCAAGACTTTCCGCTCAAACTATTACCTCAATATTCATCTCAGGACACACACTGGTATGTAAAACACATTTTTTTTTTGTACAATTTATTATTAACACATTTCTATTTTGCATGTTTACATACTTGTTTACTTTGCATCTTTCCAGGGTCATAGTACTTTTTAACTATCAATTTTTGTATCAATTATTATGATGTTGATATCTCTCTCTCTCTGTTAACAGGTGAAAAACCATATAAATGTGAATACTGTGATTATGCTGCAGCACAGAAGACCTCTTTGAGGTATCATCTGGACAGACGTCACAAGGACAAGCCCTTCACCGAGATCCCAAACATTCCTGCATCATCTGCAAAAAATATCAAGGCCGATGAATCGTCCACAAACGTAGATGACAAACCAGCCTTAAAACCAGTCAAACAGTGGCTGGCCCCTAAACCTCTCATTCCTAGTGTTAAACTGAAACCGGCCTTAAGCCAGTCGGCTGTTACCAGCCCAGGTCCAGCTTTTCAAGTCAAACAAGAGTTTACAACATCTCCTGCCACAGCTCTGTATACCCCCTCCAACGAGGCCATCCAAAAATGCCCCTTACCTGGAAACCTAAAGACAGAGACTTCAGAGACCTCAGAGACCCCACTGAATCTGTCCCTCAAAGCATCGCTCTCTGTATCTGCTACCTCAATACCCAGAAATCTGTTACTAACAAACAAATGTACCTCCTGCTCGTATGAGACACTCTACCCTGAGGTTCTCCTCATGCATAAAAAACTCATCCACAAGTTGGAAATAAGGAAGAATGGATACAGAGCTCAAAAACTAAAACGGTACACTGGCTGTCCTCCGGTTCTCGAGGGCAAAGACGTCACTCCTTTGCCCCACATCAACAAGAAGAATCCACGTCGGACCAAGTCTCCACCTCGCCCACCTGAAAAATTCACAGAGAAGGCTTCCGGACATCCTCAAATGCCGAAGATCTCTCCCGCAAAAGAGCGATGGAGAGATCAGCAAAGAATCAGGGAATCATGCCCACCTACAGTCTCGTCATCCAGGATCTCCGAACACGCGGTGGAACCCAACAGGAAATTAAACACAGCTAGGGTCATAGACGGAGACGTCTCCAAGCAGAGACCTTGTGTAGATTACGAGATGGCGGGTCAGAGGGCGAGCGTGGGCAAGAACGGAAGGGTGTGGCCAACAGATCCGGCTAAACTTTGCCTATCGGACCGTTTCCGAAACTTGACGCCAATGGATGCTGGCGAGCCCTCCAGCAAGAGACACAAAGCGTTTGAGCCATCTCGCGCCCCGTCGGGGCGGCTCGTTGAGGAATTTAACAGACTTGTGCCTTCTGGCAGAAATGTGAAAACGTCGCTTCAGTCTAACTCGCCCATAGCTCCTGCTAAAGTCATTTCCACGCAAGCTAGCAACAGCGTGCAGCCCGACTGGAACGTCATCAACCTGCTCCGCACCTACACACCCAACAGTCTGGCCTCACTGTACCACCCGGCCGCTGGAGGATCATGTCATACTGTCATGCCTTCACCTGTCACCGGTAAGAGTAAATCAGAGCAGAATAATTCACCAAAAACATCTAGTCATTATTTCTTATCTGAAAACTAGTAGTTTTTTGGAAAAATTTGCCGTTTTGAATAAAAAATAGGTCATGTATGTGAATCGAGTAATAACATTTCTGTCGGGGGTCTTAGGCATCTACTCTCGAGTGTCCGAAATGTCTTTGGTCCACCACCTAGATTAGTGTGGCAAACCCGAATCAAGATAACAGCTATCCCGTCGTCTTTTTTGGTCCTTGGTGCGACCAGAATCGCATTCTAAACGTCATGTTTGCATCTGTGCTGAAAGGGAAGACTGCAAAGTGTCTGTCAAGGAGAAAACGGATTTAATATTCATTATTCAGATCACCCATGTGATGGAAACGACTATGTTATGAGAGATAGTTGCTTGTCTCCCTTTATTATTTTGGTATTAACTGTGTCTAAGCTCGATTTAAAGGGACAGTTCACCCAAAAATAAAAATTATGTCTAGAAGGAGGTTTGTAACCGAACATTTCTGGGGCACCATTGAATATAAGATATTCTAAACATCTTATTTTGTGTTCAACAGAACAAAGAAGTTTAGACAGATTTGAAATAACATGAGGATCAGTAAGTGACCGAATTTTCATTGTTGGGGAACTGTTCCTTTAAGGAGTCTGTGCAACCTTTAGGGTGATTTCATATATGCCATGTTTGGTTTGATTAAAACAAACTCTGGTGCGATTGCTCGGTTAGTGCGCTTTATTTGTGTAAGTGTGATTGCTGCCACCCAAACCCTGGTGCGCACTAAACAAGCGGACAGAGACCGCTGAAAAGATGGGTTCATTTTCAAACGAACTCTGGTGCGGTTCGATTGAAATATGAACGCAACTTGGACCAAAGGCATCAAACCGAACCAAAAACAGAAAGTGATAACAATAAATGACACGAAAATGCCTGCGCATGCAACGGAGGAATTTGCTTGTTTAAACACTTCACGAGGTCTTTGACAGTTAACGGCTTGCTAAAAATACCCTTATATGCGCAGTCATACACTGAGCATGTGTAACACATGCAGCACTGTGTACACGGCATTGTTTTGGATGCCCGGTAAGTTCCGTTTTAAAATTCAAATCATAAAAGATGTCCGACATTGCGACTTTACACGTATGCTGTTAGGTTTGATATGTTTAGGTTCACTATTGAAATGCCAGTCTGAACGCTGAGCGAACCAGAACTAAGTTGTTTAAAAAAAAATTGATCCGGACCAAAAGACCTGAACTAGAAATCTGAATGCACCCTTAAATCAGTCATCCTTAATTGGCGGACCAACATATCCATCAGATTTGTGATATTTTATAAACCGTTATGTTTTTATCTACATTTAACATTAGGGATATTGATCAGCATGTCAATATTTGTGACCCTGAGAAAACCCAAGCGAAAGTCTCATAACCAAATTTATTATCAAGCATCTGGCATTGTTCAGTCAATATTGAAGATTTGTTAGAATCCTATGTTAGACTATTCTGTAGGTTCATTTTATGTATGGGTCACATTTTGTAATGAACAAAGTTCTAATTGGGAAATTATTTAAATATAAAAGTAGTTCTGGTATGAATTGCATGGAAAGGCTTATTTAGTAAGTCAATTTTCTGTTTGTGATGAGCATTTTAATTGTTACATTACATTTGCGGTTTGTATGTTGTCAGTAGTTTGAATCATTGTTAATGAATTATTAGACTTCTATTAAGGCGTTTTTTCCCCGTAAGCCACAGAGCCAACAATACATACAATGGATTTTACAATATAAAATAAATGGCCTGATGAATGGTCATATCTATAAAAAACTGCGATAGATTAAATAAATATTTATTTATTTAAAAGACATACTGTCCGGACCTCCGTTTGGAAGAAAATATAAAGACGGGATCTCTTTAATTGAATAACCCTGCTTTAAATGAATGATTTATTTGAAGGCGTGACTTCTTATATGCCACTTTTTATAATTTATTTAAGTTTTCCACTATTTGGGGTACGGCATTGATGCATGAACTTAATAATTACTGCAATTAATAATTATATCTGGTTAACAATAAAAAAAATCTGTTTATGGAAATCAGTTGACTTAACTTATAACTCATTATTACGTTTAAGTTTGAGTTGTCAGGTCTGATTTCAATGAAAATGACAGTTGACCTCAACACACGTTATGAAAAGTACCTAAAGTAATCAGCAATGTTATATTTCAATCCAAGATTGTGATTGAGGGTTGAAGTCAAATAAGGTGACACTAACAGCAAAATCATACCTGTCAAACTGATTGATTTGAGATATGGTAGTAATTTTTATGTACTTTCTCTTTTTTTTGTATCCCAAAAATCATGTATAATGTATAATGTTCAAAGACCGCTTATTGCTTTGAAGAAGTGTATGCTTTTAGACTTCACCATTAGGCTGGACACACGCGGCTGTATGCTTTCATAACTCAACACTCTTCCTCTCTTTAGGGAGCAGATCAGTGATCTTCCCTCATTACTCCCCAAGCATGAATCAGAGGAGAATCCAGACCAGTCCAATGAGTAATGACCGCTGTGGACCTTCAGAGAAGAGCTCGTAGGACCATCCACGGTAAACATCTACAGACGCTGCTCTCATTCCCAAGGCCACGTGTTGCCATCATCACCTCAAATAATGTGACTGGTCTCTTCTCCGCAGCTTTGAAAACACTGGAGAGGGATTTAATGTTGATGATTCATACACCAACGGGTGGATGTATTGCGGGCGGTAGGCAGGCTCTTCTTCGGCCTTGATGGAAAAGCCAGAACTTGGACTGCAGCCTTGAACAGTGTTGTTTCCATTTCATTTGCATTCCATTACGGCAGTGGTGCACTTAAAACGCACTCGCTCCTGTTTACTGTGCGCGCCGGCCGACCTGAGAATCTCTTCGGGGTCAGCGGTTCATAATTGCCTAAATACTAACAACACCTAACTAAACCGTGCAAGTGCCTCCATGTTCTTTGATTCAAAGTCGACACGCCTGTATTAAGCGGACGCCACTGACCAAATAAACAAGAGGGCAGTGTTGTGTTTTGCTCCTCTAATTATGTGCTATTGTTTATACTGTTAATGTTTAACATCTTTTTTACACCCTACAGGTCAACTTTATGCTATGCAGATAACGGGAACCTTTGTATTTCCGATGTTGGAAATCTTTTCATTTGTGCAAATTTAGCTGCTGTGTTGCAGCGGTGACGTGTTGTGAAGTGTTGTGCAGGTACATTAATTATAAAGAAATGCAGGGACTGCGTGGTACCATTTTCACTGTGACAAAGACATTCAATGGAATCCTCAGGATGGATGTACGACTGTGATATCGCTCTGCCACAGCCGAGCAGTTCGGCCCAAAAGTGTTTTGAGCATTTTCCGCTGTTTGTGTTGCTTTTTCATATTTTTTGGTTCTTGTACCCATTGTGTTTTTACCCAATTATCAAGGATTTGTATTTATTTTCAATGTGTCGCTTTATTAAATGCTCATTGCGTGCGTGTTTGTGAGGTTCTGTCCCAGAGCCTGTGAGATGGTGGCTGGGCACGTCATGGTTTTTCTGTTACTTGATACTAACCTCCTCGAGAGACGTGCGGCCACAGTCTAGTTAACTTATTTTGTAATATTTAAAACAATAATATGTTTCGTTTTGCGAGTGTTAACGCAGTTGGTCGGAGCAACTTGATGTCAAAACTAAAAGCTGATGTACGCTGCTGTATCAAATTCCTTCTCTCGTTCTGGTTATCTCTGTTATTTGACCTCGTAAAACTTTTTAAACACTGAACTGGGTTCGCGCAAGTAGTTTAGTTGAAAATTGAGTTACAGCCCGTGTGTACATATTTCTTTGTAGTAAGCTCATCTTTTCCCTAGGGTGTCTTTTTGTATTTTAATTATTTTTTTCTTTTGCACTTTCACTAACAGTTTTTCTCCGTCGTTCGTTTCACGTGATTAGGTTCTGTCTTTCACAAGCATGCAAAATGAAGCTTGAGATGCCCTTCCCTCTTCTCTTGTTCATGTTTCATATACAGTGCTGTTATTTTGGTCTCTTAACAGAATGTTTCGTTTGGAAATCCAAATTTGTGACAATGTATTTCAGGGCCGTGGGCCTTTCTAGTGGCAAAATAAAGCAGTTGTGTAAATTGGAATAAATGCGAAATTGTGTCTGATTTTATTTTCAATAGATGTCATTTGATGGTGTGTATTAAACGGGTCAGGGGCAAGTGAATATTTCATTTTCATGCTGGTGGAGGTTGTTGAGCATTTTAGTTAAGTTTTAAAGTCATGGTTTGATGTAAGCAAACTTTGTAGTCTGTTGCAGTAAATCTCAACTTCTTTGACTTGAAGGTTGTCCGTCACAATATTTGAAGGCCCCAGCACACCCAATAAAACATTACAAAGCTTTGCATAACTACCAAGAAATAAAAAAGTTATTAGAAAAAGCAAACCGTAAGCAAAAAGATATTGTTTGTCATTTTGTCTTGTTTTAATAATCAAAAGGAGCAATGTGGCAATTTTATTGACATCTAGTGGTGAGGTTGCGAATTGCAACCAATGGCTTTCTCCCCCTTACGTTTCAGAGAACTATATTGTGGCTTAAACAAAAATAAGATCTCGTCACGTTTTTGCCTGTTTGCCGAAGGAGATAACATAACGAAATAGGACATAACCTTAACGAAACGCACTTTGTAGAGCAGTTTGTCTGTTTAGGCCTACTGTAGGGCCTAAACAACATGTCGAATTCAATGCAAGGGTACTTGTAGTGTATGTAGAAAAAAGCTTATTCTATGATTCAGTTGCCTCACAGCTCTGTTTAGAAACGTATATTTTCCCCCAATAATTTTGAAATAATGCATTAGATAATTAACAATAAACAATACAGTTTTTTAGCGTTTATTAATCTTTATGTAATGCCAATTCAATATAATTCATGTTAATTCATGCATTAAATAATGTTAACGGATACAACTTTTAATTTGTGAAATGCTTTAGTATATGATGACATTAATGCCATAGAAGTCTTACCAATTTATTAATATTGACATTTTGAATATATCTCATTACAGTTACATTACCGGTCAAACTTTTTTTCAGCACTTGAATAAAAGGTTTTTTATCTGAAAGTGTATGCTTAAATGTCTGAAATTAGTTTCATAGACAAAAATAGAAATACAAACTTTGTCTTTTATATAAATGTTTTTTAAATGGATGACTTTGATTAAATAATGAAATAAGAGCAGCCAAAAAGAGCTCGGAATAGATAAGTGTTTGAAAACTTTTGACCAGTAGTGTGATTTATAGATGATTTGCATTGACATCTATAGATCCCTAAACTGATTGTCAAATGTTTTTTAGAGTTTAAGGTCTTTGATGGATCAAGAAGTGAATGCAATTTCAGTGTCTGCACACTAGAGGGCAGAATCTACACACATGAACCACTTCTGTACGATAGCCTTAACCCATGCGCTTCACTCAATGATCACACGTCACACAGTGAGTCATTGCGTTTTGTAGAGATACAATAATCACTTCATATTTTGCTGTAAGGAACGATGCGCCACAAAGGGTTTTAAGAGAAATTTTCACGGCTGTGCCCTGGTAATCTTCAACTTGCTCTGTTTGCAAAGTGAATCGGTGTGGACGGTGTATTAAACCTTCCATCACAAGTCTATCAGCAAATTATAAAGGACAATATCGAGCACATTAAGCGGTCCTTCACTCTCTCTCTCTCTCCCCTCCTTTCTTTTTTTGCTATAGCGCATCTGCTTACTGTCTGCTCCCCAGGGCCGGCGCTGTGTAATCTATTGCATTAGCTCACATTAGCGCATATCGCCCATGGGCCTCAATAATCACAAACGCAAAATGAGCATTTCACTTAGTATCACACTCAAATGTCCCTCAAAGAGAAGCAGCTGGATGGGACAGGGAAGGAAACGCAAGCTCAGCCCACGACACACTTCCTGTTTAGTCTAATCCCTCAAATCCAACGTGATTCTCTGGTGCACTGTTATGCCTCTTGAGTCCCGCTGAAGGGTTTAATGTCAGGATTGTAGCTCTAGTGAATAGAGAACTGCTTGATGCTGTTTATTTGATGCACACTTTGTAGACGTTAAAATGATGCATGAAAGGAGCAGTGTGGAGATTTTGGCGGCATCTAGTGGTGAGGTTCCGAATTGCAACCGCTGGCTCACCCCTTCCTTTTAAAGAACGGAATATGTTGTCAAGTTTTCTCTTCTTTGCCGTGTGAGATCACATATTTAGTTCATCCATTTAGTGCTACTATAGAAATATGGCGAATTCCATGATATGGGACTCGTAGATCGAAATAGCTCATTTTTAGGTCATAAAAACATTTTATGTAAGGTCTTTATACACCTCTGAAGACATTTATGTATATTATATTGCATTTCTGTACCTAGATCTTCCTAAATAAAACACACAGAACCTTTGAGTGTTTGAAGTCTGGCATTGTGTGTTGAGATTCGAAGGGAGTTCACCAGAAAATGAAAATTCTTTCATCATTTCATCAAGTAACTTACAGTTCAGTGAAGGTTTGCTTTATTTCTGTATGTGTGTGTTTATTGGGAATCCAAACCATGACTGCTAACAATATATTTATGCAGCCACATATGTTGATACAACAATTCTGAAAACTAACAGTGTTTATTTCTCATTTACACATTCAAATGTTCTCATAGCAGCATTTTGTAAATGCATGCAATGCGGAGCAATAGTTACAGCGGCTGCCGTCACCCCCTGCTGTTACAGCACAATAGTTAATTCCTGTTTTCGTCCTGCCTTGTTTTCTGTGAAGGTGTGGGCCCTCCTGTGCCTGGGGTCACACCCTGCAGAAGAGAGCTTTATTTCCACTGGGTTCTGCTTTATTCACCGCAGGAGGTGTTGCTTTTGCTGACATCGGGATCTGGCACGCACGGGGCCCCACGCAATGCTGTGTGCAGCAGGTAATGCGCTGAAGAACAATGCTAAGATGTTAATTAGAGTTATGTGCAACATGGGGCCGCCGTGGCGCAGGGCGCAGTTACCCTGAGTGTTTGTGAGACCAGTTTGTGGCCGAAGCTACGCAGGCAATATTCCCTGTAGACACATCTACGAAGGCGACGGTATACATATTTTATTAGAGCCGTTTCCCCTCTGTCAGGCAAATTATTTGTTTGTCGTAAAAATGTTTGACTGTCTGATTTAGCATTGCCGTGTAAGATCGATATGTTGGATTCATTAATCATAAAAAAGTTGTGCAGGCAGTTTAGTGTGTATTTTTAAATGCTTTATATTATTTATCAGGAAAGGAAAAAGTGTACGCTCACACAAACACATTGTGTCATTTATTGTGTCTTCATTGTGTGTTTGTATTATTGTAACATGATTATTACAGTCTAATCTCACAGATTCTATTTACTATTTTAGGAGTCGGCTAATTTTAATTTGTACGATGCGAGACGTACAAAAACGTACGATTCCACCTCTACACCTGATGACGTAAGTGTCAAAGCAAATCGTACTGAAACGTATGAATGGGATCGTGTGAAATCATACAAAGTTACTACCTCGTTTTACAATCTCATTTATTGTGTCTTTATTGTTTGTTTGTAATGTTTTTGTAATGTTGTAATATTTGATGTTCAGTTGTTCCAGACTGATGAAAGCAGATCGTACTAAAACGTACGAATGAGATCGTACGAAATCATACGAAGTAGCCACCTCGTAAAATTGGACAAATACAGTGGCATTGTATTGTGTCTTCATTGTTTGCTTTTAATTCTTTCGTAATGTTGTAATATTTGATGTTTCAGACTGATCTCACGGAAATTCGTAACTATTTTATGAGGTGGCTCTGATGACGTTCAAAAACATAAGATTATTCGAATTAAAGCAATCATTTAGTCCCACCTCCAAAAATGTCAAGAGTGTAAGTAGATCGTACTAAAACGTACGAATGAGATTGTCCGAAATCATCCATAGTAGCCACCTCGTACAATTGCATAAATACAGTGTCATGTATTGTGTATTCATTGTTTGATTGAAATGTTTCTGTTATGTTGTAGTATTTAATGTTCGTTGCTTCAGACTGATCTTGTAACTATTTTATGAGGCGGCTTTGATGTTGCCAGTCGAAAAAAACATTCGAAATAAACCAATAATTTAGTCCCACCTCCAATAACGTCAAGAGTGTGAAAGTAGATCGTACTAAAATGTACGAATGAGATCGTACAAAACCATTCAAAGTAGGCACTTTGTCATTATACAGTGTCATGGTTTTGTGTATCATTGTTTATTTGTAATGTTTTTGTAATGTTGTAATATTTGATGTTAGATGATGTTTCAACCTTTATTTCAATGGAAATTCGTAACTATTTTACTAAGCAACTAATTGTATGAATTCGTGTGATGCGAGTCAATTTTACAATTACTAGCAAAAATAAATGAATTTCCACCTTTAAACCTGATGTCACAGGTGCGGAAACAGATCTTTCTAAAATGTACGAAATCATACAAAGTAGCCACCTCGTAAAATGGTGGCGAATTGTTGTTAGGTGGTGTTGGTTGTTCCTGATGTTTAGGATTGTTTTAGAGTGCTTTTCTTTTTTGTTTTCCTTGTTGTTGCTTTATTGTTGTAACATCTGTTTTTCCTCCCTGCAGACAAAGAGATAGATCACAATTTTGACGAACTTCATGGGAGACACTGTCGTCCTTGATAATCCAGATTTTCTGCTGTATTACAGAGAAAAATTCTGTTTTTTTGGGCTACGCAAGACATTTGCTGTGATTCCTCGTCATCGTGGTCGGATTGCTCTGTAAAAGAAGTGAGATATAATGGCAATGCGGAGAAAACAGCCGCTGGCCTCAGGAAAGGGATTTGGGTGTCTGGAGACAAGCAGGGCCATATGGAGCAGGCTAAGATAGCAAGGCACACGTTCAGAATAATGGATGATGTGTCATGTTTCATGTTGCTAAGAAGCCATCAAGAGACCTGCTTGGGGAAAATCAAAAGACGTGCGTACAGTAAAAGCGACTGTTGCTGCGTTTAAAGATTTCGCCAGCCCCATCAAGCCGCGTTGCTCCATGTACGGCGGAGCCCATTAATGGGATGAGGATTTTTGAGAATAACAGTATTGTCGTCATTGAACGGCAAGAAAAAAAAATCAAGAAAAGACAAAAACAAAAAGTAGGCCCAGCTGCTCTTTAAATAACATCCATTAAAACACAACCAATCTAGATTATGTTTTGTTTCATCATATCAACACAAATTCACAATCGCTCGTCCCCAGATGTTGCGTTTGTAGGTCCGCAGCCGTCCCACAGAGGAAGATGTAGGGCTGAGGTCACGACCCCGCGACAACACGCACCTCACATCCTCCTGCCTGAGCCCGTCTGCCCTTCTATCATCAAGTCATAAATATTACAGCGGTCTAAACATCACAATCTCGCATGCTCTCAAAACACAGAGCTGAAATGATAGATGGGGGGATGAGTGATAGATGTTTTCTACCTCTCCCCGCTCTGGATCTGAAACGCGGGGCGCCCGGCTGTTTTCTTTTTGCCGGGGGAGTTCTTTCACTTTTTCTTTCTCTTTTCTTTTGCACGTCTGCTAAGTGCAACATCCCCCTCCACCTCCACCCTACTCTCTCTTTTTCTTCTTCCTGCTCTCTACCTGCATGCCAAATGCGTCTGCGTGCCCCTAACCTCGCTTTTTCCTGCGGTGTCAGAGCCACCCCTAAGTGCTGTTGCCGATACCCATGAGTAAGCCCCATAAAAGCCGCGGCGTCGCAGCGGCCGTTATTGTTTCTTGCGGATGATTGATTGATGGATGAGGGCTGACACTTCAATGAAGCCATTTCCACCGGCATCTCTATCCGATGATGTGCAGCGTACATTTTCTATCTACGCCTCATTGCTCGCCTGTGTCATTCCTGGAAGTTCATTTACACTATGTTCCCTGAAGGACCTTTTTTGCCCATCTCCTTTTTTCTTTTCTCTTTTTTTCTTCTGGATTCACTCTCTCTTTCTCTCCTCTGGTGTCATAAAATAATTCTGTTTCTGTGGGGGTCGGGATCATTTGTGCAGTGTGACAAAACAAAAGGCACAGGGAGGTTACTTACAGCAGCGGCATGAGGTTCAGTATGCTAAACACATGATTCTTAGATTGGAACATGTGGTTTAATTTGTGTAAAGTCATTCTTTCTTTGCAATACGTGCATTACGTCATAATGTATCAAACATGTATTCATTTATTTGCTTGTTGTGAGTTTTGAAATATTGAAGATATAATATTGGAAATATATTTGTAGATACACAATAACATTTTATCATAATATTTCCATGATTTGAAAATTTGATAATATCAAAAAAATCATACAGTGATGTCAAGACGTAAATTTTGTATGATGCATTTTTACACTTTTCCATGCAGCTTCCATGAAAGTACCGGAGGGTTTGATTAGATAAACTGAATGAAAATATCAAGTAAAATGTCTGAATGATTTTTGTGCACCGTGGATGAGGAAAGTCGTGAGCACTTGAAACGATACATGAGGGTGAGTGAATCACTTTCAGTCTCGATTTTCATCTTTAGGTGAAATATTCCTTTAATAAAGTTCCAGAATACATTTCTGAAAGAGTGTCTTATCCTATTAAAAGCAATACTTTATTAAAAAAATTGCATATCCGACACAATCATATTGATGTTCCACAGGTTTGAAACGAACTGCGTAACAGTACTGACGGGTTCACTGTAATGACGTATTGTGATGGTCAGCGAGCTGCTGATACGGCTCTCTGTTTTCTCTTCTAGAATACTGTTAGCGATTTTTCAGATGGTGAGCTGAAGAAGATGATGGCTTTTTGAGGACAATTCGTCACTTTTATCTCATATGGAGAGCAGATGGCAGACCCGTATCCGTGCAGAACTCTTTCTGGGATGACAGCCATGAGATTCCCCCTCAGGTGCCATTGGAGCCCTCGTGTGATGGTTGGGACATGGCATCTTCTCGGTGAAAGAATGGCTCTCTGTTCTCACTTCCTAATGGCGCCTGCTAACGACATAATGTTTCAAATGTATGTGTGCACTCAAACAGAACAGACCCTATACTAAACTATTTTATCAGCTTTTTTTTGTGTGAGAAAATCAAAAATCCTTTTGGTTTGAAGGATTACATTAAGTAGAGAAAAAGTTTCATTTTGTTCATTTTTGCTCTCCATTACCAGAGAATCATTTTGAATCGTATGTATGCAGTGCTGAAAATGGCCGATATTCATCGGAGGGACTGTTGTGGGACATTTTTAAACCAAAAATGCAGAAATGCTCCCGGGGTCTCACAATTGACTGGTATTGTCTAATATCATGATTTTTAAACCAATCAATAGTGTCTCAAATTCAAGGGTGATTTGTTTGCCCAAAAAGCCAAAAACACAAATTAGACGTAAAACAGATGAATTTGATTGATAGCATTATTTGTTCATAGAAAAAATTTGTGGATACCGTCATAATTCCACCACAATGGCGTAAAACCTATCGTGACAGCCATATTTAGCATTTGTAGAGTATTTTCTGCATAAAAATATAAATCCTCTACATTTTGGGGTAGAACTTTGTCCCTTTTTGAAACGTACTCCCTGCACTCCACCCCCTGTGTCTCACCCATTTCAAGCTCTGTGGGTATGAACGAATGTGTTTACACGGAATGGAAGCTAAGTGGATACGAAGTGTACGAAGGTAAAGTAACAAGGTCTTCTCTAGGTGGTCATACTATGAGTCAAATATTTGATAAAATGGGATATGAAGGTATAAAAACAAACAAGTTGCAAGCAATTCTGTTACACCAATCTCATTTGCTTTATACATGTATGGACTTGCCTAACGCTGTTCTTCTCATTTGTTTTGTGACATCTGCACTTTGCAAATATGCAGCATACTTACGAACCAGAAATGAATGTGTTAAACTTGTGTGTGTCCCACCAGGACCATCTCCACGATGTGCCTTTTTGTGCCTGTGTCACAGGCCATTCCCCGTGACAGCGAGGATCTTTCAGATAAAACACTGCATGTTCAAAAATCCTCATCAAAACAGAAGGTGTAGACACTCCTTAAAAGCCTCTTGCATTTTTGATGACCAGACCTTCTATCTCTTTCCTCAAGATGAAGTGTCTCATAAGGTGAGGTGAGTATTCGTCCACCCTGCATTTATTAAACACGCGGCTCCTAAATGAGAGAGAGGCAGGCGATTGGACTCTGGTGGATATTTCCCCCGCGTCTTCGTTCAGTGTGTCATTCTTTATCGGTAATCACCTCAGAGGGCAGCGTTACACTCGTTTGCTGGAGGCTGCCCTCTCTTGCTCAGAGCGGCGGTGGACAGTAGGGACATCCATAACCCGCGATGCATTACCGCCCGTAACGCGTGCCGTATTCACTCCTTTTAGAAACTAGCGTTAAAGTGCAAGGCCCTGGGTACAACACCTCTTGGGACCCATCAAAAATCTGTCACGCTGTAAGGTATGAAAGATGCTAGGCTTCGCTAATGTGGATTGTAAGCTTACCCTGCTAAACAAAAAAGGTTGGACCAACATGCTAGTCCAAGCTAGTCATCATTTATCATGCTGGTCTAAATTACATATGCTTGTCAAAATTTATCAGGCAAGTCCAAATTCTAGTATCATGCTGGTCTAAAATGTAACATGCTAGTCGAAGCGTTTTTAAATGTATCATGCTAGTTCAATTGTGAGTATCATGCTAGTCCCAAATTTACAGCCTTATGAATTTGTACCAGTTTCATGTGGTAGTTCATTTGTGTGAAATTATACGATTCTTAGAAAAAAGAAATGTTAAGTAGGCCTACCCCTTTGGAAGTGAAAATGACACACTGAAGCCCCCTCGCTAACCCCACCCCTAAACCTAACCATCACTGTTGCGAAAGCGAATCGTTCTTAACCATACGAATGAGTTCAATTCATAAGAATTAGCAACGTCTTAAAATAGTTATGGATTGCTGTGATATTGTGTTGAAATATAGGTCCAAAATTTAACATACTAGTCCAAGCTAGTAAAAAAGTATCATGCTAAAATAATAGCTAGCATATTAATTTAACATGTTTAAAAGATCAGTGTAGTAAAAAGTTGATATTGTGACACCCCTACCACCAATTGACATGATAGCACAAATACATATGGGAGACGTCTGTTTGATGTCTGCCTATACATTTGCAAGCTGTGTTTTTTGATTGTTTGCTCGTCTGCAAATCTTTTTTTAGATGTCTCCTGTCAGATGAAATATATACATCATTACAGAAGATATCTGTAAGATGTTTGTAAAACTGTACATGGTTGGATGTTTCTACACAACAGATGATTTCCAGAGTTGTAGATCTTTACCTGTGCTATCTGGGTAGCGTCAATATGGTGTATGCTAGTTTACCAAGGGACTGGTCTTTTTTTATCCGCGTCGAGTAGTTTTTGGGGTTGTAGTTTAGCTTGACTTTGCCCCTGAACGTATCTCTTCCGCCCAGGTGTCCGTGCGTCAATCTTAAAAGAGAATCAGCCACACCTATCCGACAATGCAATGCGTCGATGGGCTAATGCATGCTGACACTGAAAACTGCACCCACCGAAATGAGAAGCCGTAAATTGGGTTATTCATCTTCACCTGGCGGTAATCTAGTTGATAAGCACTATGTACAAAGATCTTGCGGGGGAGAGGGAATGTGATTACCGAGAGCCGAGCGTGTGATGCCCGAGCCTCATTGAAAGGGCCTCTGGTGATCAGAGGGATGAGCCCCAAACAAACACATTTAAATCAGACAAAGAAAATAAGTCGTTTTCATTTCTCCCATATGTGGTGCCATGCAGAGGATGGAAACAGAAATAAATACGTTTGTTTTACCCACTAACTAGAGGAAGGTGATGCGGCGGGTAGAGGCGCTCAAATGAGATATCATCCGTTTCTGCTTCAGAGAAACTTGCTCGTTTTCTTTCCTCTTTCCGCACTGCAATTGTTTTTGCCCGAGAATAGTGTGCATTCACCTGAGAAATCAGGCCGGCATGGAGAGCAGACTGACTGTTGTAAATAAAGAACAAAAGCTAAAGAGATTCAGCTGTCCGTCAGCCACGGCAGGATACAACATTATCTCACGGCAGACGTTAGAGGTGATGTCCGGGTGTGGCGCTTCTCCTTTAGATTTACTCAGGCAAGTATTTCTAGAGAGTAGCTTGCAATGACTTTAAATATCTTCACATTTTAAAATATGCCTTAAAATGGCTGTAAAATCTGATTGGATGAGCCACATCACTTGAATTATTAAATGTTATAATCATTTATTTTAATAACGTAATGCATTTATAAATATATATATTTTTGAAGTAACGCATGCCTTTCATTTAATTATTTTAATGCAAATAAAAAATGTAAGCGTAACAAAATTTGTCAGAAAGTGAAAGGTTTACATTACGTTAAATCATTACTTGGTGCCGTGTATGCGGTTTCAAAAAGAACAGGGGCCTTTGTTGCTCCCTGAATTATTTCCGTTCCTTCCAGAGTCAGTCTGACCGTCTCATGACTTATGCATGTCGTAGATCCCTTCCCCACACGATAGCCGGAGCAGCCGCGAGATGTTGTCGTATTTGCCGGCGTGATACATAGATCCCCGGTGGCCACGTAAAACCCGGCCAGGCCAGGTGCAACACTAATATCCCAGCCGTATCCAAACATTTCCTTTCAAAGTAAGCAGCACAGAGGGGCTCATAAATTAGAGCCAAGATGTCGGGCTTCCAATAAGACCCTACCCTGAGCAATAAACTTTGACATTGGTGTGTGAAAAACGCCGTCTCTTTTTCATTGTCAAGTGTTACAAATTGATGAAATGAGTTCATCGATGTTCCCTGGTCATTATCCCTCTAGTGGCACTTTGTTTTACAGACAGGAGGGAAAGGGCCGGAGCAGATTAGGGGCCCCCGACACAGTTTATCAAACCAAATCTAATATCATCCATAAGAGGAGAATCTGGAAATCAATACTTCATTACTAAATTGTTACTGGGGATGAAGACTGATCGCGAGGGTTCAGAGATGTGTCTCGGCGGCCGGGGCACGGGAAGTTCAATGTCACCGACGAAGTGATAAGTAAAGACTTTGATGGGAAGAAACATTTCTGTAATGGGGCGCTGGTGAAGGAGGGCTGGGGGGGGTGTTGGTAGGACGAGATAATAGAAACCGAGTTTGCCTTTGATTGGGCTTTTGCTTTATAGCTGGAATGAGGGAAAGGTTGGGAGGAGGAGGGGTCTTTCTCTCTTGACTTCTACAATATCTCCAAGGCTTCTGGGTATGTGATGCTTTATGGTTGACTTACTGTGTCGTCTGCAAGCAAACTCTCATTATGAAGAGATCGATTTACACAATAATCGAGTCTTTATTGTCTGTAATATAGATCTTTGTTTATTTGTGTGTATTGTTCTCTTCGCAGGGCTACTTGTTTTGTGGAGGCAGGCGTTGGACTGCTGGTGCAGCTAAGAACTTCTGTAGAAATGGGGTGTAAAAAATATATTAGATTAGTAAATGTATATGTTTATGTTCATATATACAGTATGAATCTATACAGTTCTGGAAAAAGAGGAGATAACATAAGCATTTGAATTATGTTGCTTAAAGATGCTATATGTAAAAAAATGAATTGAAACACTATTGACACAAAATGCAATATAATATACATAACTACAGTATGTCTTCAGAGGTGTATAGAGACCTTACATGATGAACCGTTATGTTTTAATGAATTTAGAATGAGCTATTTCTATCTTCATACACTGCTGTCGCTTTAGAATCAGCAACTTCAAGAAAAAACATTTCAAAAATACCAATATACAGGAAAAGATGCAAGATTATTGATAATACATTTCAAACAGCCCTAAACGGACAAACTGATCTAAAGAGCATGTTTTTGTAAATACATTATATCCTTCAACAAAGAAGCAAAAACGTGATGACTTGGGTCTGTGTCAGCCTCCATTGTGCTTCAGAAGAGAGGGGTGGAGTGAGCCATTTCTTGCGATTCGCAACCTCACTGCTAGATGCCATTAAATTTCATACAATGGACCTTTAAACATGAATATGAAATTATTTTTTTAAGTATTCAAGGTCTTAAAATACTTTTCTTTATAATTGAAAAGGGTAAATACATTTTTTTAATTGTATTTGCAATTTGGAAGAGATGTTATCAGTAGCTAACATGAGGAAAACATCTTTTTTACCTACATTTACATATGGACAATTCCGTGAAAATGTCAGCCTTACCACGAAAAATGTAAGTCTTTACTAGCAGTTTTTACTATGGTAACAACACAGATATTAACATTTGGTGGTTCAAATACCCATGTGAGATCTCTCTTCTAATTTGTAAAGTATTTATTTTATTTTTAGTGCATGATTTTTAATAGTCAAGTGAGTGCTATTTTCACATCCATAACGCTACATATTCCTCATAAATGGACACATGAAAATGAATATAAAGTAACTATTTTACGTTCTATTAAGAGGCATCCCTTCTCCATTCATTTGGTATTATTGCTTCAGGATTGTGCATTTTATTTCACTAAATCCTACAAAGTTTGTCCTCTTCCAAAAAACGTGTCCTTTTTTGTCACAAAACGCATGTTTATTTTCCTTTTTTACAGTATTACAGATTACAACAGTAACTGTAGTATTACCATGGTATTTGTAGTAAAACAGTATATACAAAAGCCCCTCCCTCCCAAAAAAAATGGATCTCTTACTATAATAAACTATGGTTAATTTACCTGAGGAAAAAAGTAACTGGTCACATCCCAAAATGAGAAAAAATATTCATCTTTGATTTTTTTTAGAAAGTACTTCTTGATAGGGACGTCTGTTGAGTTTGTGGACATCACAGAGGACACTTACCTCCAGAAGTGTTTTAGAGGTTGACGCTGAGGGCTGACGTGCCGTCCGGGATGTTCCTATCTAGCACACTATACAAGTATTGCACAGAGGTGTTGCTTTGTACCTTACCCTCCAATATTAGACTGCAGACACTAAGATGTGCTTTTGTATGTAATAATAGTACGAATAAATAGTCTCAGAGCAAATTATTTCCAGTGTTGTGCCGCATCGCCATTCCCCAGTACTGTAGGTCTTTAATTGGAACACTCTTGTCTAAAGCATCGCAGGCGAACGCTCGCTCATTTTCTTACATTCAACATTCCTTGCGTACATTGCCAGGCCTGCAGAGCCCTGTTTCGCTCAGGTGACAGAGATAAACATTTTTTACGGCCGAGTCTGACATCGGCAGAGGGAGAAGACTTAGTCCAGTATCAGAGGCCCACGGCTAATGATTTTTGAGCAGCCCCCGACTGAGTCTTAAATGTCTGCAATATCCATAAACAACTCTATACTGTCCAATTAGGCAGACAGAGATGTACTGAGCTGTCAGACAGATTTGCATGGCTAAGCACCTGAGATCCCTCAGATGATGGGGGGGAGGGTTCGTCAGGCCGAGGAGAGAGAAAGACGAACACAACGGATGACTTTCATTACTGCGTTTTGCCTTTTTCCACACACCCAATTACTGCCAGGATTAATTGATTATCTTACCTTTCCGCTCAAAGCCCGACGCAGGGGTTGCCTGCTCTCCTCCGCACCACGTGCACGCTTTCTTTTTTCAGAGCGTGTCTATTGTTCATGTGCATAACTGGCCTGGCTTTCCTGCAGGGATTTAATACATTTGTGCGATTTAAAGTTGCCGCATCGAAAAGGCGGCCATTTGCAGCCGGCGATACGGGGTGTAATTGGGATTTATACCCTCCTGTGCCACCTCCCCTGCCCCGCTTGGCTTTTTCTCTCCTGTCATCAGGCAGGGATCTCGGGAGAATGTGACACTTCGCCGGGTACGTCTGATGGGAGTGAATCATGCTTTTTAGATTCATTATGGCACTTTATTTTTCCGCAGGGTCTTTTCTCCGCTGTCCGTCCGGCCCTGGTGGTGAGACGTGAGGGGGGTGTAGTAAAGCACAGACAGCGTACATATTTCACGACGTGCATGCGGTTCTGCTCGGCGGATCGGCTGAGATGCTCTGCTTTCTGTCGCTGTAAGTTTCGTTGTACACGCCGGCCGGACAAAGAATTCAAAATGGCACGTGTGTCTCGGAACGAGAGAACATCATCAAAGTCACATCAGGCTGTCTGTAATTCCTGGGTTAACGCTGATTAGGTAGAAAGCAACCGAGGGAGAGAGAGAGAGACAGAGAGAGAGAGAGAATTAAATCATTATTTACTTTTATGTGTTTGGAAGACTCTTTTCCTTTATAGCTCAGGAGATTTGATGAAGTTATTTTGCTTTGTTTAACTTAGTCTCAAATGTTTCTTCTAAAATTTCATGGATGAAAAATAGAAACAAATGAGAATTGTTGAAGTCCCTGAAGAGTGTGGAAGTGTAAATGAATGTCGATTGTAGAGGTAAAATAATCAGGATGTGAGTAAACTTGATGAGAAATATTATCCTCAATAATATTGACTTTTGATTGCAGACTTGACTAATCTGAGCTCAGTTTGACAAAATTGTCTCGTATCACGTTGGAGGACGGGAGCATATAAGAGAGCAACCGGAGCGACCAGACCGTCGAAGAGAGAGGACCGGGCCCGAACATGTTTGTATTTATGTTTTGTTCGCCGCCAGTCGGCCGTGAGGGGTCGCCGGCTGGTATTACTTTATTAAATGTTTAAATGTCTTCCGGTTCCCATCTCCTTCCTTTTCCCAACAATTCTACCGGCTCCCAACAATTCTTGTGCTCCTTCCGGCCCAACAATTACTACAATAACAATTACTCACCGGTCTCGAACGACGGTCTCGCCCCGCCTACTCCACTACAATCTCATTGTGTCTAAACTTTTTAAAAGTCGTGATGAATCCTTCAACACATCCAATAACCCATAAGTGAGTTATCCATGTATGTAGATTGGATATCATATCTAATTATATATTCCAAACCTCAAAACATGTCACGAAAACACATTGTTGCTTTTCTCACCCAAAATGTCGTTTCTGGCATGAACGTTTTCTTTCCGAGCATGCAATGGCGTTTCTTTGAAGCACGTTATTTTGATCTCAGACATTGGCACCGTTGACACCTCGTATTTGACTGTCCCTCAAGCCTCTCCATCTCCCCGGCATCGCACTTCCATTGGAACTAATTAATAAAAGTGTTTAAATCGCATTTTCCCCCCTCCTGTTGTAATTAACAGCAACATCTGTTAAAGTTTCACTCAGCCTAGAAATAACAGCCCCATTGCACACTCGCAGGAAGAAACGTTTGGATAACGCACACGTGACTTCAGCGGACGGGCTTGTTAGAATATGAAGGTTGTATCGATACGTTGAGCTCATTGATCCCATCATGTTTTATTTTCTTGTCCGTGCGCTCATTGCCAAGCAATTTGGGCTGGATTACAACATGTGATGCAAAGAAATCGATTTTGAAAGCTTTTGATTATGTCTGTATTTTGAAATAGACAGATGGACGGATCAATGCGGAGGTTAAGTTAGGTCGGAGCGGAGAGGGTCTAAGTAGAGCTGGACGTGTGTTGATTTAGTGGGAGTGTTTTATGTATTTTCATATGAAATCTTCTGCTGAATGCTACAGACCGCGCTTGTCTGTGACACCATAGATATGAAATTTACTCGTCCCAACACATTTACAGTAAATACAGTATACTGAGACGTTTATAATAATATAATGGAAGCTTTAATGTTTAATCTATATCAGTTTCTCGACTTTGTAAACCAACACCGGCCGAGTTCCTGTTTTCGAAACGGAAAAAATTATCATTGTTTAAACTTTGAAGAAACAGTAGACTTGAAATGTGCCATTTATTTTGGTACTATGTATCAAAGTGAACAACTTTCTTATACTTATAAAAAATCCGTCAACCAAATATGGATCGAAATACGTCTGCTCTCTTTTGTCTTAAAGAGACAGTTCACCCAAAGAATTAATATTATGTCATCATTTATTAACCCTCATGTTGTTCAAAAGCTCTAAAATACTTTTTTTTATTGGAACACAAAAGAGGTTATTTTGGGAAATGTCTCAGTGTGTTTGTGTCTATTCAATGGAAGTCAATGGGCGTCAATGTTGTTCGGTCATCAACATTCTTCAAAATATCTTCTGTCATGTTCTTCAGAAGAAGGAAAGTCATACAGATTTGAAAGGACGAGGGTAGAGTAAATGATGACAGAATTTTCATTTTGGGGTGAACTATCCCTTTAATGCATTCATTACTAAGCCTCTCAGCGCTCACGAGCCTCGGTTTGAGTACTGAGGTCGAACGCTAAATCAGAAGCTGAGATTAGACAGGAGGTGTCCCATGAATCAGGTTTGCACTCGCTGCTTATAATCACTTTTGTGTGACAAAAAACTAATTGAACTCAAGCTGTTTTGTGTACACGAGTATGACAAGAGCTAATGGGATAATTTGAAGTACAAACGGGCCCTCACTTTTTCATCATTAATTACTACTAATTATATGAGCTCACGCACGCTCACGTTCAGACACCTATTACGGTATTTTGTTCTTGAAAGGGGCGCATCACAATCACAATGTCTGGGATGTGTCTTAATTGTCGTATTGTTTTCTCTGACATAACCGAACCCTGATTACGTCTACAGTAGATGACACCTGCCGGTCTGAGCGGTCTGATCATAAGAAAGAAAAATCACAGATCTCTTAAATTTCTCAATTATTTCTCCTAGACATCACAGAGAGATGTCTCCGGGTGCTCAGATATTTCAACCAGAGGCAGAAATCTCACAAATGTCTCCATAAGAGATCTCAACAATGTCACGAACTGAGCTCAGATTTGTCAAGTCTACAATCAAACGTCGATAGGAGTGAAAATCTCAATATGAATGTAAACATTTCTCATCAAATTAACCCAAATCCAGATGATTTTACCTTTAAAGTCAACACATCTGACATTAAATTGATACTTAAATGAAACACAACTAAGAACTCAAATCTCCAACCTCTGAGCAATAAAATTTTCCTTTGGGTGTTCATAATTCCCTCGAGATCATCATAACCTAGATCAAAGTGTTGCGTATCACACGTGTCAAACATCTTTAAAAGGATCAATTGAGATCAAAAGCATATTGTAATTGTATCCCTGCCCCTTTAAGAACATTCTGTCACCTGTCTGATGTACGTCATAGCGAGTAGACTGCATTTCTTCACCTCATCTCTGCGTTTTTAATTGTTGTTTTTATACCCGGAGCTCATCCTCGGGGAAGCAGCCCAGTCACTTCGAGAGGTTAGCGGTCCCTGATGCAAGTGCGTCGCTGGATTTCACATAATGTCATGTCTTTATTAGCATTTTCACTGTTAATAATGTAGTCACCTGACATCAGCCCGCCGCACGGGGGGCAACATGAGGATGATGCAGCAGGGAAATGTGATCTCTCCCAAAAACAATTACCGCCCGATACTTACGCCAAACAGTTGTTTTAAAGCCTCAGTCGTGTGATTCATCAGTAATCAAGGGTTAATTTCACACTTCACTGAATGGCCTGTTTTAATCCCCATTCAGAGTAATTAAATCTGTCTAATAAAGTAAGCGCTTTTTTCGTTCGCACTTTCTTTTTTTATTGTTTTACACCCTTCACGTCTCATCTCCTGTCCATGCGTCATCTCGCCTCGGAGACGGGCGGGATCTATCCCTAAAATTAAAACATTCCTGACCTATCCGATATGACAAGCGATGGAGAGAGTGAGAGAGAGGAAAGAGGGGAAGAAGGACGGGCTGAGGATGAGAGAAGTTGAAAGAGACTCCTCACAAAGCTCGTCAGGAGCGCGAAGAATAGCTGACAGTCGTTTCTGTTTTTCTCTCTCTCTTCCATTTCAGATGAGTGGAATGTGAAGATTTGACCCTGTCAATCAGGACCGGTGACAAGTTTAATCACCGAGCGCCCTCCACAAAATCACGGCTAAATAGGAATGCAAATAATAGAGCACCAGGGCCTCTTATAAATGCTAATCATGAGGGCTAATCAGCTGACAGGACCACGGATCCGGCTCGCTCAAGGAGTCACTCAAACTTACTTATTCTCTCTCTTCCACTGTCATTTTCTTTCTTTTTCACTCCTTTTGCAGGCCGTGAATCCGTACGACTGCGTGAAAGAAAATCAAGGAAGGTCTCAGCGTTGTTAGTGTTGGTGGGTAACTATACAAAACCAGCTAACGTCAACAAACACAATGAGCGGCAAACAGGTTTCCTGAACGTTCTGCTGCCCGACGGTTTCATGCGGCAGCTGATCTCAACAATACGTTGATAGAAAGTATTTAACATTGAAAAATGACCTACTTTTTATATTGAACCACATCTTGCATTTGCTAGCAGTAGTTTGGCTGTTTCCAAAACTTTGTCGATTTCCTGAAGAGCATCTAATGGAGTAGTTGGACAAAAATGCTACTGACAAAATGATGCAGAGTAAATAAATTACTAATTAGATACAGCAAAAAGATGCTCTCTATATACTGGACACATTTTAAATCTGTATTTTTTGATTCTGTGGTTTAATATTTACATTACGTAATATCAAATGTCTTGTTTACATTTAAGATGATCTCTCTTACAAAAATTTGTTTTAAACGAAAAAATAGGTATAATTTCAGTCTACTTTTAATGTACTTCACAGAAAAATGAAGTTGTAAACTACCTCTCAAAGTGTGCCAATTTTATTCCAAAGTAGTATTGAAATAGTACACATACAAGTATTGCTATTCATTACATAAAGCAGGCTATCCTTAAAATGATGCTTGATCTTTGCTCAAAGAGATAGTTACACACATTTCTTGAGAGAAAGTTGAGAACCTGTAAGGCACCAAAGAAGATATTTTGAAAAAATGTCTCTGTTTTTTTCAAAAGAGTTCAATGTTGTTTGGTTATCAATGTTTTTCAAAATGTCATTTTGTGTTCTGCAGAAGGAAAGTCATATAGGTTTGGAATGACATGAGGGTGAATAAATCATGAAAGAATTTGGGGTGTACAATCCATTTGAGTATACCTAACAAAATTACTTGAATAATATTTCAAGACGGCTTTATACATTTTCCTGGTTTGTTTGTTTTGTATTTTGTGTGTAGAATATGTTAAAGCATAAATTAAGCATTTGTTAAATTAGCAGAAAAGTAGCTATATGTATAGCTATTGTACCGTTACTGTAACATAAAATAACTGCGATATAAGATCTCTACAACTCACAGTTGTTCTGTTGGTTATCTCTCTGTGGACGGCCCACTTTTGCTCTATTTGCACAGATGTAACGTGTCAATTATGCCCACCTTTGATCTACTCCTGTATTTATCTTTCACCGTTTCTGCCTTGCGTGTCAGAAATCTGTTTTTGAGCTTGATAAAAGAAAGCCCGGAATAGAGTTTCCTCTCTGTCTCTCAGCGAGATGAAGTGGCCGTCTCTTTCAGAACCATGTAAATGAGGACTTGCCAATCCACAGCTCTGTGATTCCGCTCAGAAGTGTGAAGCTCAGCCGAGACTTTGAAATGTTGATTTAAGCCCCGATCGAGGATGGCGAGTCTCCCTCCGCACCTTTAAAATACAGTTGATCTAAGTTTTATGTGCGCTTCAAAGTTGGCTTTCTTTCCCCAATTGTCTAGGATGTCAAAGCTAAATGTGAAGATGGCATCAAGAGTACTGCGGGACTGTTTGAAGTCCATGGTATCGCTGCCGATAAGACTGAAGTGGAGGCAGTTTCTCTTTCAGAGACTGTACTTGCTTTTGTACTGTACTTCTGGTACCTGAAGCATGTGCTTTGCAGTCTCGGTTTTATTAAACGTAATGAATCACACCCTTGTACGGTTGGGACAGTTCACTCAAAAACAAAGTTTGTCATTATTGAATTTCACATCGTGAGGGGGTTCTTTTAAACCTGGTTTACTGTAGAACACAAAAGGAGACTTTGGGGAGAATCTTCCTTTTGTTTTATCCGTACAGTGATGTATAATGTTTAGCTAAATTATTGAATATTATGAATTATACTAAGGTAATCACTTGAGTGTTATATTCCAAGTTTTTTAAAGACAAACAAAGTCAGCTGTTGTTTCTCATACTTTCCTCTTTGGCTATCCACAGCGTAAAAGAAAATCTAAGCATATGGGTTTGAAATGACATGAGGATGGTGAGAACAAAATGACAAAAACTCTCTTTTTGGGTGAAACTGTACAAATACATTTATAGCGCATGTTTAATTTCATTTTCTGGCTGTCACACAACTGTGAAGTATGGCGGTCGTATCAGATTTCTAAACCCGAAAGTGTTGACGTTTTCACAATCGCAATTCCTTTTCAAAACATCCAAACACGGTATTCACTTCACACTGTTGTACGTCTAAGTTTACGTTCGTCAGTTTCCAAGAGAAAGTTGCGCCTTCTGCTGTATCCTGTTTTCAAAATCAATAATTTGTTGTAAACGGGAGCTTTTATTCAAAGGCAAACGTTATCGTAACATAATCATAAGTGATTCGGTCTGGTTACGTTTGTCAGTAAGAGTTACGCTAGAAACGGCAACGTAAACAAGCTCTCGCATCTCAAAATCTAACACTGGCAAAGTCTATTTCTGCCCTCGAACTGATGGTTTACCATCTAATTCTCACAGGCGTATCTGAGTGCCTGCTCCGTACCCCATCTCCAGACGCGCACGTAAGTTCATCTGGCAGTGCTAAAGGGAAAAACAAAGACTTGCTCAGAGAGCTTGTGAAAAACACAGTCATGCGCCTCAAGACGACCTCATAAAACTCCTAAGCGTAATTATGTTTCATTGCTCTACTCAAATTGTTTGATATTTTGAGAAAGTCTCTGTGGTTTTGTGCTCATACATTGGAAGTCAATGGGGGTCAGTGTTGTTTTGGTTAGCAACGTTCTTCAAAATATCTTCTTTTGTGCTCTGAAGACGAATGAAGGTCATACAGTTTTGTGGAGTAAATGATGAAAAAGCATGTCTATGGGAAAACGAAACATTACAGTGATTCTTTTTGTCATTTTAATTGGTTGTTGTCTTTTGGTAAAACCATTTTAAAGCACATATCAACTCCATTACAAGACTCTGTAAAGAAGAATCATGTAAGAATTGTTCGGCGACTGGTGGATTTAGCTGTAGGTGCCGTTTTCCACTCATCCCCCTTCACATCATATCAGATAGTTAACAGCAGACCTTTCTCTACACACCCTGAGGTGAAGATTCAACTCGCCAACCACCCACATCGGCAGACGTCTCCCCAGGCATCAACACCACACGGCCATCGTCCAGTCGACGTCTCCCGAGCGCCAGCCCTCCGCTGCTAATGATGCCCGTTTTTGGCAGTTCAGAGGTCTTTTTGATCCAGTATCAGCCCTGCGCGGCAGTGATCTCCACAAATATCGCCGGAGAGAGCGGAACGGAGGCTGAGGTTCAGAAACATGTGTCTGCAGATCAATCAGAGCTCCTCAGTCTGTCAGGCAGTCTGTGACTGGGACCGAGGGCCATCAAGGCCCGATGCCTTCTCTTGGATTCACTTTCTCCTGAAGCGATGGTGGTGTTTACGTCTAATAAGGAACAGGTTTGCTGTGTGGAACGGAATTGCGGAGGTGCTGTTGGTGTGCACAAGTGGGTCAAGATCAAGTTGCCTGTCTGGTCGAACAGAAGGAGGTGGTGAGAGATGCATTCAAGATATCTGTAAATATAAACATGCCTTTTATCAACCGATCAAAGTATTCCCATAAAGAAAATCAATTCAATTGTTTTAGAAATGAACCAAATGAAGAAAAAAAGGATTGATCTGAAGAAGCTTGTTGATACATGGTCAAGAACACATTTTGGCTAATTGCTATTAGAACAGCATAATACTAAACATCACCTTCTGAATCCATTCTACAGATTTCTATCACCTGTCACAGAGTTCGGCGATCTTGTGCGACTTCATTGAGATTGACACCTGACCTTCGCGTGTTTCTCAAGCACCACCACCCGTCTGGATTTACCCCAGACTGGCACACGAGTTCCAGCGGACGAACAGAAAGGGTGCCGGATGACAGGCCTGTCGGCTATTTTTACACCCGCTCAGATAACGTTGGGGAAATTGATAGACTACCAAATGATGTGTTGCAGAGTGGCGTGGTTACAGACAAGGAGACCTCTTCACGCGGGAGGGCACTGGCTGCTGACACCGGTTATAATAGCCGTGCATGGAGCTCATTGTGTGCGTCCCCCACACGTGGCATTTGGAACCGAGCGGCTTCTATCCCCACGGACAAACGATTCGTGCTTGGCCGAGGAACGTCAGGCTTCTCGCCTTTCAATCAGCTCTCTGGAAGGATCTTGGCAGGGGCTGCTCTCTTAACCCTTGAATTCATTAATAATTAGCGTAATTGTGTGAGGCAGGGGTTGGACGTGCCCGAGACGTCGGCTGAATTCTTGATTGCTTTACGCCTTTTTAAGACCGTTTCATCTGTAATTTCGAAATGAAGTGTTTACGCATTGATCATTTGTTTCTAAACCACTCCAATGTTTTATTCCTCTGGTTAACATCCATCGTCCTTGCATTGCGAGAGAACCTTCAGGATCCCCATGCATCGCATAAGATTGCAAAAGCTGGCACGCTTTATCAACGCCACTTGTTTTCATTTTGCCCGGGGGCTGCTGCCAGCGTCATGGGCCGCTCTTTGCAACGTGACAGCTCCATCTCAAGGGGTCTGGCTCCCGTGCAAAAGCAGCGCATCAAAACAAATAAGGCCTCCAACACTTAAGCAAAATCCGCGATCAGTACCGCCCTTCAACTGCGCATGAAGCAAGAGCACACAAGGAAATCCAGTGTTTCCCTGCTCTCTGCCAGTCCGTCCTGCAATTCAGCATCATCTCCACAGGAGGCCCCCACTACTGTCATCCTGTGGAACCACTGAAGGGGTAATTACAGATTTTGCAGTGTACAGAATTTCCGGAGATGGACACCTGCCTTAAAAGATTACGCTCCTCCGCGGTCCACATCCCCACCCTGGCTCCTCCTCCCGCTCTTTTTTCCCTTCGGAAACAGAAAAATGTTCCCCGCCGATCCTCTACCCAAACGCCAACGGCAACTGGAGCCTGTTGTACATAAAATAAAAACTGTCACCCTGGGCAACGTGTGGCACCCGAGCATTTATTCCGTCTCGCACATCCTGGCACTTAGAATTATTTCCTTCATGCCTGATAACCAAATTACAATATGGCAGGTCTCCCCGGAGCCACGGGGATCGTTAGTGCTCGCTCACAACATACTTTCAACTGATGTGGCGTTTTCATGTACAGCTGCCAATCAAAAGTCTACGGAAAGGAAAGATGCAAATGAGGGCGGGCCCGGCAGTGTTGCAATTACGGTTATGTGTGTGCGCGCGTGCTGACGAGCGGACGCGTAATCCCTCGCCTGTGCTGAAGACAGACAGCTGCAGTCTGAACGGCATCTAACTCTACTCTAAATGTGGGGTAAGCAAAATGGCAGGTGAAGGGAATTACTGGAGCTCTGTTGGATTATGAGCTGTCGTCTGCTTTTCTCAGGTCTCTGAGTGGGCTGAAAGCTGGAAGTCGGCATTTAGGAGCGTGAGAAGCAAAAAGAGCGCAATTTTGTCGAGGTAAACTCAAAGGGGTGGTTTCCCAGACAGGGATGAGCTTAAACCAGGACTAGGCCTTAGTTAAATTAGGACATTTTAGTAGTTTTAACAAACATATCTTGCTAAAAACATTACATAAAGACAACATAAAGGCACTGACGTATTTTAAGATGGGTCCGTGTGTGTTGTTTTCAGTTTAGACAACTCTTACATTTATTTTAGTCTAGGACTAGTCTAATCCCTCTCTGGGAAACCACCCATAGGTTTTTCACAATAAAAGGGTGACACTGGACGACTCCATTGGTTTAGAGATGGAAAGGCTGGTGAAGTGTTTATATGTTTTTTTAAACTCTTGATCAATAATGATTAATAAAATGGACTTCATGTACAATCATAAACTAGTAAAAAATTGCATTGTTTGCTGTCAGCTCTTACTGAAAATTCTGGTCCTGTATGCAGATGATGTGCATACATCATGTGACCATTCTTTCATCTATTACTTAACGTCCTATCATTTCTAAAATGTATGACTTTCTTTATTCTGCAGAACACAAAAAATATATTTTGAAGTATGTCGGTAACCAAAAAAACTTTGAACCGCATTGACTTTCATTACATGGACACACACCCACTGAGACATTTCTCAAAATATCTTCTTTTTTGTCCCAAAGAAAAAAGTCAAATACAGATTTTAATTGACATGATCAGGTTGGGTAAGTTACTCTGAAAAAGTAATTCATTACTAGTTACCAATTACATAATTAATAGTGTAATTACATTACTGGACAAAATACTCTCTCCAAAAAGTATTTAATTACTTATTACTAATTACTTTCTAAATCAACCTTTATTAGTCAACTGATTCAAGGAAAGACATGAAACGGCTCTTTTATTTCAATCAAGTGCATAATATAAAACCACACAAAGTAGAATTAATACCAGACCAAATTATACATTAAAGCACAGATTTTAGAATAAGATATTCCACTATTAGACACAAATATATTACACACAGAATTTAGGTTAATTACTTCAGAAGTAACAAATAAAGTTAAGAGTAATCCCTTACTTTACTGTTTCAAGGGAAAAGTAATTACATAGCAACTAGTTATGTCCAACACTGGACATGATGGAAAATACATGATGACCATTTAAAAATGTCTCGCAATCTTTCTAATTAAACTGACCGCATTGGTAACTCGTCACAATAAGGTGATTTTATGTTAACAGCAGAAAATGCATTAAGCTGATTATAAAAATGTTTAGTAAATGCTGAAATTAACGTGAATTAAAATAATAAATGATATATGAGAATTGATAATTGTTAGATCATGTTAGCTAATGCATTAACTAATTGTTAAAAATCTAACACCTTATTGTAAAGCGTTTCCAAAGTGTTAAATACAAATAATGTGTTTTTGTGAATCCATAGTGTTGGTATGCAAGAAGGCATCTCTTATTTAACCAAATTTCCAGGTTACACAGCAACAGGGCAGAAAAAAAACGTTTCAAGGTTTCACAGATAAGTTAACTGATGTAAACTTCATGTCATTTACAGATGGGTTCCTTTAAGACCATTGCCATTTCAACCATCTCTGCATAATAAAGGTAAAGCAAATTCACTGGTTTCCCGTCGCTCACCGAGAGAGATTAAATGACCGGGAAAATATACCATTACGGCGGCGGATGGCGCTGAATAAATCTGTGCACCGGGGGTTAATAGCACAGTAAATCACCACAAGCATTTTTCAGGTTGCTTGACTTTATTTCTTTCTAATTTTGTTTCCCCCCTTTTGTTTTCCAATTTTTTTCCCCGTCGCCCCCCCTCCTCTCATCTAAAAGCGATGCTTTTGTTGCATTCCGAGAGGTTGATAAATCAATCCATCAAAAAATTCTTTGCGGTGAAACTCAATCAAGAAAGGTCATGTCGCCGGGAAAAGAACAGATTAAATTAGCATTGAATTAGACATGGAAAGTGAGCTCTGTCAAAACCATCACCCAGCTCAGCACAATTAGAATATGTTAATTATGCATTTCATTAAGGGCCCAGGCGCTCTTTGAATGTGCGATGAAATGTCACTAGTGTAGGCAGCCGAAAAATGGAAGATTGCCAGGCACAACTTTCTTTGTGCGGTGTGTGACACCTTCATTAACATCAGGGATTTCTGCTCTGATTAGACTTTTTGTATTAGTGGAAGTCTTAGGCCTTCAAGTGCTTCGCCTTTTTTCCAACCCAACCAGAAGGGACATTGTGTCTGTGGACGCTCGAAAGCCGGGTTGAATTTACCCACCACGACACCCGGGCAACAATGCAACCCGTGATCCTCGGGCGTTAATGGCTGCACTCATTCCTTCGCATCGGTTTCTTTTGATTAGCTTAGCTGCCTTTGTCACGACGCTGTCGTTCAGAGACCTCATTTCCAGCTTCGCACGTCAAATTTAAGGTGCATTCATATCGACAGCTGGAGGTTGCCAGGTCGCTGTTGGTGGCGTTTCTACTCTCGTCTGCTGTGAGCTTCGCTTCTCAAACATTAGCAGCCTATCAGTCTATTTTAAGAATATCCTCAATATTACGATCACACAAATGAGTCTTTCGGAAGGTGAACATTCTCACTTATCTATATCTAGAGGAGTTTTTTGAGTCAACACAGATGACTAAAATAACTCGCCTAGACATTTTTACAACACATCATTTTATTCAGCTTGTTTTATTAAAGATGATGTTTATTAAGGTGACTACTTGCCTCTTCGAAAAGCAATGAAAGTGTTCAGTTTTCTGCAGGCAGGGCATGGCGGAGACGCACTTTATGAATTATTATGAATAAATTCAATTCTTTTCCTGAAATATGAGTTCTTACAAACGTCTGTTTGGCCTTCTCTTAGGTGAACATAAAAATCTGCTTTGAGTGAAGACAACATGATGGCCGTGAACACCTCTCGCCTTCCTTCACGACGAAATGAGAGGCACGGAAAGACATAAGAGAGTGAGATAATGAAAAAAAAGTGAGAAGCCGAGCAAATGGTCCAGCAATCTTGATGACTTACATTCAAGATCAGTCAAACTTTTAAAAACTTCATTAAAGCAAAATGAAAGTGCTCCATTGCACTCTGAAATGTAATAGAAGATGCTCTGGAATGAGAACAGCCTGCCAATTACGGCTTTCACAGACTTTTTTCAGGGTTTCAATGACTGTCTGAGTTTCCACCGAAGGAAACTCGAGCGTGTTTGTTGGTTCCTCACCCAGACATGATGTTCATAACGCTGCTCGATCACCACCGGTTAATCTTATTCACGCTATCGTCTAGTTGGAGCAAGAGCTGGAAATATTAACCCTGAGAAGCGACTCTTTATTTATAATATATAATTCTGTGTTTTGTGTTGGTTAAAGTGTGTTGGATGTTTCTCATCTGTTTTATTGATATCACATTGTGGTGGTTTGTGCCAAGCAGCGGTGTTGTCTTTTACAGGCGGTAATGGATGACAAATTATTCTAGAGAACTGCACTTGTAAAAGAAACTGTTATTTTATGAACATCTGTTTCAAACACTACTGAGTTGAACACTAGCTCATTCCTACGTGTAATGTATAGATCACTTGGCAAGATGTAAACACCGATCCAGCAGCACTTTGTAATTTATTTTGATATTCTTACATTATTTAATTATTTAACAATTTGATTCAGCTAAAAATGTTCTATTGTTTGTGTTCAAGTGTTTGTGCAGTGTTAAAAAACTTAAACAGGAAGTTGGGTCAGCGTTGTACCAGCATTGTTTACGTCTTCCGAACGATGCTGTCTTCTAAAGCACCACATTTTGCTCAAATTCAGACTAAGATTGCAGTATTCGTCCAAAAGTTCAGGTAATCACAGAATGTACTTCTTACCCGATTTTTTATAAAAAAATGAAAGATGGATATGAGAGAAACTCTAAATATAATTGAGAAAAGCTCCATCTTATTAAAATAGATTTCACAGGAAATCATATTATTTTGCAAAGTAGCAAGTTTGTACGATTATTAAAAAAAATCAATTTTGAATCCTCACACTCAAATCCAAATATCACTGGGACAAAAGCAGATCGTACGAATTCATACGAATCAGCCACTTTGTAAAATATATACAAATTGCCATGCGTTGAGATAGACTATGTCACGTGATGTGTTATTTTGTTTTAGTATGTTGTTTTATTTATTTATTATTATATATTTTTAAATAGAATGCATTAAATTATAACACACTTTACTTTACTTTACTTTTAAAGTATATTGCTATTTTACTGCATAGTGTTACAGTGTCCTAAAGTATGCATACACACACACACACACACACACACTTAAACACAATTTTTTGTGTGAGTCTTGACATATACATGAACATGAAAAAGAATCGAAAATAACTTGTAAATGTTCTACCATAAGCTGCCTGCTATGCCTGCTTGTTAAGAATGCACCACACCGTCCTGCTCTTATTCCTCTAGTATTCATCTACAATCTGACTCTCTAATGATTTCTTACCGTCCATTCATCAGAAAGATTCACGCTTTGTTTTCCCTTTAAAAAACGGAGCCATCACCCGAGACCTCCATACAACACCACAAAGAATCACTGTATAAGATATGGTACATCTGACCACAATAAATATCAGGCAAATGCACGGCTGTAAAATAATTTACATACATCTACAGGAAACAGCCAATCAGAGGAGAAATATGGGGGTCTCCGTCTGCTGTAAATGTATTCGGTGGCCTGAGGATGAACTCGGAGGCCATGTGATGTATGATTTACACACAACAGACCACTGACTCTTTACAATGATATATCTCCGTCTCTGACGTCTAATCTTTCTCTTTAAACGCTGATATAGAGATAGATAACAGTGTTCTATTGATTCTGCTGTTTTTTAACTGTCAGCTCTCTTCCTCAGGCCCTGGCTGCTTTTTTAAACACTAACGTCTTGTATCTTTTATATTCGCAGGATTGAACGGACCGTTTCAGCTGTGACCTATTTCCCATTCCGTGTACAGTTATGGTAATACCATGGTACTTTGAGGACACTATCATGAATTTAAACTCAACACTTAGCATGTATGACTGTTTTCACATTCGCTCTGTGACCTTTAAATAAAGTGATAGTTCATCCAGAAATAAAACAAATCGGTGTTTAGTGCACCAACATGATATTCAAACCAGAATGTGATTCTTTGTTGTGTTGAAGATAAAAGAAGATATTTCGAGAAATATCTCCATGGTTTGTGTTCATTCAATGGAATTCAATGGGGGTCAATGTTGTTTGGTTATCGTCATTCTTCAAAATATCTTTCTTGTGTTCTGTCGAAGAAGAAATACAGGTTTTGGAATAACATGAGGATGCGTAAATGATTTTTAGGAGAACTTTCCGTTTAAGGCACATTTCAATTTGTAAAAAAGCTAAAAATGTGTTTTCTGTACAGCTGTGAAAAGCACTTTTATAAGAAAATTCAATTGAATTTGAATATATGCATAAAATTAAATCTTTTCTTTATATACCATAATGTTTACTTCATTGGGCTATTAAGAATACCAAATTCTGTCCCCAAAAACGTGGTACTACTACGGTACTGTTATTGGTCGGGGTTTCTTATGCGATCATCATGATTATTAACGCTGTTACAAAAATAATTTTCATCATCATCATCATTGTCCACACAGGCCAACATGAGTCTTACTCGGCTGTCATTGCGGGTCTGAAGATTTGGCAAGCAATTTATCTCGAGCTTCATGTTTATTCAATTCAAGTGTTTCCATATTAATACAGTTAATCTAATATCTAACATGTCCACCTTAATTACAGCCTTTCTTCTTGCGAACCGTGATCTGCTACAATCTGTGCAAAGAGCATGATTAAAGGAATCCTGCACCTCATTTGCACATTCACTCTGTAGGGTGCATGCGAGGCGGGCGCTACCTCCACAGCCTGCTGAATCAAAATGATGTGAGAGAAAGTTTAAACTCTCTGTCTGAAGCGTAACTTCAAGCACCGTATCATCCGTGGATACGTCAACACCGTTACCACGACCGGCATAGTAACAGGGTTGACAGAGCTTTCATGGGGCTATTTGGACATTCGGGCCATGAACTAGCGTTGGGTTTTGCCTGACGAGTTTGCGAACGATCAAAGCCAGCAGCTTGCCCGCACCCTCGCGTACTTTCTGACTCCCTATGAAATTGTTTTGAAGCATTTACACCACTTTAAGCCTCCTAAATGTCATCATTCCTATTATTCGTAGTCGGATGGCTTGAAAACATCAGGCCGTCTTAGATTCACCCCACCGACGGGGCATGGACGTTTCTTTTTATAAAAACGTACTAATAAATCCACTGCGAAATCAAATTATACACGTAAGTATGCTTGCATCACGCAGGCGGCAGTTAAAACCGAACTTGGCAAAACCGACGTCGACTCGCATTCGCAAATCCTCTGTCAATCTGTCATTAGACATGTTATGAAATTATGATAAGTGTACGCTCCTCGCGCGGCGCTCTCTGATGTTGATGCGGCGTAATGGGGGAAATGTGCATTGAGATTTGTCAGCTTGAATACACACAAAACATTCTTTATCTGTCTCGCTTTGAATTTTCCTGATGAGTTTGTATTCTCTGGATCATAGACTCCACAAGAGGCGTCAGTCGCGTTGAACGAGAACGTTTGAGATGGTTTGTGTAGTCAGGACTGAAACTCCTTATAAAAAATACCTACCTGTGATCTGGATGCTGTCTCATTTTCAGACTTTTATATGAGTTGACATGAGATTTTCCTTTCGTTTTGGGGGGTCTGGGTGTGGATCGGCCAGGTTTGAATGAATCTGTGTTAGGTGGGGACCACACATGCAGGAGACACAGTTGTTATGATGTTATCGTCTCTGCAGATGTAGACTCGGGTGATGGATGTTTGACAGCTCAGCCTTTTTCCTGTAAACTTTCAGATCTTTATAATCGCAAACTGCCGGTTGATCATCCCGCTGTCTACTTTCCTCCTACGAGAGTCGAAAAATGTGAGGCCAAAGTTGAAATAAGCCCTGTGTTTATCATCTGAATAACTAGAATGAAACATAATAAAGAAATGTTTCAGGTTTAATAGAAGTTAAGCTGTGTCAACAGCATTTGTGTCAGCTACCACAAAAAATGATGTAGACTTTTAAGCAGAAACTGAGGTTAGGATATAGATTTGTAATGGAAGCAAATAGGGTCAAGAGTTTGGAAGGCTTTTAAACCAGGAATGTGACGCTGATAGTTTCCATAAAATTAAGTAAAACGTTAATGTGACCCAGAACTACAAAACCAGTTTCAAGGGTCAATGTATCCAAATTGAGGTTTTTAAATCATTGGAAAGCTGAATAAATAATATTTTCATTGATGTATGGTTTGTTAGGATAAAACGAAATTTGGCATAGATACAACTATTTGAAAATCTGGAATCTGAGGGTGCAAAAACGAAATATTGAGAAAATCACCTTTAAAGTTCTACAAATGAAATCCTTAGCATAGCATATTACTCACAAAATAAAGTTATTAAATATTTCATGTAGGAAATTCACAAAATATCTTCATTGAGCCTGATATTTATATAATACCTAATGATTTTTGGAATAAAAGAGAAATAGATCATTTTGACCCAAACAATGTGTTTTTGGTTATTCTGGTTATTTTATTAAGTAAACTCAACTTGAGTTATATGTAGCAAGATTAATATCAGTGTACTAGTTGTATGCTTGTTGCATTGACCACCATAGCAGAAAACAGTACTTTATTATTTTTTTTGTTCTGTTAAACACAAAAGAAAACATTTTCAAGAATGTAGGATAGCAAACAGTTCTACTATGGTAGTCAAATCATTCTTCCAAATATCTTTCTCTGTGTTCATTACAACAAGGAAATTTATACAGATTTGGAACAACTTGATTGTGAGTAAATGATGACAGAATTTTTATTTTTGGGGGAACTGTTCCTTTAATTGGTCTACTTTAATGTTTATAAAAAATACTTTTAAATGTACCTTAGGTGATAGTTTACTAGTTCGACACACTTTGTTTAAATTAACTCAGTAAATTAGACGATTTTATACTGCAATCATACCTACTTTTAAGTTATCTTAACCTCATCATTAAATGTTTTTAAAGACCGTATGTAAAACTATGCAAAACAAGTTTTAATAAACTACTCAAACCCAACTAGAAGTCAAGTATATTTAGAACACATTGTTATATTTTAACATTTAAATCTCCATAGATTGAGCAAAAGTCTAGGCCACATATATTTATATTTCAGCACATTAAAGCCCATAAAAAGTAGTCTGAAAGCACACTTAATTTTAAGTTAAATTAAGTATGTAACACTTGATAAATCTTCTGTAGGTTTCCTTGCATTATGTGGTCATTGTTTTGAAGATTGAACTTCTGAGTCTACACAGACAAGGTTTATAACGTTACTTTGATTTCAAAATAGCGTGTATTTTACTTTTTTAGTTTTCCCAATGTATTTTATTTGAAATGCTTTAAAGCACAAAAATGTTACCTTTTAAAATAGGAACAGGTCCAAACAATGTTCTGTGCTAATTGGAACAATTGCCATAAATGCTTTTGATAGACCTCAATCCTGAAACATTTCTTTAATCCTTTTTACCCTCAAATTGCCAGAGCATACAAACCCTCAAAATGTGCCAAATAACAACATGAACAGCAAGATCTTGAGATTCACAATCAATTTGAACAATTTCACTGTAAATTTACTGAAGAAAGTAAGATTATTACATATTTATTTGCCACAAAGTCAACAAAAGCCCCAAAACTCCACTTTTATTTTACAGGTCCTTTGACAAGCTGTTTTCTTAAAGATGCATTTCCAAAGCCTCACATTTTATCTATAGATGGCTGGTTTGAAATGCACAACTGACAGAGCTGACAATCTGAAATCTCACTTTATAAAAGTTTCAGAAAAGGAACTCACACACTTTAAATAGCTCATTGCCGTGTACTGCCGTATCTAGAACAGCCCTCCATCAAACCACGCACCTCAGACCAACAGACACCGCCGTTTTCAGGGCAGTCGCTATTTTCCGCTCTTCCTTTCCATTTCTCTATCTTCCACGTGGCAAGCTCGACTTGTAATGGTTGTCTTTAAATATTCATTCTGTTTCATTTCTGTGTTTGATGCTGGGTCGGCCCCGGAAAGACATGCACGGTGATTGAGCAGCATCTACATTTCCTTTCTACCTGCAGGAGAACGTTTTGAAAGGTTTTAGCAAAGTGTCACTCACTTTCAGTCACCTTTTCAAAAGGCCGGCTGAAATAGATTGTTGCACAGTCAGCGATACAGAGAAATGCACGAGAGAGACAGCTGAGCTTTCACGGATAGATGATGTGTCACTCTTCTCAAAAAACGGTAGACTCTTATCAACTCGGCATCACCCATCAATGGATCTTACAGTTCAATGCACCATTTCAAAATGCGTTTCATAAACAATTTCACAGTAATTGTATTGAGGCTGAAGCAAACCTAGGTCAAAAGCATATGTTTTACAACAAATGCATCTTTTTCAATTAAGAATTCAAATCTGAATTGAAAATAGGCTGTAAATTGCTATTGAATTTGGAGACGTTTTTGTCAACAAAAATGCATGCTGGGAAATCTAATTTAGCTGATCTCAATTCAAACACATGCTGTTGTCACATTCAGTACTAATAACTGAGATGCATCGCCCAAATGTAGCATCACAACCTTTGCTAAGATCCTCTAACATACTCATCTTCGGATTCTTTACACTTTTATATCTCTCCAACATCTAGCATCTCTCATCACAAAGCATTTCCTAACCAAGTGAATGCCAAAAGTACGTCAGAATGAGTGTGCACAGCAAAGAACTATCTTCCGTTTGCCAGCATTTCTTTAGGATCTCTGGGTCGTGGCACAGCGTCTAGCCCCGGAGCCGTGGAGCTGCTTTCAAACTGGAGCTGACATCACCAAAATATAAAAGCAACAAATCACACATTTTCATTGGGTACTGATCTCCTGGCCAGGCCCTCTGCCACCGTCAGCACAATCGCGGCCGCCACGCTGATACCCGATGACTGTCCGACTGCTCGCTCCAGCTGTTCCTAGCCAGCAAAGCAGAAACGTGCTGAACGTGGCCGGATGCCATAGACGGCAGTCCTGCCCCTGCGTGCGCTCATAACACCACTATTCCCGAGCAGATTGGCCATTGTAAAATGGCGTTTTATGATGAGAATTATGTTAGGAGTTGATACCACCCCTAAGCGAGAAGGTTCATTTGGCGGACATGATGGTAATGTTTCCTGGCAGATATTTGTAGTCGAGCAGATATCTTGAGTTTTTAAAGGATGGAGGAACTCCAAATTGGCACAATTCATTAACATACGTCAAATAAGATCTCATGAAGAAAATGTGAATGCTGATTGCAAAAATCCGTGCCATGATGTTGGGATGTGAGGTTGTCACGTTGTTTTCTTGTAATTTTTTCTTTTCTTATTTTATGATGGCTTATTAAGTTTGATTATATCACTGTTTTGAAAGTTTGATTGAACGTTTCTCCTCTGGATATAATTGTCTATTGCTGATAAAAGTAACTCATCGATCATTAATTGAATGGATGATTGGATACACCTGTGTAATGGGTTTAGATATAAATATGAAGAGTTTCTGGTGAATGTGAAACACCGACAAGAACAAATTTGACGGAAAACTTTGTTGATTTAAACCATGCATGGAGCCCTTTATTTTGAACCTTGTTGATAAAGAAGATTGCAGATATCTTGGCTTGAAATCATTTTTTGGAGACTTAGCAAACGAATTTCAAGAAGTGAGCTTCTTGCTCTTGGATAGAATTGATTGATAACTTGAAACTGCGTTAAATGTGGTAGGAATTCAGCGCAAGATCCTCCTTTTGTCTTTTTTGAAAATCTGTTGCCTTTGAACTTTTTTGATTAAGTTGTATTTGAAAGCTTAACTGGATACAGTAGCCTGTCACTTAATTTACTGTATCAATCTATTTGATTTGACAAAGTTATAGAAGTTATCTTAACGTTTGGGAATCAGTAAAACTCAAACAAACAATAAAAACATGGAAAAGAAGACATAAAAAATCAGGCTTCCGTTAGTTTTAACACAAAACCTTCGAATACATGAATTATTTCTTTTTTATATGTAGTTGGTAGTAATTTTTTGGTACAAAAAGATTCTAATCACTTGAACCATTGAACCAATTGTCTTACAAACATACAAACCAGACTTCATTTTCAGTTTGTGATCATCATTCTCAATGTTATGAAGAGAAATACCAAACCTACTGAACAGAGTCCATGTCTACCAAATAAAGTGCTGATCACCAGGGGCCGGATTCACAAAACATTCTTAAGAAGAAAATTCTTCTTAACTGACATGTTTTTTTTTTATATTCAAATTTAAGAAAAAAGTAAGGAATGTTACGGAAAACGCTTTTTAAGACAGTTCTGAAAAATCTTCTCAAGATTGATCTTAGGAAAAAATTAAGAAGAATCAACATTTTCGAAACAAAAAATACCTCACAGTTGTCTTAAATCTGAAAAGGTAAGATGTTTATTATATATATTCGGTTGTTTCACATGTGATGTGTATTGTATTGAGCCAGAATCATAATTTTGACATATACTTGCCATTAATGAATGTTTATTTTAACATGATAATGATAAGGTCCATTTCCCTTTCTGGGACAAAGTGACTCGAACTGGAGAGGGTCACAAGTATTATGGCTTAGTAACACCATTTTTTAACATGTATTTATTTAACATGTATAGTAACATGTATTTTAATACTTTATTTTTAACGCTTGCTAATATATAAGCTAACATCCGGTCGTAAATGCTTTTTAATGCTAATAGAGTATATATATATATATATATATATGTTATATAAGTATGCAATGTGCTTGTTAAGTTAATTAGATAGACATCTACGGTTACCACATGAGCAAGCGAGTGTAATCATATTATTTTATTCTTACGACAAAAATGAAGATAAAAATATTTTTATTTTTAAGAAAGGTTTAAGAATCACTCTCACAAACATTCTGACGAACTTCCTATTATTTATCCATTTTAGATTTTGTCTTAAGAAGAGTTTTATGAATCAGGTAAATTTTGGGGGGGGGTTTTGTTGTAAAAAACAGTATTTATGCATTTGACATTATTTCAAATCAGGCTTGGACGTTTTTTATTTACATTACTGTGAGTTTGGCTCTTTTAAATTCCCATCATCAATAATTTTCCTTTTCCTCTCTATACCATCATCCTCAAACACATTCAGCAGCGTTGCAAAGTGAAGGTAGTGATGAAAATCATATACATGAATCACGCATGTCAGTATTGCATAAATGCAAGCATGCATTTATTGGTTATGAATGGCCTTTATCAGTGGTGTCCTACTGCTGACACAGGAAGAGAATGAAACATCAGTTATGTGTTTCTATTTAATGGCACTTTGCTGCTGGTAGGCTACATCTCAATCTATTTTGACAGTTTTGTCTTTTGGCATTTTGTGGCCATGAGCTGATACGTCCAAGTATTAGTGTGTGTGCCAACTATAACGTCCATGTGTGAACATCTGTGAGCACGCAGGCCGGGAGGATCTGTTTTCGGCAACGCTGAAATGGGTCCTGCTGTCAGACCGTTAGCCCTCAGGTTATCTGTCAATCACACCGATATGAATTAACCGCCAGTCCATCAGGATTCAGAGTTCCACCTTATCCGGTAAACATAGCCAGGTACAAAGAACCAAAGCTCAAAACACGGCCCATATGTTCATCACAAAACCTGTTCAGTCTTTAAAGTCTATGAAAAGAACACACGGCAGAGTTTTAATGCTCAGAGGTCGCTCTTTTATAGCTCAGGAGATTCTCAGTTCTAGTTACTTTGTCTCAGATGTTTCCTTTAGATCGAAAATGGATAATTGGATAATCTAGTTTTAAAGAATTTGATGAGAAATGTTCATGTTAAAAGTTTTGTGATCCCTTACAAATAAGTGTTCTATTTGTATACAGTACTTCATAGGCCTACTTTGTTTACTTTTTATGTACTTTGGTCAATGACGTGACATGTATTTTTTGTGTCCAAATTCATTATTTCACGAGTTCACCTTAGCAAATAATTAAAGGGGGGGCAGCGTGGATACGCTGAGAATTTAGTATGCGTATTTGGCGTGCTGTCTGGGGAGAGGGCTCCGGGGTCGGCATTCTCTCCCGACCCCGGAGCGCTCCCCCTTTGTTCGGGGCGAGGGCTCTGGTCTCTGTTTGCCCGTGCCCCGAGCGCTTTCCCCCCCTTTTGGGTAGAAAATAGTTTTTTATGGTGAGGAGTCGGGGTGGAGGTGGGATGCTGCAAAAATCTATGAATGAAGGAGGTAAGGAGGTTTCACGATTTATAGGGCTCGTTCTGGTTTGGAAGGATAAGTGATGTGATTGCTAATGCCGGGCAGCTGCGTGATTTCTGATGCCGTGCAGCTGCTTAATTATTTGCACGTGCTCCTCCCGAACTTTGTTAATAAAACATCATTTCACGAGTTCACCTTAGCAAATAATTAAAGGGGGGCAGCGTGGATACGCTGAGAATTTAGTATGCGTATTTGGCGTGCTGTCTGGGGAGAGGGCTCCGGGGTCGGCATTCTCTCCCGACCCCGGAGCGCTCCCCCTTTGTTCGGGGCGAGGGCTCTGGTCTATGTTTGCCCGTGCCCCGAGCGGTTTCCCCCAAAAATGCGACTGGTGCAGGACAGCAGCCAAAGCTGGGCGTTATTGCCCCCCCAAAAATTAGCAAGGTTTACAGCTGTGAGTTGCTGGCCTTCGTTTTGAATAGGGTCCCGGCCGGAGCCTCTGCGGGGTTTTATTTCTGTGGGCTTCTGTGCGGTATGGATACTGGTGTGGTCATTGGAAACGTGGATGAGGCCCCTGTGCGGAAGGTGCTGCTGCTGCGGTTTAAACGACGTGTATGGGAACCCCTACTGGGACGACGCTACGTCTGAGGCGGTAGAAAGCTACTGCCGGGGCGGCGTTGCTGCGGCGGATTTAGATATAGATAAAAGGGGCCCCGGCTGGGGTAGCACTGCTGCGGTAGTGTAAACAACGGATAAAGGCCCCTGCTGGGGTGGCGTTGCTGCTGCGGTGTGAAAACGTAGATGAGAGACCCCTGCTGGGGTTGCGCTGCTGCTGCAGTGTGGAATATAGGTAGAACCCCTGCTGGGGCGTCAATGCTGGTGCAGTGGGAAATACAGATGAAGGCCCCTGCTGGGGAAGCACTGCTGCTGCAGTGTGAAATATAGATAGAGACCCCTGCTGGGGTGGTACTGCTGCGGCAGTGTGAGATAGAGGCCCCTGCTGAGGCGATACTGCTGCTGCAGTGTGAAATAAAAGCCCCTGCTGGGGCGTCACTGCTGGTGCAGTGGGAAATACAGGTGAAGGCCCCTGCTCGGGAAGCACTGCTGCTGCAGTGTGAAATAGATAAAGACCCCTGCTGGGGTTGTACTGCTGCGGCAGTGTGAGATAGATAAAGACCCCTGCTGGGGTTGTACTGCTGCGGCAGTGTGAGATAGATAAAGACCCCTGCTGGGGTTGTACTGCTGCGGCAGTGTGAGATAGATAAAGACCCCTGCTGGGGTTGTACTGCTGCGGCAGTGTGAGATAGATAGAGGCCCCTGCTGAGGCGGTACTGCTGCTGCAGTTGAAATAAAAGCCCCTGCTGGGGCGTCACTGCTGGTGCAGTGGGAAATACAGGTGAAGGCCCCTGCTGGGGAAGCACTGCTGCTGCAGTGTGAAATAGATAAAGACCCCTGCTGGGGTTGTACTGCTGCGGCAGTGTGAGATAGATAAAGACCCCTGCTGGGGTTGTACTGCTGCGGCAGTGTGAGATAGATAAAGACCCCTGCTGGGGTTGTACTGCTGCGGCAGTGTGAGATAGATAAAGACCCCTGCTGGGGTTGTACTGCTGCGGCAGTGTGAGATAGATAAAGACCCCTGCTGGGGTTGTACTGCTGCGGCAGTGTGAGATAGAGGCCCCTGCTGAGGCGGTACTGCTGCTGCAGTTGAAATAAAAGCCCCTGCTGGGGCGTCACTGCTGGTGCAGTGGGAAATACAGGTGAAGGCCCCTGCTGGGGAAGCACTGCTGCTGCAGTGTGAAATATAGATAAAGACCCCTGCTGGGGTTGTACTGCTGCGGCAGTGTGAGATAGAGGCCCCTGCTGAGGCGGTACTGCTGCTGCAGTTGAAATAAAAGCCCCTGCTGGGGCGTCACTGCTGGTGCGGTGGGAAATACAGGTGAAGGCCCCTGCTGGGGAAGCACTGCTGCTGCAGTGTGAAATGTAGATAAAGACCCCTGCTGGGGTGGCACTGCTGCTGCAGTTGGAAATATAGATGGAAACCCCTGCTGGGGAGCACTGCTGCTGCAGTGTGAAATATAGAAAAAGACCCCTGCTGGGGTGGCGCTGCTGCTGCAGTGGGAAATACAGGTAAAGACCCCTCCTGGGGTGGCACTGCTGCTGCAGTGTGAAATATAGGTAAAAGCCCCTGCTGGGGCGTCACTGCTGCTGCAGTGGGAAATACAGGTGAAGGCCCCTGCTGGGGAAGCACTGCTGCTGCAGTGTGAAATATAGATAAAGACCCCTGCTGGGGTGGCACTGCTGCTGCGGTGCGAAATACAGGTAAAGGCCCCTGCTGGGGTGGCACTGCTGCTGCAGTGTGAAATAGAGATAAAAGCCCCTGCTGGGGCGTCACTGCTGTTGCGGTGTGAAATGCAGGTGAAAGCCCCCCTGCTGGGGAAGCACTGCTGCTGCAGTGTGAAATATAGGAAAGGACCCCTGCTGGGGTAGCACTGCTGCTGCAGTGTGAGATATGGATAGGGACCCCTGCTGGGGTAGCACTGCTGCGGCAGTGTGGAAAAATAGGAAAAGGCTGTGGTTGTGAGCTGCTGGTGTGTGTGGGGGATTGCCGGCGGGCTGGGGTTAACGGTTTTGGTTGATGAGGGTTCGGTGTGCTTCTTTAATGTGGGAACGATCGGAACGAATGTAGCTTTGAAAGCTTCTGAAGACCAACGGCCGAGTGTTTGGATTTGGTGCTGGGAGAGTCCTTTTTGGGCCGCTGTTGTGGCTGCTCCGATTCTGAAGGAGTGGCTGGAAAAGTTATCGGCTGGGTTGCCTGATTGGATCAAGACTAGCTTGAGGTGTTTCTGGAACCAGAAACGCGTGGTGGGGCGGTTGAAATCGTCTACGAAGAGAGGGTCGGAGGGGATTAGGGTTTGTGTGCTTCTGAGCTGGAGGTAGGCTTGGAGGGTTTGGTATGGTTGGAGAGCTGATGGTAGATTAAATATGTATATTAGATGGCCTCTCTTTGTTTGGTCTGTCTTACTCTGTTTAATAAAATAAGATATTGTGTCGTCATCCATTACGGAGAGATCTGAAATGGTGGGGTGGATGTCTGGATTGAATTTGGATGTGATAGTGAGTTCTGAACATCTGAGGAAACCGAAAAAAGCTAATAGGAACATGGCGTCCAGTGTGCGGGCAGTGTGCGTGGAGTGGTAGCCTTGGCGGAGAGTGATTATGCACTTAGTTAGTATTTCTAGTGTTATGGGTTTTCTGGGGTCAGGGCGGGAGGGGTGGGCTCTTTGAATGCCTTTGATCAGCATGGAGGTCTGTGAGCTGGCTATTTGGGGTGAAGGTGATCCGAAAATGAGTTTGTGGAAAAATTGTAATCCGCTTAGGTATCCTTTAATGGAACTGGCTTGGAGGTTTTTTGAGGTGTTTAGGTGGGAGATGAATGAGGTGATGGCTAGCATTGAGAAGTCTGGGAATGTTAGGATGAATTTAGCGTGGAACGATTTGAAACATTTCCAAGCTGTGAGATAAGATTGTAGGGTCCTGGGGGAGACTGAGAGGATGATGTGGCTGAGAGAGACGTCAAGGAGGGGCTTCAGTGGGTGGCCTAGGGGAATATTGGTTACGAATAGGGAGGTACTAGGGTGGGGTGTTGGACTGCTTCTGAAACTAGCTGCCTGAACTTCGGCTAATATCTGGTCCGTAATGTTGCTGGCTACGGGAGGAGGTTCCCAGGCTGGTGCGTTCGGGGGGATGGCTATTGGTGTTGCGGAGTGAATGGTGAAGGCGGCACGGGATGTGGTGTGTGGGAACAAAGGGGCGGCTGCTGGAGCCGCGTACGGATGCAGCATCACGCTTTGGGCGGCTCCAGAGCCTGAGGCAATAGGAAATGGAGAGGAAGCTTGAACCTGCCCCTGTGCCTGTAACGGAGGCAGCCTCGCGTTATCAATTGGCAGTGTGGCTGCAGGCCAGTGGCTAGGGTAGGATAGAGTGTTGTGGAATAAGGGGGCGGCTGCTGGAGCCGCGTACGGATGCAGCATCACGCTTTGTGCGGCTCCAGAGCCTGTGGCAATAGGAAAATTGAAAAAGGTTTGGGCCTGCGCCTGTGCCGGAGGCAACCTCGCGGTATCTGAAGGCATTGGGGCTGCAGGCCAGAGACCGGAGGGAAAGTGGGACGGAGGATAGTGGGATAGGGTAGGGAGGGTTGCCGCTGGCGGGCGCGTGCTCGCGCCGCCGTGGTGGTGATGGACCGGCGTGGAGTCGTCGGAGGTGCTGGACTCGGGTGATCCTGCAGCCGGCTGGTTGCTGGTGTCCGCGTGGTCCGGGGCGTGGCTTAGGCTGGCCGAGTGCCGTCCTTGCTTGCTTGGTGAACGGCGCCTCTTCCTAGCCGCGGTTGGAGTAGACGATTCCTGGTGTTGGAGGATTGTGGTGCTGCAGGTCTTGTCAGCGGCTTTTAGTTTTGATGTCGGAGCGGTTGTTAGGACTCCGGGCAGGCTGGAGGTGTATAGGTGGTTTAACTCCGCCTTTCTTGCCTTCTTGGAGAAAGGGATGTCTGCATTTTCTAGAGCCTGTCTCAGGGTTACGACTGTCCATTTCCTCATCTCAGGAATCGAGCGTTGAGCCGAGGTGTAGGAAGAGGCGGAAGAAGCTGCTGATGCCCTGGATGGCGGACTAGATGACGCCGTGTTGCTTCGTCGTTTTGGGGTGTGACGGACGGTGCGGGAGGGCTGGCGGCCTCTTGGTGTCTCTGTCCTCTTACCCGTAACAGCTTCTTGTCCTGTGCTGGTTCTTTGGTGAGCGGTCGAGTTTTCTGAGGGACCCTGGTCGGCAAAGAAGTCGTTGTTTTCCATTTCAGAATTGTCGATCTCAGACATGCTGCTGTATGCTGCAAAAATCTATGAATGAAGGAGGTAAGGAGGTTTCACGATTTATAGGGCTCGTTCTGGTTTGGAAGGATAAGTGATGTGATTGCTAATGCCGGGCAGCTGCGTGATTTCTGATGCCGTGCAGCTGCTTAATTATTTGCACGTGCTCCTCCCGAACTTTGTTAATAAAACATCATTTTCCTAAAAAGAATTTGAATAAATACATGTCATATATCAAATGGATCTACAATATGTCCTTTATAAGAAACCCTTTTCATTTTATTGAAATTCAATAGATTTTTTGAGTTTTGGTGTTTGAAAGACCAAAAATGTCAGGTGGTCCGACTGTCCGAATATACAAACAGAGAACAAAACTGAGAAATAAATGTTAATTTTCTCAATAAAATTCTTAATAAAATATTTTGGCATGATTTTATGTTAAATTTCTTATATATGAGGGGAAAAATACTCAGTGCTAAATACATTAAATGTATATTATTTTAAATTAATATATGGTCGCACCACCTGACGTTTTCTTATTTGTCATTGACCCACTTATCAAATATATACTTTATGTACTGTAGCACCTAAAGTGTACTTGAAAGTACTTTTTAATAAATTAAAACTTTATTAATGACCTTTTTTCAATATTATTGTAAATATTATGTTGCCCCAGTGCATGGTATAATAAATACATTCAAATCTTTGGCATTAAAGGGACAGTTCACCCAAAAATGTAAATTCTGTCATTGTTTACTCACCCTTCAGTTGTTCCATGTGTAAAGGTCTTTGTTCTGATGAACACAAAGGAAGATATTTGGAAGAATGTGAGCAACTTTCAGTTCTGGGAATATTAAAATGGTAGTCAAACGTGCCCCAATATCGCTTGCCTCCCTAAATTCTTCAAAACAGGGACGTGCACAGGGGGGTTGCTCAGGTTGCCCGGGCAACTGCCCATTTGCCCTTCTCGACTCACGTTGCCCTTCCGAGGTGGAAAAAAATAAATCGTTCAATGGATGCAGAATTTCACGTAGGCCTAGATAAAAAAACAACGCAAAGCCTCATTCACTTCAATATTCGGTCACCGAAAATGACAGTCAGTAGGGGAAGTGCAAACTCTGTTTACATGGCTGCAGCGCTGCACGCGACCGGCACCTGAGCTGAGACTGCATGAGCGGTCCTAGAAGGAGAGTGTCGCGGTTGTAGGGTGAGACGACTCAACGTTGTCAGAAAAGGTGAGTTTGTGATGTATAACAAAAGAACGATCATCATCATCAAGTTTTGTGAAATGAAATAAAATCTTCTAAATCCACGCTGAGTTTGCCATGTTTAGCCTAAACAATAAGACATATATAGGCTACTATTTTAGTAGTTAGATAGTTAGTTTCTCACATTTCGTTTTAGCAAGAAGAATGAATGATTGAAGTAATGCATCACATTAATTATTTTATCCAAAAAGGTTAAATGCCTAAATGCTATCACTATTTTGGGTATAGTTTAAGCCAAGATACCCACTGAAAAGAGGCGGATTTAGGAGAGAGAAAATTCAGGGAGGCAGCAAAGAACAGCAAATCTATACGACAGCGTTTTAGTACCACGTAAAAAAAAAAGATTTCGAGAATAAAGTCGAAATGTTACGAGATTAAAGTCGAAATGTTACGAGATTAAAGTCGAAATGTTACGAGATTAAAGTCGAAATGTTACGAGATTTAAATCGAAATGTTACGAGATTAAAGTCGAAATGTTACGAGATTTAAATCGAAATGTTACGAGATTAAAGTCGAAATGTTACGAGCATAAAGTCGAAATGTTACGAAAATAAATTCAAATGTTACGAGATTAAAGTCGAAATGTTACGAGATTTAAATCGAAATGTTACGAGATTAAAGTCGAAATGTTACGAAAATAAATTCAAATGTTACGAGATTAAAGTCGAAATGTTACGAGATTTAAATCGAAATGTTACGAGATTTAAATCGAAATGTTACGAGCATAAAGTCGAAATGTTACGAAAATAAATTCAAATGTTACGAGAATAAAGTCGAAATGTTACGAGATCTGGTTGCATCAAGTTTATAAAAGCCAAAATCCTTAAGGATTTATAAAAAAATTACAAATGTGAACTAAAGAGGTTTTAAAAATGACTGCTGGTGTTTGCAAGGCCTTCCGAACTAACTCACTGGTTCAGAAGACGTGCTTAAACACAACTTAATCTCTAAAAATACAACATTCACGTAAACAAAACACGTTTTACGACGAGTTTATTCTCGTAACATTTCAACTTTAATCTCATAACATTTCGACTTTATTCTCGAAATCTTTTTTTTTTTTTACGTGGCACTAAAACGCCGTCGTAGCACATCACTGCAGGGTTGGCTGCGAAAAAGCCAACCAGCAGGTGAGAGAGACTTTGCACTGTGATAAAGATGACATGACACTGTGTAGGCGAATAGATTAATTAATCAGAGTTTTTCTCAGTCCTTCATATAGGAGCCCGGGAGTTTTTTTTCAATTTTTTGGGGGGGTGGTGCCCTTTTTTCAGGTCAGAGCAACTGCCCCTCAAAATTCCTGTGCACGTCACTGCTTCAAAATATCTCATTTTGTGTTTAACAGAACAACAGTTTTGCTACGTTGGTAGCGAATAATATCCCAGACCTGAAAACTGCAAATCATCCAAATATTTTCCTTCAACAGGACAAAGACATTCATACAAGTTTTGAACAACTCGAGGGTGAACAAATTGTGACAGAATTATCATTTTTGGGTGAAATGTCCCTTTAATGACATGTTTGTTTACTTTGTATGATACACAGTTTTAGTTCAGCATTGGAGATAAACTCCAAGGTCGGAAAAAACAGTTAAAACAAGTTGGGAAAGATTAGCGACGTATTTTAGAAACAATTGACATTGCAAGTTAAACAATCTCTTAACCCGTCTTTCACGTTCCCAAACAATGAAACTGTTCCAACACAAGTCATTTTCCAAACATTTCACTCCAGGGTTTCCCATTATTTTGCTGTTCGTTTGACATGTGACACTTAACCGCTCGCTGACATTTTTTGCTCACAAATTTGAGTTTATTTTCAGTCCAGTTAGTGCACTTAAAATGCTTTATTTCGGTGCGGTTTAAAATCAGTGTCTGGATGCACACGACTCTTTTTCACCGCTGTGACTTAATTAGGTGGACGAGTGACACATCTCAAGTGTCCGCCTGACAAGCCGAAGCGCGCGCGCCCGGGGAAGATGTAGCACATTTGGCGGATTAAGCATTCAGGCTTTATGAAGATATTTTTCCAGAAAACTGAATGAGTGAGACTTTAAATCCATAATATTATAACATCGGGTGTGTCTCAATCCATTGTTTGCAGTAAAACGCTCCATTGTCAAATATGCTCCTGTGCTTTTAAACGTTTGTTAGGCCCTCGCAAGAGGCCTACATTTGCGTTTTCTGTGTTAATTGACATCTTATGTGGAATGAGACATACCCCGAGGTCTTCAAAAGATGTTATTCGCAAATTACCCGGCAACATTTATCATAAAACTAATGTAATAATCTACATAATCGTTTGTTCATTTGCTCGCGCTTATTGTTCTTTTAGCGCACGGTTTTAATTTTTTTATTTTTACCCCGCCAACCCGTATAAACATTGCAGACACGGTTAATTAATCTCGGGGTTGTTGAAGGCCCTGATTGTGTATCCGATTTCAGCCTTCCTTTAATGTGGCAATAAATCTCAAATGACTTTGAATTATTGTTCTGGATTAATATTAGAAACAGCTAATTTCCTCCCCCTGATTACATTGAAGAAAAGCACCCAGGCCCCTAATGCGAATCTCTGACATTGAGCCGCTACCTCACAACCCATTTCAGACGTTAACCCGTCACACGTGCCCATCCGGCGGCGGGGTCATTTCAAAATCTCGCCATTAACCGCGAAGGCTAAATGACTCGATGGCGAGTTACCTCGGCCGCGGCACGCTTCCGTTTGCCTCGATTTGGCTTTACAGGCACACTCTCAATTTTAATTAAGAAACACAAATGACCGGAATATTGCCTTGGTTTTTGTCGTATTGTTCAGCGTATCTTAAATCATCATCGGGCTTCCATTTAAAGGAAGTTGGTATTCCGAGGCATAATGGCTCGGCGGAGGGAATCAAGAATCCATCGGTGAGGCAAGACGCTAAATAATTTATGGCTTTAATCTGTGCACCGAGGTGTGAGCTGGATGGCTGTAATTATAAATGCAAGGAGGAATTATTGCGGAATACTTTAACTGCATTAGGTGTCATCCGATGAGCAATCGTGATTGCCTGCTCGTTTCAAACAAAGGAGGGCACGTCCAAATCGCCAGACGCGTTCTCCCGTTTACAATCAAATGTCAGTTTTCTGTTGTAAAACAGACACGATGGCGAGTGGAAATTGGCAGCTTCATTGCGTAAACGACAATAAATTGTGCAGGGTTCAAAGGTTAATTTTTTTTGGTTGTGTGGAAATGAATGTGCAGGTGCATCTGTGTGTTAGTAATGGTGGTGCTTTTGGTTGAATTTCTATTTGATTTGATCAGAAGTGGAGCTGGAGAAATGGAGGGTGCACATCTGAGGGCAGCACTTCACAGTCACCCTGTGATGACCGGGTCTGCCACGGAATAAAAGACATGATTACACACAATGCATTTTAATGACAAATGACCGGATAAAATCAGATTTTAAGGATGTTGACGGAATAGCTGACAAAAAAGTTTTTAATGAGCCTAAGATGACAGATAAATGGCAGCAAAATTTTATGAAGTACTTAATGTCAAGGTGACATCAGGGTCATATAAAAAATGATCACTTCACTTTATTATATTTCACCAAATTGGAAAACAATGAACTTGAAGACGAGCAGACGGATAGAAAATGTTAATGCTTTATTTGTATTGGTATAAAAGGTGCAGTGTTTCTTTGTCTCACAAAGCTTTCCCAATGAGACGCTCATTTTCTGCAATGCTAAGTATACATTGATGTGAGACATCCTGTTGTCAAACCTGTCCAAATCTGTAAGCCCACACACTGAATCTGCGCCTAAACACGTGATTAAACTTTTATTAAAGTGCTTTTCTGTTCTATCGTTGCCACACAAACATTTTACAGAGCAAATATACTGTACATTTCAGTAAATGTGTGTCTGGCTACCTGTCCGAGCACCGGTGCATGTTTACACGGGCGCACTTTCGGCTTGCAAATTACAGTCGATCGATTTGTCGTTAAACGTAATACAGTTAAAACTTGCCATATCATACAAATAAATAGTAGTCATAGCCAGAGCTATTGCATGCAAACATCAGCATTTATGTCTCAAGCAGTAATACATTTCATTACCGGTGGTGCATTTGAACAGGGTGCAAAGACTTACGTCAATGTATTTATCTTTTCATGATTATTTATTTTCTAACAGCACGCTTCATTCTATCCCAGCCAGTGCATCCGTTTCGTCCTCAGTATGATGAAATGTTGATTTTTTTAGCATTCTACATAATGCTTCTTGAAACAATGTGGGGAAAAAGGTAAACCAAAACAAATTAGACAGTTTGACCCGTGTTTTATAAAAGCAGAGCAATTACAGTCGTTTATCAACAACATATGAACTACAAGTGTTTAAAAAATGGTCAAATCTACTCTTTGTCCATTTCAACAAACTGAGAATGATTCTCGGGGGATTTACTGTGAGTTTTACTCAAGTGAAGTTTGACTGCGTGATTGCTTGCAAATGTCCGACTGCAAAGCTTGCATTTGAACTTGGTGTCAGTTTCCTCCTCCGTGGTCTGCAAATCAGTCGGCCGGACATTGAGAGCCTTTGAAAGTTCAGTTTCTGTAACTTTACTCGGGTGCTCTATGGGCAGTTTGTTCATGTCCTTGATCAGAAACCCGAGGTGGTTCTCAAGGTGGGATATAAACGCGGAGGGCGTTCTGAATTGTGAAGCACAGTCATTGCAGTAGAAGACCGGATAACCGGTGTCCATGTTCTTTAAAAATTTGGTCCCCCCTGTTTTTCTAAGTTGGTACTTTACGTTGGCTAGCCAGTGGCTAATGGTGGTCATGGAAAGCCCTGTGAACTTTGAGATGTGCATCCTCTCCTGAGGACCCAGGTCTGAGAGGAGATACTTTCCCTCAGATGTCAGAAAAAGGCTGGATGCAAACTGAGCTTGAAGGATGAGCAGATGCTGAGGATTCCAGTTGGACTGTCGACCTTTGCGCTTGTGGATGGAGTACATCTCGCTGGACACGTCTTCGAAACGTCGCACGTCAGTCTCTAACTTCATGATGGGCATCCTCGACGGTGTCGAGGGCTTTGGTGTGGTGGCCTTTGGGAGAACCTTCACCATATCTGCAATGTCAGAGAGCGCGTGTTTCTGGGACACGGGAGTGGAGGACTGCAATGAGAGCGATGGGTTGGTTTTACTATGTTTGTATTTTGTCAGGTCTATCGGCTGGTCCTCATTCCTGAACATGAAACTATTGCTGGCCCTGATGGTAGCTGCTGTTGAGAGTGCAGATCTCGGTTTGTCTAAACCTCTACTCAGTTTAGAAAATATAGATTGTGTGCGATGGGAAATAATGCTTTCCGGCCTGGGCTTGTTTGCTTTACCCAAATGATTGTTTAAGACAGACTGTAGTGCGCTGAGAGGGTTTATGCTAAGGACTTCCTGGGAGTCGCTGACAAGCTCAGAGGAACTGCTGTGCCCATTGCTGGCAGGGGGGCTAGGCGACTGGTTGCCTCTGTCAGAGAAAGCTGGGCTCAATTTTCCTTTGATTGTGTCATTCTCTTCACTTACACAGTCTGCATCCAGCTTTGAAGAGGAAGAGGAGTCGTCCTGACAATCACTGTCGTCATTCTCCGCCAGATCAAACCCAGTGCTCTCGCTCTCTTTGCCTTCGGATGCACCGCTCCTCTCTTTTTTGATGTCCGAATTGTGATGTCTCTGGAAACTTTCAAGTGCATGAAGTCCCTGATAGAACTTCCCCTTCGGAGCGATCGCTCTGTGTTTGTGGTTGAGACTTTGCTTCAGTTGGATGGGAGTAGAAGTGGTGAAGGAGGTGGACTTGATCACCCCGGAGAGCTGGTATGCTGCATGAATACTGGGGTAAGCGCTCCAGCTGGGGGTCCCTGTTTGAGCTTTATTAATCGCAGAAGCTACCGTATTTGCTAAAGACTTGAGGATGTCCCCCCCTCCACTGGAACCCTGCTCGAGGTCCTCTTCTCTCAAATACGGATACTTAAAACCGCCTTCAGTTGACTTCCGATCCTCCTCATCTTGCTTATCATCCTTGTCTCCATGTTTTTCAGTTTTCACCGGTGACGTTTCTCTTGGAGTGCCTCTCTCGGAGTCTCCAGATGCGGTGCTCTTTGGGGACACCTTTTCTCCTTCGAGATCATTCAGTGTTGGTTCAGCTAACGTCTGCATTTTCTCTACTGCCAGAGGATCTAGGGCTAGCTGTTTGCCCTTCTTGGAAGCCGAATTTGTGACTTTAATGAAATGGCCGGTGACCATCATGTGAGTGGTGAGCTGTTGTAGCGTATCGTGCGAGCTTCCGCATTCCATGCACTTCAGGATCTGAGACTTGCAAGTTTCAAACTGCCACGTGTAACTAGCACCGTTCTGATAGCCGTAGCGGTTGTTGGGAGCATTGGCGGGACCAGAGGATCGTAGGGCCTCGCTGTAACCTGGGACCCCTGTGGTGGAGTCGGGGGAACAAGGCCTAGTGGCTTCGAATCCACGTCTCTTGGCTGGTGGGACTAATTTGGGCGTGATAACTGGAATGGGTTCTTTCAAAGGCACTTTCTGGTAATGCTTCGTTTTGATCATGTGTACGCTCAGATCTTGCAGGGAATCAAAAGAGTGACCACAGAACATACATTTAAGCACTTTCTGTGCGTCCTCCTTACCCTCCATGTCTTGAAGGTTCCTCTTCCTGTTCTTGGACGACGAAGTGGAGGCAATGCTAGGCTTTTTGTGGTTGTCATCTTGGTAGTGGCCACTCTTGTTCATGTGCACCGTCAACTCCACCAGAGTATCGTAGGCCGCGCTGCAGTCTTTGCAGCGGAAACGACTGGCCCCGGTAAAGACCGTGCCGCACGGTTTGCTGTTTTGTCGGTACAGATGGACGGAGCTGAATAGATTAGGCTTTGACATGGGTTTCGGGGACAACGTTTGGTGCAGGGTTTTGGAAAGTGCGTCCTGGTGCCAGTCAAACTCATTCTTGGTGCTCCCGTTGGTGCTGTCACAGTTTGTTTTGCTACCGGTGTTCCCAACCTTCAAATCCAGTCCAATTTTGGACCAATAGGAGTCTGACAGGAAGTTGGCATAGGCAGCCCTCATTTTCTCCAGGCTACTGTGCATGTCATCCTTCAGTTTCAAGCTGTTGCTCTCTGTGTCCTTCTGATTTCCTGGTGGTGAGGTTTTAAAATCAGACAGTCTTTCACTGCCATCACTCAGACGGGATTCCAGCTCGACCTCCTGGTTGGACAGGACACTGACTGGAGAGTTCTGGAAGCTGTAGCTGCTTTTATTGTCGGTCTCTTTGTCGTCTTTGTCCTTGGATGTGGGCTTCTCAGAATTCTCCTCCTCTGACTGCATGTCATTGTCGCCCTCCTCTCCGGTGATCGAATCCTGGGCACTGACATCATCATCCGGCTCATATGCTGTAAAATAGAAGGAAGAGAGAAAAAGAGTTAGAATTGTTTTCAATCTTGCCTACACACTGTATATTCATGTAACATTGTATATGCGATATAATACATCAAAGAAAAGATAACAAAAAAATCCTCCTCCTCAGTGTAACATGGTAGTGTTCTCTCTTGGAAGTCTTTGTGCCTTGTAATTGAATCCTAACAATACCTTGCATCTGTTAACAAAAACTATATGTTCAGAGTAACTAAAGGTGAATGATTTGATCTAGGCTGTGATAAGCGTTATCGCTACAGACCCCTTGTAAAGCTATTACGAGTTTAGGTGACACCTGCACATGCCAAAACACCCCCTGAATTATACAAAACTAAAGAGTGTAAAGTTGATCTGAAGACATATTTTGCTTTTTAAGATACAAAGTAAGTTCACAATGTCAAAACAGTTCTCATTTACTGTCAATCATCTTCATTCAAAAGGAGGCAAAAAATCCTCGCAAGATACCGTGGCATAAATTCCGCTAAAATAGATACGAGCACCCTGACATCTTTTGATCCGTCAAATTTGTTGGTTACAAATTAACCAGTGTTGACTAGATTAAGATTCATTTTCCTAAATCTTTCATCACTTCTTTAAGCGTACTATATTATTCACTTAATAAAACATGACCGAGTCAGTCAATTACATCAATCGTTGCGGTTAGGAAAAATCAAGATGATCTATATTTCATTAGCACATATTTGGATGGCACTTTGAATTTCAAGAGCTGTTATGGGGCAGATGTGCTCGGTTAAATATACATAGGACCTAACAGCCCGGACCAGGCACTTGCTTTTCATGTGGTTAATATTTCTTTTTGAGCTAGTGATGCTCAATGAGGGGAATGAGGCTAAAAGTGCTGCACTATGTAGCTCTCACTTTGTCCTGCGCCTTCGGATTCTGAAAATAAGACTTTTTATCAATATTTCAGTGGTGCCTCAAGAGCAAACCTGGAGGTGAACTGCTGCTAGCAAATGGATAAAGATGGAGCTGGGATTTAACCTCTCCAAACAAACACGAAGAACAAGGTCTCTCTACCAAAAGCTTCTCAATGTTTCTTGACCTTGATCATCCTCAATAAAGATCTTTCAAATGACTTCAATGTCGTACTGCAACTTACATTCTGCACTTGTAATGTCAGACGGGGACATCTTGTTCAGATTATTGAAATAAGTATACTGTATATAGTTTGCCTACGAAAAAAGAAGAGATGTCTATCACAAATGCTTTATCAACCAATGTTTTCTTAGCTTAAAGCGTATGTAACATGACATCATGAAAATGAATGTTCTGTTGCTGTGTTTGAAAGTAAGCTGTCTGCCAAGTTGTAAGTCCGAAGGTGAATAAATAACGAAGTTATTTGCTTGTAAAAATGGGAGTCGACTCTGAATCACACAAACGATTAGTGGACGCATATCTACGTCACTATACATAAACGTGTTGCTGAGACTGCCGTGAAAATGTATTCCTCCTCCCCCAAACACTGTCACGTTTGTGATGCGTATGTATCATGTCTAGAGTCTGTGTTCTACAGTGTGAAACTAAGTCCGTCTTATTTCAGCTACCTAAGCAAGAACGTCTGGGGGAAAAATGGTTATAATTCATTTTTCAAAGAACACCAAAGGAGTATAACCCCAGAGTTTTACTGTGTGCGCATCATTTCACCAATTGCTTTGATAATCTTGGCGCGTTCAGTGCAGGACCATGAGAGAGTGGGAAAAACCAACTCTATTTGGACCTTTTAGCTCCACCGAGTCCCAACCTGTAAATGTGACTTTTGATATTTGTCTGAACTTCAAGAAATATTTTCGTACCTTATGTCTGTGGTTAGCTAATGCATATAACGCTAACATTAGCATGTAGCGTTATTTCTGGTGTGTTACAGTTTGTTTATCTTGCTATTTACTCGGCTGATTTAATTGTTCAATCCATGAATTCTCAAAGTATTTGTTTCAAGAACTAAGTCGAGTTTCTGTATTGTAATAACATCTGAAGATACGAACACGGTACACTGTATACCGTGTCAACTAGTCCATGTATAATACTGTTACAAGAGAATTGTAAATGTCCTTTTTCTTACTAGGATCTGCAGAAGGATGAATTAATTCTCTAAGTACTTTAAACGTTTATGAACTTAATAGAATGCTTTATGAAATAATTTTGTTGTTATGGCAAAAAACGATAGAAAATATTTTTCATAACATAAATTGATTCATAATAATTTGTAAACAACCTGTTGCACTTCCTGGCAGCAAATATTTTCATCCTCGCTTTGCAGTTTGACGCATTTGCCGCACGTGCACCTATATAGATATATTTGGGTGAAACTACAATAATTTTTCATAACGTCGACTTTTTGAAATGCTCTATGTACCATGACAACGCACAATTAGACGAAATAATAGCATTACTAACGTATTTTAAGAAAAATAATAATTTACTTCATTGATAAGCAAAACACAACATGCATGTTGTCACACTGGAGTTTATATGACAAGAGTTGTCACTTGCCACTGACTAACATCCTTCTCCAGTCGTGGTGGAGTTTGTTGTGGATTAGCGTCTTCTTCCTCGTCAGACTTGGGCTCAATTGGTAAGGTAAAATCGCCGCCATCTCTATCTACACATATAATATACATGACATCCAACCACATGTAAACCGTAATCCTGTAATGATGGTAGTGGGGTTCTATTTGACGCGTTTGACCAATAACAACAGACTACACCATCTGACCAATCACATGACACAAGGTTAGCGAGTAGGCGCCCCTAGGCGATCATCCTAGATGGATGAATCGCGGAACGAATCATTTGAGAGTCAGTCAAGAAGTAGGGTACGAATAACTGCCTATAATTACGAGATTAAAGTGTTTTTACACATTGTATGTAGATAAACTTGTTGTTGGACACTCCATAAACCAAAGTAGGGCCAAAAAAAACATATGTTACCTACTCTACCTAAGATTATTCACATGGTAAATGCTTTGTGTAAAACAGACTACACTTGTTGGAAACTGTACAGTCATGATGCAGTGCATTTTTTCGGTAACTGGCATGATTCTCTTTGTTTACGAGATTTTTACGATACTTGCTAATGGCGCTCTGTGAAAGTATTTACAATCTAAACAAGCAAAGTTACCATGACACCCTACACCTGGAGGGATCAATCGAGTGCTATTTGTACAGCGGAGGAAAGACAGACGGCTAAATGAGAAACGCATTAGTCAACCGCACTACGTTTTAGTGAACATGTAATACTCTTCAACCTAATAAAACATTACACTGGGTCTGAGGAGCGTCTCCTTCAGAGCAATTAAAATGTTTTAATGCATGTTTTATTGCTCAGACATTCTGTTGAAACCGTGCTCTCGCACTTCAAGCAAACTCTAAACAAATACTTTCTTGTTTTTTGGTAATATGACTTTTTAATGTTTGTTTTGGCACTGAACTGTCATGGATAAATTCCGACGACTTGCAAAGCATCCTTGGCCTAATCAAGTTTGTATCTCATATTATTTTATCCTACGGATGGTGGTGGCATGACAGTACACACACGTTTACTGCTGTCCAGGATCCTCCAAACACCCAGAACAGACATTAACAAAACCAAAAGCACATGTTAACCTTGTAGGCCCAAATCTCTCCAAAATCCCCACATGAATGGTTACATTTCCCTTCCTCACCCATTTGTAACAGGGAGCTTGTTGTTGGCCAGCTTGCCAAGGGGCCGGATTCTGAAGCCCGAGATCAAACGCAAGGACGCCGCTCCCACAAACATGAGAAACAGCAGTCGTTCCCATAATCCGCCACAGCAGACATTAGGACACAGCCACACGAGCGGGACCCGTGCGGTCCATCCCCTGCTTTCGTTATTGATGTTTCAGCCAATAGAACAACCAAAGCATAACTTGATCTTCGACGTTGGCCATTTGTATTCATTTCAGTAATATTCAATATACATTATTTTGATTGGGTCTAAGCGGCGCGCATGAACGATTTTTTGTAATCGTACCTCTATGGCACCTCATTTATTTAAGAACAGAGAAATGGTTAGAAGAAGAAGACGTGTGGTTGTTGGGCACTCTGCGCTACATCAGAGCAATGAAAACAGCCATCGGTCCAACTCGACTTAGAAAATAAGGCGCTGGCACGTCTGTGCTGAGATTTAGCATGTCATAAACTTCTGTAAACCCTCCAATCTGTGTCACAACAAATTTATATCTTTAGACAGGGATATTCAAAGGTCAGAAAAGCGAGGCTGTCCATCATAAATCAGGCACTAAGTGTTTAGAACATTAATCCGTTGGAAAGACTCCTGGCATAGCACAGCAGCATCTGGATTTCAAAGAACTGCCTGATTCCCAGGCAATCGGCTCCAGAAGAGCCGAGAGAGAATGCGTGCATTAAATGCGCTTTTCACATCTGATTCATATATACAGTAGCTGCGCTATTACCGATTTTCTCTTACGAGTCAGTTCTTATTACTGCAAATGTGATCAAAAGGTTGGCATAAAGCGGTTTTTTAATTGTAAATGAGACAGTGATATATTTCCACTTTTTCACAATGATGTCAGACGTTTTGATGAAATGTATTCTAAACCTACACAAACTGCAATGAGTTAATGATTTTGCACTTTGACGAATCAAAGTGAGCGTAATCTGTGTCATTTCCTCTGGCACCATCGTTTTAATGTACTCGTGTAGGAATGTGCCGGCTGGAAATTTCACGCACCTAAAATGAAGTTACGCACTACTTTTTATGGAGTTTAGGAGAGACAGTTGAAAGAGTATGATATTAAAAAACGATGGCAAAAAGTAGAGGCGTACAAAAAGCATTGAAAATGTAATATGCATGTGTAATTTAATACAGCACTTCAAACATAAGGGTACATCAGACGTCTTTGATTCAACCGGCTTTAAAAACCAACCCTAGAAAAGAGAATTGACATGAGAAACACATCACAGCTTTTGTCTTTTCATTTGGAATAGGCCTCAAAAGTATGTATTATATATATTATATAGGCCTACAGTCTGTATATATTGAGATCTGCCTAATGAGGCAAGAAATTACCCATTAATTTGGGAAAAGGAATTAATTGGAGGCACAGATCAGATGTATGTTTTTATGTTATATCTTAATTGATTTATAATAATTTACAGCATACATTCTGTTATTTTTATTACAGCATTGCTGTTTTTGCAATAGACAACCACAATCATGAACAGTCCATATATATGAAAATGAGATAATTCTGTTTAAAAAACAACACAAAAACATGTATTTATTGTTTATTCCCATTAATATCAATCAAACTGCACTTGGTTTATTTTGATTTAAGCCATAATAACTAAAAAAATACAGCTAATTAACACAATAAAACATGGGGTAATCTCATTTTGGAACCAAACTATTCACATATATAAAAAACTGAGATTTTGTGCAATAAATTATTTGTAACAAATTATTATAAATTAAAATATATATAAAATCTGTGAATGTAAATAAAAACATTCAAAAAATGTTTTATTCTGCACAACAAGTCAAATTCTTGGAAGAAATCTAAGGCCACTTCTAGCCATACATGTCAATCTGAACAGGTTGCGTGACATATCCCAATTTTTTTTAAATCTGGGCCGTAGTTGAGAACCACGGTTCTAGATCATGTGCTCGAACCGAATTATTTGCTTTAAACTAAGCAGAAATTACTTGAAAAGTCAGTCACACTTATTCTCCAGTAATAATACGGCTTAAAAATGCGGCGAATGAGACATTTCAGTTCTCTCGGTGGACGTGTCCTTTCAGCGTGCCACTGCGGTGGGCTAATCATCCCCTTCGAGACGTGTGAGGTTCTGTTGGGGGTAAATCTGTCAGTCAGCATCCAGTCAGGGGTGTGATTTGCATTAGTTCAGAGCCACTACGAACAAACGTAACATTCAGGCAGTCCTCGCGCGAGAACTTTTTCCCGTCACTCTCTAATTTTCCGTGCCACTGAATTGTTTTCGGGCCAGCGCCGCCTTTCTCGCCTGCCCTTCGCTGGCTTATACTAATATTTCTATCAGCACGTCATCAAACATTTACCCTGGTAGTGGTAACATTTCTATCATTGATCGGTTGGCGGGCCGACCGCCGCCTGGCAGGAGCTAGTCGAGAAGACAGCTGTAACGCGCCCGGCCCTCTGCGAATTCGCTAAAGGTAACGTTAGCGTCGCGGGAGAGCCTGTAATTCTGAGGCGTTGTTGACAGGTCTGGCGGTCTGTGCCACTTTCTCTGCGCGTCTCCACGCCTTCTCAGGCTACAGTTTTTGCAGCACGCGGATCGATAGCTCTTTTTACTTCTCATCGATTGTCTCGCAGCAGGAGAGACCTAAGCAGAGGCTGTTATGACATTTCTAGATTTCCCCCTGTCCTTGGAACAATCAATTACACGCGCAAGGCAATCAAAACCTCTTTGCAAAATAAACCTGCTCCGTGACATTTTCATCTGCCGGATTTATGCCACGCTTTAAAAAAGAGAGAGGCAGTGAGGAGAGGGAGAAGGAAAGGCAAGATTTTCACATCCTAAATAAAACCGCTGCGCGCACGCGTGCTAATGAAGCAGGTCATGCGAGCTCTGTAATCTCCACTGCAGTCAGCATTACACGGCCACATCTTTGTCGGACAAACTCCTTTGGCTATTGATTTTTGTTATAAGTTATGACAGCCAAGATCACTGGCTTTACCTAGCTGTGCCCTAAAAGGAGTTCAAGAGTTTTGCGGCATGTGGAGACTTCATTAAATCACACACAACAGAAAGACATTCTCATTTAAGTGCAACATAAAAAGCAAACATGCTTAATAAATAAAAATAAGTCATTTTATTACGCTTTCACATTTGAATGAGAATATTTAATATAATTTTGGATGCATCCATCCATCTATCTCAATCTATCTCTTTATCTAGATCTGTCTATCTATCTCGATCTGTCTGTCTGTCTGTCTGTTGATCTTTCTCGTTCCATCTGTCTGTCTGTCGACCTATCTCGATCTATCTATCTGTCTGTCTGTCGATCTATCTGTCTGTCTGTATGTCTGTCGATCTCTCTCGATCTATCTGTCTGTCTGTCTGTCGATCTATCTGTCTGTCTGTCTGTCTGTCTGTATGTCTGTCGATCTCTCTCGATCTGTCTGTCTGTCTGTCTGTCGATCTCTCTCGATCTACTTGTCTGTCGATCTATCTACCCATCCATCCATCCATCCCACCCATAGCATTATTATTGTATGAAAATAAAGTGCTTTGTGTTGTTTGCATGTTTAAGTCACTCAGATGTATTAACAGCAAACCTCTGCAGGCCTCCAGCTGTAAAAAATGCAGCAAAGAGATTAGCGTTGATTTCTGTATGCATGAGAGAGATGTTACTTAAAGCACATTATTTCTTTGACAAAACAGGAGCTATTCATGCAGATAAATGCATTGCTTTCATATAGTAGGGCATTACATATTTAATGCTATAATATAATGAAACTGAGCTTCACAATTCAGCGTTTTGTGACAAGTTGTAGCGACGAGCAATTCTTACTGTGTTGGATATCAAATCAAACTATACGTTTAAAAGGACCTGTGATGAAAACCAAGCAGACTGTGTTAGAAGAATGTTTATGTTTGTCACATTTTTGAAATCTAAAAATAGTAAACTGAAACTTAAATCTTATTAGTTATAAACCGGACCTGTGGCATGTACGTCACAAACATTCATAGTCTTCAGACTGACACACACTTGGGATCTTCTCATCTGTAAATATTGTGCTCCTTAAAGACATCATGAACTCAATGACTGTTTTTAGCCTCTGCAGCTTCAGATACAAATTTACTTTCTGCATCTCAAACACAACAAAGATCTACTGTTAATTCACTTCCATTTATTTAAATAAAAAACTCTGCTCCTGGTCTGTACGATTATCTTGTTTTAATAAAAAGATATATAAAGCAGTATTTTTGACTGGGAAACTAAACTGTATAAAATACATGTTGTTTTAGAAAATGTATCTATTTGTGTTGAAATAATTGTTTTGATTTGACCTCTGTTTATCCTGTTTAATGATGTTTAGAAAGTTCTAAGGAACAACAAGAGAAAGATATGAGATTTGTGGCTGTGCATTTCTTTACAATAGTTGGTCAAAAAGATCCATCAAACTCACGCTATTGGTTAAACTCAGATTTTCCAACAAACAGATAACTCTGTTAAATCATGTTTTTATTATTTTAACATGTTTTTAATTGTACTTATGGTTTTATTTAAGTAGGCCCAGCTGTATTGTTTTAAGTAGTTACTACTTAATCAAAACAACCCAACTTCAGTTTGATTTATATTACTTGAAATGCAAAGCCATGATTTTAAAAATAAAAGTTATTAATTTTTGCAAATGAACTCTTCAAATGTGTTAAAAGAGCCACAACATTGGCCACACCCAAAATATGCCATTTTATTTGTACGATACTGGAAAAAATGACAGCAGCATATCTGCTTTCAATATTTTATTAGATAAAAACAAATTATGGGTGTGAAGTATGAATATGAGACAATAGACTTCATGAAAAACTTCTTAAATAATCAAGACCGCACTGTCTTCATTAACACAGCTTGATTTGGGGTTACATTAACTCTTAGGGGTTTTCAAAAATGTGCTTGATTTTTTGTCATTCCCAACAAACAGAGCACTTGGGACATTAGGGGATGACATGGGTCACCCTCAGCATCTCTCTCTCCAGGATCTCTCACTCCCCCCTCCAGAGGGTCATGTGACACAATAAGAATGTGAAGAAGTCTAATAGAGAGGCACTGGCCCCTGTCGGCCCCTTAAGCACCCGTACCTCACGCTGAACGAAACCTGAGCGGTCAAGCAAGCTGAGCGGTGCTAATGAAAGATCATCAGGTACTGTGAGAGAGAGAGAGACACCCAACCTATTTTGTTTCATCTTCTCTGACCTTTTTGCCACTTTTGGATTTTGAAAATTGAGGATTCAATCTCACATCATCCACAAGTCCACCATCACTCAAAACGTAGCCAATACTCCTTTTACTCAGCAAACACATTACATCTTTACGAGCTTAAAGTAACAATAAATCCTAATCCGTGCGTAATGCTAAAAAGACATTCAAAATATCCCCACCCCTGAAACAAAGTTGTGACATTAACAAATGTCACAGGACACTATGAAACGTTACAATGAACTGGCAGGACTGAGTTGTTCTTCGTATCATGGTACCCAAGCGATTTCCACCGTGCAAAAGAAATGCGAGTGGACAAACTGGAGAAAACAGATCCACTGGGACCTTCAGCTCCGCCCTCTGTGCTTCATACTAAGAAAGCCCGTGTGTGACCTTTATTTTATTCACCTTCCCTGACATACATAAATAGAAGCGGATGTACAGACAAAGAAGTGGTTCAGAGAACACATACATCATTTTTATCTATCTGAGGATTTCACATTTTAATGGGATTCAGAGGTTCTAATTGATTTTGGAGTTTTATAGAGAACATGCAAATATGTTAAGAGGTGATGATCACAACCTCTTTTTGGGACGCCCTCCCCTTTTGACACTGTGCGAGAGGTTTAACATCTGTACACTGCCGACTAAAAACTTATGCACAACGTCAAGAGATCTTATTAGAACATTAGTTATTGATATTAATTCGAAATCGTCTATCGCATCCACAGTTTGAGATCAGCTAACAAAAAAGTTCATCCAAACTCCAAACTAAAGCCATATGACTTTGTTTCGTCTGTTAATGGTATTATTAATTTATATAAATTAATAATTAAAACATTTCAACTCGTTTTATAACAAGTTTTGTTGTAACTACACAAAATAGTAAGTTAAAATGACTTATATGATCAAACTTTTTTTAATAGTATACAGTTATCCAATTTTTGCTTTTAAACACATCACAGAACATAAAAAGTAGATTTAAATGTATGCATTTGCCAGATTATTTTATCCAAAATAATTTATCATACATGGAAAAAGGTTCGAACCCATGACTTTTGTGTTGCTAATGTAATGCGGAATCTACAGAAATACTAACATCTATTTTATAAACACTTAACGCAAAGCTGTTGGTTAGTAAATCATGGAATAATTGTAATCTTTGACTGAAATATTCTTTAAACGTCTCACATTTTCACAAACGTCCAGCCGCAGTCTATATTCCATGGATGTTCCATTAGATTCTGGCCTCGCTCCAGTTGCCACTTTGCCTTATACAAGCAGTTTTGTGCAGTTTTCAGCAAAGGAGGCATTTTTATATTCCAAGTTCATTAATAGTAGATAGCCAGTTTTTCCCTTCATTAAATACAATGAGACTTCCCCACTGTATGTGCAAACAGACGCACGGCGCTGTCAGCTTCTTGTGGGACCAAAGGCACAAATAAAGCGGAGGAAGAAGCTCCCGCGCCAAAACCTGCAACACTATTGAGAGAAAACACCAAAGGGAGAGAGCGAGAGAGAGAGTCGCTTCCAAAACAGACCCTCTGTTCACGGTTACGATTCATTTTAATGGTGAATTTGTCGGGAGCTGTTGTCAAACGTCTTCAACGCAATGATTAGGGACCACCGTTTGCTACAAAAAACGCTAACTTCACGATGCGCCGGGGAGAGCGCTGTCGCTCGGCGACAGCCCGCGTCGCAGACAATGGCTGCCCAAACTGTGAGACATGTTGGCAGAAGCATCGCCTGAAAAGTTTCCCCCCTTAACAGTGCTTTTCTGCTGTTGGTGGATATTCTGTTGGTTGATATCGAGTTGTTGATTAGAATGAAAAAGGGAAGCTGCTCAATTGAAAGGCCAAAAGCTCCCTGCAGAGAAGTGTCAGGCACGGAGAAAGATTGACACTTCTCTTTTGAGTCAACTTTCTTTCCACTTCATAAAAGAATGTTGCTGTATGTGCTGTCAAAGAAGTAAAGTTGGCGTTTAAGGGCAGTGGGATTTCAAACCGCACAGACAATTTAGCTGAAAGGCGGCAGGGAAGCCAAAACAAGAGCGTGGATGGTGGAAACGACAGACTCGAACACTTTTCTTACAGTGTGAACTTTGAATGGCCATCGAGACGGCATGAGTCACTTCCTTAAAACTTTCATGCAGACGTGCAAGATAAATCAGTTCCCGCATTTGAATGACTAATCCACTTCTATCATGTAAAAGAAAACAAACTACCAGATTCATTCTGCAAGGCTATAAAAGGAAAAGGCTGAAGCCGAGTAATTTATTGCACACAAATATGATTTAACATTTTTTGCAACATCAGAAACAGAAGAACAGATTAAAAAAACATACGTTAGAGCGATTTACAAGTAACATGGATGACTTTTAAGGATATTATATAAAACATAACTATGATGTGTAAATGTACAGTAAAATACTCTAAATACAGTAAAAATGACATAGATGTAATATCAAATCACCTGGCATCTGCATAGAATTCTTGTTTTTTATCGTATAACTTTTTTCTTTAAGATATCTGTAAACCAAGAAAATGTTTTTGTGTGTGTGTGTGAAATATTAAGCTTAAAAAGTATGTCCTTTAAAATATATGATTTACTAAAAAATGATTCATAAACATTCACAAGTCGTTCATATTTTCTGGCTTAAATATGTCCAATACTTTTGCAACCTGAAGAAGTGTCTATAAATGGATTTCGTTATATAAAAAAATATCAATTTAATATATCTATAATGTGTATGAGGTCAACCACATCCTTCAAGATACAACTGAAAACTCATCTTTTTAGGTAACACCTTACAGAAACATACACACTTTTGCTTAAAAAAAAACGAACGCCTTTTTCTCTCCCAATAGTGTTTTTTTTTGTGTAACCTGGTAACCTGTTATAGACCGTTTCATCGGACGGCGCACGCCTTACCCCCAGTTAACTTTGGCTAGTGTCTAATAATATAAATATTTTTTGTATTTAATTTATGTTAATATTAATTTGTATTATTATTTTACTGTATAATAATTGTAATAAATAAACTATGTGTATATTTTTTGTATGTTAATTTGATTAAACAAACAATTTGTTGAATGGGTTCTGTAGTTCAGTCGCATTTAAAGAAACGGTACGGTACATTGACCTCTAGCGGTTGAGCTTGGTATAGCAGTCTAAATTCAAAATATTGCAGAGACAAGTTTAGAAAAGTAAGGGTTCTTCTCGGTCTCGTTTGATTGTTATCAGAAATAATCTACAGGCGCTCTATTGTTCCTGAATGTTTACTGGCAGTTCAGTTGGGGTCACAAAAGTGCGCATGCACAATAACGTTTGTTTATGTTGTTAAGATGAAAGCGTCTGCAGCACTTCTCTATTGCTACCTCTACGATTTAACACATTGTTGTTTCCTCACCTCTTGTTAGTCACTTTGGATAAAAGCATCTGCTAAATGCCTACATGTAAATGTCAATCATGTTATGTCAACTGCTACTGAAACAAATAAAAATATGACTTTATTTTACCAACAGTAGTATAAAGACATATAAATATATATAAAAACAAGTTATGATTTAAGTGACAGATGTACGTAAATTAACAAATACCTAAACAGACATTTAGCTTCCGATGTGATTCGAGAGTCATCCTTTTTTCAATACTTGCACACCTGTATCTCCACACACTATTCAGAGTGACCCGTTTCAACGGTATTCGGTTTCAAAGTAAATTACCTATCTGTCTACATAATGATCACATCCAGCCTTCGGCCCTTTAGAGACTCTGGGCCGCTGAGGGTCTTAACCAGTAATGAAGTGGGTGGGGGGGCTCTGCTCACTAGATCGGAATGGCATGGCCCTTTTCTCCACAGCACGCCTGAAAGTGGTTAATTTATGAAAAAAGGAAGAGGAAGGAAGGCGTTGAGACGGAACACGTACCCCTGTGTAACTAAGGGTTGTGCACCAGCAGGGGGAGGAAGATGAGAGAGAGACGGTCAGAGAGACACACAGAGAGAGACAGACAGAGAAACAGAGAGAGGTGAGGGAGGCGGGGACCAAAGCGACAGAAGAACGGTTAATGGAAATGAGTGACAGGCTTTCAGAATGATTTACAACGGGCGGCCGGCGGCAGAGCCCGGCGCTTTGATGGATGATCCTGAAAGACGGCGAGCGACCATAAATCATGTCTTTGAATCATTGACAGAGATAAAAGAGGGGGCGAAAAAGCAATGGCATTGACGTTCATTCTTCCAATAATGTACATTGACGAGTTACACTACCGAGCCTTAATTAAAAAGTGAACACGGACTGCGCTCTCTCCGTGTCTCTCTCGCTCGTCTCCACACTGATATCAGCGGTAATTAAAGATGCAGCGAGGCCTCGTCCCCGGTCCTGCTCTCACTTCCGCCCGTGGCTCGCTGTGGCCAGATTAGATAGACGCCCGGCGCGGAGATAACGTCACTCCCCCTCCTCTCCTCACAGCGAGGGGCCTCATCGCTCAATGGCTTTCCACTTCACGAAACACACACAAACACACACCTGCTTTCCCCCCGCTGCGGCGCGAGCCAGCGTTTGCTACATCCGCGAGACCGTACAGGTGTCCGACCGACGCTGCGTCTGTAAATTCAAATATGTGGGCACAGCGTGTGTAAAACCAACCCAGACTAGATTTATTATCTTAGTTCGTCTACTTGAATGCAGGCACTTTTTTCCAAAGTAACCCTTTCCTGCCACAAAGCGATGGATGTCACGAGCAGACAGCCAATGTGAGATGCATGATACGAGACGCACGGCGATAACAGCGAACTGAAGAAGCAGCATTCAACATCAGCTGGGATCCCCCAAAGTGTCTACAATGAAGCGGCGAGGTGTTAGTAATCCCGAACATCTGTCCTGGGCGGCACGCGAACATCGCCTGTTTGTTCCGTTCGAGGAAAAAGCTTTAGAGAGGGAGGATGAGATCAATTCATGCACTACTTCTCCGGGGGATCCAAGCGAGAACGGCGCTGTTATACATAGCTGGAACAAAACGGAGACAAAGGCACCATAAACACGGGCGACGAGGTGAAATACGTGTGACCCTGGTGAACTCGGGGCGTTGAACGCCTTAAGATGAAGCGAATGGATGACGTACCTCTAAACAAGTCAAGCAAAAAAACAAATTCTCATTGTTTGGTGACCCCTGTGTCATGTCCTATTTTTTTATACGATGGAAGACTCAATGTTGTTCTTCATAATATCTTCTTTTGTGTTCTGCAGAAGAGGTAAATTCATACAGGTTTGAAAATAAACCCACAGGCAAATGCGATAAATGATGAAAGAATTTTCATTTTGGGGTGAACTGTCCCTTTAAACGCTAGCGAAAGCTACGGCCTTGAGTTTAAACAGATGGAGATGTGTAAATACATTTGCAGGTATCGAGGGATCAAGGTGGAAATGAAATGAGCTAAAGGAATTGACAAAAGCATAAAATGTCTCTAACATATCCTGAACGCGAGTGTGTGGGTGTCCTACATCTTATAATGGTTACTTATGATGGGTTTATGGATGACTGCTGGAGGTATCGCTTTGACTTTCAGCCAGGAAACTAATCACGACAATGACGCTTTGAGATCTCGAGATGCTTCTTTCACGACGGCAGCGCTGTTTCTTATGTCACCGTCCTCAGCTGTCAGCGTTTTAAAAGAAATAGACGTGGGCCTTGCGTCAGAGGCCGGACCTCCTCCTGATCTGGCCACTTAGTGCAAGTCGTGTAACCTTAAACCACGGCTCTGTGGGAATTTGTGTGTGTGTCCGCACTAAAGACACAAAATCTCCCTCCAGCTGGACGATGACATTTTGGCGGTTCAGAAAGAAATTGAGGCAACAATACAGCTCCTGTGGCGCATTACTGTGACACACACACACGGTCGAGGCCTCGAGAGAAACCCCACACCAACCACACACAGACTCCTCTTCACTTTTCATCCGGAAACGCATCGGTATTCAATCCGGTAATTATTTTCCTCCAGATTTTGAAGTTGTAAATCTATCATGTCTGATCCCATGCTGACATTTTCAAACACAGTTTGATGGACAACTGAAGTAATTACATGTCACTCTTCTGTTTGAGGGCTTCCACGTTTTAGTGGCACATCTTTTATACCCGCCTGCAGTCTGCACCCCTCGCTGACATTTGATTCCATCAAAATATATGGGACGTTGACAAATGAACATGGACATTTTCTTTTTTAGATTAAAATGTATATTTCGGTGTATGTAAAAGTGTATACAGTATGACGTACTTCTATATGACTTTCTCAGTGTTTTCTTGTGACTGTCAATCAACTTTTTGATTTAAATACAGATTTTGACATTTTTGACTATACTTGAAATCGAAAGACTAATAGAAACAAATGTTAGAATCAACCAAAATCTGTAAAAACTCCACATTTTACACTATAAACATTTAAAGTGTAAAAAACACAACATTTATTTATTGAAATGGCCTGTAATTCTTGTACTAGGTAACTTGTCAAGTTCAGCAGGTGTACGAAAAATTGCGGGTCTAAAAATAATTAATAAGTTTAATAGACATTTGTTTTTACTTTATGGACTATTCTAAATGCCTTAATAAAATAATAAAAAATAATATAAAAAATAAAAGAGAAAATACTCATAAACATATATATATATAAATTAAATATAATATAATATAAAGTCTAAATGTATTTATATTTTAAATAATAAAATTAGTTTTGGGGACTATTTTAAATGCATTAATAAAAAACAAATATAATATTATATACAAAAAATATAAAACACAAATAAAAATGTAGAATATTATATCACATTAAAATATACAAAATAAAATTTATAAAAAGTCAAAATTTCTACTTAAAATAATCAATTTTTTTAAATAACGTCAGCCTCCAATATACTCAAAACTCAAATAGAAAAATCAAGTCAGTGAACAAATACTACAGAAAGCCATATGAGGAATTACATTCTGTGATCCAGATGAACCAAGAAGCTCAATAAACTTCAGCGAGTCTCTTTGTCTTGGACTATTTACTCGACTCTGGGCCCTGTGATCTTAAGCGGTCTTAAAAGATGATCCATACAGTAATGAAGTCCGCTCTCCTGTTGGCCGGCCTCCCGAACGCACAACATAATCAAAGTCAACTCACCGGGGGATTGAGCAAAGCTGCTATGTGTTTGACTAGCAAACATTACTTTTATTTGTTTGTCATAGACCTCTCTGCAACTGAGTCAACCCACGGCAGCAGAATATTAATGGATGTATATAGAATGTAAACACAATTCTGAAAGCTAAATGCGCCATGATGTCAGTACCACACTAACACCGTATGAATGATGTGAATCGAACCTGGATCAGAACGGGCCCCGGTGGCTTCCCACAAGCTGGCTACCCATTGCGGCTAGGATCCCAATGCGCCGGGTCAGACCACCCTGCTCGCTGCGGTGGCGTGGGGGGCGCGGGAGGGGGGGCGGACGCTCGGCCCGGGGACTCGCGGCCTTGTTGTTCTTGGAATGCAGTGAAAGCAAATAGCTGCTTAAATGGCCCCCTCCGTTCCAAGACAAAACCAAAAGGCTGTAGAGACATTCATCAAAACAGCCCGACAACCTGCTCTTCTGCCTCCCCCCGCCAGGCACGACCATATCCCCTCTCTGTGTTTTAACTAGGACTCCATATCATTCCAGAAATGACAAATGATACTTATATCTGTGGCCTGTGCCGAATCAATAGGCATGCAGAATGGCTATCCATCTTAAGAGCTATCGACAGCTGCTGCCTGACATCAGGGGAAGAAGCGCCTGGTGGCTTTATTCAACGCTGAGACAAAGCTAATGGCGGTATATATTTTCTATGAAGTTTGTAAACCGACTGTCTTGGCCCGCACGCATTGGATTTTACAGCTTTTAATTCCTTTCCTCCCCTCTTCTTTATGTAAAATGCGCTACAGTTTAGCATTTAGACTTATTTATATAACTTTCAATGTCAAAGTGTGTGTACGTACGGTGTTCACGTGTTTAGATAAAAACGTGTGATACGTATAATTGCGTGTGGACAAAATGGGGATTTATAGAAAAACTTTCACATAAAAATGGGAAGACTGTGCGTAATGTACACGTTTATATCAGCGCCCTGGTGTTAACCCACAATTGTGTTTTCCTATCAGCTTATTTGTCACAACAATCAAATTTTCCACCATCCTGATGGATTTCTTTCCGCACACATCCACATCGAGCCCCAGGATTGAGTGTAGCATCTTCCCGAAGCCATTTATCAGCCCATAACCCGAGCCACACGTTTAGCATATCGCATCCCGTTCTCGACGCTACATCACAGAGCGCTACTATTACGACCTTCTGTAAGGGTACGCGGGCGGCGCGTAAGGCTAGCACCTGCCGTGTTTACATGGCAGTGTGTGTTGCCGTGAGCTGATGGTGGGGCGATACGAGCCGGTCTGCACAGCGTCGTCTGTATCGCGCCAGCTGACAGATAGCACTTCAGTCCAGTTTTAGCTGCACCTCCTCTTGGGAGAACATGATTGATGACTTGCACCGCCACCTATATCCATTTTCCCCTCCAATCGCTGAGATTCTCTCAGGCCGAGAGAAGCTGGCCGTAAAAACACATCTCTCAACGTTTCTCAAAACGCCTTTGAGGGCTTTTTACGCGAGAAAAGTTAGTTTAGGAATACGTGACTCAAAAGACGTGCATTACTGAATCGCCTTTTCAAACCAGTCATCTTTTATTTTTTTGTGGAGGAAATGTAAAACACAAATGACTGCTTGAAAAATGTGGCATCACGGCGGGACTTTGAAGGATGGAATGCAAACGGCGAGACAATTAAAGAAAAGAACAAAACAACAGTGCAGCTAAGACAAAAGACGAGTGTTTGTTAGCATCTTAGCTGTTTGGACGACAGCGCGGTGTACTGCATCTTTTGAAAACCGAGCATGCGAGCCATCAATTTTAACAATGCCACCATAAACGTGTTAACGAACACTTAGCCTAGCCATCTGGAAGACAATTACACAGGAACAAACATACCAGCTCAGCAACTAAAGGTTGGGTCATCAATCACACACATTGGTCACAATCTAGATGACTGTTTGTGCTGAGACCCAGCCTAATAACCCAATGAACTGCTGCGTCCAGGAGAAATACGTTTCGGCCATTCGGTATGCTAAAGCACATAACAATGAAAAGTCCCCTATGTTTTTTCATTGTATTCAAATAAAACCTCATTAAGGGATACGTTTTACACAGCAACAGCACCACATGAAAATATATATTTTGCATTATTTTCCTTATACTGTTAATTATGTTTATATACTCATACATTTGTACATATTTGTACAGTACTGTGCAAATAATACAGTTCTTAAAATAAAAATTCTTTCAATATTTGCCCAACCTCTTCAAACCTGTATGAGTTTCTTCTGCAGAACACAAAAAATATTATATTTTGAAGGATGTGGTAACCAAACAACAGCAGGACCCATTTCCTTCTATTGCACAGATACAAAACCGATGCAAGTCAATGGGTACCGGCATTGTTCGGTTACCAATTTTTTTAATTTTTGGGTTACCTTTCCCTTTAAGAGCCGTCTTTAAATCTATGTCATTAGTGTTTCTGTAGGAAATGTCAATAATTCAATAGAACAGTTTTACAAATACTTTAAAATGTTATGATCAACTAAGGTTTTTATTCGATTTTATATATTTATGTTATAGTTTCATACGATTGATAGGAACCACACAGAGATCTGATTTTACCTTTATCAAATCAGTCTGGGATTACACACAGACACAGGGAAAAAACTGAGATTACAAATCCAAAAGAATGCTTGGAGCAACCTACCTAGAAACTTCAGTACTTAAAGCTTCTCCAAATTTTTTTTCTTTTTAAATAATAAATCGATGTCTTCAAATGAATCTCTGTTAAAGGAGCAATGTGGAGATTTTAGCAGCATCTAGTGGTAAGGTTGCGAATTGCAACCAATGGCTCAATCCACTGCTCCTTTCTGTTTATTGAATTCAAATAAAATATTGACAAAAAAATGATAGGGAAATAATGAACTGGAGAAAAATTGTTAAAGTTCCCTTTAAAATAAACTGAAATTAGTTTAAAGCATTAAAATTATAATAACAAACAAAAAATAAAAATGTTATAATCTTATAAAGCAATTTAAAAAAATTACTTATAAAGTGACAAAAGCAGACACCAAAATGGCTAAAATTTGAACTAAAATGAACATAAAAACAAAACATCTAAAAACAAAAGCTAATTTTAAATATGAATAATACTAATATTAAAACTACAATAAAAAAAAGTTCTGTGATCCCAGACTAATTCTCTGTTAGTGAGATCAGATCTCTGTTTGAGTCATACCACCTCCTTGTTCATACAAAACAGTAGATGGCATAAAATAAAAATATATATAAAAATATGATATTTACCACTGACACACTAAAGCACCAGATATAAACAGACATATTAAAAACGTTTTTCCTCATTGAAGCATCAAATATTCCACAGACATTTGCACAGTATTTTATATAAATATACGGTACAGTTCATGATACTGTAGCTCAACTGGTAGCGCACTGCATTAGCATCACAAAGGTCAAGGGTTTAATTCCCAAGAAACACACATCCTGATAAAATGCATCTTGAATGCCGCTTTGAATAAACAGCATCTGCCGAATGCATATGCAATGCAAATGTAAAGTACAGTCCCTACATGGCTAATTCTGCAGGCGCGGTAGATGTCTATATCCAAATATTAATTCTCTAAGGTGTTCTTGGGTCAGACGTCCACGGTTAAATCAGTCCGGCACTTCTTAATTAATTAACATTTTCTCTGTTTAATTGCAATCACGCGGCCCTCGGGGAGTCATCAGGGGACTATAATTGCAATTACACATTTGGATGAGTTGGTAAAACAATGCAGACGTACACACCCAAATCTTAAGAGATACAGAGAGAGCTCCAAGTGGGTTAATAACTCTTTTGACGTGGCTTTCTGAAGGGGAGATACTTCCAGGTGCTACATAGGTAAACAACAGGAATCATAATAAATCAAATTTATTTACAGTTATGCATTTGGCAGATGCTTTAATCTAAAGCATTCAAGATAAACATTGTATTAAAATGTTTGTTCTGTGGAAATCAAACCCTTGACCTTTGCACATTGTGTGTAAACAATGAACAATGTATTAATTATGGTTTATTTAAGGCATGCATGTAAAAATATCCCTAAAACACTTAATTTCGAAACAGTTTGGCACCAAATCCTATCCGTAAATGTACAACTTTATTAAATGTACTTCCTCAGATATTGAGTGAAATGAATGAGTATTGTACTCACTGAATCTGTGCAGATCTTAAATGTTTGATAAGCTATTTAGCGGGTCGACAATCTTCCCAGTCGTCTTTTTGAACATGCTTCACCTGCCACTCCTTGATGATCTTTTATTGTCTCTCTTATTCCAACTGTGAACACATGAGACGTGCAGAACTCTGGAAACAATCTAAGGATCACGTGAATGTGCATACAGACGCACTTTCTCAATTACGCAACATGAACGAGATGGTTAAAAGGGGAAACCTGATCCCTGATGGGTGAGATTTGTTTGCGTGATCACGAAGCTCTTGGGTTTACACTTGAACGCCACAATGGGAGATGAAGGAGGCGTTCTCTATCATGTGGGAGAAAACCAAAATCGACAACACTGGGTCTTTGAAGATCGTTTTGTGTGATCAACGTCAATGAAACCGTCAACGCTGAGAGACTTCATTTGACATGTTCAACTGACAACAAAACTGTATGTTAGAGATGCACCGGGCCCGATTCTAAGCTCATGTACTCGTACTCGTAAAAATGCACCGATACCAAAGACCGATACCTCATGTGACATAACTGGGAAATTTGTTGTGAAATTTGCTTTGAATGTTTGTGAAAAGCACATAAAAAATGTATTTTCATAATCTGTTTAATGTGGAGTTGTTTGTTATTAAGTCTCACTGTGTTGTGAAAAGGTACAGGCATCGGTACTGGCATCGGTATCGGCGAGTACCAGAAAATAATACGTGTGGGAAACCGTAGGTATGACAAATACCAATAGCTCTGTGTGTCTTAGTAAACACAACCGACAAAACTAACAAAGTGCTGATCTGCATTCATGACAGACAGATTAAGAAGAGTTGTTTCCAAACTCTGAGAAAGCGCTCACATGAAAAGCATCTCAACCCATCACAACCCAAATTTCTGCACCTCGCCGAACCACCCGAGTGCTTTAAATCCTCGATCTAAGACAGTGAGGGATCGACGCAGCCGGTTCTTAAGCACACGGGAAAAAAGCTCCCGGAGTCACTCAAACCCCCGCTGCAAAAAAGCCTCCATTTAATGATCCCACACTAAGGAGAATCTACACACCTCCGAAAGAATTCAAATCCCTTTTCCCACAGCCTCTTTCAGTCCGTATGATAAATGACACCCGTCATTCTGCCGTTGCCAAACAGCACAGAGGGGAATTGTACTGATATATGATTCACAAGAACAGGAAATAAACTCTCCCTCTCTATCGCTCCTTTCTTTGCCAACTAGGGCGGACCTGGACAGTGTCAAGGCACGGTCACGGGGAGGAATAGACAGCAGTGGACTCAAAAAGAAAGAAGGCAGCCGGATTCGAGTGCGACGTCGACGGGTGAACAGATGTTGGACCTTAGAGGGGCGAAATAGTAAAAAGATAACACGCGTTGTAAAAGCGAACGTTAAAGGAGGAAATGCATATGAGAGCTTGAGTGATGTGTAAGTATGCAATTACGGGGGGGAAATCTCGATGAATGAAAGACCCCCCTTGCCCCCAATTATAACAAAGCAACTGGGGCTAATTACTGGTATTATTATCAGCGACGTCTGTGTATGAGAAAAGATAGACGTGGTGTATATGTTGAAAAAAGAGAGCGGGAGGATATGAGAAAAAACAGCATGTTAAAGACATGTTGACACCATCTGACCCCATGCTCTAGCTCTATAAATACATTTGCTTTCCGATAACATTTTCTTGTTTGGTCTACTTTACGTCAAACAACTTACAGTACGTGAATGGTTCTGGTTTTCTCTGCTGAATAATAATGTGAATAAACGTATAAACATGCACTGTTTGGATGACACATCAAACAAGCAAATGAAACTTTAGTGTTTTTATCTGTCATTTGGTAAAACGTACAGGAGCCAAATAAGTCATATTTAAAATAAATAAATCATCAGATAATAAGAAAACGAAAAAATTAAAAAGACAAAAATAGCGAAAACAAACATGACACCACATTTGTTTACATGGCGAGACAAAGATAAACAAATAAATAAAAATAAAATTCTGAAAAACTTCAACTAAAAATTGAATTAAAAATAATAATAAATATTAACTGGATAAACAAAAAATTGACCTAGAATTTTTTATTACGTTAAATAAAATTGAAAATAAAATGAAAGTACACTCTTAAACATAATGCTGCTTCAAAAGGTTCTTTGATGCCATAAAACAACTCTTGATGCCAAAAAAGACCATTTAACATCTGAGGAACTTTTTGTTTCCCAAAAGCTTCTTTCTTTGTGGTGTAAAAGGTTCTTTAGATTATAAAATTGGTTCTTTAAAGAATCTTTGACTGAATGGTTCTTTTTGGCATTGCTGTGTAGAACCTTTCAAGCACCTTTATTTTAAGAGTGTAAAGTTAAAATAAAAGTAGGTATATAAATTAAATAAATAAAAAATGAAAAATGTTTGTTAATCTTTCAGATTTGATTGGATAGTTCATTCTTATACCAGTACATTTTAATGTTTATTTTTTGTATGGATGCCTTGTTTACTTTTCTACAGTATGAAATTCTGGTTCACCACGTGATGTTTATTGTAAAATGTCAGTCCTGAAGCAAACACAGTTGGGAACCACAGCCCTGTATAAAATCAGCCCATTAAACTTCATCTTTATCTTCAAACTGCAAAGGTTTTTGGAAGCGTAGTTAAAAAGATGAAACGTGACAGAGGTTTCGAGTAACTAACGGAGCATGTGTGTTTTTAGATTATTGTGCATCTGTTGTGTTATTATCAGACCCCCAGGCCAGCTCTCAGCGGTGGGCCTAATGCGCCTCGGCCAGCGAGCGTCTGGGCTGCGGGACGAGAAGCCTTCAATCACTCCGACAGCGACATCCTCTCGCCTTCGCCATCACACAGGCCCCTATGGGGGGTGGGGACGGAGATATTTATGAGCGGCGCATTTGCACACACGCCCATGCGGCTGCCATCATTGTGATATACTGCACGCCGGACGCAGGAATGGAGTTCATCTCCCTCTCATTTTCAGCCTCAGCCCAAACCTCTGGAAGTGCTCCTGTGAGCTTAATACAGTACGATGAGCCTAATGCGGAGAACAGATGATTACCCATCATGCACCTCTGCTGCTCCTGGAGCCACCTGGCTAGACATTTTAAAGCCAGCATTTAATAGCGATACGGGACTTTGTTATTAAAATGCACCGCTCAACGTTGGGGTGGTTTCTAGAAAGATTCAACACAGATTCGAGCAGTGTGGGTGCTCTATATACTTACAGTGATTCACTGACCCTTCAACGAAATTGGCCTCAAACTGCTAAAAGACGGATGGTAGCGAACTACTGCGGAGAAAGAGTTCCTGTTTCTTTCTTTGCTCTACTCGGGGACCGTACGATCCACAGCATCTGCGTTTAAAGTCTTGTAAATTAAGGAAAAATGCGCGAGGGCCATATTTACGTCAATTCTAGAATCCGAAAGATTACAATAAATTTACCTGAAAGAAGTTCCACTTTACAGCCTTTTTCATAAAAAATCATAATTGCAATGGAAGCCCGGCAAAGCCTCATGGCAGATTAGGAAATGAATTGGAAATGGCTTCAAATTGTCGCTCTAAAGCAAAGAGGCTGCTTTGCACCACAAGGGGTTCCTTTCCTCAGGCGAGTGGAAGGATTAAAAGAAGCCATAAAAGAGCTCGGTAATGGCATCAGTAATGTTTCACTGCCATTAAAAAAATGGCTTCAAAAACATCTGCTTTGCATTTTTCACTCCCTCGCTGCCCATTCGTCTTGTAAACTCTCAGTGTGTCCCCGCCACGGAGGAATCTCACCTTTCTTCTACAAGAGGAGCTCAATGTTAAATGTCCAGCACCTGAATTATGGATCTGAATCAACTGACCGGCCCGATGATTTAATGAGTAAACAGTTTTTAACTAAACCTGAATTATTGTTCGTGTGTTTAAAGGGTCATTTCAAGACTACTTTCAGGTTTTAAAATGTCACCGCCCTTGACTAGGCGATATCATATTTTTAAGATATATTTAACATTTGTTGCCAGGTAGATTTGCAAAGTCAACGAGTTCAGAAATCAATCAAGACGTGTTTCAAATGTTTCAAATAATTATCATAAAAATTATATCAATCAATAATATTTAAGCAAAACAACAGAATTATAAATAACACACACATTAATGTTTAGCTTAGTATATTTACAGGTAACAAAATATTGAATTGGTTTAAACTTGATAATAAACAAACAAATCATTGAATATGTAAATCTGGTATATTCTGTAGACTGGAAAAAAATCAAGATAAACTACATGACATATTTTATTTGTTGCAGTATATACAAATATCATTAAAATTGATCAAATATATACTGTATCTACTGTAATAAATAAAACAATTATAAATATCTTGAATCTTGAATCACTGAGTTGGTACTGGCCAAATAAAAATAATTGCATTACATTATTTTTGGTGGTAATTTTGTCATATGGATCTTGCGAATTCCCAGTTAATTGGAAAGATTCTGGAATTGAAAATGCCTTTTTCAAAAATATAAAAGCATGTATGAAACAACACAAAGTGATTATAATTTCTTATATAGTATTTGGGTAACCTATTCCTTCAATGCTTTTCTGCCTGTGTGTCGATGTCACCTCGGACGCTATTTTTCAACAAACTTATAAACTTCATAAATGCGTCACATTCACAAGTGGGTTTCATAATGGTCAGCAGTGTAGGGTAAACACTCTTTTGCTTTACAGTCAAGAGTCTGTGTTCCTGTTTGCGTGTATCCACAGCTCAACCCCGGGCCTGCAGCAATATCTTTCCCAACAGCCCTTTAATAAACTATGGTCTTCTTCATTAGCCCGTTTGTGCTTTATGATTGATCGCTGCCAGTCAACAGAGCTCATTCCCAGCCCGCAACCTTTCAGCCGTGCAGAATAAGGAGCGTTTTCAGTCGACGCTGATCACGGCACTAAAGGGAAGTATTCATTGGGAGCCAAGAAGGGAGTGGTCCAAGGTTTTGTGGGATCAGAGCTGGATGGCATTGCAACAGTGATTCTTTTGTCCACGTTTATTTAAAGGGACGCGTTTTAGAGATGCCGTATATCTGTACACTGGATGAGCTGTGATTTTTTTGTGAAGGGGTTAAAAACCTGATATGGGATGTCACACAAGACCAAGAAAAAGATGTTGCACAAAACATTTGCATGTAGATTTATGCATTTGGCGGATGCTTTTATCCAAAGTGAATTACAATGCATTACAAGGTATACAGTTGATGTAAAAAAAAGACAGACTGTCATAATATGATAAAAAGGAGTGTTTCACTGCCTATGGGCTGTTAAACCAAAGACCATAACAATTTATGAAGAATATGCGGTGAATCAGGTTTTTCATTCAATATACTTACATTTTAAGTTGTACAGCACTTTGGATATCTATGCTATCTGAAAACGTGCTATATAAATAAAATGTACTTACTTACTATACTAAAGCCTGGCGCAAAACGACATTAAAATAAATAAAACAGCAGCAATTAATTCACCACACCTAACACGATGACTAACGTTTAATGTAAAACGTCAAGCTGGAATACCAGAACACAGGTTCTCTAATACAAAGATTACAAAGCACTAGCTATGACAGCACTGAGAGAAAGAGAGAGAGGAACGGGCGTACAAAAAGGGCAAGGCGCCGAATGATGTTCGGCTGGAGTAATAAAGTCAGTAATATCACTATCTCGCCCTCCTCTCTCAAGGATTGCTATAAACCTATTTTGAAAATTGCGCCCATATATTTGCGCGAGACAGTTAGCTCGTCCCATTGACAGTGCAAACTTTTAAGGTGAATTATGCCTGTGTCATTCAGAGACGTTTATCAAAACGGGTCAATTACTCACAGGGCGAAATTTCGCAAGCTTAGTGCTGGCGCTCAGGGTGGTGCTCGGGACAGCAAAGCCTTCCAGGGGGACGATATTACGGAGTAATCATTATAGCGTGTAAACATACAGCCTCGTAAAAATAAATATGCATTAAGCACATCACATTTATATCCAAGCTAGAATTTCAGGACAAGCAAAGAAAACAAACAAACAAATACAGAACCCCCACTCGTTGGGTGACATTTAGGGTCACGGATCAAAATACCTTTACGCTCCCCATCTCTACCATCACATTACCATCAAATTTCATATGACCGTCTTTAAATAATGATCAAAGTGGGCTGTTTGCAAATCGCAGTTGTTCTCTCTTTAATACGCCTGTGGGCGGAAAAACATTCCTTACACTCATGATGTGAGCCTTAGGTGACTCTACCCTCGTGCGTGCGTGACCGTAGAACACAGACAAACGTATATCTGAGAGTTGGAGCTCTCCGAACAGCTTTTATGGTGGGAGTAATCTTAACTGGTAAGCGGCACTCTTTTGGGACTCAGGATACGGGATCACGAAAACAAGCCGGTAATTACAGAGTTAAGTCATCTGACTTCTTTTTTATTACAGTCAATTTCCTCCCCCCTGGAAGAACAAAAAGCTACACCCACCCGTGTAATCACGGGGTTTGATTCTCGTGTGTGCGCCTAATGCGACGATATCATCTCATCCAACAATGGCTCCACGCATCACCTCTTTGTTCCAGATGACAGACACGCAGAAAAGCGCACATCAAAGCCAAACCCGTGACACAAAACTGTTCCAGTGTACATTGCAACCCAACATTAACGTGGCTTCTTTTTAAACCCTCCAGTCAAAGGCTGTTGCCAGCGAAATCTGCTTGCGTTTATATTCTTTGATATTTTGTAAATACCATTGCGACGATGCGTTTATTTGGCAAAATCAACATTTAAAGAGAGAATTAAAAAACCTGCCATCATTTATTTACCTTCAAAACCTGTAAAGGAGTCCTTCTTCTGTGAAACACAAAAGAAGATATTTTGATAAATGTGCCAATTCAATGGAAGTCAATGGGGGTCAATGTTGTTTAACAACGTTCTTCAAAATATCTTCTTTTGTGTTCAGCAGAAGAAGGAAAGTCAAACAGGTTTCAAATGATATGAGGGGGGTCTAACTTTTTCAAAATAATACTTGTGTTCTCTCTTTAATAAACATATCAACCTCTATTTTTGTTTTGAAATCATTTCCTAGCGTAGCTAAAATGCTATTACGGCAGAGTGCGCAGACACATAATCACGTGAACGCCAACGCGGTGATCTCACAAATAGGTATTTGACCCGGGTCGTGTATACTATCATACTAATCCAATGCAATTACGGCGTATTGTCACACAGGGCGGCGGAGGGAGGACGGGCGGGGGGAAAGAGAGAAGCCAGCTCGCTTTCTTCATTGGGCCTAAATCAGTACAGGAAATGAATATGGATGGCCTGAGGCAAGAGGGGAAGGAAATTCAGAGGCTGATGAGGTCCCTGATGGAAGGATTTGGACACCGTGTGCTACCTCATGCCTGGACTCCTGCCACATACTGCCAGAGATGAGAGTGCACGCATACACTACACATACAACACAAGCTCGATGATAACGCAAACAAAAGCATGAAACGCATAACACAGGGGTATGATATTGCAAGAGGTCAATGAAACCGATTTTTTGGGTGAGATGCAGGTCAATGTTTACACTTTTTAGGTGTTCTTAAAGGGACAGTTCACCCATCAATACAAATTCTGTATCATTTATTTGCTCTCATGTCACTGGAACACAAAAGAAGATATTTTGAGAAATGCCTCTGTGGTTTTGTGTTCACTCTTCATACAATGGGAGTCAATGGGAGTTAATGTTGTTTGGTCACGTTCAAAAACCTTCCACAGAGCAAAGAAAATCCTAAAGGTTTGAAATAACAAGAGAGTGAGTAAATTATAACATAATATTCATTTTTGGGTGAACTATCCCTTTATGGGCAACATGCATAACAATTACAAGAATTATCAAAATTTCCTAAAATATTGCACATCAACTATCCATATACGATAAAAGCAGAAAAATTACACCAACGCAAACCCGTAAACACATCCTCACAAAGACACGTTTAATGACCCTTAGCCCAAACAAACGCTAGCCAAGCCGTGCGCACACAGGCGCTTTTTGAAGTAGCGAACATCTGTCAGGAGCCGCCAAGATGGCAGTGTTTCAGCGAGCGGGTATCGAGCAGGTGCGGCGACGGCCACGTGTGCGGTGACAGGCACATTCGTCTCCGTGATTGATCAGCTCAAGCAAAGCAGACAGGAAGCAATGAGACTTGAATCAGGGTTTCGGGAAGCTCCCATGGGCCCCTGCAAAACAGGGCCATGGGGGCCAGCGGCGGGTCAAACGTAACGCGAGCGCTCCGCAGTGAATCAGATCCGCCAGTTTTATTATTCGATAAAATCGCGGCCTAATTCGCCACAGCTAATTGCGACATAAAATCGGATATTTATAAATCCTTCACATGTGTTACGCGCGTCTGAACATCTGCAACGCTATAAATCCGCTGGAAGCTGAATTAATCAGATCTCTGGTCTGGTTACATCAGCTTTCGGAGTCAGACGTGAAATGGATGTACTGTAAGTAGACCGCGAGGACGACGTCACTCTCGTGCCATCTGCTAGCAGGTTGGCACACGGTTTTGTGTATCTGCACGATCACCAGGAAGTCCCTCTCGAAAATAGAACACATTTCTGCCATCCACTCCTGCGTGCCAGCTTACGGGCGTGCTGCGCTGATAGAAACACAAAGCATTTTCAGTGATATCTGGATGTAAAACTCATCACAGGAGGACTTTGAGATGCAGAAAAGGGGATGGTAATCTATTCAGATAAAGATCAGGGTTGTAAACCGATGAAATGATATTCAGACATTAAATTCAAGGTGTCAAGTTTTTAAAAGCATCACTCTTACTGATGCCTATAGTTATACATAGTTAAGAAATAAGCATGCTAAACCTTCTTACAACAAAAAAATACCGCAAATGTGATTTAACAATATTCAATATTGCGCATCTCTCATATTAACAAAATAATGAAAGAAAAGGTCATAGATTAACATGGGCGAAAGGACACGCGTCATGTCTAGGTACCAAAACACGATGGAGACTTGGAGTCGGGCTTGTAGGACATCCAGAAAACACAAGCACCTTAACTGCAACATTCACAAATGCTCTGACGGTGAACTGTGCATGAGCAAGCACCACTGACAAATCCGAATCTACAAATCTAGTCTTTTCAATATAACTGACATGGCGCTCGAAAACGGGGGGAAATTAAAAAGAACTTAAAGTTTCAGTATCATGACAAATGGGAGCAATTTTAGCAGAAGACTATTAAGCTTCCCATTCAGACGCGCCAATAAATTTCCAAAACACACGACAAAAAAATTCCCAAATCATAAATCACGACTAACAAATTACATGGCTACAATAACAGAGAACCAGGATCGGAAAAGAAGACTGCGTTTTAGAATACGGTGGGGGGCGGGAAGCGCGCACACGCTGCTCTTGAGGGTCATTGGGCCTCATTGGCGGTCTGATGGGACTCGTCCGGAGCACGATGAGGGCCAGCGTTCATTTGACTGTGGATCCGCTGGTTTCTAATGACTCCCTCCGGCAGCGTAATGGCAGGTATTAAAGCGCTTATCCCAGCGAGGACCTCAGCCACACATGTCTGCACTCATGCGGACCCGGCCACTGATGGACTAACTATAGGCCTCCACGCTGGCCGTCCTGGCCCTCGGTGATGCAGCTGCACATCTTTAACAGCGCGACTCGGATGGGAAAGTCAAACGGAGAGGCCGAGGGGCGAGGAGACGGATGTACACCCTCTCTGAGAGACCGAGGTGTAATGAGGGGATATGAAAAAATGAAGGGGAAATCTGTGAAAGGAACGGAGAGACAGATCTGTATCTGGTGCATTTTATACAGTAGTGGCCAAGTGAGATGAACTTTGGGAAATTGACGTCTTTGATATTTATGCAAATATGCAGTAAATGATTTATTAAAAACAATTCTTCGCATGTTGTTAAATTGTGCTTGGAGTACAAACTAAGCTTAGTTTTGAACAGAATTTAGAGTAGCTTGGCAAGAATAAACACAACAAAGCTCACCTAGTCAAAACCAAAGAAAATCACCACAAAATATTACAACTAGAGACAGTCAACAAAATATTAATAACAGATCAAATTTCAGGCAATGTTTGCTTTATTTATTTATTATTTCTATATTTCACACTCTGGTTTACCAAAAGAGAAAAAAAGTGAAATCTTAAACAACTTCAGCTGACATCGCAAATCCTTTTAACATTTCATTCTCTCATGATTTAATGTACATCAGACAAAATACATTTCGTCCATTCAAGTGAGTATCAAACATGTTGCAAATATCATTTCACACTTTGGTGGGATAAAACAAGATGACAGAGTCCAAAACGGTAAATATTCAACCCAAATTCTTCAAACTTGCTACTTTCTGCTAAAAATCCCAAAACATTTCACACCCCTTAATCTGATAACTGGAAACACAAACATTCCATACGAGGCACGCAGAAGAAAAAACAACAAAAAACACTTATGAGTCAAATCTAAACGAAACGAAAGAAATGACGTTCAAAGTCCCAAAAGCAGCATTAACACTATTTTACATCCAGCAAGCTTCTCAACTTTACACCCACCAGGAGTTTACTGGAACCTTGTCTTCGTGACTCAGGATGCCGGGTTCAGGAAGGCCTGGCATCATGTTTTGTTTTATACAGATACAGTTGGCCCACAGTAAGGCATGCGTCTGTCTTTCTATACAAAGGCTCCACTGTACGCTATCAATCATGTGAAGCCGGCATGAAGCTATAAATCCCTTCTTTGAGGAAATCCCCCCTCCGTGCAGATTTACAAAATGGTGAGGGGTGAGGTGCCTGCCCATATAGTGTACTGTATATATATGAGTATATTACCAGCAGATAAACTGGGTTTTGATTTAGTTTCCAGATGATGACAGGTGGAATGCCATTTTTTAAAATGGGATAAACATGAATTTTAATATTTGCTGTTTAGTATACTGTATAATTCAGTCATGACGGGGGTTTTAGTCAAGGGGAAATGTCAATAATATGGTGTACTTGGTAAGACGGGTTCAAATTCAGCGGACACAAGTGGACATTTTTAATTCTGACATGCAGACAAGGATCAGTCAAAAAATTACAATTTTGACAATATTTACTCCTTAAAGAAACAGTTCACCCAAAGAATGAAAATGCCATAGTAGGAAATTACTATTATAAATAGTTAAATACTTTATTTGTTCTGATGAACACAAAAGAGGATATTTTGAAGAATGTAGTAAAGCGAACGGTTCTGGGGTACTATTGAATATACCGTTGTCATTTTTCCTCCTGGGACATTCTACCAGAAACGTGCATTTTCTGTCCTTGAACTGTTACAGTGAATATTTCATCCCAAAAATGTCTGAAGATGACTGATGTTTGATTTCAGTGAGACGTCCTGAAAAGTGAAAATGTGTTTCTTTGGGTTTTCACTTTATTAAAACACTTTTAAAAATCACAAATCATGTTCTAGTCCTTGACCTCAGCCAATATAGACCTCAAGCTTTCAAAGTTTTGTTATGCTATAAATTTTATTTAGAAAAAATAAACTCCATCAATAGCAAGTTTAAGCTGTTTTCATATCATTATTCCAAAAATGAAATTATACATACATTCTACAAATAAATATTGTCCCCATGTTTTTGGTCAGTCCTGTCATGTTTACATAAAACTCAACATAAAATGTGTGCAATAGGCCTTTGGTTTGACTCAGAGGAGATGACATCATTTGACTGAGGGAAAGCTGACACTGATCGAGGGCGAGTTCTGTCATTGAATCGTATGATTTTTTAGCTTGTTTTGTTTGTTTTTTGAGGAGGATGAGCTTAAGTGTCAGGCCCCGTCACGGTAAATGTATTTTCTGGTAGAATGTCCCTACTATGGTAGTCAAAGGTGCAAGTCAAGAACTGTTTGGTTACAACTATTCTTTCAAATATCTTACTCTGAGTTCATCAGAACAAAGACATTTATACAGATTTGAAAAGACTTGAGGGTAAGTAAATGACGACAGAATTTCCATTTCGGGTGAACTGTCCATTTAAGAGTTCCGGTAGGAGTTTACAAAAACAACTGATCCATTTTAGTCTCCTTACATGTGATAATCATATGACTTCTAAAGATGTAAGGCCTGGTATTATATTGCTTTTACAGTGTTTGACATTTCTGGTGCATGACAGAAAATTTGAATGCGAGTAAAGAAACGTTGACAGATTTTACATTACTAGTGGACTGTTCCTTTAAACGCAAGACAAATGTGTGCAAATCCTTCCAGTAAGATGACATCGCCGTGGACCGGAGAGTGATAGAACTGCAGCTCTCGGCAACTTTCTATCACACAAAGTTTGACTTTCGATTCGACTCGCAGTCTTGTAAGAGAAGAGCAGATAACAGTAACTCCAACACGCTCATTCGAGGCCTCGCTAGAATGATTGAGGCTTTTTCAAAGTTAGAACACGCTTCAAGAGGGCACGGCAATTAATAGGAGAAATTACATTTTAGAGGATCTTTAGTGGAGCGATGTTCGTCTTCGCTGCAGATTGTAATGCTGCATAATTTCAATGGTTTGCTCACATTTATTTTATTTTGCTAAATTGCAATATTAGTCATACACTCATTATAGGGCCCATCAGTTCTCGGCAAATTCCTACTGCCGTTCATTTCCAGCGGAGATGATGCAGGACGTGTATTTTCACTCTCTGATGTGGAGTACTCATATCTGAGGTCAGAGCACACCGTTAAACAGGATATAATTAAAGGGATAGTTCACCCAAAATGTATGAATTGTTCCAAACCTGAATACATTTCCCCAGTGACTACCATAGTAGGAACAATTCTAAATGGTAGTCGAAAGTGCCACAAAACTGTTTGCTGTGCTACATTCTTCAAAATATCTTTTGTCTTCAACAGAACAAAAAAATGATATACATTTTTAACTATAGTAATTTTTCCTAACGGGGTCCGAGAACTGTTTGAGCCGCATTCTTCCACATATCGTTTTCTATGTGCATCGGAACAAAGACATCTATCTATACACTTGAAACAACTCGAATGTGAGTAAACAATGACAAACGTTTGATTTTTGGGTGAACCGTCCCATTAAAGGGACCCCCATGTTGTTCATAACCTGTATGTGACACTTTCTTCTGAGCAACACAAATGAAGATGTTTTGAGAAAAACACGTTTTGCGTTTATGTAACTGAAGACTATGAGATTCAATGTTTTTGGGCTACCAACGTTCTTCAAAATATCTTCTATTGTGTTCTGCAGAAGAAAGAAAGTCATACAGGTTAGAAATGACACGAGTGAGAATAACCCAACTCCAAATATTGTTATTTATGTACCGCACAGCATTAAAACTGTGATATTCCACAGCAGGGTCGGGACCATCATCAGCCCAATAAACCCGATCTTTGCTGCACCGTTAAATCCCGCATCCCTCTCAATGCCTTTAACCATTAATATGTTCATCCAGTTCCTTTAATCAAGTTGTAAGCACAACTGAATTATTCTATATACTGCAAGGACACCTAAGCTGTCACTGCTGTTTAATGAGTTTCAATTAAGCTGTTAGTTTCAGAAGAACGGCGCGCCTCGTGCCGGGCGTCTACTCGCAACTCTGCAAGGACACAAACAAGACGTTTTATTATGGCAGACTTACTCCATCAAAAGTGCTCTGCGATTTCAATCAGAGCGTTAAGATACGTCGGCGTGCTTTGTTGTGAAATGTTCATTTGCGTTTGTTGGACGGCTCTGTGGCAGAATAGTTGTTCGGTTATTGAACTGTGCATGTTGGGATCGACTGTACTGTATACGATTTAAGGTCTATAAAGCTGTGGCCTGGCAACGTTTGTACATGTAACAGGCTCTTGCAAGTCAAATTATGTGAAGTGAAGGCTGGAAGGAAACATTTCAGTGACTGTCTACAATTAAACAACCTTTGAATTGGCGGCACACAAAATTCAGCCCTCCTGCAGCTCTCTCTCGAGAAGAAAGAGAAAGCACAGCAAACGTTTACCGCTTTGAGAAATGCACTGTTTTTATTTCCTATGTTCATGAAAGAGCACAAATATGTAAATGATTCACTCGTAAAGTACTCTAACACATGCTAAAATATGCAAACGATCTACACTAAAATGGTCCTCGAACATAGTGTAAAAGAAGTATGCATAACAATCATGTTTGCTTTCCGAATCTCACGCTCTCCTGATCTTTCTCTACTTCCTTCGTCACACAAATTGTTACCGTGCACCAACGAATCCAGAGGAACGATGCGGGCCGGGGTCCTGCTGACCTCTAGGTAGAACATAATTCACCTGGGATTGAAAGGCCGGCCAGGTCTCGAGAATATCCAGTTGATTCATCAAATTAGTTTCCGTGTAATTGCGCGACACGGCGTGCCATGAAACCTGTCAGCTATAAAGCTGTCGGAAAGCCATCAGCGACCATGTTTAATGAAGACACCGAAAAAAGAAAAGCCTGAGGTTATGATTGTGCTTTTGGGCACCTGCCAGGGATGTGCTGACGACATCATCTTGCTTCAGAATTTAAACATTCGCTCTTTAAGCATAAAATCAATTTTTCCGGAAGATTTAATTAATGTTGCTTTAAGACGCCTCTTAGTCAAGGCTAGTGTCTGATAATGATGCAAAATTGTAATCTGAAATAGCGGCTGTAAAAAAAGTTTGCTATTTAAATTCTATGCCTGTTGTTTTACAAAACGGATAATTATGCTCTTGAATACACAGTACATACACAATAAAAAAATGTTGTTAATGCGTTTCATGGTGTTTAAAATAAATTGGTCGATTTAAACATTATAAGCACATTTAACTCCTCTTCCCAACCCTAAACCTGATATCATGAAAGTTTGCCTTTCATAATTGTTACAGATTGCACCATTAGCAAAATATTGTCCTAGCTCCTGCCCCATAGACGGTAGCAGGACGGGGTTAATTTGCATAATACATCTTAATTGAGACTCATTAAGCACTTGATTGGAAGCAAATCAGGTACACTCCGGACAATTTTCAGATTAATGAAGTTTCTGTCTTGTTTTCAGCCATCTTCTCAAAGTATATGTAGGCCAGGAAGATTATCATTCTTATGGTTCCTACATGAACAAAAGCAACAGGATGTTTAGTTACAGATATATAAAAAAATTGTGAAATAGTGGGATTTTAATGCCTAGTCCTATTAAGCAAATCTATATATGAAGATAAATCTCTTATGTTATTTTATATAATAAATATACATATTATAATCAAATATAAATATTAATATCAAATAATACACCATTAACACTTCAAATAAATTTCTTAAAATTGTCTTTCTGAATTTGCTATGTTTCATTTTCATTCATTCTGAAATTTCAACTAAAAATATTGTTTCTGTTTGCATTTACTTGCAGAAAATGAAAACTAGAAATGACTCAAAATAACAGAAAAGATCATCTGTGTTTTTTTCTCCGACCTCAAATGCTGCGGAGAAAACTAGTTCAGCAGTAATATGTCCACGTGTAATTGTGAAAAGTTAAAAATATATATTTTTATGTGATAACCTGGATTTTTATCACAGTTTTCATGTGTCTTGTCATGCTGTCAGTCTTTCACATCGCTGTTGGATGACTTTATCTCACTCCTGAGATTTGAGTTTGTTCAACAGACACTGGACTGAAATGGCCACAATAAATCTAGAAATGCTGATTAAATGAAAATTTGGAATGGTCTCCTACAAAATAAAAGTCCTACAGCAATCTCATACCAATCGTAGAGCTTATTCATAGTTGTCTCTGCATTTAAATGCCACACTTCCCCATTAAACAAGGCCAAACACACACCTATCTTGTATACTACGTACTGGTAACAGTGTGTCCCCATTGCTTTCTTTGTCATCTCGACATCTTTAAAAACAGAATGAAGCTTTGTGTTCATATCATTAGGATCCTATCGCAGGGACGAGGGGTAAATATGACAGTGAGATCTGAAACTCGAGCCAAAGCCACAGCTCTCGCCCGGACGTAGCACCCTGTCTGAAATCCATCTGGACATGGTAACCTGAACCCACACTGATTGTTCGCAACAACTTTGGAACCATATGGCCTACCGCGCTACGGCGACAATTACTAGAATGAGTCTCTGTGTCCATTCACAATCTTTGTGTTTGCAGTGATAAGAAATGGTTTGGGGACATCGTGTTGCATCCTATGCCTTTTTAACCATTCACCTGTTAGACCTGTGGACTGTTTTCCAAACCATAAGGTCACACGAAAGCTTTGTGTGAGAAATTTAAGCCATTACTCACTGACAATCTACTGACAAGCTGCTGTGATCGACTCGAAGGGATTGAATCATGCAGAACTGAACTGAATCAACTGATTCATTACAAAAGACCCACAATTTTATTTAAAATTGACTTTATTTTTAAGCTTTTCTCCACATAATGTTGCTGTAAGGTTTCAGAAGACTATGAATCACTTTTAGAAAATATTTTGGAGCTTTAATGTGTGACTTCTGCCTGCTATTTTTCATTTTTTTTTTAAATGTACATTGTCAACATGAGGGTGAGTAAATAACGTCAAAATGATCACATTTTCTTTAGAAGATTAGGCTTCTACATTTGGCATCATTTGAACTGCACGCTTACACAGCGACACCATCCAAATTCCTGCCGGTAATCAAATACCGCGCACACAAAAGGTGTTTTGTGTTGTCTTTAGGCCCTTTCCCCGTCTGACTTTCACTCCAGAAATTGACACAGATCATCTCGCGCTCTCTCTCTCTTCCTCCCGACCTCAATCTCCCAGACCTGCTATCTGCGGAGACCGAGTACAAAATGCCATTTTGTAATTTCTTTTATACTCGGATGTCTGGCAGGAGTAATGAGTTTTAGCCCGAGAGCAATAAAGTCTCTCCATAACCTCATCATTGTTGTGTTTAATGAACAACAACAAAAAAAGCCATCGCCGAGAAATAGAAATAGCTTTTTTTTGCGGTGATGATCGCGTAAAAACATTATCCTGCCCGACCGTCCTGCTAGCGTATCAAATTGTGTCATTTGCCTGGAAACTGGCGCAGGTCTCGGAGGAAAGGCAAGGTGAACGCGTCGCCGTGGTGCTCGTGTCCAATCAGGAGGGTTTTTTTCTCTTAGAAAGAACGCAGGGGAGCGGAGTGGAGCGCAGCGCTCCGGGGCACAGGAGGGTTCTCCTCTCTCACCTAGACACAGCACCACCCTGTCTGACTCCTGGAGCAAAGCCTCACAAAACCATCCTGCCAGCTCCACCTGCCAACGCCGGGGCATGCTGGAGGAAATATCATGACATCATCGCCACTGAGACAGGATAAACGTTGCTGTGGTTTTGCTGTTTTAGTCATATAAACAAACACTTGGGTATTAGCACAACACACGACCTGAGCGCTCTTTTCTGTTATGCACAGCATTAACAACGCAAACAAACATACTGTATTCTCCGGCTATTTTACAGGCTGAACAAAAGCAAAACCTGATTCATAAAAAAGGATTAAGGTAATAAAAACACCACATCTGTGTGTTCCGCATGAAATTTAGGTGCACAAAGAAGCGGAAGCGGTGACTATTTCTGTTGTTTCATCTTAAATTCCTCTTATTCCTGCATATGTCTGTCCTGGACTGTCGCTACGTAGAATAGACAAACAACATCTGCCTTGATCCTCCGATGTTTCCAGAACAGGCCACTTAAGAGGACTTTGAGCTAGCCAATTCCCAGAAGCCCCCGTCACTCACGTATTGGCACTGCAACACTTAATGCCTTTGTCTGTCCACCAATTTATCTTGTTAACAACAAATTGGGCTAACCGTTTGAAGCAGAAACTGATTAGAAACATAAGCTAGAGAGAAATATCACAGGTCTCAAATGTACATCGTGCTAGTAACTCATACACATACTAATCTCTTTATGAAGCAAAGCTGGGCAATAGTGGATTTTGTATTTTAGATATTTTATACGTTATATATCCTTGCTCTGAAACCTCCTAAATAAAAAGAACAAAAAAGGTAAAAGTTCTATTCAATTCAATTTTATTTATATAGCGCTTTTCACAATATGCATTGTTCCAAAGCCGCTTTACAGGAGAAAAACACAAAAAGGTCAAACACAGCATAGTGTTTATAGAACAAGCAATATCATTCTAGTGAATAATATCTAATAAATGCAGTCTCGCGGTGGTTTATTTAGCATATTATGCATTAAGTAAATGCTTAGCTGAAAAGATGTGTTTTTAATCTAGATTTAAATTTGGAGAGTGTGTCTGACCCTCAAATAGTATAGGGAAACCTATTCCAGAGTTTTAGGTGCTGCGCAAAAGTACACTTGAAAATAAACGTCACTAAATACACATAAAAAAGATGACATAATTCTCATGTTTGTATATGCAACAATCCTTCTAGATTAAGTTTATCTTCTACCAAATCATTGCATGGACATATACTTTTTATATTGTGTGTACAGTCTCCGAGAATCACACTCATTCTCACAATATCTTTTTTAAATGTAAATATCCATGTTTTAGTTTTTGCCTAGCATCACTAGGATGCCAACGCCATTTTCCGTCATAAAGCTCAAATGCATTATCCACCTGACCTTCCCGTGACTGCTAACCGCCTCAAAGTCACGCGAGCGATATTAATTGCGTAATTCAGCGAGGATGCGTCTTTACTCGAAATGGCTGCGTTTCCACGGCGAAGAAAGATAACCTGCGCATATCGCTGCCACATAACGAAATGAAAGCCATTTCATACCCGCAACCCCGTACATCTGTAGGAAATATGGAAAAGAGGGGTGGAGAAAAAAAGGAGAACAAAATATTCTCATTCCTCGCATCTTCTCGGGTCTTATTTTAATACCTCTCCCTCTCCTTGTTCGCCCCTCCACACATCATTAAACATATTATTATAACATGACTGTCAGCTTGCGTCTCTCTCGCCGCTCCATTCTTGCTCTGCCAGGTAATCAATTTGTCGTCACTCTCTGTAACCCCAGTAAAGTCATCAAGGGGAAATGAGTTACAGCTGCAAAAAGCCTTCAAGAATATAGGTGGTGGGGGGGCCGGGGGGAGGGAGACAAATGACAACACGGGCCTGGAATATTCGGCACGCTGATAGCACATCCCAGGTCTGGAAGATGAAATATTAATGCACAATTTGTTTATCTGCGGGCCCACATCTCTCCTGCGCCGAGCTGTTAATTTTCTATCTGCGCAGACAACGGATCAGTCAGTCATGAACTCTTCACAGCCATTACCGGGAGACATTTTGATTAAGTATTCCTAATGTAGTGGATAGAAAGAATGAAAACACTCTGCCTGCCAACTTTTGATTGACCATTAAGCCACTGATGAATGTGCCTGTCAAAGAGGAGACAATTACCTCAACAATGAAGAAACTCTTCTGGAAAGCTTATTTCTCCATAGGGCTGACACATTTACCAGATTACAGCCGAGCGGGCCCAGAGCGTGTAAAGGGATCGCTCAGGAATCTTCGCAAAAGTTCACCCAATAATTGCGCCGCCTTTGTCACGGGGAAGGGGCTTTTAGGGGGAGCGCGTGTGTGTGGGAGAACGGGAAAGTGGCAGACGAAACAGAAACGAGGAAGAGGGGACTTAGCATCTTGAAGGGGCTTTTAAGAGACGACGTTGCTGGCAGCCTACGAGGACCATCTGTGGGGTTTGTCTACTGTTATTATAAAGAGTGATCATCCGTAAGCATCAACGTATACAAAACGCCGACCGACTGTACGTGCTCGCAACTGCTGCGTTTCATTTTTTGCTTCGCTGCTATGAGGAAAATACTGCAATGTTTTGCTATAAAAAACAATCAAGATTTACACCTTTACCTGCGGCATACATTCCACACACACACAATAACAATAATACAAATATTTTCTCCCCGTTTTTCTCAAATTGTAAAACGTGGCCTGTCCTGAGGAAAATGAACATACACTGGCTTTAATATACAAAACAATTTCAGCAGGCCTATTTAGGTTGTGAAGTCATTTAATAATCACAACAGCCGCCACCTGAGGTCATGGGAAGGCTAACAAAGAACACATGATAAATGAATCTATTAGAAATTAATCTATCAATATATCCAAGCTGACGTGTGATCAATCATAAGCCAAATCAAAGCCTGGGGGGATAAAGGGGAAATGTTACGGTGGATGTAGCAAAGCTTTCTGGTTTACAGCCAATTGCATTGCAGTGCATGACAAGATCACGGCTGTGCCTCACAACCTGATAAGATGACTTCCTAGTCAGCATTTTAAACACTGAAAACGTCGCCCAAAAATACAGTCTATGAAATTAGCTCGGTAAATTTTACGCTTCGAAAACAGCACTTCAACACTGGTATACTATTGTGCTAAAAGAAACAAAGATGGCAACGCTTATTCATTTCAGCGAATCTAAAAATGTAAACCCTATCATTTTTGTTTACATAGAATTTCTAGTTAGGCAGCACTAGATTTTGTACTACAGCCATCGTGAACTGACAAGTCCGGCGTTGAATAAGTAAGTTTAGAGCAAGTCAGATGAAGGAGCTCGTGCGCACGGCTAAACTAAAAACGCAAACGGGATTCTTACTCTGTAATTCGCGCTCCCGGACGCGCGTGCTTATACAACGGCGAGTGTGTGTGCGCGTGTCCGTCCGTCTATGAGATATTACGGGTTCATATGAAGTTCACCAATGTAGCGAATTCAAAGCAGCTCCTCTTTTCGTACTCACGCCGTATTTCCTTCAGATTTATTTAGCGAATAAGACGCTTTCCAACAAAACCCGGCCGAAGTTTTAAAGTTGTTCAACTTTTGGTTCCCCAAAAAGAAAGAAAAAATCAACACAAAAGTCTTAAGAATTCTAGCAGACTTTTAAAACGAAGAGATTCAATCCAATTCTGCGAGCACCATCACGTCAATATTATGGTAAAAGAAACCTTTCGCAAGCCCATCATTTATCTTCTGACAGCTATTAAAACATCCTCTTTGTTAAACAACATCGCTTTCACTTTCATCATAAATCTCACCAAGATGATAAAAGCTTTCCATCTTTCGTATGCTTAACACGGATGAATTCTTACCTTCACGTTAAGATGACCGTAAAATGAGAGATGTCAGGTTAAATTCTTACCCGAAGCCCGTTTGGGAGCCTGCTGTTTCCTCCTCGGCATGTTCAACTCTCTTTAGTTCGCGTACAGTATATTTGAGCCCACTTGAAATACAGTATAAGCGCTCTGATAATAGTCCATATACGCGCAATAGAGACTCTCTAATGCGCTTCGCCTCCGTACGATCCAGTATATCAGAAACGCTGTCCGGGAAAAATCAGGTGTCTGTTTTTATTTCATACAGCTCTCCTTCCTAGACAGACAGATCTATGGCGGATTGTTTTGCCGTTTTCTGTCCCGTCTCTTCTTCTTTTGCTTCCAAACCCACGCTGTCAACCGCTACGAAACCTGGTCGGAAAAGAAGAAATTAAAGGCGTGCGTGTGAATCGGCGTGTATCACACAGCCGCAAACATCGATCCATAGAAGAAACTGAACATTAAAAACTCCTCCTCCTCCCTCCTCCTCCTCGCCTGGACTTGATGATGGCAGCGAGACATTTGTTACACTAGATAAGCACGAGTTTATTAAAGAGACAGAGGCCGTGGAAGAAAAAATAACACGAGACAGCCCACGAGTACGACCTTACACTGTCTCTTCTGCTCTCTCTGGCTGTAGTTACGCTAGAAATATATTAAAAGATATAAAGGATTCTTTTCAGGCATGCCATAGAAGAAGTATTTTACTTGAAAAAAGACGGTTCTTTAAAAAAAATAAAAACATTTTTACCATTTTATATGCTTCGTGCAAATTCGCCTACTTATAGCATGCATTAAAAGTATGTGCCTTTTAGTTATTTAAGTATGCAACAAACAAAAAGTATGCTAGTACTGGTTGGACATCCTGCTTACGTTAACAATTACATAAAAAACAGTTCTTATTTCTAGAAAACTAACTCAACTTGTGTTCATTGAACACAAAATGTGTTAAAATGACACATACCGTGTTAAAAAGCATAACACAAACAGTGTGTTAATAATTAACTCATCCTTTCTGAGAGTGTACTCCTTGCGATTCAGAGGTTTTCTTTGATTATTTCCTCATTTCTTTACTATATAATTTAATTTATGAAACCAGTGATGCGATCATTTCCTAATTCAGTGTAGCACCACTGAACTCCTCCCTCTCACACTACACCAGAAACAATACACACATAGCTGAAGTACTGTATGGATACTCATTTCCACATACTGCGCTTTGGGACATACTAATAGCTAGTATGTGAATTGAGATGCAGGGATTGTGTGAAGATACAGACCTTCATGCCTTTATTTTTACAAATTTGTCAGATATGCTGAATGCAGGTCTTTGAAAGAAAATACATTACTGTGTATGTAAGCACTGGGTAATAAACGGAAAGCATGTGTGCGATATGTAATTATTGTTTGTTGCTGCTAGAGACTGAACATAATTATTGTCATGCCGTAGTAATTAATTACATGATATGCTTCATGTGTAGGGTACAGTAAATAACTAGAGTTGTGTACAATGTATACAGTAGATGGCTGTAGATTCTAGTTATGCTTCTTATAAGCAGAGAAGCAAACAGTTACATGGGTTTTATGAAAAAAATAAACACTTCTAATAACAATAAATCAAACTATTGAAAGGTACATTATAATATATCATTGTCTATCTTTGGCTATAGACGGTTTCAGCAGCAACAACATAAACAAACTTAACCTTCGGAAGAACTCCGAAAAGAATCAATGACAAGTTTTAATATATGTATATTTGATACAATTAATATACAATAAAATATTGATATGTATCAACAGTTAACATAAAAATCGAAAAAAATTGTTTTATTATAACCAAACACAGACCAGAAGTTAACTTCGGGCCAGGCGTGTGCGTCCGATGAAACTAGAATAGTTTACCTATGAAAATAGTTTCCACATACTTCAAGTTTTCAAATGTTAGTGCAAAGACAGAGAAAATAATTGGGTAATATTGTACAGTGAATTTACTATATGTGCTCATTACGAAGTAATGCTAATAAACAACATACTGTAAAAATACAATGTAACTATAATAGATTTTAATCAATGTAATGTGTTACTGCTATATTATATATTTTTAATGCATGTTGTTCATTTACTTTTGCATTTCTCTGTTTTGCCTAAAAACACAGCAGTCTTAACACCAAATTTGACTGTTTTTAAAGACACACTGTTACTTGAAAATAGCCTTTGTGTTTAAATTGAGAAAGCACAGCAGAGTGAATTTAGGTAAATTGGGCCATATTTTACCTGTCACAAAGTTCTCAAATGTACCCATTATAATCATTTGTAAACTCAAACAAACTGCTTTGATTTCAACTGTAGCCATTGAAGCATTAAAACCTTTTCGGAAAAATCTTTATGATGTCATAGTAACAGTAACAATGAGGGGCACATAATCAGTCACCGCACATTGTTCCGTACAGCTTCATAACAGTGTAACTGTATTCTCACACGAGAAAAAAAGAAAGCCGCGGTTTGCTTTCTGAAGCGCTCTCCAGTGTCTCACCATTTGTGTCCCAACCTCTCACCATCTCTGATTATTGAGGTCACCGATAAACAAATGAGTGGCCATTACTCACAGAGTACAGATGACCTCAGCGCACACGCCCCCTCCCACCATTGCTGTGTGATAAATGATCCCGCTGTCATACAGAGAGATGATTCTGCCTTTGTTAATCTGTTATGTGGTGACGTTACCCGATCCTCCTGTTCTCCAGCCTGCTTTCCTCCAGATTCTCGCTTTCGCTCTCTCTCTCCGAGCTGATGTGCAGATGCCAGTCAACGTGCGATGATGGCAGAGACCTCCCATGAACTTGACATGAACTCCGCCGATCAATCAGTGTTCGGCTTCTGCTCTGTCCATACCTGTCTGACAGCTTTTAACACCCCGTGTGTATAAAAAGCTAACGCACGGACACAAACACATAGAGACAGAGCCGTCACTCATTCTCAACGTGCCCGGGACAAAATTATAAGGGCGGATGGACCCCCTTTTATTCTCAGAGAAACTTAGTGTGGCCGTCTTGTCAAAAGGCCTCTGATGATGTCTGTCACTTTATCACATGTCCCAGATAAGTCACCTTATTTGGTTAAACTTTATATTTGTGGAGAGCAGTCCGCATATTTTTAAATGACATAATTTTAAGGGCTTTGTTTTGGTAACGCTTGCGAAGGGATGTGTCACTAAATATGGCATATTTACAGGGATAGTTCTTTCAAAAATAAATACTCTGTCATTCTTTCATCATTTATTGATTCTTATGTCATTCTAAACCAGCATATGACTCTTTCTTCTGTGCAAGAGAAATTAAGATATTTTGAGATATGTCTCACTTTGTTCCATACAATGAAAGTCAATGGGTACCAACTTCTTCAAATTGCTTATTTTGTTTTTGGCAGGAGAAAGAATGTCACACAGGTTTGCAATGAGATGATGGTGAGTAAATGAATAAACTGTCCCTTTAAGGTTATGCATAAGAGGGTAGCAACACATTGTAGACCATTCGAAACACCTTGACAGTTCACCCCAAATTAAAATTCTGTCATCATTAACTCACCCTCAAGTTGTTACAAATCTGTGTAAAGTCTTTGTTCTGATGAACACAGAGAAAGATATTTGGAAGAATAATTGTAACCAAATAGCTCATGGCCACCGTTGACTACCATAGAAGGAAAAATGGTCATCAATAGTGCCCCAGAACTGTTTGCTGTCCTTCATTCTTCAAAATATAATCTTTTATGTTCAATAGAACAAAGAAATGTACACTTTTTTAAATCAATGGAGTCCAATACCTGTTTGGTTACAAGCATTCTTGCAAATATCTTTCTCTGTGTTCATCAGAACAAAGAAATGTATACAGATTTGTAACAACTTGAGGGTGAGTAAATTAAGACAGAATTGTATCATTTTTGGTCAAACTGTTCTCACACAGTGACAGTAGGTTTCACATAGGCAAGCGCTCTTAGAGCTCGATTTTCGGTAATGAAAACCAATTAATTATGTTGTAGGAAACAAAGTGGAAAGGTAAAGAGAAACAGACGTGATGTCTTGACACTCAAATCTAGAATTGCTTACATCGTAGATCTCAGTATATGAGCTTTTTTTTTTAATTCAGCATGCACCCACAGTGTAAAAAAGCTCTATTCAGTTTTGTTTTAGAGCTGACTGACAGAGCAAAATATTTGTAACTGTTGCCAATGAATGCGACACAGTGTTAATTTGCATGGTAGGGGTTTTGGATGTTTTGTTCCGCAGCCCCGGTGCAAATCGTCAGTTCTGCGGCGTGCTAATTAAAATGCACTCCCCGTGATGAAAGAGTCAAGGCCTGGGGAATCCAAACCTGCTTCTGATTCAAAGCCGAAATTTCATGTGATACGGACAGGCGGTGATTGAAGTCTTGAGAGCTGTAATTTTCAAAGTAGAACAACAACATATGCATACTGTTAACAGCAGATGCTTAATTTGAAAATCTAATGCATATAACCCAATTAAAAGACGAGGAAAGAACCGCCAGCGAAATTAAACAGGCTGCCGAGTTGGTGTAAACCTTTGCAGATGAAAATATTTTGCCTGATATTTTAATCAAGGATCGCGGCGAGGCGATCGATCGATATTTTCGCTGTAATAAACACCTGGCCATGCCGGGCCTGACGGAAATTTCTCGCACCTCGTTTTGTATTCCGATTTCCTTGGAACATTTTTATCTCGAACGCTGTTGCAGATCAACTATCCCAGCCGGCATTTCAACGTTGATTCACCGTTGAAACAACGTCAGGTACCATGGTTGAATCAACGGTGAATTACCTTTCGATTTTGCAAAACGGATCAACGTTGATATTGTGACGTCGTTTCACCGCGGAAGAAACAACGTTGATTCACCGTTGAAATCGCGACGTCGTTTCACTCTTGCCTTTCGGGTTATGGTCTTCTGTCGACGTTGAATCACCTTTCGATTTTGCTAATTGAATCAACGTTGATATTGTAACCCTGTTTCACCGGCGTACCTGTAATTTTGCTTAAACGTCAACACTGAGTTTTAAACTATGATTTTCGGTACACAGTGTTTTCAGCAACTAATAAAACTTGCTGTACATGATTTGCAATTGGACGGCATAACAAAAAAAATTCTCTTTCTAACAATTAGATGTTCATTAATCTGCAGTGCAGGGATGAGATGCTTCATTTTCTAAAGAAAAAGTTTTGAACAATTACACCAAATGGAAAAATAATTATCTTAGAATTTATATATACATCTATATTCTACATTTACACTTTCACATAATTTATTGAAAATAATTCTCATTCAACAACAAAGCACTTTCTTAAGGGTTTAATGATATCAGAATACAGAAGGAAAAAGCTTTTAATTCTAATTTCATACACACTGCAAATATACACAATAGCCTATATATAAATAATAACAAACATATGTACTCATTTCGTGACCAACATATGTACTCATTTCGTAACATTCTAAAATCTCAACAATTAAGTGAAAAAGAATCCAAGTAAAAGTAAGGAAAGTTTGTAGAACAAGAAGTCTTTCGTAGAACTTAACATTTTACTAGCAACAGTCATTAAAACAGAAGAAGGAAAAAAAGTGTCTTCAAGGAAGAGTCTTCTTACGGCCACCACCACCCATCCTCTCTGGTGCATATTTTAAATATTTGGACATGGTCTTCATTACTTTTGTACTGGTTGGGTTGTGTGCATTGACGACTGCATCTAAAGGGAAAATCAAAACAGCCAAGATCAACAAAATTGCTATAAATTTATGGAAAAGCTTTTAAGGATGTCAAAGTTACTTTACAACGTTACTATTATTTGCTTAGACAACTTGCAAAACAGTAAAACTAACATGAAAAAGAATCGTGATAATATTGTGAATCATATTTAACACATAAAATAAAATAAACTCGATTGGATTGTTTTCCATATCGCCCATCTCTTTCATGCTCTTTCCTTTGGCCAGTCTCGCTTCCAATCTCGCGATATTACCGTGAATGGACAGTAATGACGACGACAAACGGAAAATTTAGCTTATGTAACGTTACACTTTTTTTCCTGAAATTTTGTATCTGTGTGCACACGTATAATGTCTTATCCCTTAAAATCGACGTAGCAACCGCAAAAGCACATAACGACACTGAAGCGGCACGAGTAACGTTAGGCCTCAATCGACATCTGTAAAAGTAACGTTAGCCCTCCGCGACACAAATGTGGAAAAGCATTCCCTGTGAATATCGAGTTAGTAAATTCATTCAACAAACTGTGCATTTACAATTTTGCAAGAACTGACATAATGCGTTTAACTCATGACCTTGCGTATATTTGTGAAATCAGACTTACCTTTTGAACCCGCGCCCTCGCAGACCACTTTCTATCGTGCTCTTCCCTTGGCCAGACCAGTCTCGCTTCAAATGACGTCCTCGATCAGAAAGACGGTCAGGATAACGGTCATATTTTCAAACATAAAATGGCGCGCACAGTTTCATTGGCCAGTTTCATGAATGACAGACAGATTAACCAATCATAATCAAAGCAAATAAGGTTAAATAACCAATAGGAATTGTTTCAGTGTGGTAAAGCAGCGCAATCTTTTATTGCTGTTGATAATATTTATACCAGAAGGTTCATGATAAAAATGTAAATGGATAATAAATAATAATAATAATGATCTTAATAATTTAAAAGGCAGAAATTATTTATTCTGTGCATACATTAATTGATACAACATATGAATCTTGTAAAAAAAAAAGTTGATTAATAAGTGTTTTTATTACCCTTTTTCAACCATTTAGCATTTCAATCAAAATTGAAACAACAGCTGTCATTATTTCAACCATATTTCAACGTTGAAGGTTGGTAATGTACCGGTTGGTTTTCAACCATTTAGCATTAAACGTTATATCAACGTTGTTTCAACGTTGAAACAACAACTGTCATTATTTCAACCATATTTCAACGTTGAAGGTCAGTCATGTACTGGTTGGTTTTCAACCATTTAGCATTAAACGTTATATCAACGTTGTTTCAACGTTGAAACGACAACTGTCATTATTTCAACCATATTTCAACGTTGAAGGTCGGTCATGTGCCGGCTGGGATAGACCTTCACTTGTCAAAGCTGTATAACCGTGACCTTTTCCTGTGCATATGCAAACATAATTGTGTATGTAAAAATGTGTGTTTTCACTACCTGAATGCTGAGGGTGAGCGAATGTGGAACGCAAGTTCTTCCTGGCCTTAAATGTGATGAAAACAGTTAGAGAGAGATGTGAGGATGAACGCTGTAATCTTCATGTCTTCATTCTCTTGACCAATGACGTGTACCGCAAAATACATTGTACAGAACACAAAGAATACGAACACAAGAGAAGCCACATGACAAGTCATGTAAAGGGTTTTTTTCCTTTCAGAGAAAGTCATAATCAGGGTAAAAAACACTGTGTCCATGTCTCCCAAGCACAAAAAACATGTTGAAGTGGTAAATTGAGAATAGAGTGCAAAAGTACCACTTATGTGCTCTCTGCATAAAAATTCTTGAAAAATATATAATTTGTTTATTTCATTATTAAATCAAATAATTCACCTTTAGAAAGACACCATGTTAAACAAAATGAAGCAATTTGGGGAAACTGTTCCTAGACTAATTTTGCATGTGAACGCTCAATTATTCAACGACAATATTGATATTGTTAAAGTAATATTTCCCACCATTGTCCTGTGTGTGAATAGACTTTAAAGGGATAGTTAACCCAAAAAGAAAAAGAAGATTTTTTGAAAAATGTGTGTAACCGAACAACGGTGGTACCCATTTACTTGCATTGGTTTTGTGTCCATACAATATCAGTGAATGGGTACCGCCATTGTTTGGTTACAAACATTCTTAAAAATATCTTCTTTTGTGTTCTCCAGAAGAAAGAAAGTCACACACGTTTGAAATGACAAGAGGGTGAGTAAATGATAACAGAATGTTATCTATTCATTTAAGACAGTTCACAAATATTTTGAACGGAAACCTTCATGGCAAGGCGCCATTTTATCACCATTTATCTTATGAAAAATAATGCAAATAACAACATGCCTGATAATAATTTGAGGTAATTATATCACCTTCCTCTTAGCAGCTGCTGCTAGCTGGGGGTAGAATGAAAGTTGCTTTCGTGACACCACGTAAAACATCTTTTTCCCCTAAATAAGTATTCATGCTGGCAGTGTTTCCAACACCACCACTTGACCTATTTCCTCTCATGTAATGTATCGTTAAAGGAGCGTTGTGAAATGACTTAATTATTCATGCCTGATTTCAAAGTACGATGCTTAAGCAACGCTCACCGCAGGAGAACTGACACGCGCAACGGTGTTGGTACAAGAACACATACTGTGCGGCGCGCCAACGGGGGCCTGTTCACCAACACAACCTCCACTGAGTTCAGTCTGTAGTCTGCATTAAGGTATTAACCCTGCGTGGAAGATAAATGCCCCTGTCATGCACACCCGCACGCACACATATATATATATACACATTATTCTCAGTCTATGCAGGAGAATTTCTTTGGTCGAAAATTTGATATAGTGTGACACATCTGAAGCGCATTTGAAGAGGATTGAGTGATGGTGTTTTAAAAGGACTCAAAATTGAAAGTGTATGAAAGTGTATTCACTCATGAAACTTAAAACTTTCTTCAGAACTTTCTTATGTAGAACAAAAAGGTAAAGCCTGTTCACAGCAAAAACGGGAACAAAAAAGTAAAAAAAACTTGTTGTCAATTTAAGAAAATAAACTACTGCGCACCGGAAGGGACACGGTGGTGGAAAAAAAGCGTTTTCGCAAAACGTTTCCATTTCCACATTGAATAGTTTTTCGTTAAAGATAGGCCTACTAATATTAACAAGATGCACCAATGCCGTAACAATGAATGGCGAGGAATGCAACATTCAACATAGCCGCTCCAGCGAACAAAAGTCCCGCCTTCCAGTAAAACGAGCCAATAGTCAATCAATAAAGGCTGACGATTCTCTTGGGCGGGGCTCTCGTGAGGTTCTTGGCAGCCTGTGCGCAGATGCAGTAGATGAAGCGACCTAGAAAAGTTTTTTTAACGCAATTTAAGCATAGCAAACCAACGTTACGATACAGTTCATGTCATGGTTTATTATTGATCCGAAATATGCTGTTTTGTTGCGATTTTAGATGTATCTGCCTTCCCTCATTCAAGTAGATAGGACCGTGGACTGCCATGACGTAAATAATTGCCTGGAGGTGTTGCAAACATGGCCGCTGTGTGGAACGACATACGTAAACGGACTTTGTTTGCGTTCTCTCGCAAACATTATTTTAAGAAGAATATTTTAAGTTTTTTCACAAACATAATAGAACTAAATATTCTCGGAGAAATGCAAACGTTTTGCATGGAAATGCAAATGTTAGCAGGGCAACGCAAAATATTTTTGGTATTGCAAGGGAACACAGAAGATGTAAAAATGTAAGAAAAAAGTAAGAAATATTTTAGATTAGATTTTTTATATTTCTATTTTTTTAAACTAGGCTATCATGCCCCTACCCAACCTGATCACACAGGAATTTGTTCGTATTTTTCAAGGTGGCGACATTTCAGCTCTTCTGAAGCAAACACAACTTCTTTTAGCAACCGATCAGAATTGTCCCTTCACAGAGATATTGTGATGTCTTGCAATGTTTTGACAAATCAAATATGATCTGTACCAAGCCAACCAAGTGTCAAGCATCAGTCAAGCGGTTGATTTCTAACAGACATTCAGATCAAACCTTTCACTCACGTCACAATGGGTCACCAACACTCCCTCGTCCCATAAGGCCGCTCATCATCTAACAATGATAGATGCTTGTTTGCCCATGTATTCAAATGAGGCCACACACACATCTGAGTTTCGGCCGTCGCTGTAAGATAAAGTCCAAGCCCGTCGTGTCATTTCCTCCCCTGCGCGACCGTAGTCCAGGGCGACAGCGTGTCCAAGCCAGGTTTGTCAGCATCTGTCCAGACCAGACCTGTCAGCTTCCGTGTGTGGATGTGAATGCTGATGGATGTTTCCAGAACCGCTCCTCCACGTCCATCAAAAGCTGTAATATGTCACTGCCACTTCGGAGTCCGAGCTTCAAGCTTTTGAAATCCGTTGACAGCTGCGGAGGGTGGTCTGCAGTTCTGCCAAACCGGATCAAGAGGGTTCTGATCTGACTGAAAGCCTTCAGAACGCTCGCTGCGCAGAGAGGCTCGGTTTGTGCTCAGTCCATCACATGCCGATTACAGTTTTTACGATTTGGCTGGAAGCAAAACGACTCGCAGATCATCTTTTGCTTGTTTTCGGAGGGAAACAGTTGAATGACTGTGAGCCACGTGAGGTATTATGAAACAGAAAACATTACATGACGAATTCTATTATTAAGGGTTAGATTTGATAACCTGAAATCTGCCAATTTTGAAAATTCTCGCTCTCTTGTATATTAAATACCGTATATCATTTCAGCGCTGTCAATGTTAGGAAAAAGGTGCACGGCACATGTGAACATGCCGCTTTTGAGTGATCAACGTCAACTATGCTCACAGCTTCATGTTTCCCATATGTAAGCCGTCCTGTTAACATGTTAAATGATTGACAGGCAGAAAGAACCTTAAAGTGTCTGATAGACTGGTTAATTTTTAGTTTAGAAAGCTCAGAGGTGTCAGAGACAGGTGTGATATTTCAAAAGGCCTAATGAAGTGATACCTGTCAAGTTCCCATGAATTTTTCCGAATGCCTTTAGCGCTTACAGAATATACAAGGTGTATTCACATTTAGAATTAAAACTTTACATTTGTATTACAGGACACTGTGGTTACAACAAACATTAAAGCACTTTGTGATTTTATAAGATCACAGGCTGCTTCTCCTCGCTTTGATTTTTATCAACGTTTTACAGACATTTAATCAACTAATAGGATAAATCACAATTTCTTCCGGTGTTTTACTCCCCAAACTGTTGTTTACCTTCTGATGACACGCGACAGCAGTTGGGAAAAGTCTGAAAGCCACTTCCTCTCGATGGCGATGGTGTAGATTGCCACCCATATTCAGAGGCTCCCTTCCTGGCTTTTTTAGGAGGACAACTCGGGCTTTTAATAAACATGTAATAAGAAGGAAAACAGCTGGTAGCTGCATCACAGATGGTCCTGTTCTCGGCATCTCAGAGGAGGCGACCACACATGCAGATGGCTCATTATTCCAGCATTTGGTTATGCATATTGCACAAAATCTTACTCCAATGCTTAACAACTATTATAAGCAATACAGGTGTTACTTTTTTAAATCACACAGTCATTCCTTCACAACATGCTTTGGTGGATAATTCTCCACTTCTTCCCACAACACACATTCTTTTATCTCTTATGATTAGATAAACCTGTAAAGAAGTGCTTTTTTGTACTTTCGTACTAGTTCTCCTTTCCCTATTTCTATTGACAATACATTGTCATATTATTTTTAAAATGTACATAATGAATAACATTATCAATAAAGTACAAATTAATAAAGTACAATAAAGTATGCCAATCTTTAAAATAACTTCAACTACTAACAATATACAGTATATATGGGGCAATGTGGGGCTTTTAAAATAAATATAAATATCTATTGCAGTTATTCAAACATTAAGAATGGTGGGCACATAAATGCAGATTCAAACCTTAAATTAAGTGATTTTTGTGTTTTTCGTAAATGAATTTGCCATAGTCTTAAATAAATGTAATGTGGAGCGACGAAGATTTGTCTTAAAAAAATACATTTCCTTACCCTGCTTTTACAAATATTAAGTATTTAAAGTATTAAGAAACCCATTTCTTTGAGTTAAACTTATTTTCCTGAAAATCGCATAGAGCTGATATAAATGTGCAGTATCAAAGATTCATATTTTAGACACACATTTGACATTTAACTTATTACAATTATCGGCTGCACCACATGATAAGTGGTTGTTATACGTCACTGTCATGTATATTAGTCATTAAATACATAAAATATATACAGTATACATAGCATGTACTGTATATATTAAAACACCATATCATTGCTGTCTGACAACATAACTGTACTGTAACAATAACATGTAGCAACTACACCTTAACTTTTCTCACTGATCTTTTTGTTCATTTCATATCCGAGTTGGCATTTACTTTGTGTCTCGAAACAATATGCACACGTGTTCTCTTGATACACTGCTCAATGACAGCTATTAATCATAGATGAGGTGTCAAAGTGTAATCTGCAATAACATCACAATGTACCAGGACAATTACATGCCATTACTGAAACAACATAACTGAGATACTGAACGCCAGACTGTCTGAAACCCTTGAGTTCATAGACTGACAGATATTTCAGGTACCTCTGCATGTCTTAATCACACTTCTGTGTGTTTTTTTAATCACTGAATCTGTAGATCCACTTTAAAGAGGTCAAATATGGTGGAATATTTAATTGTGTCATTTAATTGAGTGTCATCGGAACGTAAACAACTGATTTGGCAACTAAAACATAGGGAAAAATGTGATTTATCTACTGAAAAGAGTACATGTAAATGCCAGGAAAACACAGATGGAAATCACAAAAATCACCTCAACCCCTTTGAGACAATTGCTTTTTTTCACTTCTTTTATTATCAGTCTTGGAAATGGTAGATACTATAAAAAAGTAGCACTTTAAAATGGAATTGGGAGTGGTCAAATATCGAGAAACCACATTAATGAGACGATGAATTCAGTAGCTTACAAACTCTTTTTTCTATCTAATTTAAACCAGGACTGCTAATGTGAGTCTGTTCTGGGTTCTCAGACGGTGTGTGGGCCTGTTTAACTATTTTAACATTAAAGCATACATAAAACCAACATGAAAGCGTCTTGCCATCAGGATGCAAGTTTAATGCGGCTTTCACATAGGACTCGGAATGCGCTGCGCAAGTGCGGTTTGTTGCTGCATCGACCAAAGCTCACACACAGCGGAGCGCACCGTTGTCGAGCTTGCGCACACTCCGCATTCAAAATAGTTCAAAATAGTTTCGCTTTTGCTGCAGGGCTATGTGACGATTACCCGCACAGCAAATAGAAACGGGGCATCCAAGCGCAAAAACAAAATGGATGTAAAGTAACTGTTTAAGTCGGATTTTTCAGACCTGTAAAATAAAAGTTTGCAACTGAATAGAGACATTGGTAGAAATGTTGTTTAATGGAAACATATCTCAATTCAAGTCGGCATGTCAGATGTGTTTTAAGTCAGGTAGCTCATTGTAGGTAGGAAGGCAATATGCGTGTGAAATGGACATGGGAAGCAGTATGCTTTTTTTCTTCCTCTAGCCTCCTCCGCTATTTTGAAAGAAAGTTATTTTGCTATAGAAAATGTATAGAAGTCCGGCTGTTTTGAAAACTCTGCCCACTTTTCTCTGATCAGTGCAGCGTAAATAGAAGGGCTATGCTGAACCCAGCGGCCAGCACAGAGCATTCTGCGTCCTATGTGAAAGCCTACTATGGAACTAAACTTCTAATAATAAACTGAATTAATTAATCTTATAAAGCAACATAAAAAAATTATACAAAAAAGATAACAAAATAGCTAGAAATGTCAATAAATTTAACAAAAAATAAAAATGTGAAAAACCCATTTTCAAATATTAATAAAACTACATAAAAAGGAAAACAAAAATGTTGACATAATTCACTTTAACAAATAGTCATTGTCTGCTGGGAAAGGGACTAAAAATATTGATGACTTATCCTGCACTATCCTGCCTTTTTGGCTAATCAGATGATCTCTAGAATAAGAATGTCCTGCTAAAATCGCCTAAAATATGTCCCTTCAAAATGTCCTGTTTCAACACACAATGTAACTGTCAAGCAAAAAATCTAAAACCTTACATTTTTGGTTAAAAAATGTGGGCAAGTATTAAAGGCCTACATGCATCAGCATATAATAATGAATTATTAGTTGAGCTAACTGGGTACGATTTTGCAAGAAATGTAATTTGACAAGTAAAGATGAGCACGAAAAAGTAACAGGCAATTGTATGTTTTAAACAAAGATGGGGATAGAGAGGAATAGGTTTTGGCTCCAAAATTGTTATAATTTCTATGAATTTTCCAAGTCTGGAAAAATAAAAATCTAAAACTAAATTTAGCAAAATATACATTTTTTTAAAACAAAGCTATTTAAGCATCAACAACCACAGTGTGAATCATTAACTCATTAAACATTTCTGTTCATCAGTTTCACATTTCACTAGGAGGCCGTCCGTCACTCTTATCACGATGAACAGAGACGCACCTCTGACGGTTAACTCTGTACGAATCAGCAGGAACACGAGAGTCCTGAAAGATCTGCTGGGATTTTTCCCTTGACTGCGACTCACACTCGACACATGACTGCCGGAGCTGTCCCCTCTCGTTTATAACACGCAACAATGTGACCTTTATTCCAGCAATAACCATAATGCGCTTTAGCACATGCCACTCGCGGGCCGGCAAAGCTCTTCGTGTCATATGTTGGATCTTCTGCTGAATTCAGACGCGGAGTGAAGGAGTTTTTCACGCGTCGACTGTCGCAGGAAGTCTACAGAGTGCCATTTTATGGCTCTTAACCTTAGATGACTCTAGAAGCTAGATTACAGGGACATATGGCAGAATCAAAGCTCCTGGCAGGAGATCTCTCTGGTTTTTGGCACAACGTCATTTTTGGAGCAAGACATAGCGATAATGATGTTCGGGTAAGAGATATAACTGGGAAGATGTTGAAGATGATGATTATAGTGATAATTTAAATTATTGTTATTATGAAACTAGTCAAATTATTGTGATGGTAGCCTTATGGTTAACTACATGTGCATTTCCTAAAGGCAAAAAATCAATGAAACTTTTAAAAGGCTAATTTAGATTGGGGGAAGAAATTAAGACCATCAAATTATGTTATTATGTTTTATTTCCATGAACAACCGCATAACCATATGCCTGCTAAATACTAATCGCAATGAGTATGCAAATGATAACACTTTACAATAAGGTAATATTTGCTTATATTATTACAACACATCAGCTGTCATGAACAGTATATTTTTACATCATTTATTGGAATTTGTTAATGTTTGCTAGTTCCAAAACAAATCTGTATTTAAGCTACACTATGCAGATTTGTTTTGAAGAATATGTAAACAGAAATTAAAATCTTACACAATGAAGCATTTTTATTACCTTAGAATGAGCTATTTCTATCTACAGACACTGCGGGTCCTCCTACATGAAATTCGCCATGTTGTTTCTACAGTAGCCCTAAATGGACAAAAAGAAGGGAAAATGTGACAGCATCTTTGTCCAGCGAGAGCCGGTGTAGGGTTTTGAAAGGTAGGGGGTGGAGTGAGCCATTGATTGCAATTTGCAACCTCACTGCTAGATACCACTAAAATCTCCACATTGCTCCTTAAAGTTCATTGTAAATTAATGTTAACAGATATAATTTTGGATTTCAAAAAGGAATTGAAAATTGAAATTAGCATGAACTAAGACAATTAATGCTGTATTGTTAATCTTGGTTAAAGCGGCCCTGCAATGATGTGTCATGCATTCTACTTCTTTACAATGTTAAACGTTGTCTTCTCATGCTTGTCAAAAAACGAGTTGGGCGTACTACGTAGTAGTAGCGATTGTACAGGTTTCGGAAAGTTTTATTCAAAAATATAAAACTGTTTCGTAACAAATTTTCTTAGTCCCTTATTGGACAATTCTCCTGGCACGTCGCACGGCCACAGGAGAGCAGGAGATGGAGCATGCGCAGGCATCACTTTCACTTGTAAGCAGGAGAGAGAGCATACGCTTGCGAAGTTCGGGTGTTTGTTTGTTCACTTCATTTGGGTGATGAATGTTATATAAACTGTGGAAATAACGCTGGATTTGGAGATCGTTTGAAACTGATATATGGAGCCGTCCCAGTGGTAAAAGATGCCGGACATGAACCGCATGTGGTGAGTGAAACTGATGTCTGTGTTTTGTTGACAATGAGTGCGCACATGCTTTGTTCAGCCTACCACTCCCGCCCACACGCGCCGTATGTTTTTTAGGAAACAATCGTATCTATCTTTTATAAATGTATCTATCTTTTATAAATGTGATCAAACTAAATACTCTTTGAAGATACGAAGAATGCAATACTGCTCTATAGGTCCTCAAGACTAATATGAGATTGGCAGAAACCCTGTGTGTTAGGCCCGGTTTAACAACATTATTTTACATGAACTTATATTAACGGATGAAAGCATTTTGTATAATGTTCAATGTTCAAATAGGCCTATTCCCCCCCGCCAAAAAATGCACTGATGACATTACTGACAATTACAATTAAAAACCCAACAATGATATCTTGTAGGCCTAAACAAACATTACTTTTAGAAGCGCTCAATAACGGCCAAGCATGACTTGCAAAAACTTTAAAAAGTCCGGTCACACAAATAAGTCTTGAATTTGAACATGACGCAGCCTGAGCTAATGATAAAAAAGATAAAAGACTGACATTGCTCTTACTGTACGATCAGCTCTCGTGGACCGTCATGTCCCGGAGAAGCGAACAAGACGTTTCGTCTGCTGGGCTGTCAGGTCGACTGCATCTTTTTGATGCCATCACAGGCAATTAGCAAGATGATGCTGTACAGGACCATCTGGATGGACACATTTCACGTTTCACTGGTAGACGGTTTTCAGCATGACAAAAATACATCCCAAGGTCAGATTTTAAGTAGCTGGAAGTATCAGATTCGGCGGCAGGGCTTTGAGATCACTGTCAAATATTCACTTTTGTTCCTAACTTCTCATTAGTTCTGAAAAGAGCTGTACATTTGTCAATCGACAATGGATCAAAATTAATAAAATAATGTCTTTATCCTTCACCCATTCATAAATCTGTCCTAAGATGTTTATTTTAAGCTATGGATCTTGTAACATCACTTTCAGAGCCTTTCCAGTTTTGTTGTACAACATAATTTATGGCACTCATACCTCAGATGTGAATTTTGAGTTCACAGTCCCACAGGCAAGGCTTCTCGCCAAACCACACAGACATCAGACACAGAGAGACCTGCATACAAAGTTCAAAACCAGCTGGACACAACGAGACAGAATGCAGGGGTACATCACATCAGCAGCCCTTAAATCTACCCCAGACCTTTTCAAAACGCTCTCAAGTGTGTAGTCACAAAGCCTGTTCTACAGCCCAAACGGCTCAATACAGACAGCACAAGATTAAGTGATATTAAAGACAGACATGATAATATTAAAATCTGTCATAATAATATTGACATTTTGGAGGGATTCCAGGGCTCATTTATAAATGGTGGTTGGCTAGAGGGGGTGGCGGTGGGGTCAGAAGCCTTGAAGAGATTACACTTTGGCAGGTTTACTGCTGCTCCAAATATGATAGACCTGACGTGTCATTTTCCTGCTAGAGCGCTCTCAGAAACGCCATAAATTATCATGGGAAAGCGGGAAATTGATTCGCTCTTTCTGTACCCTGCAAATGTTCCCCATAAATATGCAGTGATGGGACATAGCTCCTTTTATTAACTCGGCTGAAAAAAAAACTGTAGGGTATTTAAGCGAAAACAGGACAATTTGAAGGAGCAAACATAGTTTTACATAAAATAATATTTGATAAGACCGTCAGTTGGTTGCTGCAGAGAAATTCAACACAAGTTCGAAGAACAAAAATTATGTATTTGAACGTTCAACTCTGATAACAGCATTAAAAACTGATTTTATTATTGCCCAAAAAAATCCCCTAAAGATCTTTCCAAGTTAAGATTTTTGAAAAGTGAAACATTCACATATAAAAAACTTGAATAACTTTCCATTTTTAAATTCTAAAATTGAAACTACACACAAGTCAATAAGAACAAAACTGTGGTCTTAAGACAAACATGACTTAAAATCGATTTCTGCCCAATCACCTTAGAATGGAAAAACCCTGTCTGAGATCTGGGATGTGTTAGTCATATCACATCTACTGTGATAGGAACAGATGGTTTTATGGCAAGGACATAAGAAAGCGGAAGTGTAGCGAGTCATTGACTGGAACTGATGCAACAGGTCACTCAATCTGAACTGTGATATTACTAAGAACTAAAAGAATGCTGCAACAAATCTGAATCGCAAAGAAATCCCCCCGAGATGATTTCTATCACGGCTTTGTTTTTTCCACCTGGCTGTTTCCGCGAGCAGCTGACTTTCATAACTCATCTCTATGACAATAAAGAGCTGGTGTACATATTGTGCTCAAAGACGCATTGTGCTATTTCTAGATTGACATCATCTCGGCCTTGTTATGGCGACCGCAGTGCTAAATCAGCCGGTTTTAAATGTGTTTGACAGCTGTCTCATATGATTCTCAAAACATTCCAGGAAGTGTGATCTTTATCAAGGATGGAAATCACATCCAGAAGACAAATCTCAGCTTCCTGCATTCCATATATAGGCTGCCTTGTGAACAGTCGAAATGATTGGCAGACACAAAATGTCTCAGTTTCACCCAAAACATTTAAAATATATTGTTTTCTAGAGTCTAGGGCCGTCACGGAGACTTAAATTCAGCAAACAAACGTGGTTTCACTTGTTATGAGGATAAACATGGTTTGTGCAGACCACAATGTGTTTTGTGCAGTGAACATCAAACCAGCTAAATTCAATTTGGTACAATAAACTATTTTGGACCCTCATGTGCAATGTGTTCAATGTAAAATCTGTGTAAAACCAGCCAAGAACCACTGGATCAGACAAAACAGTTTGTTGTTTGACTATTTTAATCCCCAAATTTGAAGCTGTCATATCTGTCAGTCCAATACGAGGTAATGAAACCCTGTTTGCCGTCTCTGAGAGGAAATGCTGTTTGGGGCCTGTTGAAGAGTTTTGAGGCTGGCTGATTCTGACAGGATCTCTGTGAGGCACGAGTCTCTCCTTCCATCAGCAGATGCTTAAATAATGGCTGGACAGGCGAGCTGTTATTTACTACCTCCAGGTCCTCATGAAGGAGGCGCTCCTGGAGGTTTAACAGAAGGAGAAGATGCGGCTCCGAGTGCCAGATTACGCCCTCTTCGTCCCTGTCTCCATCATCCGTCACATCTGTCACACTCCAACACATGTCACGTGCAATTAAGCGGCGGCCGGTTAACTCTTTCCCTGCTCTGTGTTGTCAGTAAACAGAAAGCGAGGCTCTGGGCGCTGGCTGAAAGAGCCGTGTTATGTTCTGGCCTTTTCACAGCCTGACTCTGTCAGATTTCGCAATGAATCTGTTTCTAAAAAAAGTTTGAGTGATCGAAAACATGGCTTTTGCATTTGGGGAATCCAGTGATATACATATCGATTAGCTTATGAATTAACAATATGAAACTATGAGCATTTGTATGGAAAGCGCGGTACTAGCAAGTGAACTTGTAATGTTTGGATATACAACTATACACGACTAATCCTTTAAAAGTTCACAGATGTGTGTTAAAAGGAAAAATTTCTTTCTTTTTTTTCCTAATTATTTGTCACAAGCTGTCAGCTCCCAAAATGATAAAAAAATCTACTTTAAAATAGCATATAGAGCCATAGTAAATCAAATTCATACAAGTAATTCAAAAAACTTCTGTTGGTTAAAAAAGCAAAACAATATCTGAAAGAAAACCACAAATATTTGAAATTATTTAGCGATTATTCATCTCAGGCATCGTTCCACACAGAGACTGATTATAATCTTTAGACAATATACATGTATATTTATATATACAGCAATACATTAAAGAAATGACTGTAGTTATTGTCTAAACATTATTATAAGTTTCTATGTAGAAAATTTACAAATGAATTTACAACAAATACTTAAAATTTAAGCCTAAAATTAAATGGACGGCATCAGAAATACATGACATTTACTTATAAATACTTTATAAAAAAATTATATCATTTAAGACTATATAACATTCTGAATTAGCATAATAGAGCAATTAATCAAATTACATTACTGGCCTAATTTGACCAAAAAAAAAAATTAAGCATTTTCTTGTTTTATATAAAATTCTGTAATTATTGTCCGTAACAGAACAGAACAGAACTCATATATTCACAGTGGGGCATATGGCGTTATTAACCAGGGGCTTACCGCAAGGTTCATTGACAGTTTGTGGCCCACATTTCCACATGTCACAGCGCACAGCTGCCAAATACAGTGAGCCGCTCGCCCGCGGACCGCTTGATTGTACTAGATAGGGCAGGATGTTACGGTTTCATGTGAACAATGAGGCCATAAGGGCCAGGTATGGAAATGTTTTTATCATTAACTATCCATCAGTCACAGCCAGACAACATAATGGGCTTTGGAAAATTCTGCTCAAGCCAACTGGTACAAGGGGGCCACTTCCTCTTTTTAAATCTGCTGTAAAATCAGGACATGCCTGCTGCCTGTTATTGTACAATATCTATTGTGCCGAGATTGGACACGGGAGCATCAATAACAATGATTTACAACTTGCATTTTTAATCCAGATTTTCTTAAGGAAATGTCATTAATGCTTGCTTGCACAACTGCACATGGTGGCTGTAAAGGATGCGGTTGCTAGGGTGTTGCTATGGTATTCATGGTGGATGCCTTAAGGGGTATATAAAAGGGTTTTGGTAAATGTGTCCACGTTTTTTGGCCGATTTATTACCAACTGTCTAACCACACCTTTACTACAACAACCAAGGTGGCCTATGTAACCTATGGTTACTACTTAAGCAAAACCATGACTCATTTCGATTACCATGGTTTAACTGCAGTTTTTTGTACAGTAAATAGACAGTTAATTTTCTCCTTAACAAATGCAGTGTTTAAGGTATCATTCGTGTCCATAGCACAACAGTGTGGGACAATGGTAGCAGTGATGCTCCTCTACCATCAAGTTCTTTGTTCTCCATCTGCTTGAATGTCAACACAAAGCCTGACTGACTCAAGTGCTTTCTTCCACAGACTTGATCTTCAGCAGGACCCGGGCGCCGGACTGTCACCGCTGCGGTTATCCTTCAACACCGGCTGACAGAGGCATTTTTCCAATGGGGATTGTTTGACTAATAAGCATTTTCACTGCACAAGCACAGAGCCCAGTCAATGTTGTCCTGTGCTTGTAAAGGACGCCTTCTTCACGGAAAGCCGGTGGACACTATTAAATAAACCGAGTCATCTGTAAAACGCACCAGAGTTTAACAAGCAAAATCACTCATTTTTTATTAAAGGGTAAAAGTATATGCCCCGACGCACCTTTGAGATTAATGCGTTACCCCTGACATTAAATACAATTACAGATATTGCATTTTTAGTGGTGTTGCTCATATTTAATGATTAGGGGTTTGTTCAAATTGCAATCTGTACGAATTTAAGTTATCTGCATAATTTGCTCTGTAATGTTTGTTCTACAGATTTGAATACTTTACAATCTTGTTTATTTTTAAAGAGAAAATTTCCATTAACATACATTAAAGCGATAGTACATTATCATTTATTCAACCTCATATGTGACCCTGGACGACAAAACTAGTCTTAAGGGTCAATATTTGGAAATTGAGATTTTTATGTCATCTACACTATCTGGCGGAACAACAATAAAATGGTTTAGAGATATTAAAAATATTAAGAAGTTGTTAATCTGAGGCACTGTAAAATAAAGATTTTATACATTTACGGTAGGAAATGTATAAAGGATCTCCATGGAACATGATCTTTACTTAATATCCTATTGATTTTTGACCCATACAATGTATTTTTGCAGATTACTAAATTTTTTCCTTAAGACTGGTTTTGTTGTCCAAGGTCACATATGCTTTAAAACCTGTATATGAGTCTTTCTCCTGTGCCACGCAAAACAAGATATTTTGAGAAATGACTGTGGTTTTGTGTCCGTACAATGGAAGTCAATGGGGGACAATATTGTTTGGTTATCAACGTTCTTCAAAATATCTTCTTTTGTGTTGTGCAGAAGAAAGAAAGTCATAAAGATTTGCATTGACATGAGTAAACGATGAAAACATTTCCATTTTTAGATGAACAATCCCTTTAAAGCAGGAAACAAACCCATATCAAGGGACCAAAATATCCGTCTTTGACGTAGGGCAAAAGTCCACATCACTCACTTAGCAACACGCTAGAAACCAAACTGACATCGCAGCCACAAGTTTGGCAAGCACCAACCAGATTTTACTAAGAAATCCTATTTGAAAAAACCTACATCGCTTTCAAAGGTAAATGCAAATTCTGTATGATTGAATGTACACATTCATCACGAATGGCAAAACAAGCTATCTGTGTTTTCACCTCCAGCTCACAATAAACATTTCCAAGCAACATTTTTTGTTGTGAACTGGCACTATCGGTCATCCGCAGGCATGCGTCTTTAAGTCTTTGACAAATGCCTTTCAGGTTTTCTGAAGTCCATAATAGTGGTGTGCAGTAAGGGAGCGTTTCCATTCATGTCACATAAGACAGGGTTTGTAAGGTGCAAAGCGCACGAGGGACACAGGTCATTTGAGAAACATCTGTCACTCCGGCACACAATAAAAGCAAGGGGCTCCTGAGAGGACAAGCGGAGGGCCCCATACATCATCTTCTGTGTGACTGCTGAATTAGGAGGACACACATGATGTGTGCCGTTCAATCACATGACAACATGGAAACGCTGCTTTGGTGTCTACATAATAATGTGACAAAGAACAAAAGCAAGTCTGTGACTGAACCTCATCGAAACAAACAGGGAATTGATATCGATTTGTTTAGCGTAACATAAAATCTCGACGTTCATCTTCGGGGGCCGTCGCGCGTCCGATGCCGCAGGTACGAGCGGCGCTTCTCCCCTAACGCTGCATCTCTCCGGCTTTGTAATTCTCCTCCTCTCTGCTTAATTGAGAATTTGAACAAACAAATTAATCATTGCAGCCCATAAAAATGACAGGATTCATGCAGTAGCATTCTTCATTCGCTCTAATTTGTTGTGTGTTGGTATTGCCCGCCCCCCCCTCCTCGCCCATGCCTCTCTTCAACCCCCACAGCAGGTTTTATTTTCTCTTTTTTTTGTGCTGAATTTGCGAGTTTGGTCCTTATGAAAATTACAAATAGTTGTCAAGGTTAACGAGTTAATATTCTCATTCAATATTTATTTTATAGGCACAAGAGAGCGTTTCCCTTCGCTGCGGCCCGCTGCTGGAGGAGGATGGGTGTGTTAATCAAAATGACAAGGACAGCGTCCTTTTGATAATACCCTGAATCATCCAGAATAAAAAATGAACTTTATTAATCAGCCGCCTCTGATTAATTGTTATGAAGTGTAGCTCGTCCATTTCCCCCACATTTCCCGTAATTTCCACACAAGCTTAACAATCTCCCCCCTGATTTGAAGCCTTTTGGGCTGAAGTGGAGCAAAACAGTGTGGCAATAAATAGTTGCGGCAGATTTTATCTCTTTGGGTGGGACCGCCATTTCGTCAACAGATACGAAATACAATTATACCGTGTACTGTGCATGGAATTTCATCATTTACATATACAAATCTACTGAACTGAGAGCACACAAAGATTAAATTTACGTATGTAAATCCATAGACTTGAAGATATGTTTATTTAAGTACCAAACAAATAAGAGTTTTACACTTGAATTTCCCCTCCATTGACTTCCATACGCATGCGAATGTGACAGACCCGAAACGCAAGGCCAGACGCAAGGGGAAATATTTCACTGCGTAGCAAAGTTCAAGTTTGGCAAACTCTGACCTGCGAATTCCCATCACGTGAGTGCGTGAGACCAATAAAAGATCAAAACGTCATAGCGTGAACTCTCGTTTTGAGAGCGAATCCCGTTTTGTATAACACAACTTTAAAAGATAACAAAAACCAAATAAAAAGTGAAGCGGCTTGGTTTGCGGTGGAAATAGAAACAGGAGAGGATGGTAAAGTTTAAAAAGTGAAACGTGTAATTTTATGTCATTGTGCGTGTATGTACTTGCTCAACTGTAGTGACCGATTGTTCCCGCTAATTTTCGGTGGAACCGTCCGAACGAATTTCGCATGAGCAAATTCAAGTGTGACCGCCGCATAAGGGTGGACCTTTTCATTTCGGCCGCCTTGCAACTACCGAGGCAACTTCGCATCTGCATAACAGAACACATTCGAAACCATTCAGAACACTTTCTCAACCACATAACAACAGATGGTGACATACCAGTTAAATAAAAAGATGCACCTATATATCAGCCTATAATTGATATCAGTCAAAAAAAGCACATTTTCACATTATCGGCCAATTGTTAAAAAAAACAGCGTATAATCAGGGCTGATATATCATTTCAATCAAAATTTGATTGAATTTGTGCTCGGTAAACAGAAAATGTTGAGAAACATCAACAGTTTGATGTTCAATATATAAATTGATTTCAATTAATATCACTCAAAAAGTTAAGACATTCATTTAATCTTCAAAATCTGTATCTGCAGATATCAGTCTGAATAATTGGCTATCAATGGAGAAATGTAGTATCTGTGCATCTCTAGTTAAAAATGGACATTTAACCAATTAAAACCAACAGATATTTGTGCATATTCACCCAACTATGGGTTGAAACAACCGAGCATCATTCAAGTGTTGCCACTATCAATGTGGTCCAGGCAATGGATTTGGACCCAAAAAACACATTTGCTGATAAAATATCATTAACACCCATACAAAATCCGACAAGCTGAACTCTAGAAGTTTATTCTCCTTTGTTTTCAGACAGAAAAGCACAACAAAGTGGAATAAAGCCCGTCCGACTGCCAGTCTATATATATGCCAGTAATAACACAGATCCATGCGTTCTAATCTAGTTAAGGCCATCTTCAATGATAGTCCGATTATATGTAGGGCAATTAATACTGCATATATTGAATGTTTATGATTAATATATAAAAGCAAATGAAGTTTGCATTGCACTGGGGTAAGGTTGAACATCTAATCTAATTTACATGAGAGAGTCAGGCATGTGTAGCTCATTTGCGCTCTGAAGTTCTGCTCGTGAAACAGAATACACGAGCTGCAAACTTTTATGTCTTACGGGGCTCCTTACTCCTTAATACTTACTGCTGTGACAGGACAAAGCTGGGTGTCTTAAGAAAGCACAGACTTTTGATTTACTTTGTCTCATATTTCTTAGACCCGCTGTTGTGCAAATGTCTTTCAAAAATACCGAGTGTAGAAGATATTTTCTAATATTTTTACTAGGAAGCATTTATGATCAGATTAATAGGTTATATATTTTAGAATGAAAGTATTAAACCATTTCGGATCTGTGTTGTGGTAAAAGCCCTTCTAAATGCGTATTTAATAAAATAAGACAGCAAAGTTAAAGACAGCAAAATCAAATCTCAATCTATGAAAGGTAGAAAATATGACAAGATTATATTAAACACAGGTTCTTATACAACAAGGGCATAAAATTTTGTGTGAGCTATTTCGTGAACTGTTTTGATACTGGGTCATCGCTTAATGTGGAATGCAAAATCTGGACACTGAAACCATTTGAGAACCAGTGTATTTACAACTTCAGCCAGACCACCCTAGCAACACCCTGGCAACCATCCACAACACCCACATACCGTTTTGCACAGCCTACTTAAATTTCCTTTTGAAATAAGTAGTTTAAAACCGTTAACATATATTCTTATGACATGAGACGTAAAGCCTCCAAATCTTCACCTATGTATTTAAATGAGCGGGGGGAGACGTGTGAATATTTTACAGTGAGCCTTCATTCCGGTGGTCCTCAGTGGAGTGGGCGGTTCAGCGTGGCATGTCGTTAATTGCAGAGGTGTTTTATCCATCAGTGTGAATTATTCAAGGAGATGGTTAATAGCTATTCCAGATCCAGGAGACTGCAGGAAGGAAGACAAAGACTGCAGAGGAGAGCCATCATTACCTTCAGTCTGATCTGAGCCTGAGTCTCCTCCCTCGGTCTCCTGGGCCTCCCGCGTTGCTGTCGAAACCAGGAAACTAACAAACTGCCAACCAGGAAGTCGTAAATCCAGACCGAAGGCAAGAACGCTGGCAAGAAGGCTTTAAACAGGAAGACACGAGTTAGTTGGTCATCTTGTTTTCACGTTTTTGTTAAGATGCATGTCAAAATAACTTAAACATCACTTTTTATTGTTTAGAGTTAAGGGGTTTATTGTAGTACAGTGTATACAGATTTACAGTTTTTAACTGGTTTACAATATAGAAAAAGTCAAAAAATCCTGAAGACTCAGATGAGGGACCTAAGCCATAGTCACCTAAACCACCCAGAATACCATAGCAAGAGCCTTACGATGCCCTAGCAACAACCTAGAACACCCTTTAGCATCTTTGCATTATATATATATATATATTTCAAATGCTTATGCACCAAAACGGTGAAAGATAAAAAATATTCATTTTGGTTGTCCTGAAAATAAACTAGCAATGTCTATTTAAAATGTCCAAGCTTGTTTATGTAAGTTTGATTATTTACAGCATGCATGTTCTCGTGTAATATTGTGAATTTCTTTGCTGTCCTTCTGAAACCCTGTATCTCAGAGTTTTATTTTTTCGCCATAAATCATTATTATCAGTCACCCTTTATGTTTGTAAATGGGTTTTGCAAATATCTGACCAATAAAAAGTATTATAAAGTGTTTCTCAACTTTCACTACACAGTATTTAATCATTTAACCATTTTTTTATATTTTGTGTTCAATGAAGAGCCATCCCTTTCCCATTTGTTAGGCATTATTGCTTTTAGTTTGTGCATTTTAATACACAGAAATCCTACAATGTATGTTATCCATAAACATGTTTATTTCCTCCCCTTACACAGAAAACAACTGATATTGTTCTGATGCGTGGACTCAGGATACTAAAATATAAACCGATTCTTTAGAATATTCCTAAAAAAATACATTGTCTGTGAGTAATTCAAGTTTTGACTGCAAATGTGACATCCCTGGAATGACCTTATTTAAAAATTAATTTTTTTTTTTAAATATACAAATAATAGTTTATCCTAAGCAAAGGTTTAACTCAGATTTGACATGATACGTAGCTAAAGCTTAACAAGTGGCCGAAACATGTTCTGTAAGACATCTTGCAGCGAGTTTACACAGTGACACAAACATCAGAGTTTGACGTGATAAACAGAAGTCTCTCATAATGGTTTAAAAGCGCTCTGGCCTCCCACAGATAACATCTTTCAACAGTCTGCCAAAAACGCTAGACATGATTTTATCATGCTGTATAAACTTATGCTATTTTCAACTTTCAAGGGACCTTTTAAACTTCGAAACATGTCCACATTTTGCTGACTGAGACCCATCAATCTACAGAAATCAAGAGAGTGATTTTGAATACTTTGGCTGAATGTAATAATAGTTATTACTTAAAGTTATTGTAGCTGCTTTAAAACAATACAACATTTAAAAAATTATATAAATAAATGTTTAATTTAAATCACAACACACGTAAAATATAACAAAATAAACGTTCACTAGGATATCAAGCATGTAATGTAGTGTAGTTCATTAGAAGAACACAAGGCAAACCCAATGCTTTACCAATCGAGTTACAACAACACATTCAAAGTTTCCATTATAGTTTTGTTTAAAAAACACGCTAAAGTCAAACAACCGAGTACCGTCAGCTAATTCAAAGCCTTCATTACACCTAGCACGGGAGTCCATAATCCATCTACAAACTTCTCCAATCAATCAACGCACGCATAGACCACACTCGCTTAAATGGGTCAACCATCTCTCCCAGGATTTTCTTAACATATGCTCGGCGCTACAGTTTCATATCCATCTAAACCATGAGAAGTGCTTTCGAAGAGTGATCTATGAGACCCGGGAACAAAGGCGCTCTACAATGACAAGCCCCAAGTGCATGAGCCAGTCCCTTCTTTTCAAGTAATTCCAGCCACAGCTATTCAGGGTTCGCCCTGTGGCAACAGAGAGCACTTCAGTTTCCAGAAATAGCCATAGCTCATCTTTCACAAGGACTCAGGTCGTCTTATCGAGATCGGGGGGGGGGGCTTGCTCATTTGAATTTCTGTCCCTTTGATGAGCTGAGCGATTATGACGTGGAGTTAATATCGAAGTTTTGAGAATGCCGAGTGTTGTACCCCTGCAGGGCCCCCCGGTGTGCGCGCGACGAAACGTGTCACCCGACATCTTATCACGCGAGTTGGCTGTCAGGAACGGCCGACATTTGCACTTTAGCATTTTCCTCCATCTCGAGCGAAGGGAGATTATGAACTTCGTCTGTAACTTCCCATAGGAGAACAAAATTACAAATGAGATCTCTTTAACATCTCAAATATTTCTCAGAGAGAGCACTGAGATTAAATGGAGAGATTTGGAAAAGAACCATTTTTCTTGTATGAATTTATTTTTATAATTATCGTGTGTTAAAGATTTTAGAGGAAATACATTTTTTTTAACATAACTACCAACTCCTTCACATCTCGTGAGCTATCAAAACACAACTTCTAAGCAAAAACCTTTCCTCAGCATTTCGCCAAACCCCGTTTTAAAAATGCATCTTTTGATCTGTTTGCAAGATGCTAATGATTCTAAATGCATTGCATGGATGCTGTTAATAAACAAACAACAGTGGCAAATGGCCGTCCCTTGTTTTGCTGAAAGCGCACGGCACTGATTTAGCAGTTGCTGTCAGTGACCACCTTAACAGATTGCAGAGGGGATTTTGAGAGGGTCTAAGAGCTCTTGGCAGCATCCTCCCCTTAATGTTACCCACAAATCACAGCGGCTTCTTGTGCATGCCTGCGCCGGACAATAAATCTGTGCAAATTAACCATGACCTCAAATCCTGCATAATGAAATCTCAGCTTCACACCCATTTTAGTGCATTCTCCAAGCATGTTTTCAATTACCTGTGCAGTTTACCAGATCTGTTAATACTGCCATCCAAAAAAATGGTTTGCTTAGACATTAGCAAAAATCAGTCATTGAGTAAATACATTTGAAAGAAATTTGTGTTCAGAATTGTCTGCTTATCTTAACTCGGTAAGCTTATAATAAGGATTTAGGATTTGTTGGAAATGCCGACATCATTCGACTTTAAGACACGTTTTTACATTCAAACAGAGATGACAACAGACAAGCAGCTTTTGTTTATAAAAACATAGCGACCCGCTTCAATGTATTCCGTATCCTTTTAGCAGCTTCAACTAGTTTATTATTACCTTCAAATCACAAGTAGCTTGTGGCTCGGAAGTCGGGTAGTTACAGTTCAACATTGGCCAGATGTCACTCTCGCCAGGCTGAGAGGTATTTGTTAAGCGTAATTAATTTTATTCACCTGAAACAACCGACACGTCACCCGATGCCTATCTATGTTCAATTTTGACTCGAGATGGAGATCGGCTCTTCGACAGAATTTTAATGGACTTGTTTTGTTTCATTTCAAAGATTTTTTTCCAGGGCGGCCCGTGAGACCGCAACAAGAGAATTCAATGACCCATAATAGATGCCATTTGCGTGGCCTCCTGTCTAATTGTTCTCCAATGGATATGATAAAATTAGAAGCCTGCGCTGATTGCCCGCTTGCCATTTTCAAATGAATAGAAAGATCATTTATCGTGGCAAAGCCCGCACGTCACGTAATATATGCCATCCAAGTTTCTCTTCTATCTCGCTGAAGAATAAAACGCACCTGAAACGCTGTGATTTTCAAGGAGGCATTTTTATAAATTGCTGATAAAAGCGTGGCAGTCGTCTCTTTCTGACATATTTGTTCTTTAACAACAAATCACAGGCTCCTGAAGCCTGCCACCTGAATATGGAACAATGGGGAGATGAGGCTGAGATTGTCTTCATTAGACGCATTAATATTCATGGAAAGTAGAAAATCTGACACCAGAGAGGACTTGGTAACCTTTTCTTATATTAGATTTTTTTCTTCCTATTCCTTAACACAATTAAAGTCCGGCAATGACTTAATTAATGCCGCTTTCTGTCAGGCGTTTTAAAGAACTGTCAATTTGGCCCTGGTCCGCCTGTCACAGAGAAAGAAAGACAGTCATCCGACTCTAGCGCGAGACAGGCGGAATCACAGAGCTGGAGAAAGTCAAATTCCCAGACACCTTGCCAAATTGATTCTTTTAAGGGTTTTCTCGCAGATTATCCTTTTTATCCCCTCCTTCTCGTCTGTCAGCGATTTGTAGGATGAATCTAAACCCCGTGTGTAGATTTTCAGATGTTTTTCTTTCCGCCTATATAAATGTCTGTTCCTCTGCTCTTTTGTTTTCATTGGAATCTGGGCGAAGGGTCATCTTTCCAAAACCCCCAGCTGTCAAAGTGTTATTTTGGCACATCTCTTACTGTAAGTCTTATTTTGATCCTTCCAAAAATAAAAACAATCTAGTCTTATTATGGATATCTCGCCAACAGTGCGATTTTAGGATAATATATAGCCCCAAATTTTACAAAAACCTGAGATCCGTTTCCTCGAGTGAATATTTCTCAAAAATGATTTATTTTTAAATGTCAGTTTCTATATAACCACAAAACACTTAATACAAAAAGCTATTGGACATTTAAACTTTTATCGCCCAGGGGGGAAATACAGTTTATTTTAATTCATCAGAGTAAATGTGTGTCAAGTTCAGATGACGTCATGCACTTAACAACAGAGGCGCGCGTGCAACTTCACGTGGCGATTGGCGTGTATGGCGATTTAACAACCAATAATCCACCAAACGCTAAAACATCCACATTCAAAACACCAAATCACGACAAGATCACCTGGTAGAAACCATAAAGCTTAACAACGTCGGATTTAAAAGCACACGTCTAGCGATACAGAAACATATTCGGTACTCTGCAGAGTTTGGTAAAGGCTGAAAAACGTAATAGCTAAATCCAGCTATGTCTTACCTTATAATGGACTTAACGTCATAACCTTTGAAGGATTTTTAAGTGCTTGTATAGCTGCTTATTCAAGTGGGAAAAAAGAGAAATAGTGCTGCGGATGTGTTTTGCCTTGGTTTCGACTATAAGGGATAAAGCTACATCCACTGGGCATGCGCACTTCAATCCCACACAGTTTTTGTAACGGTGAAAACAGTTGATTCACATTTTTTATTATTGTAAGGTTGAGTTTAGGGTAGGTTTAGGCGTTAGCTTATATTATTTATTGTAATTATATGGCGAGATTTTGCACCACTTATGGCCATTGCTATCTTCTAGCAACACCTTCGCGACCGGAGAGCAGCTTCCGGCGAAACGACGCAGGCGCGTTGAAATGGTGCGTTTACGTCATGTTCTGAACTATCGTAATTCACTCTACGCACGGCCACTTCCGCGTTTAGGCTCAGCCGTTATCTAGCTTCCGGCGTGCTTACCAACGCGTGCTTACAACCAATGCTTGCCTAATGTTTTAATAAGCTGCCGTTAGGTCACAGCAATATCGTTACGTCGCACCCTTCACGACGAAGATATTTAAACCTTCTTGAACTCTTTACTACAACGATGTTTTGATAAAATATATAAAGCAGGTATGCACCAAAAGTTAATATATACTGTATATATAATAAAATTAAATCGCTAGTTAATCAAAATATGCGAATATGGGAAAAAACACCACGCTAGGATCTCGTTTTACTTTTGGAGAATGCTATACCGGAAGCCCGCGTGATACTGAGATATGGGCGGAAATACGTAGGCAGCAGGGCGTGGATATGAGCACACATTTATGTTTTGATATTTTTTTGTAATTTTGCATTGTATGTTTGTTCAAGCATCAAAAAAAAAGAGAAGAGTGCACGTGATCGCCAATGTAAATCTTTTTACAAGTGGGAAATGTTGGATTATTGAAAGCGAAGAGATTGTGCGTATCATAAAAAATCATGTCTTTTTAAAACAATGGTGGATCCGGATCCCCCATAGATCTGTGAATATATTCTGTCCGAAATTACATTGGGTAAATTGTTACAAATGACTTCTCATACAAGTCCTTCACTAGTCCCCTTTGCAATTCACTCACATTTATTAATATTCATGCAGAGCTTTTATGTGCATGTACACAAATCATACAATAATTACACAAAGCAGAGGATATCTCATTCATTACTCTTGAAAGTGTCTTTGAACAAGAAAGGTCATGTCTAAAATGAAGTTAATGCGTTTAAACTTCAAATGACAGCAGAGCTTCTGAAAGTGTACATAGTGGCAATGAAAACATCACAGACTCACACACCCATTTCCTTCAGACTTGGCCTGTCGTGACGTGAGAACTGCAAGCTGTCCAAACAAGATGACAGCCGATATGGCTTCTGCTAATGACTGATTTTTCTCATGCACGAGTTTTGATCAAAAATAACTTGGACTCGTCAAGTGGCATGGGTCAGAATTGTTGTAATGGCTGCCTAGACGGGGAGAGCTACTCGAGAACAAGAGTAAAGAGACATAATGGCAGTGCAGCAACAAACTTTTGATGATTTTTAGACAGTACATGGGAGACATGGTCGATATTTACGTGACAATACGGGACAAGCGGTACTAATGGTGTGCAAGGTTCGGGGAGATTGCTCTAGTAACAAATCAGACATTTTGTTGTAAATGATTGGATGATTTTGGTGTGGAGATGCCACAAATGCCAATCACAATAAAAATTGATTTTTTTTTAAACATCGTTATCATTTTTATGACAATAAAGCTTGTTGTTGATTTACTTGGTTGTTGTTTTCTTAATTCTAAGCATTCTCTACAGTCTTCTCATTTTGTATGTTTTTGAAAAATGTTTCCTTTTTTAAAATAACCATAAAATAAGGTACAACTTATTCTACTATGATGTATATTTATTAATACTACTTTTAGGGAGCTTCGTGTGATTAAACGAAAGTTATGAGGAGGAGATTCTTAATTGACATTAAAACATTATGGGCCGTTTTCTTTCCAGACAGGGCTTAAGCCTAGTCCCAGACTAACTTAAATCTTAATCGAAAACAACTCGCACAGACATATCTTAAAATATATCAGTGCGATTGATTTGTCTCAAGATGCCCACCAGTAATGTTTTTTAGAAAGTATGTTTTAAAAACATTTTAAATATCCTTATTTAACCGAGGCCTTGTCCTAGCTTAAACTAATACCTGTCCGGGAAACCGCCCCCTATATCACAAATAAGTAAAGCCTCATTTTCTTAAGCAAAACACAATTCCACCTTTTTTGATTTTAGGGAGAAAATATAACATCTTGAAATGATCCAACCATCGACTTCTGTATCATTTAATCAGAATAAAAACATCACACGACATTAACTCAAAAATTAAAGCATTTCTTTTCCTGCATAATGTGCTTTTGCAGCAAATCCGGAGTGCTTCGGATTGAATGCGAGCACTCTGTCACATCTATCATATTATGTGTGAAGTCAGTGAATTAAACCATCCCGTGAGTATTAATGAGCTAGTATCCCCCAGTACGCAGAACAAGGTGTAATGTTCCTGTCAGCCGGCCGGCATAGAGAAACAAGATTGAAACAACCAAAGCACCGCTCTCGCCGCTGAATACAAAACAATAGAGGCCTCGCACGGTAATCACGTCCTCTTCTGAAAAGAGGCGACTAATTGGAATTATACTAGTACAGAAAGTGAGCTCATTAAAACCTGGAGCACCACCTCATGAGAAACAGTCACTTTAAAGGGCCGGCACTAATGTGATGAGGTAAAGAATCTATTTCTCACTTCTCAATGAACACATCTTCCGCCTAGCATCTCTTATTGGTGCATTTGGAGACGGACGACATTTAATTGCTTCGGAAATGAGAGCTTACGGCGCTCAGGGCATCACAAGGGTTTCTTGAAAGGGATCGTTTACCCCAAAATGAAAATTCTGTCATCATTTACTCACTCTGACTTTTCTGTATGACTATATTTGTTTTTGTGAACATGAGGGGTGAAACTCAAGTGCAAAATGAGATCCAAGCTCTATGAATGACATGAGGTTGAGTAAATATTTTTTGCTCTTTGGTGGGGGGGAGTTTTTCAAATGCAACATTTGTCTCTTCACTGCCATCTCTGTTTGAAACTCAAGGTTACTTTTCATACTTATCTTTACATTAAGTAATTTACAGCAAAATCATATCCGATAACTCAACTTATAAATACATTTTAAGGTTTATCATTGTGAATCAGGCTAATGTCATGAGATGCTATTTTAATACCTTTTGTTGCATTTTAACTTAGATTTTTCAGTATTTACTTGTCATTTCAATCCTGTATGACTTTCTTTCTTCTGCAGAACACAAAAGAAGATTTTTTGAAAAATGTTGGTAACAGAAAAGTGTTGGTCCCCATTGACTTGCATTCGTTTTGTGTCCACATAATAGAAGTGAATGGGGACCAACGGTTTTCGGTTACCAACATTTTTCAAAATATCTCCTCTTGTGTTTTGCAGAAGAAAGAAAATGACAGAGGTTTAAATGACAATAGGGTAAGTAAATGTTGAAAGAATTTTCAGTTTGAAGGTGAACTGTTCCTTTAATGTTCATGTTTCCTTTTTTAATGTAAACAATGTCTGTTCATTTATGGCACCGTTTATCAGGACGGCCTGACATTTCCTGCCTGTTGAATAACACAAATCCCCAAAATACAAATTCTAAATGTATGTGCCTCCCGCCGCTAAACCGCATTTAAAGCAGCGGTCATTAAACAGCAGCCATGTCACAATGTGTTGGTCTCTTATGCAACGATTCCATCATGATTACTGCAGTGGCTAATGAGCTCCTGTGTACAAGATGAAGATTGACATCGTCCGTAGCAATGAGTGAAATTCATATTTCCTAAGACCGGCTGAAATGATTCCCTTCCCTAACAACATCTATTCAGAGAACAGGTAGTTAAGGCAGAGCTCTCGTATAATAGGCTATTTCATTGTTACATTATTTTAAATATGTCAAACCGTGAGGCCATTTGAAAGCGACGTCAATTACAGTGCAGCATTGGACATCTCATGTGTCAAAACAATGTGACGAGGCCGCCATCTTGTCCCGGGCTGCTTACACTTGCCTTGCACCATTATAAGCAGCCCATGATGACATCCGGACAGTGGAGTGACAGTTCGGAGAGCAATTGACTCATTCCGCTCATTGTTAAATTGATCTGGCCTAAAAATAACCCTTCATCCCCTTTCCTTTCCATCACACTTCATTACGCCACACGGGGGGAAAGATTCCTCCGCGCTCTTTTGCCTGTATTCAAATCTCTTTTATATCAGCTCATGTTTAAAGACTGGCCATAAATCCCATATCAGATCTTAATGACCGTAGCCGGCCGGCCGGTAATATGTCATTGTTCGCCGAAGATCACTGGGTGGAGAATAGACCTTGCCAGTCTTAGTAATTGCACACGGCGAGAGATTTATATGACCATTATGTTCTCCCTTGAGAAATAATTCAAACGCTGAATAAAGTGCGAGATCTGCCAGTTACACGTCTCCAAACTGTTACCGTCTAATGGATAATTCCTGTTCGCAGGCAAAGAAGGTGCTTCCGCCGTTCTGGAACCGGATGATCCAGCCCCTAAAACGAGATGTCAGTGATGATGTCATCATCTGGTTAGTTGTTAAAACAACCTCGTTGTCTGATGTTTCCATTTACAAATATCAAGTGGTAATAGATATATGTCTATATATTTTATTAGTGTCTGCATGTTTGAAAACAGTTTGTGAATGGAGAATTTCAGTGAATTTATATCAATTATAGATTCTCTACTGGAAGCTTTTATCACCATTATAACTGCAGAGAGTTCGACCTGACAGATAGATACACCTTCAAAAAAAAGAAGAGAATGAAATTGTAGAGCTGTTTGTTAGATTTACTGTCAAACCCTGTATTAGAAAACCGCCGGCCTCGCAGAGAGAAGTGGTTCTGGGTAACATTTGTCTGTTCTTTGATCAGTATGTGTGTTCGAGTCAAACTCAAAGCCTCACCTGGTTTCTGATATTTTCCTCAGGCGAAAAGATAACATGATTGAAAGAGCTCCACGCTGGATGTGTCAGAGTGTGTGCTCTCTGGATTTTGTTGTTCGTACTCGCCGTGTTCTCCCCGGGGACCCGGCAGGTGCAGGCACAGGCTGACGCAGGTTCCATCACCTTGGATGCGCGCGAGACCTGCCGTGCTCCAGAGACCTCGAGGAGACCACTGTGACCAGAGAGATCTGTGTTTGACAAGCTAATAAACTCTCTCAGGGTTACACGTTCGATGAGGTTATTCTTAAGAGAGGACCTGACAGTCCGTCCAAGTTGATAATAATTGTTGGAAAGACAAAAACAAGAGATTCGTTCATCATATATTCACCCGTGTGTTGTTCTAAACCTGTATATCATTCTTTTTCAGTGGAACACAAAAGAAGATATTTTGAGAAATGTTTTGTGTCCCTACAATGAAAGTCAATGGGGTTCAATATTGTTTGGTAACCAACATTCTTTAAAATATCTTTAATTGTGTTGTGCATAGTAAAATAAAACTATACAGGTTTGGAATGACATGAGGGTGAATGAATGATGAAAGTTTTTATTTTTGGCTGAACTTGAAATTAGGTGGTCTGTATACACAGACAATTGAATAGTTTGCTTCCAAAATGAGATAATTTTGTTTAAAAAAAAATCGTGTTTTTATTACGTTATCATGTTTTTATTGTGTTTTATTGTGTTATTTAGCTGTATTTTTTATTATGGCTTAAATCAAAACAAACCAACTGCAGTTTGATTCCAAATTAATTGGAATTTTTTTTTTAAAAAAGGAGTTATCTCATTTTGGGAGCAAACTCTTCAAATCGACTTTTCATCCTTATCTTCTATTTCAAAACAAAATTATAACTAAAATATTAATTTTTGCATGATAATATTCATGCAATATTGTGTGTTAACCATCACAGAAATTCTAATTTAAAGATCTAATATATGTGATATGACCTTGTGCTACACAATACGTTTTTCACAATACAATGAACATTCCACATTGCCACTGTCAAGCACTTAAACCAGAGGCCAGTTTTCCTGCCCCTTGGCCCTGAGCAGCGCTCTCTCTGTCCTTCCTCCGGTTCTTCCTCCGCCCTTCTCCACGCTCGCTGGGACTCGAGAGGGTTCACTCACCAATGACAGACGCAGTCAGATCATATCCTGCAATCAAATCCAGTTTTATTAGATCTGTCTTGCCAGGCCAGCGCTTCACTGCAAAAACATGTTTTGTTCTCTTTAACCTATTCCACCGGGGACGCAAACCAACAGTGACACTGTCATTTGCGAGAGATGCAGTAAGACTCCCTTGTGGTCCAAATGTCAGATTATACTGCGCACTACTAGTTATTCACCCTAAATATAGCTCTTCGGGCATCAGGGGCTGTCGCAGGAAATTCACAGATTCACGAGCATGGCCTTTAGTGGCGCCTGTGACACTGTCACAAACCTTAGGTTGAAGAGATGAGACCAATTGTACATTTATAAGTCTCCCTTTAAACTGAATGTTTGATGCAGGCAAAATCATTGTGGCCTTTCCTGACCACTTCCTAAAGACAACATGAGATCAAAACTGAAACCACTTAAATCTTAAATTAAATTTACATTAAAACACCAATGGACAAAAAAAGTGAATCTTTCATCAAACTTTTGTTCATCTTTCTACAAGCAACAGTATTCTAATAATTAAAAAATAATATCTAATATCAACAGTCAACAGTCAATGCACTTAATGCAATTAAGTGCATTGCATTTTTGGACACTAAACCCAGCAGTCTCCCATAAGAAAAATCACAGATTTACACATTAACATCTTATTTATTTCTCCTAGACATACTGTAAATTAGATTAAATGTAGTGCAAATGGAAACTTTTGCTTAAATCTTCAATGTCTCCGATTTTTTCTTCGGAGAAAATGAGTCAGAAATCTCATGTCTCTTAAGAGTTTCAGAAGAGATGTCAACAATGTCTCAAACTGACGTAAGATTTGTCAAGTCCGCATGAAATATTATTGAAGCTCTCAATATGAACTCAAACATTTACCCAAATCCAGATTATTTTACCTCCACAATCTACATTCATTTTACACCTCCATACTCTTCATGTGTTAATTCTCCAATGCAATTTTCCGAGAAACATTATGATCTTAGACATACACGACTGAGAACTCCATCAAATCCTCTGAGGTATAAAAAAGAGAAAGATTTTCTATGGGCTGTTATAGTTTATTCTGACCAGTGCCCATTCAGTCAAATATAGCATCTGGTCATTTTATGTATTGTATACAGAACATTAGCATTGTGTTAGTGGACTGTGCAAATGTAACGTTTTTAAGTGATAACAACACCAGATTAAAAACAAAAGAGCATCTCTTTATCAGCACAAGCAATGAAACTTGTTGTCAAATATGCAAATGTCTGCCATTGAGAACCCTAAAGGTTGTGAAAATATGGAGCAAACATCTACAGAAGAACCGTTCTAAATATCATCATTTCAACCCATTTTACTCTTCACTTGTGTTCTAACTGCAGTCTGGATCACATACTTCTGCTCTTTACCTTTGTGTCAGTTTGTTGTACACCAAAATGACATTACCGTGACAGGAAATGAGCGGCACACTATAAAGAGAGAGAGAGTGCAATGTTGGCCAAGAGAGTCAAATGGCCCCAGTGTGTTTTACTGATGGTATATCAGCTCTCATGGCCCATTTGTTTTGGGACACATCAAAAGGAGAAGTGGCTTCAGTCACAACAATGACATGTGTGAAAAGCCATCTGCTGTTCCAGATAAAGATAAGTGTTGTGCAGGTAGACCGTGGTCATTTTAATAAAGGTGAAGGTTGTGTTGTCCGTCACTGAAAGACGATCTGTCCTCATCTCATGTCTCTGTTGCTTTACAGAATACGAACGGCCGATTGTGTCGCTGTCTTCTCTTTATAAGACAAATTGTCAAAAAAAATTAAAATTAAGACAGTTAACTATACAGCAAACTATGCCAGAATGAAAACATTAAAAAGTAAGAGAGCAAGAAAAAATGTGTTCAATGCTGTAAAATGTCCAAAATTATGTGTTTTACCTGCATCTTTGCTTTGAAGATTTTATTCTTCAACAATTGCTTGATTTTTGTAGAAAAGCTTAAACATCTTTGAATTGTTTTTTTGTCTCCTAAACTTTGGAATGTGATGGATCATCAGCCTGGGACCCCATGGCCTTAATAATACCCTCTGATCCCTTAAATATCAGACAATTCTTCCTTGCAATCCTTAAAATCAATCTGAGATGTGAAGCAGAAAACACAAAATATCTATTGTTGTATACGTATTTGTGTATTTCGGTATTGTACAACGCTACACAATTCTTCCGGGTATTGATGTGTTGAACCATACAGACATGAGTGACTATCTGATGGTGAGCGGAGAGCCGCAGAGGTTCCGGCTTTGACCTTCAGCGTGAGTGGAGGGCAGAGGGGTTTTTAAAAATTTGATGACGGTTGATAATTATGTGGCAGTGTGCCTGACAGCACAAGAAATCATTACACAGACGAACAAAACAGAATAGCAACCAGGGACACACAGAAATCGATTGATGTGATCCTGGAAAGGGTTTTCCTACAGACGATGACTCATATTCCGAAGATGACAAGATGAGAGATTACACACCAAGACAACTTAACACTCATTATTTCATTATGTCTCTCCACTCAAACTGATTTTAGGGTCAAACGTAACTCTATTTTAGCTCTACGCGTACTGGTGAACAGTACAGAAACCAAGATAAAAGCATGAATGAAGCCTCGCCCCTAAAACTAACCATCACCGGGGAAATCAGATTATATGTACAAGCATGATTGTACAAATTTATAGTGTGAATTTCAAACCTAAAAAATTTGTTATGAATTACAATGAGATTGGGTTTCTACTACACATTTTTAAGGAGTCAGTTAAACTATGTATTTTCAATATTTTCTTAAAACTAATTTTTCTATCTGAAGTTATCCAAAACTAGTCTCTGTGTTTCCATACCCACTAAATAGGATTGCAATTTTTTTAATTAAATTAAACTTTTTCCAGACGTTTTTATTGTCTTTTCATATCTATAGCACAAATGACTGTAGGATTACTTACATGCCAAATAATATTATTCACGGGCCAAAGTTCATGTCATTTGGTGAATCATTACATTACATTTCAAACATTCCAACATTTACAAGTCAAACACAGACATGTCAAGTGTCTGCAATGTTTTACCAGCGACACAGTGTCTGCATTCTGTAAAGCGTTACAGAAATATTAAATATCAATATATTTTTAAATATGTTTTCCGAAATGCAACCATTACAGAATGTAGACCTGCAAACAAATCTTTATTAAGCAGATTAAATCTTGTAGTCTAAACCACTGACATCCATCTGCAGGTTCAACACAACATTGAAAAGATCACAGTACTTTATTCTGACATTCAGTTGACTATGAAATGATGTTTAGTCTAAGTCCTGCGAAGCATCTGAAGAAGACCTTTCACGATCATTAGTCCTGCCGGCGAGAGACACTTCCGACGTAGTCACGATTATCCTGAGCTGTGTGAAGAGAAAAGCTCCTCGTTTTTACGCATTATCACTAACGTGAAATAATTCAAAGCAGCGTATAGGGTTTTTCAGACATCCGACTCCATAAATAATCAAAGGCCCATTGAAACCCTCCGAGTAATTACTCGTGTTTGGTGACAGCTGAAGTCGGTAGGAAAATGACAGGCCTCCAACGGGGAGATGTAGTGTAAATTTTATGAGTGACAAAGAAGATTAGCACAACGTCTGGCTACATGTTACCCTGACCTCCACGTGGGCGAGCTGAGAGGAAGGTAAACGGGGAACTGGCGATTTGATCGACGGTCACCCTCATTAGCCGCTACATCTGTACGTATCAGCGACCGGTAACATTAGCCTATTTACTTTACTTTTTGTTTTGAAATTTTAATCCGTCTGAGATGTCAAAACGCCAAGGTCTTCTTTTATAAATATTCAGTGACTTTTAAAGAGCTGAATAATTTCATACGTAGTGGCCGCGATTACATCAAATTCTGAGGCCAATGCTAGAAACATGCAACACTTTTCAAACACAACTCAAGACGTAAAGACAACGTGAGCCTCATGTGTAAATGACACTGGGTGCGATTAAATGCATATTCTTCCTCCAATTATGCCTAATACGCTGATATTAAGTAGATCATGAAAACGCGTAAAACATTTTTCTTTTATTGGGGAACGCTCATAAACGGTGTAAGCAAAACCCAATCGGGTTCCAAGGCATTGAGAATCGAGAGTAGATTGCAAAGGTTGGAATCGATTCCAATAAAGCAGTGGCTTTCAAACATTTTTTGCTTAAGTACCTCTCCTAACTTGCATTATTTCGCACCCAGACACAGCTCCTGGTTCCAGGGTTTCAAAAAATAACTCTTATAAATTGAAATGCGTTTTAAATGTATGAATTAAACTTTTTATGCACATTTGTGTAGTCCTCATTTCATATAACAATACTATTATCATAATTTATTGACTTATTGATTTTCATTATTTAATCCTAAATATCAGTTTCTCTCAGGTACCCACTGCAGTACACCAAAGTACCCCTGGGGGTACCCGTACCCCCATTTGGGAACCACTGCAATAAAGGAATCAGCTCTTCTTTGAGAGCCTTCATAAGCACAAGCCCCGCCCCATAGCTGATGTCATTGGACAAATAAATCACAACAGGTTCTTGTCTGAACAGTACAGACTTCAGTAAAAAATGATGGATGACATAAAATATTCTGCATCCAAAAGTAAAAGCTTTGTTTGCACAAACATTGCAGATATAATTACATGTATCCACACATTTAACAAATCATATTAGTATGTTTGCTTTTCATACGGACTGTAAACGGACAGTCTTCTCTCTCTCTTTGGATGAGCTCAGAAAGTGAGTGAAGAGAATTACATATATATAAAGCACAGTCTCACAACATATTTCCTTGGACGTCTGTTTAAAACTGTTAACTAACTTTTTCAACACCTGTCTGCACTACTAGCATTTAACAGTAATATTAATATGCACAGTATTCTTACATATTTTGAACACAATTTACTGATTATCTGTCTATCTATAATCCTAAAAAAAAATGTGTACACTGCTGTATAACTTTAAAAATAGCTCTTTGACTTGTGCTTTATTTTAGAAAACAGCTAGTAAATTAGATTATTAATGATATTATTAATGACACATTGGAATTCCAGGGCAAGATCGACATATTTGGTTAAGGTTTTTGTTATAGAAACAATAAACAATTAATAAATGTAAAAAGTGACAGCTTAGAAGATTGTATTTCATTAAAAGTGTGTATATTTTTAATTAATAATTAAAAAACTGTAGTAAAACAGGGAATTGGGTAGGATTCGAAAACAACAGCTGGGAATGGATTCTTGGAATGGATTCTTTCGATTCACAAACCAGTAATTGGAATCGACACCAAAAAAAATCTAAATTTCTATTTACCAAAATCTTGTTTGTCCGCATGTCTGACAGCCTAATAGTAAAAGAATTCGAAAGTAACAGTAAAACGGAGCGGAAGTAACAGTAAAATACTCAATACTGAAAAAAAGTCGAATCTCGAAACATGCAGTTGATGTTGAAACGTCAAAACGAATACTAATTGTTGCATATGCAGGTAGTGGGGACATGAGAATAGATTAAAAAACACCGCTTCTGACCGTTTTCCCGCTGCATTTTTAATCACTAAACAAACTATCGACAGTGACGTCACTGCACGCTTGAAACCCGGCAACTCTCAGCTTGTTGGTTTATTATGTAAATACATGAAAATAGGTTTCTTTGAAGTCAGATTTTTGATAAATATCCGTTTATGTTGTGCATGTAAACGCACACACTGACAAAGTCATCTCGAAACATCCTTGCTGGAGCGTAATAGCTATTCTGCTCCGACATCCACTCCTTTCAAAAAGCTATTCAGCTAGCCAGGTTTCCGCGCGCGTTCTCGCCCAGCCTCCTGACTCAAGTGCCACCGACACTCCTTTGTGCTGCTTCTCCAAAGAAAGCTTTTGTTGGCGCTGTAATTACAGGGGTTTCTCCTCAACCGTACTTCTGCTTTTTTGGTGGTAAAGCACGTGCGCGCTCACCACACATCGAAGCCTCGAGGCCGCCGCTGCGGTCACAGGGTTGATGACAACATCAAGAACATGAGGTAGGACGGGGACAACTCCCGATGTGCCTTCCCTTCCAGACACGTTCTGCAAACACGGACCGTGATCCGCACAGGGGTGGTGTGAGGAATCTCCCGGGCCGTTACGCGACACATCCTGCTGCTCCGACAGGCTTTTCGTCAGCTTGCGTCTCGTCTTGTCAAGTGTCTGACAATCTGATTTAATCAACATCCGGTCGAATTAGATCGCTCTCAAAAGTGTGCCTGATACGCTGTGTCCCTCGCTTGTCAAAGACCAACTCATTTATTTATCACACCCATAATCCCACAGAGACGCCTTGTAATCCCTCACAAAAACAGTAGAGCTATCTATCCCTTTGAACTTGATTCCATACAGGACAAGATGGGTAAAGTCTTGTTAACATGACAAATAAAAGCGTCTTACGGTTCTTTTCAAGAATCTTTGACATGACCACACGATAAATTGACACGGTTGAATATTAACAGGTTGAAATGAACCGCAGAGGTTTACTGAAGTGATGGACATGAAATATTGATTTGTGTTGGAAATAATTTTATTATGTCACATGAAGGACCCTCCAGAAATACATGAAACATACAGTATTAAACCAGAACTAAAACAGATACAGTAATGAATAAAGATACACAAATCAGAGATTTAATCAAAAGTATGTATGATACTTGTCATACGCCAATATTCTGTTTCATATGCCCTTGTGAATGCAGATGTGACAATAAGACAGATTCAAACACACCGACATGAATGCAGTGCGGCCTTTTGAAAAGCTAAAGCAAGATGAAATCTCGCACACCGAGAGATACGGACATTTTGAAAGGGATTGGAAAGATGCTATTCATTTCAAAAGTGTTTTTTCATTGCCGACGGCAAATCAACTAAATGGATGTCAGTCATTTCATTCGGAGCGGCGCGCAGAACGCCTTTCACCCATGCCTGCGATTGTGTTTCTCTGTTTCATTCATTTATCTGCAGTTTGCAATATGAGAAAATACAATGACGCGCAACCCTCGGATGTACACAATTTATGGAAGCGTATGGGGTTTTTCATAATAAACCGATTGGTCTGGGAATAGGAATGGATCGTTTTAGAAGCAATGGGGCAGATCTGTCCTGTATGTTGCATGGTCCAATAGGCCACTTTGAGAATTAAATGTCAAATTCTTAATGCTTCCATTAGAACGCTGAAATATATTTCGTCTGCGTGTTTTAATGTGGTTCGCGTAGATCTAGGAACACCGAAGATGCTCTGTGTGTTCGGCCACCTGCGAAGAAACAACACGAAATAAAATAAGCAAAATAATGATGGAATCAGAGTTTCGTGGAACAGAACGGTTTGAGAGAAACAGAAAAGCATTCAAGGTGGAAAAGAAGCATGCAGCGCATAAATTATGTGAAGGATGTGTGTGTGGCCGAAAGGCGAGGAGAAGGACTTAGATTGAGATATCCACTTCCAGCTCACTGGTTTGATATTTCCATCACGGACATCGAAGGAGACCCTGACAGTTGGGCTGTTGGAAGCCAGCTGTTTTCATGCTTTGAGAATTCCAGAATGTGCAGCCAAGTTGAAGGATTGTTAGGAGATTATTAAGCAAAGTGACATGCGGAAAACCCGAATACGGTGATGGAAGAGTTTCAGCGTTCTCTCGGCCCACGTGCAGTAGATTTTCGGCGACCAGTCAGCCGTGATAAGACTTTCAGCATCATTGCTGTGGTAACGTTCATTTCATGTTAATCATGCAACGTTAACCAAAATCAGACATATCAAAGGATATACAGTAAATGTGCATAAAAATGTTGTTAACTGGCACCCATTCACTTGCGCTAGTTTTGTGTCCATATAATAGATGTGAATGCATGCCGGTGTTGTTCGGTTACCAGCTTTCTTCAAAATATCTTCTTTTGTGTTGTGCAGATGAAAGAAGATCCTAGGCCTAAAGGTTTGAAATGACAAGAGGGTGAGAAATGATCAGAGAATGTTAATTTTTCGGATGAACTAACACTTTAAGACAGATCTTATTCGATTCCCACACGTACTGTTAAAACAATTTTTAAGCTTAAAAGCATGTGCCATATGTGCAAATGTAAACAAATGGATCCAGATGTAATGAAGCAGCAGCATCACAAGTATATTAGATGAAAAACATTATATGCACATACACGTTTATAATTTATGGACAGTCTCTTTCAGAAAAATATTTGATTCATATTATATATATTATAATATGATATTGCAAGGCATTGATGTTCCCGGCTATTTGATATTTTGAGATCCAAATGAGAGAGTTATGACCTTTATCAACAAATTACAAATCTCGCACAAAGATTGCATCAAACAATTTGGGATATATCTCCCAAATTGTATAGATTACTTTTTCTTGGCACTACAGTATCCGTTTGCATTTAATTTCGATAAATTCTGCTTCTACAACATTGTATTTCAATTGTATTTATATTGCACACTGTTGCATTGTTTCAAAACGACATTACATGCAAAAGCCAAAACACAGAAATAAAAAATATATATTTATAGAAAACACACATGTATGGATCATATACATACAGTAGAACACATATTCAGAAACGCTTTTTGTGTGTGTAAGGTGTAACATGTCAAAAGCTGTTTAATGCGTGCCTAAAATGTTAAAAAAGGATCATGCCTAATCTACATTAGATATGTAATGTTTTGCTTAATCTCAGGGTGTGTCTTACATAACTGTCTGCTTTACACCACTACTGGTTGAACTGGTCAACCTGATGGACAAAATGAAACACAGGAATTTATAAATGAGTCATCATTATTCACAGACAAACCTTAAGCAAACATCACATCTTTTCAGCATTTCAGATCAGTTTTAGACATTTATGAAGCATGTCTGTCATTTCTCGGTGATCAGTGCATCATTTAAATAAATGATCTCCAAGCGCTCATGTATGAATCATGTGTGCAGTGGGCATTGCATGTTTGGGCTTTGATATTTACGAGTGATTGCACTGATAGACTGACAGCTGCCGCCGCACAGCTGACAGATCTCCAACACACTTCTGTGAAGCCATGAAAATAAATCATCGTGCATGTGGCGATGCAATACCAAAACAATGCCAAAAAGCAGTCATCTCTTGCAATGTAAGCCTTTATCGACATGCACCAAAAAGGCCTTTATTTATCCTTTGAAAGCGATAGGCAAACTGTGCCGCTCCCCCTCGGCTGACCTCAGAAAACGAGAGGGCACGCATAACCACACGCAATGTATCGGACGCTCTTTAATAACTCTTCTCGTCACCTTCCTCGCCGACATAAAAACAATATCTGTTCAGAGGACGCTTGCATTTATCTCCAAACGAGACCACGCACCCCCACCACACATCAAGTCACTTTGAAAAGGAAAATAAAAGCTTTAGGAAGAAACGTGACCTGCAGCGCCGCGCAGTCGTCTAAAACGCATTAGCTGTATGCTTTGTTTACCCGTGTGTGCGTTTATGAATCCCGAGAGTGCGGCAGCCTGTGCCTAACTCACCCTCAGGGTCTGCGAGTATTTTTCACAACAAAATGAAATTTTATGGCATGCGAGATTAGCCGACTAATGCAAGGTCAAAAATAATAGAATCAATAGGTAGGTCTGACCATGTTAACATTTACAGAAAATTACAGGCTGAAAAGCGCTGTCGAAAACAGAACGGAACGAGTCTCGGCAGAATTCATATTGATGCCTTTTCATTATTTCTCATAATTTGACTTTTTTGTGCACTGTGGCGGTCAGCGACTGTGGTTTATCACCCCGTGTGTATGTGTGTAAAAGAGTTAAATGTGCGGTCGGGTCAATGTACTGCTGTCAGCTTCCAACGACGGCCAATCAGATCGCATCGTCTTAATTGATCAATGACACTAACGCTGTTAAAGAGGATCACATGACCTAAATCTATGAGCTGCACTGATGCTTTCCAAACCTGAGCCACGCTTACAATAAAACCAACAGATGCTGACAAGCTTGATAACAAAATGTCAAGATGGCGAGAAAAGGAGAAAAAACTCACTGAATAAAAAAGCTTGAATTTATTAAGCTGTTCTGTTCCCTAAAAATTCCCATTAAGAGAAACATTTTTCAAAAGACTTTCTTTGATCCCGACTTAAAGTGACTGTTCACCAAAAAAGGAAAATTCTCTTATTATGTACTCACCTTCGGGATGTTTCAAATTAAAAATGTCTTTGTTCTGATGAACACAGAGAAATATATTTGGAAGAATGCTTATAATCAAACATATCTCACCCCACCTGACTCCCATAGTGAGAAAAATGACTTTAGAATATTTTTGGTTCTGCTGAAGACAAAGAAGATATTTCGAAGAATGTAGGTCATCAAACAGTTCATGGGCACGTTTGACTACCATTGTATTTTTTCCTTCAATGATAGTCAATAGGGGGCGAGATTTGTTTGGTTATAAGCATTCTTCCAAATATCTCTCTCTGTGTTCATCAAAACAAAGACATTTATGCAGATTTGAAACAACTCGAACGTGAGTAAATGATGACAGAATTTTCATTTTTGTGTGAATTGTCCCTTTAAGATATAACTATTGTAACAAACTGTACACTTGACAAAGCGTCGCTGGATCAACCAATGACATAAGTTTGGGTTTGACGACCTGACCAGAGGGTTCTTAAACCTGTTAAGAAGCAAACAAAATGATTGCTTATATTCTATCAAAACTATTTCGAGACACTCGTAGAAGTAGATCTTTTAAAAATGACAGCACACATTTTAAATACTGCGAACAGGTCACAAGAGCTTCAAAATTGTGTTTGTACAAGAATTACATCCAAGTACCGGGAAGCATTAGAGTCAAGCAGAACCAACCCGAACAAGCCATCGTACAAGCCGTCGACGGGTGAGCGTGGCAGTCAATGCATCTGTGCGCATCCGTTGTCATTTTCCCCCTGAAATGAAAATAACAGTTATGAATGAGCTCCTCTTGGCTGCCATTGTTCCATCAAGTGTTTTTATTGCTGTCATTATAGTTTAACATCGCACTGTTAATTCTGTTAATTAAAAAGCTGATTGCTTTTGCCAGTCTGTGATCTCCATTTGGTGAGTCCATATGGTAGAAGATTACTTGTTGTAAATTTCAATGAAGTCGTATCAGAGACTGGATACATATAATCAAGCAGTACAAGTCCTGAAATTAAGTCTATAAAACCTCAATTATATATTCGCTCGCATTCGTTTGTATACCTCCATTTCGCCTAATATCTAACGCTTGTGCCGGGATGCCAATTTAGGGAGGACGTGAGGCTTAATGATAACTCGTGTACCTGCTGTAGCCCTTCAGTGCGTGACGTTCATGATATAATTGCGCAGTGGTGTTATATATATATACTATATGCCGGTGTGCCGTGTTAGTAAGCAAGGCAATGGCACAGGCAAAGCCTCGTAGTGCACGACATTGAATTCTGCGAAGCATCAAATAATCGTGGACACAAAACAATCAGGTTCTGTATTCAAAGCAGTCCAAGCAGCAGAGCAGCATTTGTAGTAAAGTTGGACGTTGAAGTTTAAGTATAATCAATAAATAAACGGAATAATGGAAAGTGTATCAAGGGTATTATAGTTGACCAAAACTAAAACTATTAAAGCATTTTTGTTATTTGAAATCAAATCAAATATTTGAAATATTATTTTAAAAAGCAATTTAAAACATGAATTACATATTGACAGTATATTTAATTACATAAATATATTAAATCAAACAATTAAATAATACAATGACAAAAAAACATCACAAAATAGTATATTTAAAAAAAAATAGAAAAAAAAATAAGATTAAATAAAATTAAATAAAATAAAACTATTAAAGCATTCTGATTATTGAAAGCAAACGAAATATCAGAAATATTTAAAAGAAATCCAAGCATATAACAATAATTTAAACATTACATTAAAACAACATTCATACAAACACTTAAAATATAAAATAAAAGCTTGTTTAAAATACAAATATAAAAATGAATGAAATACAAATGTATTCAAATGAAATAAAAAACTGAAAACAAAACTATAATTAAATATATATTTCAGAGATCAGATAAAATGGACACAGCAAAATTAGCATCTTGTTTTCGACCAGCTACAGAAAACAAGCCCACTGTTTGGAATTCACCCGTCAGCAAAACAAGAATCCCCCTTTTGCCACAAAGCACACTCATGAATCACAATGACACAAAGGCTGATGGTCTCTGATAGGGTGTTTTTATTGGTGCCCAGTGGCTCTATAGGAGACCTTGTGTGACTGCTTGCATATGCTACCCGCATCTCATAAGAATCCCATAAACGAACTAACTCTGGAGGCATATCCAACCAGCGATTTGCAAAGAGAAGCCACCAGGGGATCGCTGTTCCACAATTAAATCCTTCACAAACGCTCTTTCAGCAGGCTGGATCACATGCAGGATCCCGCAGCGAGCGCTAGCAACGTGGCCGGCTAACAAAGAGCGACTGCTGCACGAGACGGCTGCGCAGCTCCAAGGTGACTTATCAAGTGCGTTTAGGATGGACAGAAAGAGTGCATGTCCACCTGGAAAACTCTGACAGCGGAGCTTCTTATTTAAAACATGTGTACACGTGTGCATTAGAGTTATGCAAAATTTACCGCCTTGCGCTTCCCATGAGGCCTCCCGCGCGGAACGTTCCAGAGCGGCGCGCTGGGCTGATGGGAACTAGGTCTAACCTGAAAAAAGCAGCACATCTCATGTCAGTGGAACTCATTGTGCTCTGACGGTGATGAGCAGGAGAGAAGGAGGTTTGTTATGCAAGCCTGGGCTACTGTTTCATCTAAATCGGACATCTCTTGGCCACGGGCGTTTTAGAGCAGTAGGGTGTCAAATAACACGTTTGGGAGTGACGCTCCATTCTTGACAATGACAATAGGAAGGTAGACGTGGAAGTGAATCATGAAGAAGCGTCTAGGCCATAACTCACCTTAAATGATATAAAAATGTTCAAAAGTTGATCTCTCACAGCTCAAAATATTTGAGTGCTCATTAGAGATCCACCGATAGAACGGTCGGTATCAGTCGATTAAAGCACTTTTTCACACTATCTAATGGTAGTTTAAAGTGGTCATATGACGCGGCTACAACAAATATTATTGTTTGTTTTAGATGTAACAATGTGTATACACAATTTAAGGTTCAAAAGCGCTGTATGTTCCACATACCATGCATGTTTTTATCTCCTCTTTGCCCCGCCTCTCTGAAACGCGCTGCTTTTTTTACAAAGCTCATCGCTCTGAAAAGCAAGGTGTGCTATGATTGGCCAGTTAAACGGTGCGTAGTGATTGGTGGAATACTCCAAGCATGTGACGGAAATGTAACACCTCTTACCATTTGTCGAACATTAAGTTCCAAAGCATCAGAACTGACAGGTACGCCCGCCTTACTTGCTTATACATTTGGGCAGTCTAAGTCAAATCATACCACCAAGTGATGTAGATTTGTGGGGGTGTGATTACAGGAGGCGTTTCAGGCAGGTCTGAGTGAGCATTCGCGTTTAGATAGAATGCATCTTTTGTTCCGACACCAATTTTTGCAATTTTAGGTGTCTAATACATGCATGGGCAACTTATAACACACCAAAGACAAAAAAAAACATGTTTTCGCGCCATACGACCCCTTTAAAAACAGCCAATGATCAGGGCTGAGATATCCTGTCAATCAAAAAAGGACAGGAAAATGGATTGAATTTGTTAAGAAATGTTACAATTTTGATGTTTGATATTAATAATCATTATATGAATTAGTAACATTCAGAAAGTTTAGAAATATTCATTTAAGAATTTGTATCAGAAGAAATTTTGTGTCTGTGCATCTGTAGTTCTCATTAAGTTTTAATTTAAGTACATTTACATTTACATTTACATTTTTAGGCATTTGGCAGACGCTTTTATCCAAAGCGACTTTCATTGCTTTATCCTATACATTTTACATAGTTGCAATCCCCTGGGATCGAACCCACAACCTTACGTTGTTAACGCAATGCTCTTACCACTGAGCTACAGGAAAGCTCAATTAAGTCTTTAAATGCTTCTCCTAAAATTGCTTAAGGAATAAAAACAGAAAGAACAGACATGAGTATGAAGGTGTGAAATAAAGTTTATTGTTGAGATATAATATATAAAGAGTTCATATTGAGATCTTCAATAATATAGATTTTTGATCATAGACTTGACAAATCTGAGCTCAGTTTGAGAGATTGTTGACATCTCTTTAAAACTCTAACGGAGACATTTGTGAGAGTTCTGCCTCTTTTTTCCCCGGAGAAATGAATGAGACACAGAAATTTCTCCATTTAATCTCATTAATGTCCAGGATAAGTAAATATTGTCTTCTGATTGGTTGTGAACCCGTTTGCATGTGAAATGAGTAACAACACTTGTTTTCCATGACATGTCCCCTTTAAATGACAAGTTTCAGCATATGGCTTGCATTGAAAATTAATTTAACAGCCAATTAATTGACTAAGCATCTGCACACTCCGGTCATGTGACAGCTGTGACAAGCATCTGATGACAGCTTTATTCTGGGAATTCTGCTGCGCTGCACCATTTATCTTTGAGAAACGTTCGTAAATACCAATGCATCTCAGCTCCTCTCTCTCCCGCGTAGCCATAACAGGGTGTGAACCGGGCTTCTTATCCCTCTGATGACAAACAATGAAGATGTTCTGATCTCAAACCCTGACCCTCTGTACCCAGAAGCTCCAGACCACCACACCTCTCGTCTCCAGCAGGAGAACACTGTCACGTCGAGGCCGTCCTACACAGAAAGGCGTTTGACCCAGGAGAGAGATGACTGACCTACTTTATGTGACTCCTCTCATTTCTGCAGGAAGAGAGCTCAGAAGGACATCAGACTTGCCTGCGCTCTCATTCTTCAGCTTAACGTCTGCTTTCCAGGGATTTGTTAACTTGGAAGACTGCAGTACAAGACCTAATGAGGTTCTGCCTTGCGTGACAACGTTCGGACAGGACAGGCCAGGCCGCTATCTTAGGCAGCTGGTTATTTGGGGAGAACTGAAGATTAGCAGAAGTATGTGAATGACAAACTTCTCAAATGATGTCAGCATTTTCTGAGGGTTTAAGGGATGGTTCGCCCAAAAATGATTTATACATCCTCATGTCATTTCAAACCTGTTTGACTCTCATTCTTCTGCCGATATTTTGAAGAACATTGATAACCTAACAACATTGGTCCTTATCGATAAGGGAGTTTTGGTTTACGGCGGTATTTCAATAAATCATTTCAAAATACAGTTTTCTCTCAAACAAAAAACTCTCTGGACAGTTTTTTCTATTTAAATTTGTACTTTTATTTAGATTCCTTTTTAATTTCAGATTTCTATTTCTATCTAGATTTCATGTTTAATTTAGATTCCTATTGGTATTTTCATCATATCTTTTTTGCATTTACTTTTATTTTGAGATGTATATTACCTACCTTCTATTATGTTTATTCTTGCAGTCTAAGAAAAGCTGACCAGACCCACATTTCACTGCAAGTTGTATCCTGCGTATAACTGTGTATGTGACATCAACAAACTGAATAAACCTGACGTGATGTGTTGACAGGATTTCATTTTAAATGAAACACAAGGGTTGATGGGATCGAACAAACACACAATGAACACGTGAAAGACACGAGGGCGAGTAAATAATGACAGAAGTTTCATTTAAGTGAACTGCTCCTTTAGGAGTCTGTGGGCGGCTGCCGGGGTGTTGCTATCCGATTCATAAGGTGTTCTTTGGTTACTGGCCAAGTTTAAAGAGCCCATTAAAAAAAAACAAAGTTTAGAGGGACATGTTCACCCAATATGAAAATTCTGAAGTTGTTGTTCCAAATCTGTATGAATTTCTTTGTTCTGATGAACACAAAAGAAGATATTTTGTCTAACCAACGTTATATGAATCAAAAGCTGAAGATAAGTTGACCTAAAAGCATCAAAGTTTTTTAAATTGAGACTGGACTCTTTTTATTTTCTGGTGCATGTGTTTGGTGGTAATGGTTTGAAATTTGGAGAAAACATCAACAGCAAAATCTCACCCCACACACGCCTGTCTTCACAGGTCTTTGAATGGTTTGACAACACTCAAGCGTCTGTGCCAGCCAATGTTCTCATGGCAAAGGAATGCCACGGTTTATGGAATAAAGACAGACACCCTGCACTTTCTGACGTACGGTATCACTTCACTCTCCTCCTCTTGTTTTGACACCTATCAGTTCAGGACCGAGCACCAGACAGTCTCTCCATGGCGTGAGAATCCCAGACAACTGATCTCTGGCCAAGTATAAAGGTGAGACCAGCATTCAACAGGTAAATATTTAAAGTAATTTGTCATTAAATTAAAAAACAATTGTGAGAATCAGACACCATGACTCCTGTCATTATAATGCACCAATTTGACACGAACGGGTGGATTCGAGAGATTCTGACTGTGATTCCGGGTGTGTCGCAGACTCGCAGTCTTCATCAAGTATTAACTTAATTACTTTGAATTAGTGATCAAATTGCTAATGAATTCTGAGAATTATTGGAACACGTTTTACCGTTGTTGGTTTCAAAACAGATTCTCAAAGGATCACTTTGGGTTTAAAACAGCTTTAACACTGAATGCAGTATCTTAGGAACGCTGTAGATAACGAATGCAAATCGTTCCGATTCGTCTGTGTAAAATGATCAAACAGACAGAAAATGAACTTTCAACGTTGGTCAAGCAAGCAATTGTGTGAAAGACTTTAATTGGGTTGCGTGTCCCATCCTCAACATCCATTAAACGTGAAGTTTCTTTAACTGAATCTACAGCAAAAAAGTGACCATTCAAATCAACAAAAGTTGCATTGTAAATTTAATGTGAAGAGGAAACTATAGACCACTTTGGATGATGTAAACAACGCTATATTTCATAAGAACTTCCTGTTTCAGTTCTTTAACATTGCAAAAACATTTGAACAAAATACAACCAACAGAATATTTATAACCGATTTACAATGTTAGACAAATATCTTTAAGATTTAATTAAGATAAAAAAGAAGTAAATAAAAACCGGGACCCTAAGGGCTTCTGGACCAGTGTTTACATCTTGTGAAGTGGTCTATAACCCACACACGACGATTTTAGAAGACTTGAAAATGAGTTTAATTTTGGGTAACCCAAGCCCTCGTCTGCCCGTGTGGCGTGTGCCGTATCGCTTTCCACACATCTTTCAGTGTTCACAACATTCCAGCTTTACACACAAAAGCGAAACCAACCTAATCTCCCCCGATTCCCTCCTACAATGCAATGAATACTCCTTTACTTAAACACATCAACGGCTCTTATGAAGCCTCTACAATTTGATGCAATTTCACTTTTTAATTAAGCTGCGCCGTGTCGTAAATCACGAATCAGCATAATTAACAAAATAACAGAGGCCGATAATGTACGGGCTCGCCTTAAATCTCCAAAGGTCCCGTCGCTGGGCAGTAATAAAGAGGGAATAATGGTGTGGCTGCTTGATATTTTGGTGCTGGGGAGTCGTGGGGAAATAACACCTTTAACAGCACACCGCTCTTAATTTGTAGAGGCCGCCTTGCGTTGCTCTTCTCGGGAGGCAGGTCGTTCATCATTCAGGCGGCCGTTATTTTTAATGAGTCTGTTATCATTCATTTTAGGGTATCCCACCTTTCCATGACACGGATAGTATTTCTTTTATATAGGACAGAGGATTTATGCCGCCCTCTCTCTCTCTCTATCCGCATTGCTCTCGTCAGCCTCTCGCTTTATTTCTTTTCATCTCTCTTTCTTTCACTAACTCTCTCTCTCTCTTTCTCTCTCTGGACAGGAAGCCGTCATGCTGGTCTTCCTGATGGCACTTTCAGGGGTCGGGAATTGAGAGTCAGTGCTTATTCAGGGGGTTTTAAAAGACTTGTGGACATTCTTTCCTTCAACATGATCCATAACATCACTGGCAGCTGACTGTAGGTGGTTTGCAGCGGCACGTTTGCAGGTGTGGTTATTTCAGGGCTAAATGCTATAACTCATCTCTTGATGTGGCCTCGCATCAAGTTTGTGTCGGGTTATGACAAGACATGACACGTTTTGACAGTTTATGACAACATGTCGGCACACACATCTTATTCTCTGCTTGTTAACCAGCGCTAACTAGCGTTTTCACTCAACGCTGGTGGTGTACATGATGACGAGATTTGTTTTTTCTTGCTTTTATTAATAGTCTTGTTTTTAAACCAACTCATACTAGGCCATTACATATCACTTAAGAGGGATAGATCACTAAAAAATGAAATTTATTTCATGATTTACTCATCCTCATGTCCAGTGTTGGTTACTCTGAAAAAGTAATTACTAGTTACTTATTACATATTCAATACTGTTATTAGGTTACAGTACAAAGTTCTCTCTCCAAAAGGTATTTAATAACATATTACGAATTACCTTCTATATCCTACAACAACATTGATTTAGTGATTCAAGGATAGACATGAAACAGCTCTTTTAATTCATTCAAATCAATAATATAAAACTACATAAAATGTTCTTATTAACTGACCAAAGTGTAACAAATGTGAGAAAAAAAAGTAGTCCTTGAATTTTGTTGTCAATTCCACTATTGTATATATTACACAGTATTAAGTTCAATTACATCAGAAGAAACTGTAAAACAATTACAGAAAAAATGAGAGTAATACCTCACTTGACATTTTCAAAGGAAAAGTAATTAAATTACAGTAACTAATTACTTTGTTACTATTTACACCTAAAACTGCTCATGTTTTTCCAAACCATCTATATGACTCTCTTTTATGAACAAGAGATCCGTTTAGCAATGATGTTTGGTTACTGACGTTCTTCATAATATCTTTTGCGTTCTGCAAAAGAAAAAAATTCCTACACGTTTGCAATGAAAACAAAGTGAGTAAAAGATTCAAGTTTTTTGGGTTGAATGCAAAAAAAGCATCCTAATAAAACACCCAAAAGTGTGTTTCAAAAGAAAAAAAACTACTTTTCATACTTTTCTCTCATTTGTAAAACCACGTTTTACACAATCTGTCATTTGACTTATGCTCTCAAGAGTGAAAAACACTCAGCCTGTGTCACTTCACCACAATGTTGTCCTGCAAAACAATAGAATCCATTTAGCCAAAAATGTTTCTATGTTTATCTTTTCATCTTGGTTTTAACACGATACCTTAGTGCAAATATTGATTTTTCTCCAAAACACCCCGAAGACGGAAGCCAATGCCTTCTCTGTGTAATAATGCGAGTTTATTGTTCAATGCAGTACGAGGATATGTCAACAGTCAAAAATGTAAGCAGGAACAATGGAATGTCTGTTTAATGTGAGACGTGTGGGTGGCGTGTCAGGATTGTTCCTTTGATTTATGAGGTTCCTGTGCTTTTTACAGTAAGGCTCTGCGCAATATGTCCTGAGCGCTACATCCTGTTGGGAGCGGTGACCGACATGTGTTCCTGTGTTGGAATGGTGTGGCATTCGTCTCTGGCCAGAATCTCCATGGTGCTTATCACCGCCATATGGGATACTGGCACGGAAAGACAGTGCGGCAAAACGGTAATGAACACGCAGGGCTGCATCACACCACTGCAGATTTCAGATTAAGAAGTCAAATATTTAAACATAGTCGCAGTAGAAAGTATTTGGACATTTAGGCCACTTGTAAAGACATGTGGTTTTGGAAAATATAAAAGATACAGTAGTGGCCAAAGACGATGTCCAACTTTGTAAACTGAAGTCTTTTACTGATTCAACATGTAAACGAAGCGTTTTAGTTGCGTAGTTTAGCTTGGAGAATAAACTGAGGTTCAGTTGTGGCCCAACTTTGTCCTATAAAGGCCTTAAAGGTTTAATGTTTTGTATCATTCGCCTCATATTTTTTTAGTTTTATATAACCTGATGAGGCATTCAAAGCAAATATTGTACAAATGTGTCTTTCCATCACTTTAAATGTTGTAAAATTATTTGAACAAACTAAAGAATAAACACAGTTTTAAGCAAAGAAAATAAAAAGTTAAAGAACAAAAGGTACAAGATTTTTTTTACAAATGTCTAAAAAATTAGACACTTGTACACTTTATGCATCCTAACAATCCATGTAATTTATTCGGTTTAAAAAAAAAGTTTTAGTGACTTAGGTATCCACAAGTTGCTGAAATGTATTTCGGGCCTGTTTTATACAACCTTGCACATTTACTTAAAACAGCGGACGACTAATAAGATACATGTCCGCTGTGGGTAGCTGCACACGCCGCGCTCTGTAACACCATGCTGTGCACGCATGCCAACACGCCCACTCGTGCCCCATGCTCGCAATTCCATCAACACACACCTCCGCATGCCCGTGTGCCCATATAACCACAGCCAAGCCCACACGCAGTTTTTGGCCCGAGATTCGCAGAGACAGGGACGGCCTTTCCAAGCTTCGACAGCAAGTTTCACAAATCTTGACGTGGGAGATCATCGCAGATAAACCCACAAAGATGGCATTCGTGTTTAAAAACAGTGGCGATGCAGCCATATGTCACATTTGCGCAGCTGCCACGGGTTGCGAGTACGCCGTTACGGTCCAGATATCAAGCCTGATATACATTGCGACTACACAGTCCCCAGACAGGCAGACCCTTCATCTAAAGTTATTGCCACGCCGCCTGGGGTAATACATCACGAATTCTGTAAGGACAATGCTAAGAAGCGCAATCTGAGGACAAATGTATCATAGTTGCACAGTGAGCATTTTGTTACAAATAATGTTGTCATCAATTTTCATCTTTTGTTTAAACATATTAGTCTTTTGGACAAGATAGGTCATATTTCAGCAGTTTGATAAATTCTCCCTTCTTGCCTTTTCACAGAATGTGCACTTAATTAATTACACAACCTTTAATTGGACAGATTATTCCTAATGGTTGCGCGATGCTAAATGTACAAACTCGGAGAAGGCTCAGGAGTCATTATTTTAATGCCAGATTCTCAGCTAGTCGTAATCAGTATATTTCAAATAATTAATCAGCTTCACGTCGCGAGAAACGTTCGACCTAAAACAGACAAATTGCGCTCTCGTTTGCCGGGGTTATTTTTTTCATACATCCCAAATACCGTCTGTAATATCGCAGATGCTGGGCTTTTTAAGGGCGAGAGTGTTTTTTTCGTCATTTTATGATATCTGCAGGCATTTGGGTGTTTAATTAGGGCGGTAATGTCCGGTGATGTACGTGATGGATTTTTACGGAAGCCGGTTTTAACTATCGGAGGCAATATCATAAATCACAACCTTGGCTGTTATGCTCGTGTGAGTTTGTTTAATTAGGATGTCCGCCGAGAGATTCAGGGTGTTGCTGGGTTTGCACAAGGAATGCCAGTTATACAAACACAACAGAGATTTCATTGTGCTCCGCGCCGTACCGACGATAAACAACGCAAAACTAATAAGTTATTTGCGAGCTGATAATCAGAAAGGATCACGTGGGTCTCCGGTCTTAGTCAGCCCTATCTCTAAATGATTTTGGTCTTTGGCAGTTCAAATTACACTCTGTAATTTCGCTTCCCCTTGGAGGACCAAATATGAGCTCTGTGCCAAAACATAGTAAGCTGCCTTGTTGACTACGTAAGCCCATGCCTACAAGTCACTGTTTGGATATGCATTGCAAATAAAGTCCTGCACATAAAACAAACAAAAAACTAATTTTAATAAAGCTTTATAGACATGATACTCAAAGCATATACTTCACACATATAGCACTGCATTACTTCTAGAAGTCTGATCGCTGTGTATAATCTTATCGCTGTGCATTCTGGGATTGCTGGGATTCTCCTGAAGGATACATGCAATGCTGCCTGAACTTAATTAAGTTGAGTACCGTTTGAAAAAAAATCAGGAGCGCGGTGCATCGGTATACACAGCCTACGCAGGGTGCTCGGTAGGTTTTGGAGCACAGCAAAAATATAGTCTTATTCCAACTAATTCACTCATTACATCACATCGGAATACCATTTACAATGTGGAAAATATCATGGCAGATACAAAAAGAGAACACTCCACTGGGGTTAAAATTTAGGGGCTATCAATGTTTAACGCGCGCAGCTGGATGGAAGCTGGTAAGTGTGGTGAGGTGTGGTACCGGGGGCACGCGGGTCAGGTGACCACAGCGGGCATGTCAGTCCGTGCTCATTAACGTGACTGATAATACCATCTATCAGGCGTCTAATTGGCAATGAGGATCTGCGGAGGGTATTTTAACCAAGCCCACGTATCCATCACGCAGCTGTGGACAAGATGATGGCACTTCATTACCAGAGTGCTAACCAGGTAAAAGTCACATCCATTTGTAATGAGCGCGGGGGCCGCTTTCGCTCCTGTCCATTTTCATTATGTAAAGTTCAACGCATATGTATGCGTATTGTAATTATCTTGATGAATATGCAAACTTACTTTTTACACATAATGTCAGAGGCAGGCGAACAGAGGACTAAAGAAAACTGAAAGAGAAAAACTATATGTAAGCAAGCCAACTGTCAGATTGATTATTTTCATGTATACACATTCATCTTTTTACATTCATATATATATAAAATGCGTGCATTTATAAAGGTGTCCTATATATATATATATATATATATATATATATATATATATATATATATAAAGACGTGGAAAAAATTAAGACCATTAACAAATTTCCATTTAATCAGCATTTCTAGATGTATTGTGGTCAATCAACCTCAGGAGGGACATAAAGTCATCCAACAGCAATGTGAAAGACTGACAGCATGACAAGACACATAAAAAACGGATAACAATTTGATTCTATTTTTTTTTACTTTCCTAAATACATGTAGAAATAATACTGCTTTATTGCTTTAAAGAGAATATACACCTTTTCTTTGCAGTATTTGAGGTCTGAAAAAATACAGAGCATCTTAACGTAATTTTCACCTGTTTATCAAGTTTTCATTTTCTGCAAATGATTGCAAATAGAAACAATAATTTAATTTAAAATTGGGGAGAAATATTGTTAAATTATAATTTTACCTAAGCACATACCTATAAAATAGGGATGCACCGATATGAATATTTTGGCCAATAAAAACAACCGATAATTCTTTAGCATTGTAAGCCGATAAGCGATATATTGCCCGATATACAGTACATAAATATTAATATAAAATCCCCTAAGACTGAAACAAAAGGCAAAAAGGGGACAACTGCTTTTATTTGAAAACATTCACCACAGAAAACCATTAGGTCACCCTTAGTTCTCCTTTTTACCCTGAATATCATGTACCAAGCCTACTTTACACGAGTAAACGATTCTTTAACCTTCAAAGTTTTCTGGTATATTGAATAAACAAATGATAGATGTTCTTCCAGATTTTTTTAAATACACATCATAAAAACTGTATCTACATACTGTACCTACATCAGCAATGTTTTGATAATAACAGTAAGTGAATGATCACAACAGAAAGACAGTACTGTACTGTATTATAACTGCGAGCAGCGTGCAGATGAAGCAGTTTAACCAGAGGAAATGATTTAAGGCGAATCTGCTTTAATATATCGACATGATTTTATTATCGACCTATACCGATAACATTAAAAATGAGCATTTATAAATAGTAGATTTAAAAACTGAACATAATGGCATCTGGATGTTTTTCCATGGCTGTCTACATATATATATATATATATATATATATATATATATTTGCAAATTATTTTACTAAAATAACTAAACCCAAACCTTCACCTAAACCTTTACTAAACCTTTACCTGTATTTTCATCTTAATTTATTTGATTTCAATTGACAAAAAGCAAATCCCCAAGCTGGATTTGAACCTAAATGTATGCACAGCTCATGTATCAGAGAACAGGTTGGCCATATCTCCATCTGAAATTATAGGTACATTAAAAATAGATACCGTAGACAGACATCCACACAGACATGTAGGGTTAGTTAGATCAATTTGTGTTAAAACGCTGTTTATACTGTATTTATTTAAAGGTACGTCAAAAAGAGGTCACTGGGAACTTGCCTCTCCCACACAAGCACCACGGCCCAATGCAATGAGCATCCTCGCTCTAACCACTTTGCCACAGCGCTAGAAAAAAAAATCAAGTTTGCATAAAACTCGGGAGAAAGTGGCGTACCAGGCCTGATAGATGTTTCTCAGGAAAAATTGTAAATTCATCCTTTGCTGTTCATTCCAGTGCAAAAACTTTGCAAAAATGCCCCAAAGTCCATATTTAGTAATTCACATGTCAGGGATGATCATTTCCAGCCCCCCTCAGACTACAGCAATGAATCTTAACTCTCCCTCTCTGCTTCTCCCTCGCTCGCCCTTCCCATTTATTGCTTTGTACAGCAAAGCACCATTACTGATCTCTTCCAAAGCACAAACTAAAAATCTATCCCGTTGTCATTTGCTTCGCCATGCCATCTATCATCTGGGAGCGAGTGGGGGGAGTTTGGCAGCTTCTCAGCGCCAGAGAGGAGGCGCTGGAACAGGAGGTAGAGTCAAGGACTTTCACGCGCAACAAAAAAACTTGTCACAATTATTTATGGCTCTAGCTGGGACACATAATAGGACACATCAAACTGCTGTTTTTTTCCATCCCTTTCAGTTTTTTCAGCTTTTCCCTTCCCCTCCGCGGCGATGAGCGCCCTCACGTTGCTGGCTCCCTTGTCGAAGTGGGTCACAGGCATCTCTTGCCTTACACATACAATTTCCAAGACAATGGCGGAGCACTTGGAGAAGTGACAGTGACAAATACAGGAGGCCCCACCAAAAGCTGGGCAGGCTGTTACATGAGTGATTGCGCCAATAATCATGCGGGGCCGTCACGTGGCCCCGGGGCAGGAAGGAGGGAGAGACGGAGAGAGAGAGAGAGAGAGAGAGAGAGGTAGGGAAGAGGAGGTGGGATGGACAGAACAGGAGGGAGGAAACAGATAGACATTGAGATAGACAGATGGACAGATGTAGAAACAGAGAACTTTGTATACAGGGGACAAAAAGTGTGTGCCAATAGGAAGGAGTGTGTATGAGCCGAGGTAGACAGATAGGTAATCAGAAGAACAGACAGACAGACAATGACCAACGGACGGATGACAGATTAAAACAAACAATAGATAGATAGGTAGACAGAGAAACAAGAGAGAGAGAGAGAGAGCGAGCAGAGAGAGAGAGAGAGAGAGAGAGAGCGAGAGAGAGAGAGAGAGAGAGAGAGAGAGAGAGAGAGAGAGAGAGAGAGAGAGAGAGAGAGAGAGAGAGAGAGAGAGAGAGAGAGAGAGAGAGAGAGAGAGAGAGAGAGAGAGAGAGAGAGAGAGAGAGAGAGAGTATCAAAGAGGGAGACAGACTGACTGACAACTGATGGATGGAAAGATAAGATAAGACAAGCATAGACAGACTATGACCAATAGACGTATGATAAACAACAACAGACAGATAGATACAGGAAATATAGATAGAGAGAGAGAGAGGGAGAGAGACAGACAGACAGACAGACAGACAGACAGACGACAGACAGACACAAAGATAGATAGACAGATAGATAGTGCAGTATGGAGATTTATTAAGATAGACAATTGACAGTGACCAATAGACCTATAATAAACAACAACAGTTAGACAGATAAATATACAAAGAAACAGACAGAAAGACTGGGATGACAGACAGAAAGACAAAGAGAAAGAGAAAGAGAGAGAGCGAGAGAGAGAGTGACTGTATACATGTATACAGGAGTCAGTGTTATGGTTGGCCGGTTCTGGGAGATTCAGGCCCGCTTGCAGCTCTGGCTAACAGGTCCTGGCAAATCATTTTTACTCCCTTATCAACCATCTGCGACTTCCTTCCCCTCAGATGAGGTGTCGCTAAATGACTGTCACCCCCCGCGTCGCTCCGCTGTGTTCCGCCGCACCACTTGTAATTGGGAAGGGTGGCTCGGGCCTGTTTCCGGCCATGACCTTTCTTAAACTCACCCGCCCGGGGAATTGTGTACAAGCTGCGATTAAATTACTTCTCCGGCATCTCGGCCCCTCACCTTAAGTGCAGCCACTTGGCTCGGGTTCACGGGCTGGGGTGAAGGCTCTCCCCCCTCAAACCATCCACTGCATTCAGCACCAGGGACTCACATCTGCTATAGAAAACTAAAGTTAGCATAGGGATAGGTATTGTTTGTAAAAAAAGGTTTAAAAAAAACTTTAAACACACAACAAAACACAATGCACATGAAAAAATAAACAGAGTAATTTCCTTTTGATACGAAAAGTTCAGCTTTTCTCGAAAAATACACGGAAGCCTCCTAACGTTTATGAAGCAGGAGTGCGGTTTCATTTTTGCAATGTTAAAATCTAGTCATATTAACAGTATATTTGAGATATATCACCACACCTGAGCGCTCGCTAAATCAGTTTCCAGCATGTACGTCTCAACTACTGTCAGACTGCCGACGCTAACAGTGCGCTCTTCACACACAAGGTGTCTCTTAATTTGAAAATGATGAATCCTTGATATGAAAGACGAAAGTGGAGCAAAATATTGAAAGCTCAAATAACCTTTTTATCACTTTTATAACTTCCATAACTTTACATATTAACTCTTTTTTGAAGCCGGCTCATTTTTAGCAGAACGTTTTGATGGCATATCTCTCCCTTTGAGGCTGCGCCTAAAGCTCGTAAAGTGATATCAAAGAAAGACTTGTGTGATAAAACATAATAAATGCCAAAAACTCTTACAGCGGGGTGATTTCACGCAGAAATGGCTCTTTTAGCGCATGCAGGTGGGAGGCTAGGATTACACCCAGCGCACCGAACAAGAAACCAACAAAGATAAAAGTTACAAATGCATACTCTATTGTCTATGTGTCTACATAGGCAGCATTCTTCTAAGGCTGCATCCTAACAGGTCATTACATCAGATGTTAAAGTGTTTCAACCCTCATTGCATTGTTACAATGTCGGAAGTATGTAAATGTACTTATAATTTTCTGCCAGGACAGACAGATTTATTTTTATTTTACAAAGACATTAACACAATGCAGAGCAAAATATAGGTGAAACAGCTGTAAAACTATGGAAAATTCCTTGTATATTAAGACACTTCATTGTCCAATATTTTATAGATTTTTTTATGAAGAGTGCCAACATTTAAAAAATACAAAATTAAAATATGTTACAATATAACATATTGCTACCCTGTAACATGTATATTAGGCAAAGTAAATAGTAATGTATAGTAATGTTCTCAAGCTTGTCACAATGCATTCTGGGATTCCGTTATTAGTGCCTATGACTTCTTCAACGTGTACTTTAAAAATGGGCCTATTTCAATTTTTTTACTTATTCAGACTCAGTTTTTTAAATATCAGAATAAAAAAGACAATAAACAGTATTAAGCACAATGTACTCCATCCATAGTAACTATTTGCGGTATCTCCCTGTGGAATTAATGGAATCAAGGCCTTTTATGAGATGCCCAATGGGCAACATACGGTCACAGTTACCCAGCAGCCTCTTTTCTTTCCCACATATTGTCCCGAAGGAAAACAAGAAAGTTTGTCTTTCTAATTTTTCATTTGAATGTAATAACCTGCCTCACCTCTGCAACGACTTTCCTTTTCCACTGACATCACCGAACCCTTTTTTTCTGCCTCTCCCCTTCAACCCTCCGGCTCAGGTATGTAACGCCCGCTTATCACAATCCTGTCAAAATGGGTGTGAATGCTATTTAAGGCATCTCATTAGGATTCAGAAGTAAGACTTAAATATTTCAGAACACCAAAGAGGCTGCTGGGTAATTGTGACGATTGTGCTGATACCCCCGGTGGGCATCTCACGAAGGGCCTTGCGTTGCATCAATTCCACAGGGCAATACCAAAAATACTACCATCATGGGGTCCATCAGGCTAACTATATCGTACTTTTTATTTAAATATTTATGCAAAACAGAATATATATTTATATTTAAATAAGTTAGGAAGTGAACCCTTTAAGACACGATAAAAAAATCTATGCACCAAAGTGTGACAACTCATTTTGCGCTGAAACACGTTAAATAAACAGCCCAGACACCTGGTACAAATCCACAGCAAAACAACTCAACAGTGACCTCCAAAATCCCACTATAGTATGAATGTGTCAGCATCTCTGTAAAGCCTGATGTAATGAGACATTGTGTCGGCACAAAAAACGCCAGTCAATTGTTCTCCAAACACGTTAAAACTGCCTATATAAAAACGTCACATTCCAAATCGCCTCCATGCAAATTAACGGCCTGGATGGCTATAAAAGAGACGTTACGTGAAATCAAATCATCTCTATAGACGTAAAAACGCGCTGATCAAGTGCTCATTCCGCCTCCTTTCGAGTGCGTTCAAAACAGCTCGACTCTCTCTTCAATTACTTTGCGTGTCAACAGACAGCTCGCGGCACCAGGGCCGAGCCGCCGAGACGTCTGTTTTTTTACTTAATGACAACTGATAGCTGGAGTCAGGCAGGTTATGAGTTTCAATTTGGGTTTGGCAATAATAACAATTACAGCTCTCGATATCTCTATCATTACATAGTGGCTGTTGCAATATAGCGCGCTGTTGTGCGACGCACGAGTCTTTCATATGCTGTTTCCCATCACAGCTAGAGCTGCATAATCAAACAGACACACACACAAACAAACACACACACACAACATGTTGTCTCTCTCCATCCAATGTGAGCATCTTCACACACGCTGTTGTACTCATTTTGTCTCGTGAGTATGAATGATCTCTGTTAGCTGGAATCCTACCGATTACTTTGAACTCCATTTGACCTTGAATTATGATTTAAGTCTTAAACCATAAAATCAAAATTGACTATTTACTCTGTTCACAAAAGCCCCTGGTGTTATTTTAAACGATTCATTAGTGCAAGATGTTTTAGCGAAATATAAACATATTAAGATCTGTCGTCAAAAGAATAACTTTGCTGTTTTGAAAAGTAAGGCCCGACCTTGTCTTATGATTACCAGGACTTTCCAGAAACATTATTTGGAAATGCTCACGTTTTAACCAAAAATCAAATATACCACAGCATTTTTAAATTAAAAATAAGATTTTAAATTTCATCAACATTTGCTGAGCTGTTATTTTTATTCTTGAGTCAAACAATACAACCAAAAACCTTGTCTTAGCGGTACGGAAATATGAAGAGATCCCCCCCAAAATAAAAAGGATGTCATTGTTTATTCATAGTGTGACTCTTTCTTCTGTGAAACGCAAAAGGAGATATTTTGAGAAATGTGTCTGTGGTTCTATGTCCATACAATGGAAATCAATGGGGGTCAATGTTGTTCGGTGATCAACATTCTTCAAAATATCATCTTTTGTGTTTTGCCGAATAAAAAAAGTCATACACTAAAATAAATTAGCTTGTCCCTTAAATATACTCTGTGATTAAATCTACCTTTGCACATTAAACACTTCACCGCCACACCCCTCATCATTGGCTCTCAATCCCAGAACTGCACTCACATATCGCATTCACAACAGCCGAGCTATTTTATCCAGTGTGTATGTTCGGGTCACTGCACGCCCATATGTCCTCCTCCAACGCTGAGAAGATAACATCACACCGCAACACTCAACCTCTCACCAGCGATGATGAAACTAATGGCTCCCGTCTCTTCTGCGAGCTGAGGTAAAAGCGTCAGGATCATCTGCTCCCTCTAAACGCTGTGTAATGCGCACGAGACCGCAGGCCGAGCCGTTTGGACAACATTTAGACTGGACATTTCTCGAAATATCTTCTTTTGTGTTCTGCACAAAAAAAGAGTCATGCGGGTTTTGAATGACATGAGGATGAATGTAATAATCTAGGAATTTAGGTTGAACACAGCTACATCAATATGACTGGTGCGACTTTCCTCCTTTATTCAATGACACATACTGGCATGCTTTGTACCAACAAGTCAAAGTTGAGAGTATCCTTGACTGAAATTGGCGTGAGACCGCATTTAAATTGAAATGGGAAGCCTGCCAGGGTAAATCTTTTCTGTTGAAGGCTGTTTAGGGCTTTTTACTGCTCTTTCTGTTTACAGTGGTCAGTTCATTTTCTATCCGCCTCAGGGGCATTCAGACAGAGGCCGGGTTTGTCATCTCCATTGCTTGGCTCTCTGCCTTCACACAGCGCTCTTTGATATTGGGCTGTCAGGGGGCATCGGATGAGACAAGCCTAAGAGGTCTCCGACCGTACCGACTTTCCTACACATGCACCAAGACAACAGCACAACACCCAGATGCATTGACATCGCATGATACTACTTTCTAAAGCAACGCGACCGTGGGGAAACGTCTGGTTGGTTTACAGTGCGTCAAGCCGAGGGTGTGAAATAAATGCTCATTGAAGCCTGGATCTCAAGAAGATTCTACAAGTCGCCGGAATACGGCACGGCAGCACGCCTGTCATTTTGCACAACGCTCCAGTCCCTTCGAATATAAAATGTCAGCCCATCAGCATTAGCGCGGGCCTCGGAAATACCGCCGGATTCCTCTGCAATACATCCGCGGGAAGAGAAACGTTTTACTTCTTATGTCAAGCGAATCCAAACAAATCTATAAAATGCTGTGTTCCCTCAGCATGAGGCTGTCTGGATAGCAAGATTAGGGATTTATGAAGACGGAGTTAAACGCGAGGGTCAGTTTTGTCTGGGATTTCGTCCGTTCGACGTCCACCCTCTCTAATGCACTCAGACATCTTACTAAGAGGAGAGATTGTGCTCAGAAGCATCCGCGTCTCTCTTTTTCTATCTGGAAGATAGAAACACCACGAGCGCACACCTCTCACTAAACAGGAGTCGGACGCCACAGGATGATGATTTGCTATGAGGCCCGCCCGGAGGAATCTGACAGGCCTTATGCTGAGTCTGCAGTCTGTTGTCGACTGGCAGGCGTGGCCTTTTATCCTTTAACATGTTTCACAGCAATTGGACGATCAAGCACTGCAGTGAAAATCCATAGTATTGATCGGCCCAGTATCTTCTCTATAATTCTCCGGCAGGAAATCCCTGATGACAAATTATATCTGCACCAGTTTTTGATTGGTGCTTTGATGTAAGCGATCTCCCGGGGCACACTGGGAAACCGGCCCGGGGTTTATTACCACGTGACGCGCACATCTGAGATAAGACACAACGGTAAGGGCCCTACAGCGGACCCACGACCTAAATCCTGATAAGAAAACACAATGAAGAGATAGGAGTTAATAAAAACATGTAGATTCGTTGATTGATGTCCCTCATCTCATTCCAAGCGTGAATGCAGTTTCTTCAAGGAACACAAAGAAAAACAACTTTATCAACAAAAAGAATCGTCACACAAAAAAAATATAAAGAACTACAACACTTCATAGTGTAGACAACATCTATCAAGTTTTACAATAAAAAGAGAGAGAAAAAAACACAAAGTCTTTATTGACTCAGTGACTATTGAGGCAGTTTGTCTTCTGAAGCCAATTGACTTTTTATATGAAAACAGACTGTAATGTAAGGAACTATTGACTGAAAACGTCCTGTGATACATTTCTCGAATCACAACACTAGGGAACATATATATTTTTTGGCATTGCTGGGGTGTGGTCAAATCTTCAAGTAGACATGAAGGATTTTTAAAACATCAGCAAAAATGATTAAAGACACTCAACTCACAATACAACACGGGTTGCGATAGTATCACAAAAATGTGATACTATCGCATGACAAATGTCAAACAAATTTCGAAAAATAACATGATACTAAGCACATGGCTAATTTTCAAGAAGATTTGTGTTGTGCAAATAACTTGTATCAACAATGTTTAAAGTTTAATTATAGCTTTTGCATGTATAATAATTCAAATGGTCTGACATTGAAAAATAGAACTGAATTTTAAAAGAATAGTAATAGCACCCAATAAATACAATTTTGTAAGGATTTGCTCACCCTCCAATTGTTACAAACCTGTATAGATGACTTTGTTGTGCTGAACACAAATGAAGATATTTTAAAGAAGCTGTTTTAGGTCACCACTGACTCCTATGGACTCCTATGGCAGGACTACATTGGGAGTCAATGGTGACCCAAAACGGCTTTTCATTCAAATATCTTAATTTGTATTCAGCGCAAAAATGAAATGTATACAGGTTTGTAACAACTGGAGGTTGAGCAAACGATAACAACATTTTCATTCATGGGTTAACTATTCCTTAAACTGAATTAAAAGCATCGTTTTTACATTACAGCATTTACATGCCATTTGTGTTTTGTTGAACACTGACATCATATCATAAAAAAATTGCCACAGCTTTAAAATACATATCATATTTTTTCTATTGCAGCCACAACATATCACTACACCAATGACTAATGTTTTAAATGAAAAAGCTTTTGCTTGACTTAAGAGCACCGTATATACCTTCTTTAAGTCTGATGGACCCGGTCACTCTTCACTTTCATTGTGTGGAACAGGCAGCTTACCCTTCTAAACCCACTTTTGTATTCCATAGAGAAAACACAATCATACAGGTCTGGAGGGACATGAAGGTGAGTAAATTGTGACAGAATTTTATTTCTGGATAAACTATTACTTAAACATCCCTGCAAACACGCACAGACAGGATTCAGTTATGTACCTTTCTAATGTCAAGGTCACACACTCGCACACAAACCAAAACTGACACTCTAATCACAATGACACATGACAACACACACAGTCAATCAGTGTCCCAAAATGCATGTCTGCTTTGGACAGACACCGTCCAGAACAGCGAGACTTTGGTGAAGGTGACCATCTGGAAGTGCACGGACACACATGAATATTATGTGAATACACACATACACACAGCAGAACACAGAGACAGAGATGAGCAACAAATTCACATAATGTCACTTTAAGACCAGACAGATGATGTCACCATTCTAACAATGCTATATGCTACATGCTTACTGCAGACGTTGTATTTACAAGATCATTATTTAAAAAATGTTGTTAACGACATTTGCCTTTTTCGATTTCCGTTGTTCGAACACAAAACCACTTAGACATTTCTCAAAATATCTTTTTTTGTGTACTACAGAAGAAAGTCAAACAAAGATTCTGAACAACATGACGGTAATTAAATGAGACCGTATTTAGATTTTTGGGTGAACTATCCCTTTTAGCAGGGCCAACATCTGACACCAGTAGGAACAATAGCGAGTGACTGACAATATTTTCGCAAGCAACTCTTTCCACAGCTGATAAGTAATATACACAATGCATGCTGAGCGCGTCGCCCGAGGCGCCTCGACGGGTCGGCCATAATCCGCTTGCGTTTCGCAACCTGTCGAAATTAGCAGCGAATCCGTGCGAAGATCCGGTGCCACAAATCCAATGATACTCCCTGAAAGGCATGGGCGTATAAGAAACGGTTTTATTGAGAGTCAGAGGGGATCATTTCTCTGCGTAATCCGCACTGTGACAGGGAAGGAGGGGCAGAACGCGAGGTTTCGCGCGGCGTTCCCAACTTCCCTAGCCCCTTCTGGAGACGTTGTGAGAGCGAGGAACCTTTTAGCAAGCATTCAGTGGAGGATAATCTTCCCTCGCGCGGCACAATGAAGGAGATTACACAGAGAACATGTCAGGCGCCACTGGATTTGCCAGACAGCACATCTCCTGTCCCTATCGATTTGCAGGCCACTCATTCACGCTTTTCGAGCGGGACTCACACATGGCCTGACTGCAACCGCAAGACTGCCTGCACTCCCTCACTTTGTTGCGCTCGGGGTGTATCGGTGTGTCGGCAGATGCCTCTATGTTGCACCTGGTTGTGGCTTTTACATATGCAATCACGGGACATGTTAACCCCAACGATACAGAGCACAGATGCTACAGTCCCCAGCGCTGCTCTACCACAGGCTCCAAACGGCTGCCGAGCATGTCACGCTCTAATTTTAGGAGATTTCCTCCTCGGAGACATAATCTAATTAATGGAATAGCAAATCAATAGAGCGCACCATTTTTAGCTGTGATTTTGGGGCTGTCTTCTAAAATAGGACATGACAGTTACCATTACGCTGCATATCACAACTTGAATTTTTTATACTTTAATTTTGAAGCTAAATCATTACACGACTCACAGCAGGAAACTCGCTATCCCATAATGAGCGTGCAATTATTTAGAAAACATCGTAGTTAAAAACAACTTAAAACCTATTATCTTTTTCTGTACTTATGAATCATTTACAAACAAGCAGAATGTCATTTCAATTTAAATTGTGAATTCATTGTGAATTGAATAAAATACTTTTTTTTGGGGGGGTATGAAACAGGACGTCGCTCAGTTAAAGATGGTGTCTTGGTTTATCCCTACATCCGTGCTATCATTAAAGCAAAGCAGCCAGACATCACAGTGTTGGTTGCACACACATGGCAAATGAGCTGTAAATCTGCGCTCAACGGACCGCTCAGATCTTCCCACACCATAATTTGGGCCTTCAAACAGGCGTTCAAGCAAAAGCTACCTTAACTTTTTAAAATAAACAGTGCGAAAAGGTTTCTCCCTTTTTGAGTTCAGCGGGGAACCATCTATTATGTATTATTGGTGCTTCAAAGAACCCGCAAGCCCGAAAACCCAAAGTACACTGATCTAAAAAACCTCACATTCTTTGTTGACTTTTGTAGCTTTTAGTTCAGGTACTTCTTAGCTTTGAGACCATCTAATGTACATGCTAACGATAAATTGACTTAGCGATTTGCTTTTTAAAGAGATTCACATAATTTATTCATTATCATGTCATTAAACACCTGTATTTAGCTTTTTCGTTTGAAAAAAACAAAAGAAGTTAGTTTGAGAAATGTGTCAGTGGTTTTGTGTTCATACAATGGAAATGTTGTTTGGTTGTCAACGTTCTTCAAAATATCTTCTTCATAGCGTTCCGCAGAAGAACGAACGTCATACCATTGGAATGACATGAGGGTAAATAGAAGATGCAAACTATTATTCTTTGTGTAAGTCAGCCCTCTGACTCAACAGAAAAACGCCGGCAAACATAAAATATCTGCAATTATTACAATGTTGAAAAACCTTTGTCATCAGAGAGCTCCACATGCAGTCAGAAAAGCACCGCGTCAAGGTCTGAATAAAGAAAAAGGCCTTGAATAAAAAAAACCTGTTCCTTCATTCAGCATACCAAAACGCTGTGACACCCGTGACCCGGACCACCCACTCGGTGGGATTCAAACGCACCTCTCCGGGAACCGGCAGTGACCAGTCGACTAAAGGTGCCCATTTTAGCCTAAAAAAGAAAAAAACGTCTTCCACACTCCACTGACTCTGCTGTGATCAATATGCTAACTCTTGGAATGCGAAAACGATGTGTGCCTGTGCGGAGATGAAGGGACGCTTGACAAAGACGGATAGATTTGCACCGTCCGTGAAATGTCACTGATTCAGTGGAGGGTGTCGCCTCTGGAGCGCTCGACTGTGTGATAAGACTGACACATCAGCACTGGGGTTGGAAGTGGCATGGTGCCACTCTCTCTCTCTTTTCTCCTGTCATCCCTGACGAATGACAGTGGCCACCACCGCAGTCCACCCACCTCATGGGAACGGCTACGAGAGAAGCACAATTAAAAAATGGATGAGACACAATCAGGGAGGAAATGTCAACGGAGAATTTTCAGGTGGTCGTGCCTCTAATTGAGGGGTGATGAGGCAACAGTTCTGCTTGCCTGCTTTGAAAGGAAAGCGACTTGTTGACAGATTCCCGAGGAAAAAAAGTCACTCGTAAACAACGGCATGTAGACGCTTGCTTTAAGGATGAAGTGTGTAATTTCTGCACCGCTGGAAAGGAAAGTGCAATAATGACATTTTTTTGTACATCTTTGTGAACAATTTCTTGAAAAACGTTTTTATCTTGATATATAGTTTCAGGTGTGACATATCTTTATAGTTTAATAATTTCTAATACAAATCTTTCACTGCTATTCAGTTTCGCTATGACATTCACTCTTTAAAAGAAAGTGACAGGTTTGGCTGTATGGTTTCATATAGAATCTTTCTGCCTCACAAAAAGGATCTCTGTAGTTGAAAATGGTTCTTGAGACTATAAAAAAAGTAAGAAATAAATAGTTATTTTGAAACCTTCGACTAAAAGGTTGAAGTGGTTTAAAATGAGTCATAATTTATCGGCCTCAATTTTATTATCTTCAGATACCCATAACATAAAAAATGTCCATTTATCGGTCGATACCAATATGGCCGATAATTTTTTGTGCATCCCTACTCTGAACCAAATAAAAAGTCATCAGCACAGAAGTCTGTAAAGATTTTTAAAACGCCTCTTCAGCCAATACAGTTCAGTGCTTTAACAAATGTTTCTTGTTTCTCCTTTTTCCTACACCCATTTAAACATGCAAACATGGTCAAATGTGTAAAACCTGAGACTTTATTTATAGTTGATACTAGGGCCACAAGATATACCGGCATTATAAAAGTGAGCATATGGCAGTGGCGGCTGCTGATCTTTTAAAGAGGGGAAGCTCATTTTCGGCCTAAATCATAAAAAATTTCCATTTATTTATATGTAAATTCTGCCCTACGTTCCTTTTCAAGAAAATGCTCTGTAACCCTGTCGTACCAACTAGGCGTCTTTTCCAGTGACTTTAATTAATGAACAAACGATCTAATATATATGTATATATATATTTAACTCAACGGGAGGAAATGTGGGAATTATGTTAAACTGAAAAAATGAATGTGGTGTGAAATTGTGTGAAATATACGATGAAGGTTACAGCAGTTTGTCTTTCGACTACACATGCAAAATCCGTGATGGGACTGAGTTGGAAATGGAGACACAGAGTGATACGTGTCATAATCTGAAGACCACGCCCACACCAACCGTCTCTTTGCATTGCGAGAAGCTGCCGCCTCCTTGTCATTTATGATTTATACCAAAAAGAAACAAAAACAATGTCTAAAAGCTGATATGTGACAATGTGTATAGCAAACAAGCTAAAAAAAAACAAGATATACGTTTTTATAAGCTGTCGACCCCAAAAAATGAGTGTTTTAGGACATAAAAGTGGATTAAAAAGAGATGACAGACCCTCCAATCATCACGCAGACGCTCGGAGTCCGGGCCAGCCCACTCCTCCATTCATCCCAGAGACGCTGAGCGTCCGTGGGCGGGACATAATCGCAGCATTATCCAATGACCGTCTTGTTTCTAAGCGATGAAAAAAAACTGTTTAAAGCAGCCCCATTGAAGTCAATGGACGCTGGGCTTCAACAGAGTAATGCACTGTACGCTACGGGAATGAATGAGAAGGAAATCGAGTCAGCCGACATAAGTAGCTGATTCTGAACGAAATTGTTTTCGTTCGAGATGAACGTGTTTAACACATTTTTTTGTCAAGAAAATGTTAACATAATAGTACATATATTTGACCATTCATTTTTTGACAATTATAGGGGAAGCTGAGCTTCCCTTGCAGTCTTAAAGAAATTGTGTCTGGTATATATCAAATGTTTGCGATAACTGAATGGTTTCACAAATAAAAAAAGTCAACGTTTTAGATGAAAGGACAGTTGGAAATAAGAACAGAAAGGAGAGAAAGCATGAGGCCTCTTTTTAAGTCTCTAGCAATAGAGAGAGAGAGAGGCCAGAACTTATGAGACGCGCTAAGGGAAAACTGAGTCTCTCTGTTCTGCTAGTCACTATTGACCTACAATCTGACCTGCTGTTCAACTATACACACGGCTTACACGCCGCCCTCCCGTGACCCCCTCTCTCAGACTGGAGAACAAGTCCCTCCAGATATACATGGATAATTTCTTCATGGTTTAGGTTTATGTTTTATTACTTTCATGTTTTGTATATCTCTGACTTGTCTTTCACACCTCAGGCCATTATGTGTGCGATGACGCATTGTTCAAATTACAATATTGGTGTTTGTTTGTGCGCATCTTGGATCCCGTTCACGGAAAACTTGCCCCATCCAGAGACAAACTAAGGTGTGTGACTAATAGCTCGGGTCAGCCACGCTCCCTGTATTTATGACACCGCGCACTATGAAATATGAATGGGTGGATTGAGATGCACGACTTTCTCTCTTTTTTAAAGCAGCGAGAGCGTCAGACTCAACAGTGATAAAATGCCACGGCTGAGAGGTAAACTAATAATAGTGTTCTCCACCTGAAACTGTCACATTGATGCCCTAGTCTGGAGCATCCAAATATTCACAGCAAAGCCACCTGGGTAAAACCCACAGCACCAATTAAAAACGGGAGGGGTTGGATTTGACAAATGTGTCCATTGTGTTGGAGAACTGGTTAGTTGTAGCACTGAAATCTGATTGGACGAGCCATGTTTGAAGAAACAAAATTCCAGACCAGTAACATAAGTTGTTTCAATTGATAAAATAAAACATCTGTTATAATTTATTCACCCTGGTGTCATTCATAACTTTTTTATGACTGTCAAACATAAAAGAAGATATTTTGAGAAATGTCTCAGTGGTTTTGTGTCCATGCAATGGAACTCAATGAGGTCCAATGATTTTGGTTACCAACATTTTTCAAAGTATCTTTTGCGTTTTATATGTGTTCTGGAAAATAAAGAAAGTCATACAGGTTCGGAATAACATGAGGAAGAGTAAATTTGTTTAAGAAATTACATTTTTGTCCTTATAACTATCCTTATAAAAGTCAGGCTCCATTCTCGTGTGTGGAACGCCAAATTTTCAAAATCCAATCATATCCCAATGCATAAAAAACCGACCAACATTTTCTTTCCTCATCAAAAATCCTGTTTATCTAATACGCAATACTATTGAAATAAAGCAGGTACAGAATACTGTTCAATGCTCACGTCATACATCAATGTTGACGAATAAAAAAATTGCCTTTTAATTACCAAAACACCAATGACTAATAATAAGTCATGTAAAAACTTCAACAGCACTTTTTTGCTGATCTCAACAGAAACGTCTGCCGTTCATCTGACATCGGGGACAATATATCAGCGCATTAAACTCTCGCAGGAGGCAGTCTACTGCCGGTAGCTAACACATTCACAAATGACCATTTATTATTTCCCACTATTTTTAAAGGGAGAAATGACAGCCTCTCTGTCAAATCTAACAAGGGAATAGCTTTCAGGTGCTTACTCCCCAATAACTCATCACGGCGACCTTTTGAACAGGAATAAGGGCACTTTTTATTTTTGCTCAGTAACACCTTTTAGGCCTTTTGCATTTAATAGTCAAAGTAGCACATGCTAAACGTAATGGGCACAACTGTAACTGTCTGAATGAGCTTACGAAAAGTGAAGTTATGGGGACAACGTGAATATGTCAATATAAAGGCTTTTAGTCATTATATGAATTCAACATGGCAGTAAAATTTTATTTTTCATACGCATTGTCAAAATGGATTTGAACTAGAATATTATGTAGGATCGAAAAGGATCATGGAAAGTAGTCTCTTGAGGTGATGTGTTTTAAGTCTGTCACTGTCACACAAGGGAAGATCATTTTAAAAGCAAATAGATGCAAACCTGATGTTGACCAGATGTTGTACCGCCATGCTGGCGGTCGAAGTACTATAAAATCACTATTTTCGACAGCGATAACAAACCTGAAAGAATTTAAACGTAATATACTGTATTAAATATGAACCTACTCACCTCCGGAAATCTAGAAATTCAGATTAGCAAAACCGGGACTTTGTGTTGTATAAGCAACAAAAAAACCTGAAAAATGTCAGAAACACAAATGCTACTTACAATGTTTAATCTTCTTTTCTTCCTGATTTTTTTGTCATCTATTAATATTTATGAATTTATTTTTTGAGCTCTAAAGAAATAAAACATTTCTGTTAGTCCCAAACTTATTAGACGGTTGGAAGAGTGAGGAGAGACATTTCTTCTAGACAGCATCTGATTGGACAAAAATCTTTCAAGTTCAAGATGATTCATCAACATTTTTGGTCCGTTTCAAGAAAACGTATGTAAATGTATTAACATAAGTTTGACCTGACACTCGGGCGCCGACGCTCATTTACAACTTTATAAAAATATTTTGAAGGTTGCATACCGGGGTCCATAATAAGTCTACTTAACATTATTATTTTTTCATTATTTAAGTGTTCATCTGCTTTTTTGTTAAGTGCAAAGTTTCCAAAATTGTTTTTATTTGTATGTTTCTTGGGGGTTTTACACATTTGAATTGAAAATGTCTCTTCAGGGTTTTATACGTCCAAGTGCAGGCAACTATTTAAAGGGATAGTTCACAAAAAGTGAAAATTCTGTCAACATTTACTCCCCCTCGCATTGTTCCAAACCTGTCAAAATTACTTTGTTCTGCTGAACACGGAGGAAAATATTTGGAAGAATGTCAGTAACCAAACAGTTCTCATCCCCCATTTACTGCCATAGTAGGGAAAATAAATACTATGGAGTCAAGATGGATGAGATCTGTGTGGTTACTGACATTCTTTCAAATATCTTCCTTTGTGTACATCAGAACGAAGGCCTTTCTACAGGTTTGGAACAATCTGAGTGCGTAAATGATTACAGAATTTTCATTTTTGCGTGAACTATCCCTTCAAGTGTTCAAACAATATGTCTTTTCATAATCACACATGTGCCGAAACAAAATTTCTGTACACATAAAAAATTATAGATGGATATGCATTTTAGTACTTTACTTTAATAGGATTTGGTCCACTGTTCTGGTATATCTTGATAATGCAAGTTGAGTAATCGCGTTGTGTTGACCGCACCATAAGTGTGACAAGTCCCATTGCATCATCAATTTTGAATATATGGGTTCCCTTTTTCAAGCCATACAACTCACCGGTTTTGACTATATAGAAGGTTTTTAAAACGTGAACTTTATTCAACTATCATAATAGCACCTAAAAGCTCAGAGGAAAAATGATGGTACGGCAATATGAAAAAGCATCTTTAACACAAAATTAGATCTTGTAAATATGACATCAATACATGAATCATGTGCACTAATATTGTGCAACCTGTCCTCGGGGCTGTTGAGTTGCTAGCTGCTCGTGGAGCACAGACGTTGAACGTCTCTGCCTGCTTCACTCTCATCCCAAATCCATTTTCAAATCTCCACACTCTAATGTTTTGATATTTCTTTATCATTATGTACCAATTCGGCACGCTTTGCCCTCTGGGAAATCAGTTACCACACCCCTTTCTCCTGCCATCCGAAGGAGACGATAGTGAATTTCTTTCTGCGGTTCCAGAGTACCAAACCAAATTAAGTAAGTGAATGAATGAAAAAGCCGAATGGAAAGCCAGCAGGGCTCTTCTCTGTCCTTGGTGCTACCGTTGAGTGTTGTCTAAATAATTCACTAATAAAACGAAACATAACAGACACCTCCAGACGCCCTGAAAGCGCGCAGTTAATCCCATAAAATAAAATAAAGATTTTTTTATCTCAAGGCTGAGATGAAACAATAACGCAATATTAAAGTGTGCATGAGAGCACAGCCAGCGCAACAAATAACACAGTGCCTTGGGTATACGGTATTACTGTCAAAAAGATTGTGTTGCTCATATCTGAGATTCTGATTTAACAGCAGTTTAGAAACTTTCAGCTCAACGTGAAATGCTGCTCATGAAGCGCATCTTCGTGCCGTAATTGCTCTGACGTATTTCTAAGCAAATTAACGTTTTTCTAAAGAGAATTTACTGGATTGGTTAAAGTGGGGGTTACGTACCAGAGTTTGACTTCAAAGCTACAAAACGTAACCTTTACCCTCTCGCCATCACACAAATTGCAGGTTACTTGGGTCAGATGACGTCAGGGCCTTAAAAGGTACGTTATTCGAAACAATTCGTTTTCCTCAGTTATCACATCCATTCAATTTGTTCACACACCGATATCCAGTTCGTTCAACACAACTTCCAGCATCGACATTACGTGTTTTATCGAGTGTTCGCCTCTGTCAATTCTGCTGCATGATGCGCAAGAAAAATAACGACTGAAACTATTCGGAAGAGAATGAGAATGCGTCTGTGCACCTGGCATGGCTGGCGATGGTAAATGAGCTGCGAAAAAACTCATCATCTGTCTGCCGTTATCATTAGCAGCAATAATTATGTTTACAATGCCCTCTCATCATCTGTGGGATCTGCCGTGCGCAGATGAGCGCCGCGTCCCCCCCGTGAGCCCGGCGGATGTTGCGGGGTTTGAAGGACAGCTATGATCTCTGTCTTTCAGATCAAGCTTCATGTTACTCTGCCAACTCTCTGATCAACCTGCGCTCTGATCTCGGATAGACGCACGACGGCTGATGGATCCACTCACAACATGTACCCGATATTTTACTGTTTGCCCTTGACAGATGCTTGCGGATCAAAAATCTGACGTTACGTGGCACAGAGGAGGACAAAACTTGATTCTTTAGCCTCATGGCATTGCGATTGATAGTATAGAAGACAATACAGGAAATAATACAGGGAAAGGGGTTAGAAAACGTCACGTGCCAGATTTGACATTTTTTTGACACAGAATGATGCGCACAGCTTGATGGATCAACAGGGTGATCTGAAATTCTTCGTTGGTGTTCCACTATAAAAAAGCAGCGAACCAATTTTGAATGACACTGGAATGAGTAAATAATGACAGAATTTGCATATGTGAGTGAGTCATTACCTTACCTGTTAATTTGAGGTCAGACGCCACAGAATTAATTACAGGACATTGTCAACACAATCTCGTACATCAGCCGAAACAAAAAGCATGTTAATATTCCCACAACACCGCACAAGATGACCCAACAAACAGAGCCGTCTGCATTCTGAGGTTTAGCATTACCGTGTAACCCACGATAAAGCACTTACCACTGAGGCGTCTGGGGTAAAATATTATCTCAACATCAGCATTACTTATTAATTTGACCGTTTATTCCTGGGCCACAACTACAATATACAATGTCACCTGCAATGTCCTCGAAAAAGCAAATTGCCTTGGAAGTTTATTGAATTACACCTTGCCCCTATTTACGGGAAAAACAGGTCTCGGAGATAACAAGAAAGGCACAGTGGCCCGCAGCTCTGTGATGTCTTACGCTACTTGGCCAGCTGGCTCAAGTCTCAAAATGAGCTCTGAAGTGAGACGAGCCGCTATGGCGTGTGCGTTTTTCCTTTGCTTTTTAGCAAAAAGCCTTCCAGGTTTTGGACTTGGTGCTTTAATAACCCAGCTCTCTTTATAATCTAATATATGCCACGCTCGTACAAACGAAACAAGCACGACGGCTTTATTCAACCATTTCTCAACAGCCTGCTTATTTTCCGCTAACATCGCGTGGTTATTAAAGTTGCAAACAATGCAGCATGTTGTGAATCAACAGACGGATGCGAGACTTTAAAACAGGTGCATGCAAAGTCTCCTAAACAGGCTAGCAGCACACCTGTTTAAATGCTCCAAATAGTATAATTGATGTACGCTCGCCCGGCGAATAAGTCTGAACTGACACGCGGGCGCCGGCGCTCATTTATAACTTTAATAAGGCAGAAATGCATTACACGCTTTCTTCTTGTTCTGTCCCCACAAGGCAAGTATTGATGTATTCAAGGAGGACGCTGCCCCCACTGGATATACCCGATTTCTTGTTTCTTTGTCTACCAACGCAATAATTTTTTTGCACGTAGTTTCTACAAATGGAGATGGATACTGTTGCGTTGTACATATTTAGAAGCGCTCACAAGTTGTGCTGGGAAGGTTATATTATGAGGTTTGTTGTGTAAAAAGCAATAAAAGGGATAGTTCAACCAAAAATAAAAGTCCTTGCTTCGGTTACTCACCCTCGTGTCATTTTAAACCTTTATGAGCTTCTTTCTTCTGAAGAACGCAAAACTCAATATTTAGAAGAACGCTCGTAGCCAAACAACATTGGTCCCCATTGACTTCCATTCCGTGGACACAGAGTTTTGAATGACATGAGGATGAAAAAGTAGCTTTTACGCCTATCAAATATAGATGGCTTCATCTATGGATTGCTTATATTATGTACATTACATTTCATCCAGTGTGTAATGTTGCCGTGTGTGAAAGTAAGCAGTCTGCCAAGTTGTAAATCGGAAGGTGAATGAATAACAAAGTTATTGGCTTGGGAAAAAGGGAGTTGACTCTGAATCACGAAAACGAGTCGTCCCTAGTCCGATTCACGAACCGCCGTGGATTTACGTCACTACATACAGTCCCTGCCTACGTTTTGCTAGGACTGCCTGCGAAAACTTCACTCTTCATAGCAGACAAGACCATCTGACCAATCAAATCAGACTAGGCTAGCGGAAAGGAGGGGATTAGGCAGATGATTCACCGAACGAATCATTTGAGAGTCAGTCAAGAAATAAGGTAAGAATAACTACCTATTATAACAAAATAATAGTGTTTTTACACCTTCCATGTACGTAAACTTGTTATTGGACACTCCATAAACCAAAATAGGACCTTAAAAATCGGCATATTTACTCATTAAGATGTCTCACTTGCACCACAGTCATCTCTACCTGGAAATAGATTCAATCAATCAAATGGCAGTTCATCCAATTGTCCCTTGAGGATTGTTTTATTCCCAAATAATCAATGCCATGATGGCTGGCCTGAGGACTTATTCTTTATCTGATCGCTATTGAAACGCAGATGGATGAAACTGATTCCGAGTCAGCCATTCGAGATTGCCACCTAGCTGTGTGATAATGCCTGGGTGTGAGTGATGGGTAGGAAAAGCTCTTAGGATAGTCTCATCTCCACTGCTCTGTTTATCTCAGACACATTGAGTGGAGCAAACACATGGCTCAGTGGCCATATGCTACATTACATCCATTACTGCACCTGAACAGAATACTGATGCCAATGAAGCCACACGCACACGCCAATAATTGTATCTTATTGTCAGTCTGTATTTTATGGCCTCATTCTAATACTGCTGATGAAACAGTTCAATTAGTTTTTGTCAGTTCATTCAAAGCCGAGTAATATTTTATTGTCAAATACGTTCTGCTCTGGATAAGAAAGGCAGAGCCCCGGTAAACGTCACCGGACGGATTCAGACAGCGGTTAAAGTGTCAACAGGCGACAGAGAATTCCAAGGAGGAGGGTTAGAGGTCAGAGGTTATTCTCATCTTTTAAGGAAACATATTTCAAAGAAAGGACAGGCAATCAATGCCCATGTATGTTGATAACCAGCTCTTAGTAGCAAATTCAGCTAGTACAAAATAAACAAAACTCCACTTAAAGGTCCAATGTGTCATTTGATGGAGGATCTAGTATTGTCAGAAATGCAATATAATATAGACCTACATGACAGATAATGATAAATATTATTAGAATGAGCTATTTCTATACACTAGATCCCGCTAAATTTCATACACTGGACCTTTAGTTCTGTAAAATATGGGCAAATCCAACAGTTGGTTCAAATTAATTTAGAGAATGTCTATATTTGGTCCAAACATGGATTAAAGCAATTCAGAATTTTTGAATGTATATCATTCTTCATTCGTGTACCATCATTCGTGAGTTTTGTGCTTATACTGTTTAACATTTTGCTTTTGGAAAAAACATTATTGTGGCATAGAATTTTTATATCTGATGTCTATACTTGCACAAAGTTCATCCAAAAATGCCAAACAGAACTTTAAAGGCACAATACAGCCAACAAAACAATCGGAAAGCACATATTACCTGTAAAACAATCAACAACTAAAAAACAGGATCCTAAAATGTCTGTGTAGCTCTTTGTTGGCTTGTTTTTCTCATTGTGTATTAAGTGAGGTCACTTTGACACGAGTTATCTCTCACTCACCCCTCCCTCCTAAACCCTGATCGTTTTGTGAAACTGTTAGACGACAATTCGTTTAAAGACTCCAAATGACCCTGTGTGTCTCCACACGGCTCATTCTTTTTCTCCTCCTGTCTCCTGCCCCCCAGCCCCTGACAACTCTGATGGCCAATACGCACACACACTCGGATGTTTTTTTTTTTGCTGGTGTAATGTGCTTTGTTGTGTGAAGGTATCAATCAGGCGGGTGCAGATTATTAGAGTGTCTGAAAGAGATCAAACAATGTTGCCGTCTGCCCCCCGCACGTCTGATTTACACAGCGTCTGATAAAGCACTGCAGCACTCTGTCAGGACCCAACATGACGACCGGCCGCACTCGCCGGATAAATTATTGCGCAGGAAAGCCATAATGTCTCTCCACCTAGCAACTAGGGTTCCGCCGGCAGCCACGGGAGACTGCCTGTCGTAATGGCGTTGAGTCCAGGGTCAACATTTACGGTAACTAAGGAGTTGAAACGCACACACTAGCCCACCCCATCCGATCCTATTTTTGACCTGTTTAACCCTGTGGAAGGGACTTTGAACATCTGTTCAACACCATAATCTGCATAGTTAAAGAATGGTGCTTACCACTACATAGCAACACCTTAATGACCGCCCAGATCTTGAGCAATCGCCTAGCAACACCCAAGTAACACACTAGAACCCAGCCAGAACATCCCAGCGATGACCCAGAGCATCCTAGCCACTGCTTAGAAATGCCTAGGAAACACTTTAGTAATAATCTAGCAATGCCTTAGCAACCTACATAAAACCACATGATGTTTTGCATTGGTAAGCACAACTCATCTTTAAAGTCTACCCAGCCAAATTAGATAGCACCTTAACTCAAATCTATTCTATGTATCCTTTTAAAATGATATAGCCTAAGCAAGTCCTTTGTTTAAGTTTTGCTTGAAAAGCACATGCATGACTTTCCAAAGATTAAAAGGGTCAGCAGAATAAAACCATTTAAAGTGCAGGAAAAAATGGATGTTCTGCTTTTCCATTCAGTAGCCTATTTCTGTTTTGTTATCAAATTCAAACTAAACCTGACGACATCATTTTGTGATAAGTGAAAGATTTCATTTAACCTGTTATCCTGTGGCTCAGTGGTTAGAGCATGGCGCTAGGGTCATGGGTCCGATCCCAGGAGGAATGCTCATAGTCCGAAACAAATGTTGGTAAAATGCAATGTAAGTCGCTTCCAACTGAATATAAATGTAAATTTGATATTTGTTATATTTTTACACTTTTTTTAAATTAACAAGGTTTTGGACAAACCTTAGCTTCTTTCAGTGAACACCGTGAACATAGTTTTAATAATTTGCGTCCGGTTAAGCAATAAGCCTCACAAAGCAGTGGGTTACAGTGCATTTTACAACAGCTAAAACACCATTAGCTGTTTTAAAATGTACTGATCCAGATCCTCACGCTCTGCAAATGAACGATGTCTTGTGGTGCCATCCCAAAAAGGTTAAAAAAAATCGCTCTCACGAACCTTCTCGGGGTCGGTTCCACATTTGTGGAATGATCTGCCTGCTGCTATAAGATCAGCAGATTCTGTGGCCATCTTTAAGAATCGGCTGAAAACACATTTCTTCCGTCAGCACCTGACTGATCATTTCTGATTTATATATCTTTTCTACAAAATAAAAAAAAATGCATGCTTACTTAAACTTAGATAAACTAAACTTATCTCTGTACACTGTAGTAGGCTTTGTGAGACATGTTTTTATTGCTCTTATCCCTTTTGTTGTCCTAATGTTGACCCATTGCTTACTTGCAACTTGTAAGTCGCTTTGGATAAAAGCGTCTGCTAAATGACTAAATGTACTGAGACCCACTGCTTTGCGAAGCTTATTGCTTTTATAAAACGGTTGTTCCATATGTGTAGCAAGGTTTCATAAAGTAAAGTAAACAAAATGATGCTATATAATGCGGTCAGCCGTTATTTATCAGGGTATTTTATAACGGCTTAGAACTCTAAGCCAATCAGAATCAAGGACCAGAAATGACCGTTTTATAATCACTATTTTACACTGGCGCCGTTGTCTGACAGAGAATATGTATAGAGAATATGCAAAGTAAAACGTTCTTATTGGGACTTGTCACATATTATGGGCACAGCTAGCCCCTGCAGCCCACTTCCACCGGGAACACTTTCGATGTCCATCTCCGATCTTCAGCCTCCGCTGACAAGTTGGCATTATCATAGATTCTTACTTTCAAATGCTTTGCTAATGACCTCATCCCAAGGTACAGTCAACTCAACTATTAGGAATGTCCTACTGGCACTGGACCACAGAACCATATCCAGCTGATTGGCACTCATTGCTAATGTTTTTAGAATGTCCCCCTAACAATGCAATAATAGCTTTTGTAATGCTTACCCAACCCGGCAAAAAGTCGTTGAAGAGACATCTGGTGTTGGGTGGGATGTTTTTAGAACATTACATCAACAACGCAATGGTAACGTTTTTAATGCTAATGTTTTAAGAACGTCCTGCTAACAATGCATTCATAACGTTTGTGATGCTTACGTTTTTAAAACGTTTCTCTAACAACGGAATGGTAATGTTTTTAATGCCAATGTTTTTAGAACGTTACTTTAACAAAGCTATGGTAACGTTTCAAATTCTAACGTTTTTAAAACGTTTCGCTAACAACGTAATGGTAACGTTGTCAATGCTAATGTTTTAAGAACGTTCCGCTAACAATGCAACTGTAACGTTTGTAATGATAATGTTTTGAAAACGTTAAATTACCAACGCAATGGTAATATTTTAAATTCTAATGGTTTTAGAACGTTCCGCCAACAATACAATTATAAAGTTTGTAATGCTTACATTTTTAAAACTTTACATTAACAACGCAATGGTAATGTTTTCAATGCTTATCTTTTTAGAATGTTCCTTGAACATCGCAATTATAACGTTTATAATGCGAACGTTTTAAGAACATTAAATTACCAACGCAAAGGTAACGTTTTCAATGCAAATGTTTTTAGAACGTTCCACTAACAAGGTAATTGTAACGTTTGTAATGCTAAAGTTTTAAGAACAGTACATCAACAACGCAATGGTAACGGATTCGATGCTAATGTTTTTAGAACGTTCTGCTAACAATGCAATTATAATGTTTGTAATGCTAACGTTTTAAGAACATTACATTACCAAAGCAAAGGCAATGTTTTCTAAGGAAATGTTTTTAGAACGTTCCGCAAACAATGCAATTGTAACGTTTGAAATGCTAACGTTTTAAAGACGTTACATTAACAACGCAATAGTAACCTTTTCAATGCAAATGTTTTTAGAACGTTCCACTAACAATGCAATAATAACGTTTGTAATGTTAACCATTTTAGAACGTTTATAATTTGCAGCTATCGTTAAGAAAACGTTCTACAAAAGTTATTGCAATAACGTTTTTGATAACTTTGAGAGAACCTCCAGAGAACGTTAGCCAAAGTGACGGGAACGTTCCCTGTTAGCTGGGAGAGAGTTATGCTGCCCTCACTTCAACCCGGAAGTAATGTCTGAATTTAGTTACATTGAAATTATTTACTAACATTTTTTTATATTAAATGATTAAGTGGCATTAAAACCTTACAAGTATGTGCCAACATTAAAAGAGCAGCATAAATATCTTCCGAGTTGAATTGATTTATCATTTCCTAGAACTCAATCTCAAATGCCTATGACAGACTGAAGGTAAATACGTCACCATGGCGAAATGGGTATGCAAATGAGCGTCAGACGCGATGTAAGACGACGTTTCAAGCTGGTTTAGTCACTTCAATTTCATAATTTAGTTGTCAAGACTGCTTCTAATCTATGCTTTTTAATACTATGAAAACATAACATGATTATTCCAAGTAAAAGTGAATCTTATGCGTAACTCAATATAGGTAACTCTAACACTAACTGTTTGTTAGTCGATTTGGATAAAAGCCTCTGCTAAATGACTAAATGTAAATGTAAGGGATCTATCAACACCTGACTGCTTGCGTTTACAACCAGATGTACACTCGTTACTAGTTTGTTGTTGGTTCTCCAGCTCATTAACGTTACAGAAGCGCTTACAACCGGAAGCTTCGAAATAGAACAGACCGTTATTGGGTCTCAAGAATCAGTACTTCATAAATCAGAATAGTCTACTGAAGTTTGCGCACTGGTAAGGGTCCTGGTTTACTATACAAGCATGTTCGACTACACGCGGGGCTGCGCAGATCATGCAGCGTATGATATCAAAGTACTGCTTTGGTGATTTGGAGCATTTGGAGATGGTGGTCTAGTGGGTTAAACCGCTGAACTGGTAAATCAAAGGTTGCTGGTTCGATCCCCTTCCACCAGTATGTCCTTGAGCAAGACACTTTACTCCATGTTGCTCCAGGGGGATTGTCCCTGTAATAAGTGCACTGTAAGTCGCTTTGGATAAAAGCGTCTGCTTAATGACTAAATGTAAATGTAAATGTACTGCGAGAGCAGACTGCTTCGTGCACTGTGAAATCGCTTTCGCGGTACTTTGGTGTAATTTGTCGCTGGGTTTTTAACAGGCCTGAAAAGTTACGCGGAGAGCAATTAAATATATGTACTTCTATTATAATACGAGTCCCTTAGTTTGATATGTTATCTGTGCAGTGACATGTAATTGTGAAATTGCTGTACATTTCAATTCTTTTATTTCATCTTAAACAAAGATTAAATCAACTTTTTAGACAAGTAATTTCACAGCTTGCCTATACATGACCAATATCACATAAAATGGACATTTTCAAATGGATATTCTGTATCACATTCTAACATTCTATATTGCTTATTGAAAAAATACATATACATGGCTTTAACCAGTGAAATCTAAAATAGAACATAAATAAATGAGAAAAGAGGAAACAGAAGATAGAAGTGTAATTGTTCACTGTGAAAGCCTAAAGCCTTATGGGACACTATGATAGAAACAGTCGGGTGCGAGATAAATAAGTCACAGGCACACAGTGAATCTGACTCAAATATGAAACATAACTATTTGATGTTCATCCCCAGCTCTTTTTTATTTATTTACTTTCAATGCTATTTTACTGGTCACAGTGTGAGGTCACAAGATTTACTCTCTCCTCCAGCAGTCGCAGGAAAGACACGATGAAAGCAGAGAAAGCCAAAAGAATACAGAGAGCTAAAAGATAGATGCTGTCAATCGACGCTGATGAATATTTTACTGGTGCTTTATCCATTAGAGCTTTTTGCAAGAAAAGAATACCAGAAATTGAAGAAGGGAATATTATGCAACATGCTTTTCGTAAGAGTTATAGAGCGAGATTTAAGGACCGAGCGGAGTTGGCTGTGGCAATGTGCACAAGTATATGACACTGCTGGTCAGAACTGTTTTTCTTTTTTTTCAGAACTGTATTTTTCAGGTGAAATCCAAAATGGTTCTAGATACCTGGAAAATCGTGAAATTAAAAGGTGGGGTGGTTGATTTGGAAAGGTGCTAACTTTACCCTGCTAGCAATGAAATTATAACTCCACCCTCTATGCAATTTGCTATCCAAAGCCACGCCTCCTCCAAACACGTGAATGCATTTTGTAAATCCAAGTAACGAATTTGCAACTAAATCCATTAAATTCTTCTCGAAGCATGTACATAGGCCTACCTGTCCAAAAGAAAGAGAGCAACCAGGATATCGTCTCCATCGTGTTAGAAAATCGTGTTAGAACCGATGTTAATAAGAGTTTTTTCCTGATCCAGATGTGACAAAATCGGACTTTCGTCATGTAGATTTACTTGTTGTCAGTTCCGCAGGAACGTTTGATTGCTGCTGACTGTCCACCATTCCCCCTACATTGATGCAGTGGACGTGAGCGCGGTGATGATGTCTTTGTGAACAGGGTGCGCAGTGGTATGCAAAATACCTTGGCTGAAAATGTACACATGACCAATCACAGATTTCGGCCAGAACGTTTTGATTGGGCAAATGTTTTTTGGCCCTACGCCTTTCACAGACGATATATAATTATAAAAATATTATTTAACCACTAGTTCTTGATTGCTATAAGGATGTAAATTTCCAACCAGCATGACAAAAACATTTTCTGGACAGGATCACCTATCCTGCCTTTAACTCTCTCTCTTTCTCTCTCAATGAGCAGCACCATCTCTCTCTCTATTGTAATGATGCCTCTCGTAACAGCCCTTGGAATGACCTTTCTTTAATTAACTGCATCTTGATGAGCGGATCTACATAGAATGTGAAGGTTAATTAATGAAGTATCACTGCTAGTCTTAAAACCATCACCTAATAGATGACAGCTGGGCCCGGCACTCTCAATTTTACCAACCGACTCATTAGCAACTGGGGCCCGATTGACGGCTCTTCTTTGGTCTGCGGACCATGAGCAAATTGTATTAAACAGAACAGGGGTCTCCGATTCCCTCTCCTTTCAAAGAAAACGTGATCTCGGTCTCGGAGGACTCACGTGCATACCTTTTAAAAAAACATGCTTGAGGAACCGGGAGCCCAAGGCCTGCACGTACATATGTGATACAGAATGCGCAGTTCGGATCAGACTCCATAAAAAATGCAAATGAAAGCAATATAATATCTCCATAAAGATTCAGGAGTGTGTAATCTGTTTCCTGCAGCCTGATCTGTGACGGATAGTGATGGATAACTGCGGGTCGTAATAGCGCGCTGCTTCATCTTGATAAGACGCCGCTTTTGGGTGTCTTTTATTTCCGGATGCATTGCAACCCCCGCTTATCATTGCGATTAGAAGACATCAGATACACATTAGCAAATGGAACATAGTGTAAAAAGTGTTTTATTCCTAGAGGGGACAGAATGAAGGAGAGCGTATCTGATGACTGTTTGGAGCCTGGTTCAGTTTCTAATATTTGTAGAAGAAAATTCGATAAAGCATGCAAAACTGCTTTAGCTCACATGCGAGTGCTTGATCAACTTTGAGCATTTCGGGCTTTTTTAGAGAAGAGTGCAGCAACGAAACAGCGATTGTTGCCAAATATAATTCATTTTATGCAATAAAGTTTAAATATGTATTTATGAGCTCTGTAGGACAGTTAAACAACCTTCAAGTGAAAACTGTTTTAATCAAACTTGATTTTGAATGTTAAAGTCACCATGAAATCAAACAGTGTTGCAGTGGTTATTACAAAGGATTTATCCGTGCACACCATTATTATTATTTTCAGTTCAGGGCCATCTTACAACAACAAACCAATCAAAAAGGGAAGGGCAAAATAAAGTCCCACCCTACATTTTTTTATTATTTCAGAAGCCTTTTCACACAGATATTCGTCACGATACGGAAAAGAAGTCAATCGCAACTTCCGTTTCATGGTGACTATAAAGAGTACATAAAATGAGATTATGTAAATTAAATTTCATGCAGTTTGTAATGTGTGTGTGAAAGCAAGCAGTCTGCCAAGTTGTAAATCCGAAGGTGAATGAATAACAAAGTTATTGGCTTGGGAAAAAGTGAGTCGACTCTGAATCATGCGGACGAGTAGTCCCTAGTCCGATTCACGAACCGCCGTGGATTGATGTCACTACATACAGTCCCTGCCTACGTTTTGCTAGGACTGCCTGCGAAAACTTCACTTTTCTCCGCCAAACTCTGTAGCTCGTGAGCCTCATTCACGGTAGACCAATCACAGCAGACTAGAACATCTGACCAATCACATCAGACTAGGCTAGCGGGAAGCAGGGGATTAGACAGATGAATCGCGAAACAAATCATATGAATGTCACTGAAGAAGTAAGGTAAGAATAACTGCCTATTATTGTGAAATAATAATGTTTTTATACTATTCTATGTACATAAACTTATTGTTGGACACTCCATTAACCAAAGTAGGATCTTGAAAATCCCTAGTTATGTAGCCTACTCTTTAACATCCAATACATGAATTACAGAATAATGCTCAGGTATAAACAAAGCATAATAAGACAAATAATTATATCATCGATGTCCTTCTGAAACCTTGAATTTCCATATTGCTGTTTTTTCGGGAATGGAAAAACACTCTACTTTTTAAATGATTACTGTGTTGTCAAAGTTGACAAGCACTTTTACATACTTTTCATTGGTTAGAAACCCAGTGACAAACATAAAGTGTGAAAAATAATAATGATGTGTCGCAAAAAATAAAATATCATGACATTAAATTTAAGATATGTTATCAGATTACATAAAAATGTAAAAAACTTAATTATAATGATCTTGTTACAACTTTTAAAATATGTAAAAAGTTTATCAACATCAGATATTTCACTTAAGATTAATTATAAAATATATTTCATCATCTTCATCGTCATTTTTACAATCTTGCTATTAATGCAAAAACAAATGTTTAGACCTATGCAGCAGTCAATGACAGCCTTCTTCGTCCTTTTCTAAAGTTAAAAGCTTTACTTCAATGCCTTATGCTCCTCTGAAGTGCTGTTTCTTCAATTAAGAGTTAAGGAAAAGTTCATCTCGAAATCAAAATTGTTTTTTTTTTACTCACCCACATGACGTTCAACATGTTTTAAGACCTCCCGGCGTCTTCGTAGAACATATAAAGATATTAAGGTGGCCTCCGAGAGAATTCCAGGCCTCCTCAGACATCCGACAGTTGTTGTCAATGTCCAGAAAAGTACTAAAGACATCGTTAAATTTGTCCATATGCTCATAGTAGCTCAATTGCATTTTTGTTAAGCTACTGGAATACTTTATGAGCGAAAAACAAACCAAAATAACAACTTTAATCTATTTTAATCTGTAGTCTTTACTGCACGTTCACAAGAGCACTTCGACGCATGCGCATTCGGTTTGTACGGTTGGGCAAAAAAGTGCAAGTATTCCACAATATCGAAATTATCAGACATTTTGCAAAGATCAGCTTATATACAGCGTGCGTCTGCTTGCAAACACAGTTGCGCTTCCGGGTTATCAGTCAGAACGCCAGTGTCTGCCCCCACCGAATGCACATGCGTCAAAGTAATCATGTGAACGCGTTCTATAGATTGACAAGACAGAGAAGAATAGGTCTATTAAAGTCTTTATTTTGTTTCGTTTTTCACACATAATGTATTCTCGTCGCTTCAAAAAAATATTGAGCAACTATGAGCGGATGGACCAATTTAACGATGTCTTAAGTACTTTTCTGGACCTTGACAACAACTGTAACCATGATGTCTATGAGGAGGCCTGTAAATCTCTCGGATGTCACCTAAAATATATTTATTTGTGTTCCGAAGATGGCAGGAGGTCTTAAAGCAACAGCGAGACGTTTTTTTACCTTAAAATAATCTCTCTTAAATTATTTTAGTTGTAGGACAACTCTTAACTTGACAAATTTTACTGCCGCTTCTACCTAAGCAGCCCTCTATCAGCTAAAATCTCACTTATTATTTTATATTTTATATGGCATACTCATACTACGGTTTTACTCATAGCCTGGGTGAAGTTATCCAACATCTAACAATAAGACGAGACCATCTCGTTCAACGCAATTCTCCAAACCATCACCTTGGCAGAGCCTGCAAGAAACCAAAGAGGGTTTTGTCGAAGGAAGCGAAGAAAAGAAAGAGAGAGAGTGATTGGACACTCGCCTGATCATAAATCAATGTTGGACATGCTTACATTCGGTGGCGTGGGCTGAAAGAGGTTACGGGTTGCAAAACTGATGGAGACCTAGCGGTCCTGCTACTGGACTTGTAAGTTATATGTTAATTTTTCTGACACTCCTGTACTTTTGAGCTCATTTGTTATTAGGATGTGTTCAGGTTTTTTAATTGGTGCACCACTGGTTTACAATTTATAGACGTAACGAAGATGAGAGATAATATTTTGTTGCCCCGGTGTCGATAGCTAGCATGTTGTTTCTCTTCTTGAATTTGTTGAATTGAGATTCACCTGATCGGTGGACATGGGTACGCTGGTTACATTAGCTTTGTAAACAAATTCAGGTGTATTGAGCTGACAACGGGGAAACTTTGCGACAGTATTTACGACACACGTATCAGACAGTTGCACTTATCAACCACATGGGGTAACCATACACATGGGGTAACCATGTTTCTTTATAACAAGTTGAGGTTGAGTAAAAAAAAATAAAAAATTGAACTTTAAAAGCTTTTACGGAGAATGTGCTAAATTATCAGGTTTAAAAAGTGTGAATGATTATGAATAAATCATGCATTATTGTACGATCTGATGTTGGATATTTCTGCCTGTGTCTTTGACCCTGTTCCTTACACCTTTTAGCTTGTTTTTGGTGCCTCACACATTAGCCGCACAGCTGCCACTAAATAAGACCAAACATCAAAGTGACCGTCCACATCTGCTGTGCCCTCTCTGTGAAGGCAGCGGAGGACACGTAGAAACCTGATCTCCGGATCCTTGAGCTGTGATGATTGAAGGTTGTAGATCAAAGGTAGAAGATTAATCTGTTAGGAATGACGGAGTGAAACTGTCGAGATACAGCAACTACTGTTGGTTATAAAGAAAGTTCTCAGCTTTTGATCCAATTGGGGGTCTCATTTGAAACACACACACACAGGTTTGCTTGCATTTTTAATAGACTTTGCCATACTTTGTTTTAACCTTTTAACATCTTTACATTTTTAAACAAGCATGATTTAGTATGTTCATTAGTCTGTTTCCCTCGAGAGGACCGCTGTCTGGTCACCATAATGCAGGCGGATCTCTACTTTCCTTGACGTTTGGTCCACACCAACACAATCTTTTGGCTAATTCGTATGAATTTGTACATTTCAGTATGATTTGCTTTCGTTAGGTTTGGGGGAGGGGCTAGGGGGCGGGCTTCAGTTTCGCTTTTACTATTAATAGTTCATTCGTTCATACGAAATTAGCAGCCTCGTACCACGATCAGTTTGTCCTCACACACACCATTGACCACATTTAATTTAAAATCCATATTCACTATTAACATTGCACTGCAAACCATTGAAACGTTAAGACAGGACTTATTCCGCTTATATTAATAAATCCGATTTTTGTTTGATATTCATGTTTTTAAATGATTGCTTTCATCATGAATATATCTTAATTGAGCCATTTTACTTTTTAAATGCATGTTCCTGTTGTTATTGTGCACAATTCTACCTGTTCAAGGTTCTGTCTTACCTCTTTTTTTCATTGCCTGCCATTTCGTACTATTGATGTAAGTTTCGTCTTAGATTAATGTAGGTTTCAGTAGACCAATGTCTTGCTTTCAACCAGTTTTAAACTATTTAAACTGAGGTAAACCGTAAATTAAACTACAAAACCTGAAATAGTGAGACATAATTTGCTTTATAGACATATAAACTCCAACTACCTCAAATTGATCCTTACAAAAAGTGTATAAATGTACTTTTGAAATATGATTAAATTATATTTAATATTTTTTTATATTATATATTTATGATTTTATTATATCTTGAATATTATGTTTGCTCCAGCTATAATTGTTCAGATATGTAACTGATCTAAATTGAGACGCTTGACATTGCACTATTGTACTCACACAATAGTATGTTTATGAGTCTATATAAAAAGTATGGCCTCATAAACATCATAATGCCCCTGTAAATGAACGTCAGCCCAAGTTAATTTCTGACGTTGCTGAATCAGGAGCAAAATGCATTTCAGCATCCAGATAGTCAGCTCTGACTCCTCTGCAGTGCGTTTATCTCAAGCGCTCATGTCACCAAAGACAGCCCCGTCTCACACTGTACCTCACGAGCGTTTGAAACTAAATTCGCTGGCACAGCACTTTAACGTTTCTGTCTGAAATATTTGACACCAGACGGTTTCGCGGGACTACTGAGGATTCTGGAAGGGGGTTCAACAGTCTTGACAGGAAACCTCCCCTGTAGCTCTTTGTTTTTTTTTCCATTAGTTTGGTGCGGAGACTCCTGGCCTTAAGACCCGGGGACCGCTGAAGATTTAAGTGGGCAGTCAGGAGAAATCCCTGCGGTGTGGCAGGTGCGAGATCCGGCTTCATTATCTCCCAACACCTCCGACCAATTACAGGGCTCGCACCAGCGGTGACAAACCTGTGCTCATGTCTGTGTGCGTGAAGTGTCTTAAAGGGTGGGTCTGTGTTATCCCTCAGATCTTTGGTCATTTTGAGATTTCCTTTTCTTTTGCCACATTACCAAATCTTCAAATATGTTTGGTTCTTGTTAAAATAGCCAGGGATTCAGTGAAAAGTGTCAGTACATTAAGACCAAGTGATGATGTCAATGTTTTGGGCTTTAAAGTTACAGTATGTAATGTCTGCATCACTAGGTGACCATGGCAACTGTCTCCAACAGGTCTCTTTGAGTTAGTCAAGTCTCCGCCCCCAAGTCATGCAGCTGTCTCCATAAAAAATATATTATTACAATTAAATAGTTTTAACAAGTTGTGAATAAAATTCTTAGTTTGGTTACAAGATTTAAAACAAGTGGGTTTATATTGTTGCTATTATACAGTTTCTAAGATGTTCTAAGTGGTTGCCAGGATGTTGCTAGGTGGTTGTTACGTGACAGGCCCACCCCTAAGTCTTCATGATATTTGAGGAGCCTTCTTCAGTGTAAATCTATAGGATTTTTTACCTGTTTTATCATCCATAACATGATCTTATAAATTATCCCTGTGAGCAAGAAAGTGATGCTTTCCTGAAAGATTATTATTTAGGAAAGATCTTGATACTTGATACAGGCTACTAAACAAAATCTTTCTGCAAAACATGCTAAGTCCACATTTTTAAATGTTCTGAATCTATTACATCCACAAAAGACCGTAAAGCTTGTTCTAGCATTGAGTTAAATTCACTCGACACTTCTGGGTTACAAATGAAAGCAAATACTTTCAAACAGCTTATTAGATGTGAGGAGCCCATATATCCACAGAACATGATTAAAAAGATGAAGGGATCCGCGGGGTCTCCGAAGAATCTCTGGAAACTCGGATGTGTTTCGCCCTGTAGCCAGTCAGGCATCCAGTAGATTTCACACACATTTATTGTTTATTAGCATTAGTGATCTTAAAGGCCTCATTTCTGTTCTCCTTTAAATCTCAGTTTTTCAATTTAGGAAAGAATCATTTGCATCAGTTTAGATATTCAACATAACGTTCTGGCCTTTTCTGTGATAGCAAAAGTTGGAAGTGTAGCACATATGATTCACTTTAAAATACACTGTAAAGACTGCAAAAGGTGAAGTTGTCATGTCAAAAAGAAATGCAAGTATTTTATAATTCATATGAATTTGTACATTTCATTTTGGCATGATCTGCTTTCTTGCCAGTGTCTTGGTGAAGTTAAGGGGTGGGGCTATTGCTGTTTTTATTTGTATAATTTTGAACAAATCATATTTCAAAAAATTCCCAAATTAGCCACCAAAATAGTTTTGAAAATTTTTGTGAGATGAGGCTAAATCAGATCTACCTTATCTGAGCCTTTAAAATAAATGGTTGTATAGTCCGATTGATTTATTTAAAGGTCGCAACTTTCACACTTTAATAAAACCTGACAAACATTTCTGTTGCCTACTGTGTATGGTATGACAATGAAATTATGTGATAGCATTTTATTTTTATGAAAGTAAATACTATTTCATGTATACTTGCTTTTCATAAATATAGTAACATCAAAAACTATTAAGTGAATGTAATTGTCTCTTTGTCTGAGGTTTTGGTAAGGAGGGAAAGAAGGCGTGTGTGTGTTTGTGTCATAAGTACACAGAGACAAGTGATGTGTCCCAGACGTTGCCTCCGTTTTAACTGATGTAATGTCGTTGAGCAGGATTCAAACTACATTTGTGTATAATTTGTCTTGCTGCTCAAACCAAACATGGACCTTCAGAGGGTCTTTTCCTGTTCCTCCTCAGTCATAAACATCTCATCCCGCTGTTCACACTCCACTTCTCCTGTACGCTTTTCATCCGTCCAAGTTTTACTGGTATCATTTTGCAAGACACTGTTGTGCTGAACGAAACCTGGCGTGGCTCTTCACATTATAACATCCAGACAGAAACGTTTAGTTTACAGGGTGGTGGTTTTTTTTGTTCGTCTTTCCTTTCAAGTTTAATGCTGAATCACGTGTTCATCTGAACTCTTCATCCTGCTCTGTCTCATACGCTCTTTATCTGTTGTTGTCGTAACATTTGATAGATATGGAAGTGTGTGTTGAAACATGCCCCATCCCTGCCCCTGTTTTCCATAAACAAAGAGGAAACGGGGCCATATGACAAATAATGTAAACACAGAATAACATCTGTTTAGAGCATGTTGAGAAATTATGAAGGCTGAGAATTACAAGAACTTTAATGCATTATTAAAAACGCTCCCATGGGGAATTCCACAGTTCTTGTAAAACATTTTTTTATCAAACATGCTGATCGCTTCTACCATCTGTTGAACTTCAACTAATAGGCCTACAAAGAAACATCTAGAGTTAACGTTATCGATGCTTTAAAAGATAAAATAAACAGTGAAACTATGATCTTTAACTTTTTCAAACTAAGACAGCTTTCACGTTTGAAGGTTTGTCCAAAGATACGCAAATTATTGAAAATGTTGTTCCAAACATAAACTTACCTAGTTCTTATATTTTCTTTCGTTAAATATTGTAGGTTACTTTTCTTGCTATCTTAACGTAATTTCTGAAGTTTTACATATTTTTAATAGAAAACAAACAATAAAAAACAATAATATTAAGTAGTAATCAAATTTACAGAAGGTAACTAGCAAACCTGCTGCAAAATTATAACAAAGTTTTACAGTGTTCTTTTTCTGTGAAATACTAAAACAAGAAGTTTAGGATGTTTTGAGTGCTTTTAAAAATGATAAATGCAAGGCTACAGGTTATTTGTTTTGTTATTTCAAGTATATTCATGTTTTGGATTTGATGTAAATATAGTTTGAGAGTTGAGGATAAGATTTCAGGTTTCAAAAGGCTTTTAATGTGATGCACAGGTCCAAATATGGAGCACATTTGTGATTTTTCTCGACAGCCCATGGTCACTTCAGTGTTTCAATGAAGGAACAGAAATAATAAGCTTGGAAATGTCAGAGGGAGTAAATTAAGACGTGATTTTTTTCATGAAGTAGCATGAAGTTTTTCCCTAATGCCACAGATGCACCCGTTGCCACGGAGTAGAGAGTGTATTAAGAAGTATGATGCGATAAAGTGGCTGTAAAAAACAACTAATAAAGTCTTACCTTTCAAGACAAACCTTGGACTCCCTTGTTTCATGATCTGCCTTCTGAATCACAGCACATGAGAATAGATATGACACATTAATGAATGATGGCTGGGATTACTCACACCCCTCGTACCACAACCTGAGCAGAATGGCCCGAGGTGACTAAGAATTATATGTAAATATTTTATTGAATATAACTCAGAGAAATAAATGTAGGAGTCAGTATGTCTTCAGCTAATGAATGGATACACAGATACTGCCTGAATGATTTTGTTTTGTGCTCCAATATCGAGGCACATTTAATATCTTATATATAGTAATAAAAGTAAATAATATATTAGTTTTATATTGAAATTAAGATTTTTTGTTGATCAATGTTCCACCGTTTTCCATGGATTTTTCTGAAGTGGCCAACATGATCATATTAATAATACATGTGATTATGAAGTCAAAGTCCTTTATTGTCACATGTTATGTTTACACAATGAAAAACGTAAACATTAATTTGAAATTGTGTAATTATAAATGATACATTAAAGCATTTAAAATGAATATACTTTCTTAGTTAGACTTTTTCTATGGTAGCCAATATGAAAACTGGATAATATAGATTATTAATACAAAAAAATTAATGTTTGTTTGGTCCTCCTTGAGTTTCAAAGTGATGCTGAAATGTTTGTTTGTGAATTGCCCGGTCTTGTACAGCTGGTGCCTGGTGGTGCACCGGCGCAGGATTCCAGATGAATAATGCAGCACTGATGACCCCTTGTGGTTATTTAATGCAACTGCAGTCAAAATCCTGCCAGGCATTGTACAATTAAAACTCCTCTCTGCTTCTCTGAGCTCCAAGATGTCTTGTGACAGCCTGCAGCCATTAAGCAGCTGTGTGCATCTGCCAAGCTCAGCTGGGTTAAAATGAGACAGGGCCCTTCATCTCCATATTGTACCTCATGTCTCACAGGGGAACACACAGATATGGTGAATGGGTTGAGAAATTACAGTTTCTGAGCACAAGTGTAAAATCCTGACATTAAAATCAGTTTTGGACATAAGAGCATGTTTGAGATTTCTGTGCCGTGGTTGCCACTCTGGGACTTTCAAAAACGGGGCCAAAAACTTTAACTATCTCTTTAATGCAATTGTAAGACCAAGTGTGAGTCGACCATGCTATGGTGTGGTCATGAGTGTTTGCTTTTAATCCATGAATCATGTCGGAAGACTCTTAAAAGCAGCTGTTATAAAACAGTATCTAGTTTTCATTGCCCCACAAATGAAACAGTGGTTTTAATGACAGCTGAAATTACACACAGATCTGTGCCAAAACTGCAATATCATACTTTTATTCATTATATGAAAATTCCCCCAGTGGCAAAAAATGAAGGATTTCAAAAGAGCAAAATGGTCTGCCAGGAAAGTTTCATAGACTGGGAAAACACCTTAAAAGTACAAATAGTTTGCTGAATCATTATTCTAAGGCGTACCAAACATATGGTGTGAGGAAATGCGATAAAATACTTTTAAAAAGACAGTATTGAACTCTTGAACCTTCGCCATTTTCTATTCTCTGTAATGCTTTGTTAACATTAAATAAATGTAAAAACAATAAATGTGATAAAATTCAATTTGACATGGAATACCATATTCTTCTTATATTGTTTATCCTATGGGCCTACATAGGCTACGTGTATTTTACTTTATGGGTTTTTTATAATGTATGATGTGTTCTTTTTATATATTTAATTTCATTGGAGACTTATTTTGGTGTTTGTTTGCTCGTTTTCTTTTGATTTCTGCTTTATTATTCCTTTAAAAGTGAATTATTTGGTCGTACATCGTCATAAATCGAACAGCACGCGGCGCTGTTGAGTTCAGTTCATCGCAGTGCCGCTAATCGCGCTGCAGTGAAGAAATGATGTTTACCGACAAGCTGATCAAACTGTCGCAAAACCACCGACACTGCCGAGTACTCTCGCAAGACAAAGAGCTGTATTAAAGTTTTAAAATAATTTTGTGAACGATTCCAGCCTTGTCATCACAACCAGATCATCTGATAATAATAATGATAATCAAAACAGTGTGAATCCATGTCAGTAAGTGGAAGAGACGCAGAATCTATATATTGTTTCACATGGCATCCTTCAACACAGAAGGTAACACATTCTTTCCCAACAACAGTAAATACTTGTGAATGTCATCATGTATAATGTTAACCAGTATATACACAAAATGTATGTATTTTTTATTTATTGCACAGGTTCTTTTATTGTTTACCTTTTAGTGTATTAATGTCATTTGATGTATTGTATATAAAATGATTATAAACTCTCGTTTTTAAATAACTATATATAATAAACATGCTTAATGTAATTGAAACTTGTAGCGTTATTTCCATGCAAACTGTTACTTCCAGAAATACCATATTAAAATCATGGCTCCTAGTTGATTTTGGTAAGGTTCTTTTTTTTGTAAATAAGTTGCTTTTTTATATTGAAGGGTTTCATCACATCTTTCAAGCTTGTCATTTTGTCCTTATCCATTTAATTTGGCTTTTAAAAATAGAGTTATTTTCTGTATACAGTGGTTTAATTTCTTTAATTTCTCTTGTCAGTTGAAGAGAGTCCAGACATCCACATCTGCGGTTTATGCAAACAGCAGTACAACAGCGTTGAGCTCTTTTTTGCCCACAAGCAAAATAACTGTCAGGTCCCTCCAAATAATATATCAGGCCAAAATGCTGTTCCTAACGGTAAGTCTGATGTTTAAAGAGTACCTAGCATATGTTTTTTTAGGTCCTACTTTGGTTTATGGAGTGTCCAACAACAAGTTTATGTACATACAATGTGTTTAAACACTATAATGTCGTAATAATAGGCAGTTATTCGTACCTTACTTCTTGATTGACACTCAAATGATTCGTTCCGCGATCATTCGTTCCGTGACCTTGTGTCATTTGATCGGTCTGATGGTGTAGTCTGTTGTTATTGGTCAAATGCGTTCATCATTTGTCGCAAATGGAACCCCACTACCATCATTACTTGATTACGGTTTACATGTGGTTGGATGTCATTTATATTATATGTGTAGCTAGAGATGGCTGCGATTTTACCTTACCAATTGAGCCCAAGTCTGACGAGGAAGCATCAGAAGATTCTAATCCACAACAAACTCCACCACGACTGGAGAAGGATGTTTGTCAGTGGCAAGTGACAACTCTTGTCATAAAAACTCCCAGTGTGACAACATACATGTTGTGCATTTGCTCATCAATGAAATAAAATATAATTTTTTCTTAAAATACTATTAATACGTTAGTAATACTATTATTTCGTCTTAACTGTGCGTTGTCATGGTACATAGAGCATTTCAGAAAGTCAACGTTATGAAACATTATTGTGGTTTCACTCAAATATTTCTATATTGGTGCACGTGCGGCAAATGTGTCAAAATGCAAAGTTTATAGCAAGATAAACAAACTGTAACACCACCGAAATAACGGTACATGCTAATGTTAGCGTTATATGCATTAGCTAAACACAGACATAAGGTACAAAAATATTTCTTGAAGTTAGAGTTTGTATTGCCCCCCTTTCAAGGATCGTCATTTCACATACCCTGCAGTGAACGCGCCAAGATTAATATACCAATGTTCGGTTAAATGACGTGCGCACAGTAAAACTCTGGGGTTATACTCCTTTGGTATCATTGGAAAATGAATTGTAACCATTTTTCCCTCAGACGTTCATCCTTTGGTAGTTGAAATAAGACCGACTTAGTGTCACACCGTAGAACACAGACTCTAGACATGATACACACGCATCACGAACGAGTGACAGTGTTTGGGGGAGGAGAAATAAGTTTTCGCGGCAGTCTCAGCAAAACGTAGGCGGGGATTATGTATAGTGACGTAGATACGCAGGTGAACTATTCCACGTCTCGTTTGTGTGATTCAGAGTCGACTCCCATTTTTACAAGCAAATAACTTTGTTATTTATTCACCTTCGGACTTATAACTTGGCATACAGCTTACTTTCAAACACGGCAGCAGAACAGACTGCATGAAATATAATTTTCATGATCTCATGCTACGTACTCTTTAAGCACTGATGTCACTGCTTACGGTTAACCACATACACTACATGTGTTCAAAACTAACCAATTGTTTGTTTTTAAAGAGTCCTTTCATGCGTGTGTATCAAAAGTGAAAACGAACTTCACCCTGAAAGCTCCCTCCAAGAAGCTGAAACCCGCCGTGACTCAGAAAAGACATGTTTGCACGTACTCAGGTTAGTTGTCGATAACAACATTGTGTACGTTTCTGTTTTACTATGTGTAATATCTTGGAGTTTGATTCATTTATTGTGTGTCTGTAGGTTGTACATTCAAAACTCAGTATGGCCAAAAAGACATGGAGAGACATATTTTAACACACACTGGTAAGTGGTTTGTTTGATCTGTCGTTTCTGTTGAGAGAAGATCTGTTCTGATTGGAGATCTTACTGGATTTCACAGGGGAACGGCCGTTTGAGTGTGAACTCTGTCACAAGCGATTCAGTCGTCGAGATAAACTGAATCTCCACAGCCGTATGCACACTGGAGAGAAGCCGCACAAGTGTAAATACTGCTCTTACGCGGCGGCCGACACCAGCAGTCTGAAAAAGCATCTCCGTATCCACTACGATGAAAGACCCTTCAAGTGTCAGATATGCCCCTACGCCAGCCGAAACTCCAGCCAGCTCACCGTTCACCTGCGGTCTCATACAGGTGAGGAGTTATGCACCAGAGACAGTGTTTGATAAATTGATAAATTGATAAAAAAAAATTGTGTTAAAAATATAAAGGCTATGCCTAAAATGTTTGCAACAATGTTCAAAACTTTTTTCTTCTTCTGGCTCTCCTTGCATGTCATGAAAATCTAAAAGTCAATTGTACTTTATTAAGATTTTTAAAGATTTATGTTTATTTTATTTAATGTTTCTGCCACAGGTGACGCCCCGTTTCAGTGTAGCCAGTGCGATGCCAAATTTAAGATCAGCTCGGACCTGAAACGTCACAGTCGAGTCCACTCCGGTGAGAAGCCCTATAAGTGTGATCTCTGTGAGTATCGCTGCGCCATGAAGGCCAATTTAAAATCCCACGTCCATCTTAAGCACAGCGGCGTCGACTCCTTCCGTTGCTCTGAATGTGACTTTCAATGTTCCACCAAAGCCGCCCTGCGACACCACTCTCGTCAGCACCAGCCCGTCCAGCCTCTGCAGTGCAGCGAGTGCAGTTATTCCTGCTCCAGCAAGGGGGCACTCAATATACACGAGCGGGTGCACTCGGACGAACGTCCCTTTAAATGCGAACATTGCTCCTTTGCCAGTAAGCAGCGTAGCAATTTGTTAATTCACAGAAGGAAGTGTCATACGGATAAGCCGGAAAGGCAGGATAAGACGGCGAGAGGGGGCGGGGCAGGGGAGGAGCCTCCCAAACCTCTCAGCTCACGGTACAGGGCGAGATTGGAGGCGGCGCGGGTGTTCCGTTGCGACCTGTGCGAAGCTTCGTTTGTACGGGAGGATTCGCTTCGGAGTCACAAAAGGCAGCATGATAAAAACACACATCAGGGTTTGACGCAGTCGCAAGCCGCTGTTACAAAACAGCACTTGGAGGATACAAACCAAGCCCACGTCACAACCAGCACACCATCATACAGCGGAACGCATCTAAAGATCATTGTAGCACCAACTATAGGACAAGAAGGTACTTTTGCTACTGTTGGAAAGACAGAAGTTTTGCTCTCTCACGAGGAGCACGATGTGCTTTTGAACCCTGTAATACAACACGTCGGCCTGCTAACGCCCATGCAGCACATTTCTTCGACACCAGAGGGAGCTCTCGAGCACCAGACGGTTCTGCTCACCCAAATCAGCCGCAATGAACAAAACTCCTTTGAGAGAGGTGAAGCTGCCCCTCCCGCTCGAAGCTTCATCACTTCCTGTTCTGCCACAGCTTCAGACGCCGCCCACACCTACATCACTTCCTGTTCTGACCTGGAAAGCCTTCACACGCTCATCCAGGAGGGCGGAACAGAAGTCACGGTGGTGACGGAGACGAGCCCCCCCATCGCAAAACCTCTGGATGTTGATGTAGTTTCATCTGAGGACGTATGTAAGAGAGCAGAACAGGTCATGTCTGGAGAAAGTCTGGATATCGGTCCGCCGGAGACCATTCTTGTGCACAGTATTCCTTTGACTATTTCAACCCAAGATCAGCAGACTAACATATACCATCTGTCTCCACGACATATATTTTCAGATACTGGGACGGTGGACATCAGTGATGTCTCATAGTCCGGAATGTATTTACAAAATATTTTTTTTGTAAAGTTACATTAGTATGTTGAAGTGGTCTGAGAAGTAAGCTTTTGTTTTTGAGACGTCACTATTGCCCGTACATTGTGTCTGGCAACAAAAATGTTTTATTTACCTCATTGTGTGATTTTGTTAAATTATGTTTTGCTCAACTGTTGAAGCTGCTCGGTATTGGCTGTTTTACATGATGTCACCATGGTCAACTGTACCATTACCACAAACATTGAAGTATCTCTTACATATAAGACAGGATAGGGATCATAGATCTACATTCAATTTCCCCTGAACCCCCAATAAACACATTCCTGTTAATTTTTTTATTGTTTGTGCGGTTGTATATTGCTGTTTTTGGAGTGGTGTGGTAGTTAACACTGAGCTGGTAACCAAAAGGTTGTAGATTTAAACCACAAGCATCCATTTTTCCTTAAAAACACATGTTGGCTAAGAACATAAACACAAATTCTTATAGTTTTGCTAGTTGGATTTTACAGCATTGCTTTCTGAATTAAGTCAGAACAGTAACACAATACACTCTCAAAGAAAACCACCCACAGGAAATGGAATTGCTCAAAGGGATATTTCAGAGGCAAAGCTAAATTTCACCTTGTTTTACTCACCGTGATGGCATCCTACCTGAACATGACTTTCTTCTTGAAGAATAAATGTATGAGTCGAAGTTATAAAACCACGAATAATTTTACTTCCAAGCGGTAGAATGAGAGTGAATGGGCGTTGACTTTTTGAAGCTCCAAAAATTGTATCCATCAATCAAAGAACTGCTCGATATGTAGTCTTAACAAAGGTCTTCTGAAATATCTGAAACGCAAAAGCTTCCATTTGCTCTCTATTTCATTTCTTTGTTCTTTAGGAGAAAAATATGGTTTATGCCGAACGTCACAAGTAGAAACCGGAAAACAAGTCTCATTGCGTCCGCTTTAAGTCTATTGTATGCGCTTCATTACATAAAGAGCCGTTTTACTCAAAATTAATTTAAATTAGCAACCAAAGATGATCAAAATCAATGCCCATCACATAATCAGATTGATGTAAAAAAGGTTTTTATTTTTCTTCTCACAGACATTTGATTATTAAAATAGTATATAAGCCTCAAAAACGGAAACAGCTGTCCAGGTTAGCTGATTAGGCCTACCATAAAAACCCACAGATATCGCTGATAGTTAATACTCTTAATACACTTTTACTAACAAGTGGATCAAATAACGAGACCTGTTTACAGGTTTAGTCACATGAGATTCGACATTTGCCCTATTGCAGTGGTTCTCAAACGGGGGCCCCAAGATGGGCCTCATTATTTCATGTAAACAAACATCAGAAAAAAATGACACCAACCAAAGTATTGATGTTCCTGAATCGTATAACAGAATTTGTTTATGCATTAATAAAATTATAAGTTTTATTTGGGGCTGCAAAGCCATGCACTCTACACAAAGGGGGCCTTAAAACACAAAAGTTTGAGAACCACTGCTATGGGGTCTATGAATGTGTGACTTCCGCGTTTCATGTGCATAGAGCCCCTTGAAATCTCCAAGAAATGTCAAATGTTGTGTTGTTGTCTATAGAGGGCAGTGCTGTGCAACACACGCCACCTAAACTTCACGGTCAGTTGGTTTCTCCTTATCACATCCAGGTTAAAGTGAATTTTAGGAAATAAAAATCAATATCTCACGCTCCACCTCGCAACAGTTACCCATGTCTCCACATGCACGTGAATTATCGCATTTCCTGCACTGACAGTTGCGAGATAGCATCTTTCAGGCAGTTGAAGAGATGCAGATGCAGATGTAGACGCATATGACATATGACTGTAGCGTTTTGCTTGTGCGTGCATATGTCTGACCACCAGACTCCTATCAGGCCATTTCCCCCCGCCACAGCTCGAGCACAAGCCCACGCTGAGCTCATCCTCACAGATAACGCCTGTGGTCTCTTCCTCTCGCTGGATACATGAGGCGGAGAACACCTGTGTGCTCTGGTACCCACAACTTTCTCATTTCATATTTTGCTTACGGTGCTGTTTTATCGCCCTTTAACAGAACCAGTGCTAATGTGTGTTGTGTCTAGAATATTAGTGAAATGATACTAATGCTGGTAGGCTACTTTGGTGCGGTTGTTTTAGTAATACATCATAAAATTGGTGAGGTTTTATAATACGGCAGTGGCAAAAAGCGACGAGACGTTTGTACAGTGTTTGCTTTCAATACTTCCTCAGGTTCGATTAAAACATCAAAACGTGAGGTGTCTCATCACTAAACTTGATAAAACTATCGGAGAATGTGGCTTTTATTTACATATTCAAACAGTGAATAGAAAACCAAAAAGATCACAAAAAATACATCAAACATTTACTGCAATCTTATCGGAATTTGGTCGATCTTTTGTTTTCGACTCCAACGATCTTTGTTCGTGTTATTCTTTGCAAAGCCTCGTTTAATTAAAGAGATTTAGTTTACAACAACAACATATCACTTGTACAAAATCTTTCACGTATCTTTAATAGTCCTAATATGTTTGTATAACGGGCAAACATGCCAATTTCCCAAAATTTGAATTCACTTTTGGCCACTAACGTATATGTAGGCCTAATACATCTGTATCAGGTGTAGTTTACAGACAGATTTAGCGTCTCAATCTTAACTTCCGGTAGACCTCAACAAAACATCTATGATTGTTTCAATTGAATTTAATAAAATGTATATACACAAAAATATTAATATATAATCAAGATATGAATTAAATATACAATTAATTGTTGTATTATGACCAAAGACAGACTAGAAGTTAACTTGATAAAAGCGTATTTAATGCCACGGGCCCTGGATGTGTCGATTGTTCAATTCAATATTTAGTTTGATTTTTACAGTAATGAAACCAGTTCTTCACAAATTCATTATTTCCATAAATAAATACAATTATTTTCATTATAGTCCTTCACTATAGATTGTGCTTTTTATTTATCGGCATCGTTCTGTAGGCCTATCAGGCTCTTTTTTTTTTAACAAATATAACATCAAAAACTTAGACACAATTAAGAGCAGAAATAAACAACAATAATTCAGAAGACAAAAAGCCAGTAAAGGGAAGTAAAATAAAAGCAAGTAAAAATAAAAATGAATAAAATAAATAGAAAAATAAATAAAAATAAAATTGAGCCAGGGGTAACAAAAACTTAAAATAAATTCAAGAGATAGAGAAACGCCTTGAGACCCTTTTGGTTTTCATTATAAAAAAGCTGAAATATTATACTTTGTGCACATTGTAACAGACTTTAATGCTTTGGCATTGTTAGAAGAAGAGATAGTACCCAAATAACAATTAAGGTCCCTATCAGGCTCTTACAGAAGAGAGACTCCATCAGAAGACGTCACTGTCCTTATATTTCTAAAAGGAGAAGCTGTCCACTGGACAAAAGTCAATATTTGGCGACCTCATTGCCGATGCCTCCCGCTGCATTCTTTAGACGACCGTGTGTTTGCGTGGAAGTGAAGGCTGGATGAGACCGAGAGCTGCAGAGGAGCAAGAGCACATTGATTTTCCCGTCAGTGCTAATAGATTTAGCAGCTCACTACTGACTACTCTCTCTCTCTCTCTCTGGAAACACTCTGTGACTTTGTGTGAATGATGTTCAAGCAGCAGAAAAGCCAAACAGTGTCAGAGAGGCAGTGTTTTGATTATCCAGCGCTGCGTGAAGCTTGTACTCTGCCGTGTGTTTTGGAGAACTCATAGACCACTGTGTCTGTCTTCCAATGCAATGCATGAGAGAGCACAGTGAGATGTGTTTTACAAATGTCACATTCAGACAGTCACTATGAAATCAAAATTGTAGAAACAGGTGCTTGTCTTACTTTGTATAGGTGATCAGTAAACTTTATTTTTGAAGAAAATGTATTTTTAAAACTATTCTAGTGCAGGTGTAATGTCATGATTCCATTGCTCTGTACTCCATTCAGACAGCTTCGTTCTGCTATATATCACACACATTTCATGATGCATAATGGTAAGAAAGGAAGCATTATCAGCTTGGTGTAAAGTTCACATTACTGGTATTGTATTGAGTTTTGATATTGCATGTCAACATCCTCAAAGGAAAAGTTCACCCAAAAATGAGTTATTTCATTATTTAATCGTCCATCATGTTTTTCCAAAGCTGTATGACCTTTTTTCTTCTGCAGAACAGGAAAGAAGATATTTTCACAAAAGTGACCCCATTGACCTCCATTGAATGGAAACAAAACCACTTCTCAAAACATCTTCAGATAAAAGAGTCATACATGTTTTAAATGATGTTAAGGTGAGTGAATGATTGAATATTTTTTGTTTTTGAATGAAATATCACTTTAATTGTCATAAAAATCATCCTAAAATTGGGAAAAGATCACTGTTTTTTTATTGTGGTAGGGTTTGCAGATGCTTAGGAGAAATAGAGATAGAAGGAAAAGAGGCTGTTGTTTATAATACAATAAAAGTATAAAGCTAAAACATTCTTATTGTTATTTTATATTGAATTTAAAATCTTAAATGAATCTTAACATGATCTCTCCTAGCTCTTATGATGTTTCAAAGAAGAAATGTCGGAGACAGGGGAAACTTCCACAAAGGTATGTTTTTCTTTCCATTTATTCACATTGCTGTCTATAAGAAACAATTAAGCTATTTAAAAGGTCTCATCTGTGCCTTTTATTTGTGGGGAAACCCTTTTATGGTTCAAACTGGAATCTTTATTTTGAAGTGTGTGGTGTAATTCCTTCATCAGCCTATATGAGTCACTACACATCCATGAGAAGAGCAGCAACAGTCACTGTCCAACACTTTAAATACTGATTAACCAAAAACAACAAAGACACTCCAAGATAAGATAGCAGTCTTCAAAAACCTTAGTAATGAATCCAAGTGTTGTTTTTGAACTTTATCATTTCTTCATTATTTATTTGCTCATTTTCCTCCCTGTGTCGTCATCACAAACCTGCCCTGAGTAAACTTTGCTTATATGTAAATCAATTGCTCACAGCTGAGAGACTGACTGAAGGTAAAATCTTGTTTTAGCCGCTTAGATTTATTTGAAACATGTATGATCTATTAGCTTCTGTATTGCACATAAGGGCCATTTCTTGACTTTTGAAAACTTTTGGCACAGCGTGTGTTTTATTACAGTGGGGAAGTGGCCCAGCCCCCTCTTATTCTTGCCAGACTGATGCGGGGCCCTTGTAAAATGCCATTATGCGTAAAGATGATTTCTATGTGGGAACTGCATAGGACTCTCTCCTGCTTCTCTTTGATGTATTATCTCGCAGACTTCCAGGATCTAATCCTAACCACCCATAAGTAAAGACAACCCTCCTCCCATCCACCCACTCGTTTTTTGCTTTTTGTGTCCTAATATCAGTGCCTCACCAAAACAGCTGTAAAATATTTACAGGTATATCTTTTTTAAAAAGACTATACTGTTTATGGCATTTGTTGTTTGTTCTTTTGTCTGTCTTTCTTTTAGTTTTGCCATCTGGTAAAAACGTATAATATAGGGGGAATACTCCCTGAATATCTGATGAGTACAAATAAAATTCTGTAAAGTGTGAGACGCTCGGGCAGGTTAGAAAGAGAGAAAGGAAGTGAAAACGGACCTCTTGATACTGTAAAGCCCTTTTGGGTTCCTTCCTTCCTGTGTTTGAGATGTCAGCCTTTGAATGGGGTCGTAAAGAGCCCCCCGAAAAACACAAGGACCAACACAGCTGCTTAACAAACCATATATTCTGTTAAAAAAAACTATGACATAAACACATCCAGAGAAGCATAAAAAAGCATTATAAGCACTTGCCATGATAAAGTTTGTAATAATAATTGTAAAGAAAGTTTTTGTGATCAATTCAAAATATGGAACCTTGGCTCTCCAGATATATATAAAACTTTCATTTTTAGAGTGTGTGTACTCACAAGCCATAGAGCGTGCTCATATTGCTAACTTTATGCTTTGTTAATTCTAAAAATGTGCGTATGAAATGAGTTTTTGGGATATAAAAATAAATGAATACGAAAACTTGTCTGACTATCAACTCTTTTGATTGAGAACATTGTTGTGTTTTCTTCGCTGGATCAGTCAAAATTCTGGGATTGGGACCTTTACTGGGCTTTAAACTATATCACGATATACGATACCGACGATAAGCATGATATTATAAACCAAGATTATCGATATTCTGTTAATTGTACACATATCGTAACATCGTAAAATATTCAGCATCCATTCAAAATGGTGCTGTAAGAGTTACTTTAATGCATGCGGGGGACGCAACAAATACCTTGATAATACCACCACAGCCAGCTTGGCTGTCCAAGATAACCGTGCAACGAAAATATAATATTGTGACAGCCCTATTCAATGCATAGTATTAAGAAAATAAGTAACAATTTCATAACAAACTAAATTATTATAATATTGTGTAACTTTCAAAACAATCAAATTTGGCCTCCAATGCGACACCAAAGTATGCATGAAAGCGCTTACCTCAGCTAATCCAAAGCAAATAGAAAGATTTTTCTAAACAATGCGTATGTATTGTTTTGCGTTACATCACAATTGGGGGCATTTTGTGCGTATTTTCTTTTCCTCAGCAGTTCTTTTTATCAGATGTTGACGCAACGGCTCTGTCCTGCTCTTTCACAGTTTGATAACAATACGCTGTTGACCTTTTTTTTGTTGTGTTTGCCTGCAATTTGATGGCCATCACCAAAAGGCTTAAGATGGCCTGTAATGTAATTAACCGAGTCAGTCAATGTTGATATGGATTTCTCTTCTCTCCATATAAGCATCTTTCGGCCTTGAAAAAAATCAAAGTATTGATATGTTCCAAGCCGAGTGTTTGGCAAAGTGGCTTCTTTTGTGTATTCTCTTCTCGGTTTTGCTCAGGTAAACACATTTAAAAAGAGGAAAACGGACCACCAGAGTGCTGCGCGTAGTCGACGGACCGCACGCGTTTATTCCTTAAACACGGCTTTTCATTAAAAAAGGATTAGGAAATTTCGTATAAATGAATATGGTTTGTTTACAAAAAGTTTGATCGTCGAAAGCCCAGTTGTAGAAAACGCACATAGAGACCTGTCTGGATTATTATGTTGTTTTGTTATAAAACCATGACTACACTTTTGTAAATTTTATGTTAATAGCTTTAAATGATGCAGGCAATTCTTGTTTTAATAATGCAAATGAGAATGTCAGGGAGGAACTTTATGTTGTGATTTGAAACCTTGCCTGTGTTATATATTTATATTACAGAATATCTCCAGTCCAGTTTTTGTATCTATAATTGTTTTATTTCATAAGGTTGTGATTTTAGACCAAAGTAACTTTAGAGTTTAAATTCCTAAGAATATTTTTCTTCATTTATATTCTCAAATCTGGTGAATATATTAGGATATCTATCAAAAAAGATCTTCATTGTTTCTGCTTATAACATAAAACGACAGATATGCTTTTTTGTGAGCAGCACGGGCACAAAAGAGATTTGTAAAAACTCTTTTGTGCCTGTGCTGTATTCACAGTTGTGTTGATTTTGTGTCTTATAGCTCTATTCTGGCTTGTCAGGAAGCATTACAATGCGACGCCTCTTTTGTTGTTGTTGTTAGATGGGTGGCAGCGCTTTAAAACAGTTCCTTGGGGGTAGAAAATAAGTATAATTTTTAGCCAATGAAAAGCATCTGAATCTGCTGCTTAAACCCCCCATAAAAGTTTCTTAATGGAGAAAGGAATGCTGTTCCCAGAAATGTCCCATGTATTGACCTGGGTGCTTTGGTTTTTGTTTGGAAAGGGCCATTCACTGCAATACAGTGCTACCTAAGACCACAAACCTCCTATTGTTATGCAATGGCTTTATGTAAAACATCAAAACCATTGTTCTCCGCTTTTTCCCCTGAAAGTATAATGCAAATAAAGAAAGCAAAAGGCAGCATGGGAAATGTTTCCCTGATGTTATTAGTTTTGTTTTCGAGCATTTAGGTTTTCATGGTTTTCCCGTTTACTTCCACGTCTACCGTGGTTTAAAATTTGAGTTGTATATGAACAAGTATGATTCACACCCATTTTTGGGTGCAGCCACGTGTGTCTCCGCTTCGCTCGAGCGCCTCTCTTGTAAATACAATCTGCTTTGTCATTTAGTTGTTGCGGCAGAAAATACTTATTTCACTCCGGTCAGCAGTTTGTTGTGTTGGCTTAAACCGTTCTATAAAGACACGAGCTCACTGTTTGAACAGAATGCTTGTGACTCCTCCCACAGATCTCTTTAATGTCTCGCCTAGACAGTAAGAAGATTAAATGGAGAGCAAACAGAAACTTTTGCTAAGTCTTCTGTTTCGTGAGATGTGAGAAGTGTGTTTCAGAAGAGATCTTCAATCAGAGATGTCCGTATAAACTCAAACAACAAAATACTCCAAAATACTCTAACTTTGTGTCATTTTAAAAGAAATTTAAGGAAAAAACATTTAAGGACATTTTGAGTCTCCTAAGTCGTCAATTATCTTAATATTTTGTTGTTCGAGAAGAAAAATGTTTAACATAACCACTCTCAACCCAAAGAGTCGATTTAAAGTAAACCACCTTGGTCGGATGCAAATAAGTGGCTCGCTTAAAAACCACAGATATCCAAATAGTGTACCTACACACCATGTTTTGAATTGCATGACTATTGGTCTGATTCGGGAGGGGGGGCAGGGCTGTTAAATACAACAGTCATGAAGGGCGTCTGCTCTTTCCAAGTCATGTGCATAATCAAACAAATTAGCATTAGGCTTTTTTTCTGAGATTCCATCGCACTCGACAGATGGCCATGGGGGAGGCCGATATTTTCTTTGCCCAGGCATACCTTATCCTAAGAAAACAAACATGATGGAAATTTGATCTCCACGCATCTCATCCCATTGTCCAGCCCTGTTACTGCATGCGTTTGCTTTACCTGCCTATTCCAGCTTGTTTCATTAGTAAAGCTGACAGCGAAGGATGTTTTGGAGGGATGGAAATGTATTGTTAGCTTTTATGTCTGAATAGGTGAAATTGAATGAATGGTGCTGTGCTGAAATGACTTCATTCATAATGGCTCTCAACGCACCATCTCTTCATTTACTAGAACGTGTCAGTCGGTCCATTTACACTGTAGGCATTAATGCTGATTCTGTCTTTATGAAAATTACTGATGGTTTGCTTGTGGTAATTTTTATTTTATTTGTCGAACCATGGTAACCACAAATGTACTATGTACACCACAGTAAGTTGCCCTGGTATTTGAGGTTGAACTTTGGTAATACAAATGATTGTAAATCTGCCCAAAATCATGATTATTACACTTTTACCGTAATAAAACCATTCTAATTTTCCTAAGTATGTAGGCAACTCTTTCTGCAGTGTATTATTATTATTATTTTTTTTTTTGCTTAAATTTTTTTGGGTATAATCAAATTGGTCAAAAGTCATGTTAACTTATTTTTCATTTTGTCCAGTGGTGAGATGTTGTAGCTAATACAAATAAGTTGAAATTGCTTAGTTTGTTTTTGATTAATTTAAGTAATGTAAAAAAAATTGAAATGACTTGTAAAATGACTTGTAAAAATGTTCTACTAAAATGTTAAACTATGGTTAATTTGTGGTCACCGTGTTGTAACTATAGTAACTGTGGGGTGAAGAACCATGTGTCCATATAACTCTTGAACCAAATGATGTTGTCGTGTTTGTGAGCCTGCTGTTTGAATTGAATATGATAAGAAATTCATGTTAGTGTTCTTGTGTAGTGTATGTTTCTCTGGTCTCACTATAGTGTTAATGTCAGGGTGACGTTGTCTCAGGCCGACACATGAACCGGCTGAACTCATGCTAATGAAAACATTAGCTCTCACACACCTCATCCACACAACACACAGGAAAGAAAGCAAGAGCAGATGCATTTTTTTGTGCATGAATGGACAGACAATGAGGATCAGGATCAAAAATGTGGAAACGTCTTGTGGAGTAAAAACGTACTGAATGATTAAGAACTGTAATGAATGTAAGACAAGAGAGAGAATCCAACAGGAATCTGTGATTGTCATAGTATATGTTATTTTATGAATGCTTTTTTAATATTTTCATTTGAAAGTATAATTTTTATGTCTCATTTTTCTATTAGTATATACAGCAGCAGAACAAATTAAAAGACCATTTCACAATCAGTGTGTTTAGGTTAAATTATTATTTTTGTTTCATTCTGTGAACTACTAACAATATTTATCCCAAATTCCAAGTAAAATTTTTGTTTATGTTTGCAATTATTTGCAGAAAATGAGAACTGGAAAAACAGGTGAAAATATCAGAAAAGATGCTCTGTATTTTTTCAGACCCCAAATACTGCAAAGAAAAAGTTCAGATTCACTTTTAAGCAATACAACAGTAATATTTGTAAATCTATTTAAGATAGGTTTCAAAAGATGTATTATATTGATATTAATAAAATGATCATTTTTATCCCAGTTTTAATACCGTGCCGTCAGTCTTTACTGACTTGTCATTCAACAGTCACTGGACTGGAATGGTCATCTAGAAATCTAGAAATGCTGATTAAATTATAATAAGGAATGATCTCTTATATATATATATATATATATATATATACTGTATATAGTGTTTACTATCATCTTATGAGGAGTTTTAGGGAAAAAAACATTTACGACCAAGATGATATATTAATGAAACATGAACTTTTAATGCTCTAAGTTTGAAGGAGCAACATTATTTTCATCACATTTTTATGTTGTTCTGATTGGACAAGGAGCTTGGCAGACAGTTTACAAGAGTTCTCTTCGTAAAATTCATATGAAGATACATGAATGTGATGAGACTGACGCCTAGTTTTTATTGGATGATGTCCAAATCTATGGACATCTGCCTAATTAGCATATGAGACCCCGCCCAGCTGCACTATGAATTGGTTGGTGGTCTGATGAACTTTCCATGGATGAAAGAATCTATAACCATTTTATTGAAGGACATTGATAAGCTGCATTACTGTGCCATCTAGTATCTTAGTTTAAACATATAGATTAGAAAATACATGACCAGTCAAAAGTTTGTACTGATTTAGTTTTTAATGATCTTTTAATGACCCAAAATCCATTTCTTTCTTCTGCAGAACACAAAACAACATATTTTGAGGAAAGTTGGTAGCCAAAGACCACTGGACCCCATTTACTTCCTTTTTATGAACAAAAAAATCATTTATAAAAATATCTTCTCTTAAATGTCAGCAAAGAAAGAATCCTATTCAGCGTTTAAATGACATGAGGGTTAATAAATCATGACAGAATTATTGCTTTTTGCTGTTTTTTTTAATCTTCGTGATCCAAAGCTTTGAAAGACACATACATGAAACTCTTTCGATACTATTTCAATACTTTGTGAAGTTGGATCAGATCTATCATCTAATTCATCAAAGTGTGGCTACTTAAAAACAACGAGAATAAAAATGATTTCTTTTATGTTTTATAATTTGTATTCTTACATTTGTTATGTTTTTCTTTCATCATTGTTAAATGAGAAGCTATGTTCTGACTCACTGTGTATATGAGAAGAGCAAACATCTTTGAAATAAAACCCCCGCTTGCCGCATCCAAGCGACTTTCCGGGAAGTGTTTTGACACGTGATGCCCATCGCTCTTTTGGTGTTTGTGAATTATGCAGTTGCTCCACGAACACACAACCTGTCGGAGGCCATTAGAGCTTCCCCAGATTGATGCCACCTGTTTGAAACATTCATGGGCTTCCTCCTTTCCACAATCTGACCCAATACATCAAATTAGCTCATGCGAATAACCCACCAATTATTAAGAATGGATAAGATTCATATGCAGGCACACAAAGAGCCAAAGGCCAGATATCATCTATAAAATAGAGCGTGGTGTAACCCAACACCAATGAAGGAATGCACTCCATCAATCCCATTGTGTTTGGATACATACAGTTCCCTTTTGTGTGATAAGTGCACCCTGGCCGTAGAGATAACAACACAGCCCCTAAAAGCTCAGATGAGACATTGGGTGTCGACACCTCCACCATCAGGATTCCTGGACAGTTTAATCTTCTGGGTTCAGGGTCTAGGTAGGTGGTAACGTTGAAGGAAAACACAGTCTTGGAGTATTTTGGCTGAAGGTTTCCTCAATTAATGTTCGACTATTTTATGACTTGAGGGGAACGAAACCTAACTGGTATCTAATGATGAGTCAGACTTCAGTGTAATGATATGGTGGGATGTAACTTGGAGGGCGTATTGATCATCTTATATGAATTACTTCATACTTCATTGATTTGAATGGCAAGTGTCTATTGACTGTTTAGATCCATTAATGTAAAGAAATGTGTAAAATGGACATAAAAAACTCTCTTTATTTAAAAACAGATTAAAAACAACGGGAGTTAAAGCAGATTGCTTTTCAATACACATTCAGTCACAGCGTAATATATCGTTTTATAAATACTTATAGATATCTAAACCTAAAATTAAATGTGTGCATTTATTAAAGGCAAGAAAAGATAAAAAGTCCTTCTGAAATCTCCATATTTTGTGATTTTTGTTATAAATAAATCATTATTATAAGTCACCCATGTTTATAACTGGATTTTGCAAATATCTAGCCAATAAAAAGTGCTCTGTATGTCCTTTTATGTGTATGTTTTTTATTGACTTGTTTTTATTTTTGTTTAACTGTAAAGGTCATTTGGTCAACCCCGAGAACATTCCTTTTTCCAACATGTTCATTGCTTTCATCTTTCCTCCACTTAGTAAATCTCCCACAACACATCTGAACACGTTTCCTCTGTGAGTAAAGCTAATTAGATACCGTGAGATTCAAAGGCCTTAACTCTGAGAAGCATGGCCTACAGGTTTGTGCTAATGTCACCGTTTAGCATTCAAAAAAGCACGGCTTCTGTTCTTTCCACGCTCTCTCTCGTGCCTGGACTGTTAGTCAGGATGTAATGAGCGCTATAAACCGAGCATTGACTGAACAGCCAGTCAAAGGGTCAGCAACTGAATAGGTAACATCAATTTTATGCCTGAGTTGGTGTGAGTCAGGATATGAAAACCTCCAGGCATTGTGGGCCACGGCTTAAGTTAAAAGGACTGGGCGGAAGCTGACGGAAGATTTGTCATCAGATTTTTTTCTTCCTTTTTTCTTTTTATTGACATTTGTTCCCAGCGTGAACCTCCTGCTTTGTGCTTTGAGGTCAGGAGATTGGACATATAGTTCACCCCAAAAATGTGACAGTAAAGATAGCTTTTAATTTATAAATACTTTGTTTTATTTAAAGTGAAGTATAATTTCTTATTTTTGATAAAACAAAAATCAAATTCATAAATAAATATATACATAATTAAGACACATTTTAATCATTTTTACCTTTTTATATAATTTATAACTTTTTATAAATGTACATTTTATATATCGGTGACATAAAGATCTTTGATTTGCTTTATTATTTTATTTATATTAATTTTTATTATTACGTTTTTAAAACATGGCAAGTAAAACATAAATTTTATCTATTGTATGTGTTTAGTTTTGCTTCATGTTCATACTGTATATTGACTTTTATTATTATTTATTTTTTATTCTTCTCTTTATTCCTGGTTTGTCCTTAGTATTGTGTAACTTTTATGTTTTTCTTATTTTGTAATTTCCTGTTAATTCTGTTCATCTAATCCATCTTTTTAAGGAAGAATTTCATATCGCCAAATCGCAGAAGCCATTAATTAATATGTTAATATGAGCATATTTTATAGATTATGAAAATCTGAAACATGGTGTAAATATCTATATTTACACAAATCTGACTTTATAACCTGAACATTATTAATCCTGCATTAAAATATTACAAATTTAATGAGTTGGCATGAGACGGCCTCAGACTTCAGGTGTTATAACTGTAACCATATGTAGGGCCTTACGCACCTTTAACAAGGTGTTAATTGTGGAGTTTGTGAAGGGAAGCATTAGTTATTTCCATCCCACTTTCTTTGCGGCGGGACACATTTTGTGCACAAGTTCACACAGGATTGAGCAGTAATTATACACGGCTCTTATGTGCAGTCAGCTATAGAAAGCCAAGTACTGTTTCCCAACGCTTGAATGATGAGAGAATTCAAGTGCTACATTATAGTGTGCTCAGTCACTTGAAACCAAATTTACCGTTTCTCAAGACACCCACGAAAGGTTAACAATGCAGTTTTTTTATAGTTAAATCCCAAACTGATATACATGAGACACAAGTAGGGTTGTGATTTGTTTTTCATGTTATTGGTGGTTGGGAATGGGGGGTCTGGGGCAGGAAGGCAGTTAGTGGCAGTCGGGGGAGGCAGAGTAACCCATCCATTGTCCTTGAAATACTTTTAATTACCTCCTCAGTGGGGGTGTGACTTCAGTCATGAAACTGCTCGCTGGACGTATCAGGTTAATCTAGTTATTGGTCATTTTTGCTTTGAGGGGGATAAATGTTGTCTGTAAATCTTTTTTTAATACAATTTTCATTAAGGTTGCAAATGAGAACAAGCCACATCATTTTACACAACATAATTGTGTATTCTTAGTGTACAAACACAATAAGTTAAAATAATATATAAACAATTTATCTTTCTATTTGGACCCAAACAGTGGATGGGTCTTCCACAAAGGGGTGTAATTTGTGATAATAAACAGTTTGTGCATTTTTTTTTGTTGTTGGTTAATTTTCCATGTAATACTATTTTGATTGTCTAAACTTTTTTATTACCATAAAAGTATAGACTACAAAGTCATACAAGAACACTAAAATATTGGTGTATGTATTTTACAGTCCAATGTAGAAAGTCGAAACAGCAGAGTTATTTCTTAAAACCGAAACCTAACTCATATAAGGTCTATTTTTAAGGGGGGAGGGTGGACTAGAACTCTAAAAGGTTGCGATGGATTGCTGTCAGTTGGGCTCTTGTCATATATAATCAGGGATAAAATGAAGTTACACTCTATGACCACTGGTGGCGCTACAGCGATGCTAGATAAACTTCTAGAAGTATCACTTACACATGGTCCTCTATGATGCTGTGTATATGATCGTGAGAAATAATACAATAGGAAACAAACACACACACTATTCAGCTATATATTTTAGGATGTTCAGCACAATTTGATACTTTGTGTAATATGCTATATTGATATCAATAAATATTTACTTTATTAACTTCAGTCATGAACATAAGAATTATTCATGCAATTATAAGAGATGAGATTAAATTCAAAAGAGACAAGAATATTCAGATATGGTAATCAAATAATTTACTAATGTTTATATAAACAGAAAAATCTGTTTAACTGCAATATCTGCTTAGTCGTGCAGCAATAACTTTAAATGATTAAACAAATATTACATGTAAAATTATGAGATGATGTTGAGGATGTGCTCTAGAGCGTCTCTACCATAGTCCTGTTGTTTGGGTTAGAAGACCTCCCATCATTAACACAATCCAGCGTGTGTATGTGTGTGTGTGTATGAGAGAGAGAGATAGAGAGAGAGAGAGAGAGAGAGAGAGAGAAGAGAGAGAGAGGGAGGGAGAGAGAGAGAGAGAGGGAGGGAGAGAGAGAGAGAGAGAGGGAGAGAGAGAGAGGGAGAGGGAGGTGATGAGAGACCAGAAACACAGCCTTATCAAACCACAACCAAATTTAGATCCACACATCTACAAGTAGACACAGTCCAGATATAAACAACTGTTAAACAACTAACCCAATTGGTACATCACAGCTCAGGCTCTTATCTTCTACTTGACTGATAAATACAGATATTGTTTACACGGCTTCTCAGAATACTTCATTCTTATTGGTCAGCTGTGGCATTATGTGGTCAATCTTTATTTCCGAAATGACAGTTTATAATTTCATTTAGAATTGATTGTTGTCTCGGGCAAACGATTTCATGCCTTGTGTATCACTGTTGCATTTTTTTCGGACACAAATCAACTTGTTTACTATAGTATGCGTTTATTATTATTTTTGCTGACTGTATATTATGCCATACATATTTTTATATATAGCTTACTGCGCAGTTGAGGACTAAAATATAAATATAAATATTTTTATTTTACTTTTTGTTGTTACATAATATAATTAGAAGTTGTTAGAAATAGTTTTTTATGGACAGTGTGCAATAAGTCAAGATTTAAATCGTACATACGACATAACAGTTAACTAAAAGAAGTGTTTAAATATGGTTGACACTTAACAATAAGGTTTCATTTTTTAACTTTAGTAAATGATCTGACATGGAGCAATATCATTTTTCGGATTTTATTAATTTTTCTCAAAGTGAGTTAACGTCAATATTCCTGTTAGTTCATTGTGCATTAATTAATGTTAACCGATACAAATTTCGATAAAAAATGTTTTATAGTAAATGCTGAAATTAACATGAGCCAAGATGAATAAATACAACCTTTTTGTTACCCAAATATGTTTTACTAGTAATATTCAATTCAATTCACTTTTATTTATATAGCGCTTTTTAAATGTTGCAAAATTATGAGACATTGTGATAACCCTCAGTAATAATGTCTAATCATGTGATGTGAAAAGTAAGTCCCACCCATGTGACCGTTCTGAAAGGTGACCCCCAGCCAATGAACATGTCCACATAGCTTTGCCATAATGCTGACCTTTGGGAACATGAGTGGCTGGTAAAGTTCAACCTGCGAACGTGTTATGTTGTTCTGTTGTTTAGCCCCAAACAAACCCTGGAGTTCACATTCAACATGTACCACAACAATTGAGCCATTTCCAATATAATAAGAAAAACTATATGTATTTTGAGGGTGTATAGATGTCCCCACCCTTAACTGACCCATTAGATCTCTCAAGTCAAACACACCCCACCCCCCTCCTGCTTTTCTTTCAAAGGAGGAGGGGTGGTGAGGAGAGATTACAAACCATCTGAATCTCTTTTAACTAAAGTGCCCACAGTGGGATGAGGGCAATTATTCCTGCATGATGCATTCCTTCCCAAAACAGCATTCCCACTCCATTCAGCAACACCATCCTGGAAGAAAGAGAAATCACAGACGAGATCTCTGTTTTTTCTTTACATCAGTGAGATTAAAATGAGAGTCAACTTTTGCTTGAGTGTTTTGTGTTTTAGATATTTCTTTTATTTAGATCAAAATATCAGAAATCTGACAAATGTCTCCATAAGAGACTCAAATTGAGCTCAGATTGGTCAAGTCTGCAAATCAATATTTTTGAAGGGCTCAATATGAACTCAAACCATTCTCATCAAATGTACTCAACTCCAGATTATTTTACCTTCATGGTCTACTTTCATTTTACACCTCCATACTCTTTACGTATGTCAACAATTAGCTCATTTGTGTCTGTTTTTATTTCTTTAGACAATTTTGTTAAAAACATACTTAGAACATCAAATCTAAGCTATGAAAGCCCATATTTCATAACTTCATGGCCTTATGTTTCTACTGTCTGTACTGTTTGCTGTAAAGCTGCTTTGCAACCATGCAAAATTGTGAAAAGCTCCATAGAAATAAGTTTGAATCTACTCGAACACGTGCAATGCAAAATGAATGGATCCGTTTATATAAGAAGCCCTTCTCCATTACCCATATCCATAGCTTATATGTGTTCTTTACATTTTTGCGTATGTATGCTTTAATAGTCAAATCATTTGATTTGTACATTCAAATGCATTTAGTGCAGGTGGGTGTGTTAACTGGACCACATCTTTCTAGTTTACTATAAGAAGAGAAGATTTAATGAACGTTAATAATACGTTCTCAACTGTCAATTTTATAACCAAATTTTGGTGAACTATTCCTTCAAGCAGTTTTTTGGGTCATTACTTCATAGACGTGGTAATGTATTACCAGAACTATAGATAGCCAGCTGGACCGGCCAAGCTCATGAGTAATGATAAAAATCCAGCTGCTGCAGTTTGAGAAACAGAAACCTGCAATTAGAGAAGATTAATAACCGCATGCTCTAATGAAGACCCCCACCCACCCCGAGTGCCCCCCCTTAGGCGGATCTCAGTGAGAAAAACTATCTGTTTGTTTTTCCTCTCCAGGATCATACTGATTATGAGAAAACGGCTCTTTAGTTGTAATTGTCACATGGAATGTCCCGCCTTTTATCGTCCGAGCGAGAGTCCAAACCTCATGGAAGTGGAATTTTTCATAATGCTGTAATGGAAATTTCCGTTCTCATGCTTTCATTGAGAAAGCTCGTTTCAGAAGAGTTTTGCAGTTTTTCTGCTTAAAATGGTTTACAGAATTTAAAGCATTGAACATAAATATACAAACGTTTGATAGGAATTTATTTCAAGATCGTTTTACACAATTTTACACTGTAAACTGCATCATTTTTGCTGTAGAGACTGGAACCAAACAGGTGTTTCTCTTTGATAGCTCCGGAGATTGTGTATTATTTAAGTTTCAACTTAGACTGCAATGTTTCTTCTAAAAATAGAAAGAAATGAGACAACTGATCCAATCTATGAAGTTGGAGGTGTAAATAGAGATAAATCTGGATTTGGGTTCGTTTTGACTGCAGACTTGACAAATCTGAGCTCAGTTTGAGAACTCTTCTGAAACTCTGTCAGATTTCGGACTCTTTTTTTCAATAATACGCCATCAGAAGATGCCGCCCAAGCTGTGTGTGTTCTCACAGGTAACTCAAGAACGTCATACTTCACGCTTGGTGTTGTGCTATGAAATGCTCTCTTGCATGTATCTGAATAGTTTAGCTCAGTCACGTCTATCCGTGGTGTTAAATGAAGCACATCGTATCCCAGAAGCCTCTGTGTTCCTCCAGAAACACGACACCCAGGCGAGTATCATTTGCCGTTGTCTCTATTGCTTCTCACTGAGGCGTGGAGTCAATCGCTGCTATTCCGAACGATAAGTCGCGGAGGTAAATATATCGACTGAGGTGAAGATGGTGCTTTTGTCTTGTGCCTCACGCTCACTGCAGCCATCTGCTTTATATTTGTGCCGCAAAGACGACCGGGCCGGCGCTATACATGTGTTTGTGTTTTTGTGACATCAGGAACTTGATAGAGAGATCGCAGAGAGATGTTTAGAATAGAGAAGGTGGGGGATTGTGCCTATTTGCAACCTTTAACCCTTTTCCTGCTTTTAATGGAGATAACCAGCTAAGACCAGTCATTCAGAATTACTGTCCAAAAATCAATGGTAGTACACACAGAGATGCACAAAAAATATGGTTTTAATGGAAAAATTTCCAAGTTTTGAAAATAATCAAGTGCAATACACATTTCACACGTGGTACAATATATTTTGATTTATTTAACACAACCTTTGTGTATTTCACAATTGTATCTGTGCCTCTGCATATGCATATTTTGTGTATTGTGTCATTTATTGATAGACAGATAAAAACATACATTCAAAACTCAACTGTCTTCTGAGACCTGGAAGCTTCTGTAACCAAGAATTCATTATTAATTAATTCAATAATTTATTTATTAATTCATTCAAAAAGACAATGATGTCAAAGAAGAATGTTTTTTTGGTTCTACAAAGAACAATTTACTTAAAGGTTCTTATTTGATCTTATTTTGTCGGGATAAGGAACCTTTTGTGGATTTTAAAAGTTCCTTATGGAACCATTCAGACAAAAAATGTTCTTCTATGGCATCGCGAAGGACGTTTTATATAAATTATATAAACTAACATGTATAAACTAACATATTTTGTTGTATATACTGTATATAAATTATGTTTTTTTTAATTGATTTGTAGTCAGTGATATATTTGTTTTCTATGCTATGCCTATTGTCTTACTGATTTTCATCTGGTTTGGCCCATCTGGATGCAGGTCATGAGTCTTATTTACTTGTTTGCATTCTTTACAATTGCCTAAAACACACATGACTCCCACACACCGGTCCTTTGGGGTCTTGTGGGGCCAGTATATTTGGTGATGTATATCTCTTACCAGATTAACCAGTCTTAAACTACAGCTATGTCTGGAATGTGTAGAGTCATTTCACCAGTTGATAAATGACAGACCAAACCTAAACAAACATTTCACATCATGATGCATCACCCGTATAATTGACAGCTACAGTGCATTTCAAAAGAATCATTAATTTAACATCCTGTTATTATATTCATCATAAGAAGGACACAGTTTAAACATATCAAATCAATGTTTTTTTCCGATTGAAGGTGATATATTTGTACTAATCTCATTTGCTTCATACTCACAGATCAATAGAGGTGATGATCTGTTGTTTCCAGCCGGAGAACCTGAGCCAGAGCTTTTGTTAACTGTAATGAAATACATGTTTAAAAAGGAGAAGCGCATTAATTTTTCATGTGCACTGCGCTTGACAACTTCAGCACAGTCCACTATAACAACCTTCAAGGGCCTCCTGACCCTGGGAGGGGGTGACCTCTGACCTTTATTGGGCCTCTTTTATGAGGATTTTTTCAAGACTCTGGCCAGATGGCTAAACTATCAAAGGGTTTTTTATGAGAAAAATCTGCGGGCTGGAGTGCGGTGGTGTATTTCTTTCATTGTGCAGCCCTGCCTCCGAGAGTCCCCACTCGAAGTCGCAGCGGAAATGGGAACATTGGTTGAACATTTGTGCGACATGGAAACTTGTTTAACCTCTTAACACCATTTTTGAGGGTATTATCGATATCGAGATTATCAACGGTTTTGAATCAAAAAGCCAATAGTGAGTTGATGATACTCAAAAAGAAAGGTGTGACTGAGGATACATCAATCATCATACTCGACCACATGATCAAACAGGCCTCAGGCATAAAGGATTTTGAGAACCTCATTTGTAACCCTGGATCACAAAACCAGTCTTAAGTAGCACGGGAACATTTTTAGTAACAGACAAAAACACATAGTATGGGTCAAAATTATAAAAAAAAATGATGCCCAAAATCTTTAGGATATTAAGTAGAGATCATGTTCCATGAAGATATTTTGTAAATTTCCTACATTATATATATATATAAACTTTATTTTTGTGAGTGTACGGCCTGCCACAGTGTCCCTGATTGGCCAAAGGCAATTTTCTCAATATTTTAAATTTTTCACTCTCTCAGATTTTAAACGATTGTATCTCAGACAGATATTGTCCTATTCTAACAACTCATACATCAATAGAAAGCTTATTTTTTCAGATTGTGTAAACATCTCAATTTTGAAAAATTGACCCAAGACTGGTTTTGTTGTCCAGGGTCACATTTGTCATCGCCTGTGTTTATGGGCATCATGTGCATACAAAGCTTTTTTGCTTGATGCATATCCCCCAAAAAAACATTCACCAAAATGCATAATCATATATTTTGTCGCAACATTTAACCTTTTATAACATAAACATGTACAGTTTTTTCCTTTAAAATGCAGTTTTATTGATAATTTGGCTTTAAATTTTGTTTCATGTTTAATATTTACCAATTTTGTTATGTTTCATTTATTATTAAGTTTAGTTATTTATTTTTAGTTAATCATTTTAGTACCTAAACTTATGTCTCTATATAGGCAACATTTCAAATTTTCATTTAGTTAAACTTTATTCAAATAATATTTAGACCTATATTTGATTTGATTTCAATGAACAGAAATTTCTTTTTTGTTCACTGTGATACGTTTTTTTGCTTTATTAAAAAGCATTCTGTCCTTTTCACTTTTTTATCTTCTAAATTGATGGCATTAAATGGTATGAACACATGCGCCAAGTAACATGACAGTCTGCTGAAATCCATAACGGAGGAGAACCGGAGAAGATGCAGGAGAAGAATTGTGTGTCCCTGGGTCATTGTAACTTCAACGCTTCACATCACTCATGAGGCACCTTTATGAGAGATGAACTATGTGGATGGATTGGGTTTCTGAGGAACCAGTTTCACAGACGTTTTCTTTGCTATCAACAACTAGACTGGCTTGAGTATATACCACAATTAAACAAAGAGGGTTCAAACATCATTACTACAATATAAGATGCTCATGTGCAATGACAACATAACCTGACTCGTATCAGAGCACCGCTATGCCGTTGCTATGATGCCTTGGATGGTTGCTAGGATTTACTGGTGGTTGTTAGAGGGATTCCTGGTCTTCACCGTCAAATCGATGTGATGTTTAATACTATATGTCACAGGTTACCTATTTAGCATAAGCCTAAGGGCTTTTCACAAAAAAATTTGTCCACTAGGTAAAAATTGTAATCAAATAGAAAATCATATAAACATCTCTCGTGTTTGTAGCACATTAACTATGAATGAACCAAATCATTTTCATTTAATTATACATTTAACAACTGCTTTACCCAAAGTATTTTGAAAGGTGCTCAGTGAATTGTAAGCAGTCTCTGGCTTTCATTAATAATACTAAAGGAGCTGGTTTCAGCTGCATTGGTTGACTCTTGTTAGGAAGTCGCGTGAGCTGTTAATGACAGCTGCTGTGAACATTACCAGTCGGGCACCAGCCCTCATCTCTACCCTCCCCAAAGCCTACTTCACTTTCAGCCCTGTAAAAACTTCACAAGATAAACAGCAGACGTGAAACGGCAGCTTACGATACAGTAGAGTTTTGGACTGGATTTAGATTTTGATCAACTGAATTTGAGTTCAAATTTCCTCACATCTGATGTTTGATTTTGAGTTCATTTGCAAATACAGATGACTCGGTTTTTATTGATTTTCATAAATCATGTGTTTTTTATTGTCTGTGCACATTTAAATGCAAAATTTGAAAAAAAAAAACATGATTTATGAAAGATGAAAAGAACGAAGTTGGTAACACTTTTCATTACGGTTTCCTTAATAAAACATTTATAAATGTCTTCATTAGTCATTAATAAGTCATTTACAGATGCATTATGATGCAGTTATAACTGCATGAATAAAAGAGGGATTTTAACGAAATACTTGCCAAATACGGTGCCATTTTAACTCACATGTTATAAATGCTTATTTAATGTATTTATTCATTATTTATTTAACTCAAAAGCAAATTCATTATTATCTTGATGTTGTTTGCAATGTAGGGTGTCAGACTGGAGACTGTAGGGTGTTATGTTGTTTTTCTTATACCTGCTCACTATTTGGCAGGTATTTGTTAGAATTTTTATGTATGCCGTTATTACTGCTTTATAATGCATTTGTAGATTACTTATTAATGAACACATTTATAAATGCTTCATTAAGGGAACCTTAATGTAAAGTGCTACTTCAAAGTTATCAGTTTTTTCCAAATAAAATAGTATTTTAAAATCAAAGTTGACCCTACGTTGTAAATAGCGCTGGTTGTGAAGAGAAAAAAACCCTTGGTCTTCCATGACCTTCCCGCATATGACTAGTTTTGTGGTATCCAAATTTATTCACAAAAAAGGTCTGTCATTAAATGAAAATGTACTTTGGAAGGTGGTCAGTTTGACGACCTGGACAGAACATCCATTACATTACAATCCTTCTTTCATTCCTGAATGAAATGCTTGCTTTTCCAGATCCAATCAATTCGCAGTGGAAGAAACAAGCCACACCCTCTATTTGTCTTTTTTGATATTCCTTTCACATAACAGTATGGAAAGTTGGTTGAACTGTCCAACAACAGTCACATTTTTTTTAATCATGAATAACCTAAATAAATACTTTCATAATTTTCAGTGATTTTTATCATACACATTTACAATTATAATTTATTTTTATTTATGTTAACATTTATTTATGTACTGGTTATCGACACAGCAATAAAAAACTGTAATTTAAAATAAGTGATTTTGTCTTAATTGAACACATTCATTTAAATATGAATATTCGGATTTGCCTTGAAGTGGATGATTTGCAGTTTTTTTTTTCACCTTACATTCTCCTTTGCTGATTTTTGCTTTGTATGTAAAAGTTTATTTACACAGATTGCTAGACATAAAACAATGCGATTTTGTCCTAATATTTCTTTGACATCATTTTAACCAAGCTCAACGTGCAATTGCTTGACGTAAACAAAGCATTTCTTTTTTTACATCTTTGTTCCTCATAGGTACGGTAATCTAAGCTGTCCTGCTTTGCGGTTTTAATGTGTCCATTCCTGTTCCTGATTGCACGTTGAGGTCGCGCAGGATCTAAAGTCACTGGAAGCAGTTAAAATAATAGGAGCTGACCACATGTTGGAGCTTATGAGATGTGGCCTCTCGACACACAGAGGAGCCGCTGTGAGCAAACCCACCGGAGACGCCGGGAGAAAAGCTGTTGTTGTGTCTCGCTGTGTTTAAAAATAATACAAATATTTATACAGTCTGATATTCAGCAAACATGGGATGCAAGGTATTGCTGATACATGAAATATATGCAAAACCCTATAAACTAAACAAATTTTCTTTTTTTTCCGATGACCCGGCTACTTTCGTGTAACGGCAAGTAAACATATTGCTTGTATTAAGATAAGTGGACGTAAACATAAATCATAATGTGTGTGTGTGCGTGTGTGTGTAAAGATCCAAGAAATGCTGTTGTGAGTTTGTGCGACTGCACACTTCCTGTTTGTCTTTAATCACAGTTGCACTTACACAAATAGACACATACAGTGCGTCTACACAACTTCCTACTCAACAGCAGATGAGAGGTCTGAAAGATTTTTTATGAGTTCAACATTTTTATAATTGAAATTTGAATCTCGTATGTGGTGCTAATTTCCTATTCATTTCCTTCATGTTGAGTAAATTTAAACATATATCGGGTAGAATATAATATGAACATCTAATGAATTAATGGTGTTAGGTGTTATAATATATCATAAATTAATAGAATGTTCTCTTTTGTTTGGTATTAAAGTCGCCGTGGGAAGTTGCGATCATGTTTACTTCCGTATTCTCACACAATTCCGAGTGGAACAGAATTACGAATGAGAAAAAAATGTGGGCGTGGCTTGTTTTTCCGCCGCGATTGGATGTTTAAAAACACCCGTTACATTTTGAAATGGAACTTGGAGCAGACTGACAGTTGAAGGGGAGGAGTTAATAGATGCCCCGCCCATGCAGTCTAATTTACGTCGTTTAAGATGGATGGTCACTACAGGACGGAGGTGCATTTTCAGATTTTTACTGAAGATTATGAGGGTAAATTCATTTAAAAAAGAAAAGGACACACATTGGCAAGCTATTTACAATAAATGCTGCCAAATTTCAAGAAAAAATAGGAATTGTTATTTTTAATTTCACTGGGACTTTAAACTTTGGCACATCTTGGCTACACTGTAGGTATCAATCAAAGGTGCTGTTGATGTTTTAAAGAATCACCAGCGGTGGCGCTAGAGATGAAAATTGACGGTTAACTGTAATTTTTTTTTATTAACCTTACTTACGTTTTAAAAATTTTAGTCTTTTAAAGTAATTCAGAGCTACAATTTACTCCATAGCTTGAATGCATATGATTGCAAAATTTGTGGCTAAACTTATTTTCCTAACAATAAGGAAAACTCCTGTAAGTTTTGACATTTTCTATGACATTACGACCTGTCTGACTTAAACCAAGTTAAAAACTTTTGGAAAGACCGCCCTAGCAATCCTTATGAATCAGTTTACATTTTCTTTAGCAAAAGATTTCTTCATCCTTCATTCTTGGCTCTACGTAAATTGATCGCCAGCTGTAAATTCAGATTAATCACACCCGAATCAACTCCGCTTTTCCTTCTCTTCACAACAGCAGCGGCCACCAGCCGGGCCGGTCACATCTCCTTCCGTGACAGTGACCCTCATATGTTCACATCTGCAGCTCACGAGTGTCTCCAGCTGCCGACGTCTCCGCGCGTAGACCACACACACCTGTCTGCTCCCAGCATCCTTTTGGGCTGCCACACTTGCTAAACGCCGTCCCATAGTTCTCTTGAACTACACAGCTGGTTGGTGATGAACTACTTCATCCGTTCCAAATTACAGCCGGACGGTTTTGATTGATCGCAATTTTAAGGTCTCACGTTTACAATTAACTAAGTTTTTCAAAACAATGTGCCAACTTGCAAAACATTAAAAAAATATCTATATGTATAATTTGTATTTGAATGGGACACACGGCGGCCTCCTTTCTGGATGCTAATCTTCTGAATGGCCCATGATTGAACCGCGGGCGCCCGCCAGCTCTTTTCTTCCCAGTCCTTTCTGCTTTCTAATTTTTAGTTACTGTTGAATCCACTGAGCTTCAGCAAACACAAAGAGGCGCTGAACGCCGGCCAGCCCACCCCACAGATGGTCGGTGGATCTGAGGCTGTCAACACAGCGGAACGAGCCGGTCACCGGGGCTCTGTCTCCACAGGAGCGTGCTCGGCCTGAATAGGAGCATTTCCACTGACTTCTATAGCCCCCCGCCAGGCATTTGTAAAATGATTTGTGACAAATTTGTTGGATCAATATGGATGCCGGAGGTGAGGCTCCAAGCACCGCTTGGTTCCTCGTGGCTAAGCTAAAGCAGATTTGTTTGAATCGGTGTAGCGCTAAAGACATCTGGACTTCTGAGGTGATGACACGTTGACCGTGACCAAACTCGCTAAGCTGGTCAAAACCTGACAAAGAAACGTAATGAGTTGTGATAGGCTTGAGAGAAAGTGCTTGTGCGGGGATGACTTGCATTTGCTCACAAAGTTAATGAACTCTTGGAAACAAGACAAGAAAACTCCCAATGAACAATAAAAACTGCTTTTTAATGCCTCTGTTGTTTCTCTCTCTTAGACAGCAATGAGATTTGATAGTAAATATAAAAAATTTAACTGTGCTTAACATCTCTCAGAAAGAGCCAGATATCTCGCAAATGAGATCACAAACCGAGCTTCTGATTTCAGTTTTAAAATTCTCAGTTTTTGACATTATTGAGATCTTTTCTGAAGCTCTAATGAGAGATTGCTGCCTCTTTTTATCAGCAGAAATATCTGAGATGCACAAGACACAAGAGACAAAAGTTTCCATTTTGCTCTCTTCCATCTAATTGATGTCTAGGAGAAACAACTTGAAAACATTATGTGCGATTTTGAAAGAGGAGAATTTTACGGTTTACAAATTTTCCTCCTGTGACTTTTGTAATCTTCGTCTAAACAAATTCAGAAACACAGAATTTGGATTTATCTTAGCAATGCCTTCATTGTTTTAATATTATAGCACTCGCACTTTATATTTTATAATGGTCTTAGTAGTCTTATGGGTTTTTTTCTATGTGGAAGTTTTGAGATTAAGAAAAAAAGCATACCTTGAAACTCATCTCCTGATCTATGAAAAAGCATCTTTTGAGCAGTAAAAATGCCCTTTGGGATCTGCAGCCTAATGCGGCATCCACATAACCTCATACAGACGTCATAAATGAGACCGGCTCTAGGCAACCACAGGGACTGAAAACACTGTAAAATTACTGTATGCAAACAGTGTGGATGTGGTCTGTGGTGATGTGTCTGACCTCAGCTTACCTGCTAGCGTACCATCGAGAACGTTCACTACCGCAGGAAATCTGAGCTTTAATAATAAAGTTAATACACACGTTTTAGTTTTAGAAATGCAATAGCGTATGATGAAGTTATGCATGGAGAGGTTTTTGAAGGGATTAGATTTCTGTGCATTATCTGCTTCTTTTCATGTGTAAATGATGAAATGTGAGAGTTAAATTTTGCAACAGGTTTTGACTGTGGCCGGTATCATCGACCTGTAGCTACCATCCATTCATCTGAACTGACTGAAGCTCTTGTGTTATCCAGCTGAAAGAGAGAGAGAGAGAGAGAGAGAGATGGGAGGGACGATCAGATGTGATTGTTCCATAACTCCTGTGAAACTTGCGTTCAGTCACCACCTGCTTACTTCTCTCTGTGGTTTTAAAGACACCCTCATTGCTTTAACCAAACGGTGTAACAATGTTTTTGGAAAATAGTGAGCCTGAATTTTTTAAGGACGTGTACAACTGAAGTAAATACACAAAGAAAATATTAGGGATCAGAGATGAAGAGGATAGTTCACCAAAATGTTTCCATCATTTATTCACCTTCCTGAGGTCTTTATTTCTTCCGCAGGACACAAAAGAAGATGTTTTGAAGAATGTTGGTAACCAAACAACACTCAACCCCATTGACTTCCATTGTATGGTGGCAAAACCACATTTCTCAAAATATCTTCATGTGGGTTCTACAGAAGAAGTGTCACATATAGGTTTTGAAGCACACGTGAAGATGAATAATGGATGACAGAAATTGTTTTTTTTTATCTCAATTTCTGTAATGAAATAATGAAATTTAATGACAATCCTGATGCAAATGAGACAATTGTTGACACACGGTAAGAGAGTTATGAAATATTTTGGTTTATATTTTTGACATGTCTGACCTATGCAGACCATCTGAGAGTCTCTTTGAGACGTGTGTGAAATTACAATGAAAATCTTGCTGTCTGTCAACAAGGCTGCCGGCACACAGAATGGTTACAAATAAGATCTCTTTAATACCTCAATTGTTTCTCTAAGCTAGTGAGGAAATTAAATGAGCGGATGCAAAAAAATCCCGCAAAAGACAAGCAATTCAGATGAAATCTCATCATTTTCATAAACTTGGCTCACTTTGCCAAGGCACCAAATATCGGTCCATAATTTATAAGGCACTGATGATTATTCATCATCTCAGGTCTTTAAATTTCCATTTATTATGCAGCCGTTAGAGATAAAAGAAAAATCATTTTAATGTGATGTGTTGTAATGTATAAAATCTAAATCTTAAAACCACAACACCCCCAGATGTTTTTTTTCCTGAAAACCCAAGTTGGCTGAAATCCACGGCACGTTCTCATTTTCCGCAGTCTGTCAGTTTTCAAAGAGGGTGGTGGCGTAGAAAATAATCGGCAGAACATCCCATAATTCAAAATGCGAGGCAACAGATGTTGATGCTGAAGAAAGGGGCTCTCAGGACTCGGCCCTGCAGAGCTGTCCATTGTTCGGCCTCAGAGCCATTTATGTGGTTGCCATGGCGATGCTACGCCACTTTTATCCATTTCCCCGCGCCGGACGCATGCTAATGCGAGATCATAGCTCTTATTGACAAAGATGATAGAAGCTGAACAACAAACAGAACATTGTGGATAAAAGCCAGCGGAGCTCAGGGCTTTCATGTAGAAGGTGCAAAACAGAGTTTTATTTAGCAGCAAACAGTTTGCTTGATTATCGTTATGAGCAGAAAGCCTGTGGAATATTTAATGATGTTCTCATTCGACAGAAAAGTTGTTTTTTGCTCGGTCCCGCTTTGTGACCCTGACTTAATGACTCAAATCGTGCGGCTTGTTGAGAAGAGTTATATTGTTTCTTTTATATTCCTTCACAGGATGACTCAAGAATGGATGCGTGGCAGGTGTACGTGCCTGAAAGAGTTGGACTGAATTCTCTTTCACTGGTTTGTGGTCAGTTATTGTGGATGTAGTGGACACAGCTTTGCCTTTTATGTGACAAAAAGACCATTGTCCCGAGGAGCAAAGCTGTCCGTCTCCAAGGCAGTTGTAAAGTGTCCGGCCAGGTGTCCGTGTGTCTTTGAGCACATTGTCAAGTGCCTCATGCCGTCTGTAACACAAGTTTCTCTCTCTCTTTTCACAAAGCAGATCAGACTTCAATCTCAGATTTGTTATCTTGATGTTTTCAAACTCCACAAAGCAATATATTGAATATTTTTGGATTTGTGATGAAAATGTGGACATTTTTTGGCCACACCTGCTTCAGCTCGAAATGTTTTTTCTGAAATTGTACACATATTAATAAACAATTCATGTTCCCAAATTTAGATTCGTTTTTTGTTTATCTGATTTTTAGTAATATTAAAGTGTCACCTAAAAAGAAAAAATCTGTCATCATTTATTCACCCTCATGTCATCCAAAACCTGTGAATAACTCAAAAGAAGACGTTTTGTGAAATGCCTCTGTGATTTTGTGTTCTGTCAATGGAAGTCAATGGGGGTCAGTGTTTGGTTTTCAACATTCCTCCTTTGTGTTCTGCAGAAGAAAGAAAGTCATACAGCTTTGAAAAAACTTGAGGGGTGAGAAAATGATGAAAGAATTCAAAATGTTAATTCTCATAACATTTTGAACGCAACAGGGTTGACACATAAAATGTTGTAAAAGATCAAAAACGTCATAGCATTCATGTTTTTGTTATTATAATTAAAATTATAGCTTCGTTTATTGATCCTTTGGGTGTGGTGCTATCCACGATTTAAAAAATAAACTGAAACAAAAGCATTTTTTTTGCATAGCATTAGCATGAAAGCCACTGATTTTTGAGGACGCTCTACAAATGTAAAGGAGTGGAAGCAGTTTGCATGGGAAATGCAGTATAGTTGTTTTGTCCCTGTTTTAAAATTCACAGTATGCTTGAGGTTTTCAGAATAAGACACGCAAGGGTCTGTAAGTTGAAACAAAAGACTTCAGTAAAGAAAAAAGGTAATGACCTCTTTTTTTTATCCAGACCTAAACCAGAGGAGATTATTTGTGTATGCGATACAATATTCATTCATCAAGAGCTTTTGTAAGTGACGCACATCAAAAAAGTTTTGATCAAAATCCTTGTTCACAATCAATCTAGTTTGTAATTGATTTTACAGTATATAACCACTTCAAACAATGCCACTATGTGAGCACACAGCTGATAGTAAAATAATACTTTTATAATGATTAGGATGATTAATTTTCATGACATTTGTTTACAGAACCATCAAAGAGGCTGGTTTGATAAGGTCAAACTAATGAGTGGAATTTGATTTTGAGAATTCCAACAACTATAGTTTTGTATATTTGAGTTTATCTATACAATCCGAAGTTACGAACATAGTAACGAACTGTCACACCAAGGTGCCATGGATGGCACTGTCTGATCTATTTAACGCAAGCATGTTAAAAACACACATACATGTGTTTGTTTGCATTTGTAAGTAAGAGTTTTTGTGTATGTGTGCTTGTGTACAAACATGTGTGTTACATCTGGTTGCTGTTTCTAATAATCAATCTCTTTTCAAAGTTTACACCAAAATCAGACCATCTGGCTGTTTTTTTGTACGTGGTCGAAGGCAATTTGTAATTATTTTACGAGATGACTGATTTGTATGAATTCATACAATTATATTTGTTTATTTAATGAAGTTTCATTCTTGCTTTTTTCAAAAAATATCACGTTTTTGTAAGACTCACATTGAACATATTCATATGAAATCACCATCTCTGTAAATCACATTTAAAATATATATATATATTCTTGGGGGGCACGGTGGCTTAGTGGTTAGCACGTTCGCCTCACACCTCCAAGGTTGGAGGTTCGATTCCCGCTTCCGACTTGTGTGTGTGTGGAGTTTACATGTTCTCCCCGTGCCTCGGGGGTTTCCTCCGGGTACTCCGGTTTCCTCCCCTGGTCCAAAGACATGCATGGTAGGTTGATTGGCATCTCTGGAAAAAATTGTCCGTAGTGTCTGAGTGCGTGAGTAAATGAGTGTGTGTGTGTGCCCTGCGATGGGTTGGCACTCCATCCAGGGTGTATCCTGCCTTGATGCCCAAAGACTCCTGAGATAGGCGCAGGCTCCCCGTGACCCGAGGTAGTTCGGATAAGCGGTAGAAAATGGATGGATATATATTCTTCAATCGTATTGTTCAGCAACTGAATATATGTACAGTATGTTAGCTAGAATAACATCTAGTTCTACTAACCATTGCGTCAATAAACAACATTTTATAGGCTTTCATCATTATTGTTTCTAATGACGGGTTGTCTTGTATATAACACTGCAATTGTATTAGTTTGGGTTTGTGATTGTGATTGTATTGATCCCTGTATTGGCTTCTGAGGGCAGGCCGTATCATTGGACATGTGTATGTACAATCTGCTTAAGTAATTGCCACGAAACAATGTCATTTCTTGCAAGTCACTTTGTCAAAATGATCTAGAAAAGTCATGCTCGAGACGTCAGTCCATTTGTGTCCTCTGGGACTCCTATAATTTAGAGGATCTTTTCTACATTATTAGATAGAAAATAATTTATAAATTTAGTGAAGAAATGTGATGTTTTACTGGGTTTTTTCTAAAATAAACATTATTATTTTATTTTTTTTAAATCCATTTTATAACCTCATTTGTAAGTCACTTTGGATAAAAGTGTTAAACTTTCTGCTGCATGACTAAATGTAAAATGTAATATTTACTAATATAAATAAATAGTCTAATTTAATCTAAATCCATAGCATAATATTTTCAGATTAAAATGTGTCTATATATTCCATAGGACAAAATAATAATTTTATTTAAACAATTAACCGGTTCATTTTCTTTTAAATATTGTGTGCTGTGTCCTCTATAATCTTTGTCTGTTTGCGTGTTTTGTTATAGTTGCACATTTGAGTTCTTCTGGGATACATGTAAATATCTTGCAGTTTCTGAAGGGCATTAAGATATTTCCATATTTCCAAGAACGCAAATTAATAACAATTTACACAGATCCTCCTGTTCAAACACGCACATCCTCTCTGCTCTTATAGTGTGTCGCTTTCCTGAGTGTTTCCAGCCTTTTGTGTATATTTCTTCAATGAGAATGTGTGATGTTTGTATTTTGCATATCCTGACTCGGTCACAATGGCCAACAGTATAACAAAATGCTTTATCTTTAGCTCTATATGCAGGGTCTTTTTCAGTGTAGGTGTGTGTTTGACCATTAGCATATAACTCCAGAGATAGACTCCCTCCCGCCCGATGAATGTTTATAGGCCTGCTCTTCAGATTTGAAGAATTGCCCTCCTGTTGTTTCACAGCGTGGCGCTGACTGCAGGGCCCTCGTGTATCTCAATCACTTTTCATTCAATCCCGCTCAGATATCCATCTCATAACTCAAGACATCTCCAAGGTGCTGCTGTTTTCAACATTTTTGTTCTGATTTATGATGAGCTTCTCTTTTTTTAACTCATTGAAAATAGAAATCACAATGAATGAATTCTTTATATCTCAATAAATTACACAGAGAGTGATCTAGAAGATCAACAATTATTATATAATAATATTTTTATATCTTATCTGGAGCTTTAGAAGAGATCTCAAACGGTTTTGCCAGGATACCCAAATAGTTTATTCAATGTATTGAAAAGTTATAGTTGTTTACTTTATAAATTAATATTTGCTGTGTGTGAGAAATGATTGAGATATTAAAGGGATAATTCATGTTCTTCCAAACCTTTATTTCTTCTGCAGAACACAAAAGAAGACATTATGAAGAATGTTGATTACAACACTGACCCTCAGTGACTTACATTGTACACAAAACCACTGAGACATTTCTCAAAATGTCTTCTTTTGAGGGTGAATAAACACATGAGGGTGAATAAATGAATCTTTAAAGAGATTTTATTTTGTCTCCTTTCTGTTAAGCAGGCTACAGTTTATAGCTATCAAAGTTGTGTTTTTGTTGAAAGTGTGTTATCTTGTTTACCTTCATTAGAATGATGTGACAGACACAGCATACAGCTGATGTGGGGGGGTTTATGGTGAGAAGTGCCCTCGGCAGGGGTCTCCGCTGGCTGTGTGGGCCTTTCTCCGCCTCACACTTTTATTGTTTGTTGATGGAAGCAGTTGTCATACTCTGGCAATAACAAAAGCAGGCCCATCATTCTGTTTACCTCTATGCAGGAACCAATGGGCAATTCTCCATTAAATTACAGCCATGTGTGGAATCCAGATGCATTTTAACCCCCTCCCCATCTCTCGCATGAGTTTTTAAAAGCTGCAGTGAGATTAAATAGCTCCTTCTCTCTAGATTTTATCACTAGGTTTTATCTTTCTTTAAATAGTTGCAGGTGGTGTTTGTAATAATTTAGTTCTGGTTAATCTGACACATAACTTGTTTCACTGTTTTAAATAGCTTGGAACCAGGGCTGTCACGATATCACTTCACGGTTATGGAAGTGAAAAGAATTCATAGTAACATTATACATTATCATAATATCTATTTTTAATGAACAAATTAATCTTTTATTTTGTTTATTTTGTGTGTTTTTTGCACTTGAAATTCTAAGGATAAGGAGTTTTTATACTCAATTATTATAATATTGTGTAGAATTAACACAGTATCGATGACTATATGGTTTTTAATATCACAATTTCTGTCAGCAGGCAAGAGTTTAGCTAAATCGGTACATATGACAATTTTTTTTAATCTTGATTATTGACAATGCCGGTATCTTGGGAATTGTTTGGTGTAAATCGTGGCTGTCCTTCTGAAACCTTGTATGTCCAATTTCATTGTCAATGACTAGCCCTTTTTATAACTTTTTATTGGTTAGACATTTGCAAAACATAAAGGGTGACTAACAGTAATGATTTATGGCACAAAATAAAAATCACGAAATATGGAGATACGAGGTTTCAGAACTGGACAGCAGCTAAATCTTTACGTTTGAGATAAAATTCAGAAACTTTGACACGTAGCAAGACTAAATATGAAAAATATGTAATTTGGTTGGTGAAGGATAATGAGAAAGTTTGAGATTATATTGATACATTAGACTTTGTTAAATCTGTGCAATGTTTGAGACATTTATTGACACATAAGATTAATGGAGTTGTTTTCTCAAACTAGAGATTTAAGCGAAAATCTCTATTATCTCTTCAACTCATCTCAACTCAATCTCTGAGATGAAGCAATCTCAGTCTTTCAATCTAATTAAATAAATAAAATATATTTGCTTTAACCAATTCATATTCTATCTGTTAACTTCACACACACGCATGTTCAACTTCACAAAGAAGCAAAAGTTGTTTGAAACATAATTTCCCCCCGGCTCCACCCTCGCCTCCCCCGTGATGGTTTCAGACAAATAAACAGATTACTTGTTATCTTTAAAGGGGTCACATCTCTCCGAGGGCTTCCTGTGTGAATATTACAGTATTGTCTTGTGTTATTGCCAGTCATATACTGAATACTTTATTACCGTAGGGGGAATTCACTTGTCAAGAAGCCTTTAAACAAGACAAATAGCACTTTAGAAATTTTAAAATAATTAAATTTTGTCTTTTAAACATGTCATGTTTGAACTGAATTACGTTAATCACTTATCATGTGAGAAAGACGCATGTGTAAAACGCTAAAAAAATCAATTTTATGAATTCTTTATTTTTATTTCAAATGCTATCCTTTCACTCAAGCAAGCAGATATAATGGAAGTGAAGGGACGGATGGTATCCATCACGCACCTCAAAGCTGTTTGGTAAACGTATTCATACGCTCTCGCCACATCATTTATTCTCATCTATCGCGTGAAATGTTATGCCGGCAAATATATAAACATATAAATATGAGGTTTGGGTATTTCCTTTCATAATATCTCCCACAAAGAGAGTTTGGTTACGAAACGGATGAAGATAAATACCGAATTACGTCTGAAGTCCAAACATAGAGGAACAACGTTCGCTCCTTGATGAAATTGTTTACAGGAACAAAGGCGTTCTCTTGCAAGCCATTTATTTAAATTAATCAATTTTTCCATTTCTTTATTTGTATGTTTTAATCCTTTGAGGAGAACAGTCAGTGAGCTAAACAAATTATTCTTAGAGTATGCTGGAAACATGAGTGCTTTGCAAATGAAGAGTTGCTCAAAGCGTTTGTTTGGTTTGGTGATTTTGAGCCTTATGATTCATTTTGATCTCGTGAGGCAAATACTGGAGCATTTGACTGATGAGAGCTTCCGAATGGTTTGATCTTGAGCTGACACACCAATATGTGTGTGTGGGTTTCACAGATGCCAAATCAAACACATGGGCATACAGCATGCAAAACATGCATTTCTTTAATAACAACACCATTTAAATAGATCAATGTTGACTGTTCTCATTGAGTCTTTGGTTTTGTTCACATTTCAGTGCGCACTGATGACAAACATGTGAAAATCCGATGTGGCACATTGATGTGAAAAACTGCAGCAGCGTTCGATGGGTTTTGTCTTTCATGTGTTCAGCAGGTCTAAGCGTCACGCTGTCACCATACAAGCTTTCAATCCCCAAGCCATCACAAGACCTTTTATACCAGACATCTGAAAATGGACAATGGAGTACAAAACTTTTCTTATGATGTGGAAGGCAAAATGCTAACTTTTATTTCATGAGATAAATAAGAAGTTGTTGTGCTTCATGTACACAAATCTCTCTTCCCATCAGAATGAAACTCCCCCTCCCATCATTTATCTTGACACAATATTGACATTCTGTGTCTTAGGAAGCTTTATCTGAGAATCATAACCATCAATCCATGTATCATTAATCAATTCAGTTCATCCGTGTGAATCTTCGGACAACACCAGTGAAATTGACATTTTGACCGCTGATGCGCACGGCTCAGCTATACACACTATTTTGTGTTGCTCTTTGTCAGGAGATTTGATGCTTGTGAGAAATAAATGCAGAACGAACGACACAGCTTTTCGAGCATATGAAGAGGTGTATAATGAAGGTAGATTGTGGAGGTGAAATAATCTGGATTTGGGTCATGTGAAATGATTGAGTTCATATTCAGATCTTCAATGATATTGACTTTTGATAGCATACTTGACAAATCTGAGCTCATTTTGACACATTGGTGACATCTCTTCTGAAACCTTTATGACAGAAATATTAAGATTTCTGCCTTGATGATACAAAAGGTTGAGCAAAAGTCAATTTTCTCTTCATTTATTTTATTTACCGATGTTTACCAATAATTGAGATATTAAAAAGATCTGATCTGTGATTTTTCTTTTGCCTTTATCAAGCTTTTCAACTGCAGCTGTTTCTCAAATGTTTGCTGTCAGAGGTGAATTCTGACTACACTGCATATCCACAAACAAATAAATCATCCTCTCGCAGAACAAAAGACCTCAGGGTCAAGACCTATTCTATTGTACACAAGTGTACAATAATGTGCAACAATAGAAAAGGACTTCACACTATGCATTTTGAAAATGTTTGTGTTCTTGAAAAAACAACTCTTGCCCTTGAAACACAAATTAAAAGTGTCACAACTGGAGAAATTATTTGAACATACTATGAAACCACAACTTTCATCTTTACAATTGACCTCCCATCTAAATTTCCTTGAATTAAGACAAAAAGGCCATCTGTCAATCTTTAAAGAGAGAAAGAGAGAGAAATACAAGATGAGACTCTCACATTCCCACCATGCTGGATTTATGACTGAACTCTTACAACGTGAGAATTGTTTAGTTTGAACGCAACAGGAAAACTGAAGCCAAGCGAAGTTTCTTATTGCCGTCATAAAGCGTCTAGACTGCACACCCCTCCTTTCTGCACCTTCAGTCCGTGATAGACGTTTGTTTTTACAAAATATATAAGGTGCTCTTTGTGTCACGATGGACAGATGGGGCAGTTTAGAAGTTCTTCTCTATAGAAATGTTACCAGTTGTGAAAGGACCAAAACGAAACGTCAAAAACCTAAATGATGCTAACGAATGAGGAAATTCTTGTTATACGGTTGTTCTGAGCTTTTCTCAAGCCTTCCTAACTATGTTTCGAAGTTCTAAAGCATAAGGATTTTCCCAAACACCTTGAGGATGAATTCCTGTCATGTCTATGAGTCACAATGCTTACTTAAACCCAGGCCCTGCTTTGCTTTTAATGGATCCAACACTTATGTGTCGGGATTGGGAAAATGGATTGAAAATATCCGTTCTTCCTGTTCTTAGTCCTGAGGGCCTCCATTAAGTTTTAGGGGCATTAATCTCTTCTTAGGTAGGGCATACACGGGTTGACAGAGAGACAGGACGGTGGGGGGTGATGGCTGTATGCAAGCCTATCTTCTTTTGAGAAAAGCTATAAATTCTTTCGCACCCTCAAAGCGCTTGCCGTTCTCACATTGCCTTATGAAAAAGGAGGCCGGGGGTTAAAATTCTCTGTCCATTCTGAGCTGTGAAGTTTACAGAACCATAGATGTCCAGGACGTGCCAATTGGTACGTGGTCAAACAGCATTAACTGGTACATCTGGTGATGTATCGCGATTATACATCAAAAAAGAAATGGTTCGTGAAAGTTGTTTTCTCAAAAGGGCTGGTTGACCGTGTTTAATAAATCCGAGGCCGGTACATTTGCATTAGAAGCCAAGCAAAGAATTTATAAGCAAATTTATAGTGGAGTTTAAACCTTCAATGTCTTGCGAACCCCCGCTGATGACTCACACGCCATCTCATCCAATAAACATCTCTGGCATCTATGACAATCCAGACCAAAGACCATTGACCAACAGCTATTTTTATATCCGGTGAATGATATCACCGAAAAAATATTGGAACACTTTAGTCACTTCACATGCATATGCAGCGCATTATTTGATTAAAAAATGATTACATGGTATTCATTGATGTTGTCGTGGTCGTGGCATCATTAATTATACAAAAAAATCTAAAACTAGGTATAGAGGCATTACATATTTGAAATAAAAATACATAATTTAGTCTTAAATACGTTTTAAATCTACATACTTGAAATGAGAAATGATGAAAAATAAAATGTATAAAATAGTTTCTGTATTGTGTTATATAACAACAAAACCAGTACTAATCATACGTACACGTGAACATTTTGTGAGGTAAGGAAAGTCTATAGTTTTTCATAATGCATTTTATGAAAATAATATTTTTCAAATCAAATATTTGTCTGTTTTTACTAGTCTGTTCTTGTATTCAACACTGCACACATCAATGCAATGTGACACACAGACAAACATGTGATGTTGGTTATTGTCAGTTGTGATTTCCATATTTAAATGACAGCGCGTAGTGGCACGCAAAGATCTGACCTTACCTACACTGTCATTTAATGTAAAAGTTGAATAATTTACAAATGAATATTATTCCCATACTATTATCAACTTTTCACATCTGATGTCAAACGTCTGTTAAAAACAGACAACAAAATCAGATCTCAACAAGACTTTGTGATTTCTGACACTGTGACAGTGATCCAAAAAATGATTACATTTCTTCTCTCTCCGCCTCCCTTCTCCCTATAGCATCACTCTTCCCTCCCTCTCTATCTCTCCCTCTCTCTCTTTGGCTCTCTCTCTCTCACATCTCCCTCCCCCTTTCTCTCGACTCTGCGTTTCTCATCAATGAAGCCTCATTTGAATAATGTTCCAGCACTTTGGACCGGAGCCAATCAGCTGTCAGAAGAGCGTGATAAATCGCAATGCATTATTGATAATAATAATTACTTTGACATGCGCATTTCTACTCGAGGGGCAAATTTCGCCCGACCTGGAGAATTTCTAAAGGAGAGGGACTAAATAGCCTTACTATTTGTCCCTGATGGTCGCAGGTTACCATGTCCCGACGCAAGCAAACTAAACCACAGCATATCAATTCAGACGAGCCCGCTTCGACACAAAATGGTAAGTTTTGTAACGACAAACAAACAACTTTTACACCTCTCTGTTTTTGGACATATGGCTAGTTTTGGAAGTTCGTATGTTTTCCGTCGTATCTGAATTATGTATCGGAGTTGAATGGGGATCGCGACCATGCCTTTTTATAAATCACCAAACCAATCTCAAAAGTTGTTTTACGCATCGAAATTGTCATAAATTCGGACATTTGACCAAAATGCGAACACCTCGAGGCAACGACGTTTAATGTGAAGCGTGAAAACGCGATTGTTTGGATGCTTATTTATTATAAGCTGGCGTGTAAGTTTGTTTACTTGTGTTTCTTTAATATTCGTTAACATTCAGTTACTCTTGTGTTTTTTTTAAATTTCGAGTTAACTTCTTGATGTGAGCTGCTTGGTTTTACCGAAATTTTTGCTTGTAACTTGTTTGATGTAGTCATTTCAATGGCCATTATTATTAGGCAATAGTTGGACAAATGTTGTGTTTATGTTGAGAAAGCCAGTTTGAACATGATCTGATTTTATATATCGATAAATGACTTTGTTCGTTTGTACGGGGTTAGGTGGCATCACTGGCTGATAAACGCATGCATATATTCCAGTGTATTAATATTTGATGCCGGTATCGCTGACCAGCGTTAAACAAAGGTGCTCAACAGGTCGGAATGAAATGTGAGTCGGGAACAAGCTTGACCACAAAGCAATAAATCCCCCACAGTTTCTTTTGGTCGCGTATGGAGACGTGGATTGGGGGATGGAATTGAAGTTGTAGATGGGGGTCGAGTAAATGTAAACTGTATGAAAATGACCTGACATGTTGAAATATGCCCGGCTTTAAATCAGAGAGCTCGTGTATTTTTTTGATGCATGTGAAGTGATTATTGGGGGCGCCAGGTTAGATTTAAACCACTATTTATTGCAATTGGTTGCTGATAGGACATAGCATGTAATTTTTTTTTTACCTCATGGTGAGTTACAATCAGTGCTATTAGAAAAGATACATTGTATCCGGCGCTGTGCATTGATAAGACGCCCTCTTGTGGCGATCTGAATGATACGCAGTGTTACACTGTATCCAGTGTTGTAACGCATGGCAAAAACACTTTTAATTAAAATCATTTGAGCTTCTATTGCAGTTTGACCACATTTTAACAGGTTTAACGTGCTTTGAGGTTAAAGTAGTCATTGCGTGCTTTCTAACAGGGGTTTATTTCGATTCCTGCTGATTCGCTTGTCTGAAACTGATGCGCCGTTATGAGGGGTTTCGAGGACAATGCGCTCACATTTGCAACTTTTTATTTGCGATTCAAGCTGTCCGGCGAACAATTAACACGTCCAGTTGCACTGTCAGAATGCTAACAGGTGGTCTTTACAATTCATAGGAGATGGCGACATTTGCATTTAACAATGGCCATGTTAAAAAGACCTCCCCAATAGCTCTGCTGCCTAATCTGATTTGTCTCGCATGTTCTGCAATTAGAAAGGCTGCTTTGCATTATTATCAGAACAGGTTTCTGGACTTTTGGGTGCCTGGCTAAAAACAATGAATGCAACTGGTTTAAAGATACATTTTTTTTTTACAAACCGTAAATGTTTGTACATCTTTAGTTTTTGGACTCGTCTAAAAATTTTAATGATATGAAATGAAATAGCTTGATATTGGTGACTTCTTTTCAATTGTATGTAAAACATTTTTTTTACTAACGTTGTATGTACTGCCCTCACATGGTCGGTATTTAGCAAAAACATTATTCCAGGTGTGTGTTTGGGGGTGGTCATACTGAAGCTTCTAGAACATTTTATTGATGCAATGTGCCCATGCACATGTTCTTTAAGTAAATAAAATTTGGTATTTAGTAATGTAATGTCATCATTATGGTATGAAAGTTAAAGGGATAGATCACCCAAAAATGAAAATTCTCATGATTAAGTCCCTCAAGTTGTTCTAAGTCTGTTAACATTTCTTTAAGTTTAAGACAAAAAAGATATTTAAAAATGGCAACTGAGATTTCTAGGCAGTGGGCACTATTGACTACCATAGTAGAAACAAATTGTAAAGATTTGGAGCCGCTTGAGGTTGTGGAATTTGTGACAGTATTTTCATTTTTGGGTGAGCTATCCCTTTAATGGCAAAATGCATTTGTTACCAATGAAATTAATGTATTTCTTTGGCTTTTTGTGTTTCTGCAGGGATCTTGCATGATGGTCCAAGCGAGGATGTCTGTATTGAAGCTAAGAGGCGGCGATCGGAGGAGACGAGGGTTTGTGACAAATGTTGTGCAGAGTTCTTCGACGATGCCGAGCTTCTCGAGCATGAGAAAAATTGCACTAAGAGTCAGCAGGTCGTGATCATGAAAGATGGCGATGGAAGTGAGGTGCCTCCTGAATACACCCAGCAGTCTTCAGATAACTTTGTAGGCGATTTAAAAGGTGACTCTCAATCAGCCGGTAGTTTGAAGCACAACGGACAGTTTGATGAAATGGAAGCAGAATTCAAACTGAACCAGGATGACCCCTCGAATCAAGAGATCTCAGGCAGCCCAGACATGAGCTACATGTTATCTTCCAAAATGCAAGACTCTAACGTGACTCTCGAGTCCATGGCTGCCACCAAAGTTGCCGTAACGCAACATTCATCCAGTCAGAAGTCGCAGCCGGACACTCATCTTACAATCCCAATGATTCTGGAACAATTAGTCAGCCTCCAGCAGCAACAACTGCAGCAGATTCAGCTAACTGAGCAGATTCGCATCCAAGTGGCAATGATGGCACCCCAGAGTCTCCATTCTGCTGTGGGCGCTGCCGTGGATCCGCTGAAAGCGTTGGGTGCACATCTGTCACAACAGCTCTCAGCCGCAGCCGCCCTCATTGGAAAGCGGACCGGCTCTCAGAACTTGTCTTTGGAGGCCCTGAAAAAATCCAAACTACCTCAATCCAATGCCATACCCACGTCCCTCGCTGGAGGTTTGAGCTCTTTGCCCTTGAAGGCAGACTTGAAAGGCCTCCCCGATCTGGCAAGCCGGCTTCCAGCACTGCTTCCACAATCTCCAGGGGCCTTGGGTTTACAGAGTCCCTTCAGCGATCTGGCAGCAGGCATGGATCCCTCCAAAATGGCAAAAAATAAGATCCCAGTGATGGCTGAGGTGAAGAACGGCACCGGTGAACACATGTTCAAGCACAAATGCAAGTTCTGCGGGAAGTCGTTCGGAAATGACAGCGCTCTCCAAATTCACTTGCGCTCGCACACTGGCGAAAGGCCCTTTAAATGTAACATCTGCGGAAACCGTTTCACAACCAAAGGAAACCTCAAAGTGCATTTCCAGAGGCACAAAGACAAATATCCACACATTAGGATGAATCCACATCCTGTGCCAGAACACCTGGACAACATCCCTACAAACAGCGGCATCCCTTACGGCATGTCCTTACCTATGGAGGAAAATGGTTTTGCTGACAATAAACCTGTGATTGGGCTTCCCTCCTCAGGTCTCCATCCATCAGCGCTCCAGGGATTCAAGTCCAACTTTGATGTTCCAGTGAGCGGGGACCTCTACTCTCAGAGACCCTCTTCGTCTGGCAGCGACGGCACATCCATTTCTTCTGGCATGTTTGGTCAGGAAATGTCAGGACTGGATCAGAGCAAGGATACCTCTGATGTTCTGGCTGGGTTGCACCACGTTAATGGCAGCGATCTCTCGGGTGAAAATGGCTCTGGCACAGCTAAACTTCAGCAGATGGTGGATGGCTTGGAGAAGAGGACCAGTGACCCCAACGAATGCATGATATGCCACAGAGTGCTCAGCTGCCAAAGTTCACTCAAAATGCATTACCGTACCCACACCGGTGAACGACCGTACAAATGCAAAATCTGTGGCAGGGCGTTCTCCACCAAAGGCAACCTTAAAGCACATTATGGCGTTCACAGGGCCAACACGCCCCTCAAGATGCAACACTCTTGCCCGATCTGTCATAAGAAATTCACTAATGCAATCGTTCTCCAGCAGCATATTCGTATGCACATGGGTGGCCAGATTCCCAACACTCCCCTTCCTGAGAATCAGTTTGAAAATCCTGAGGCTTTAGATGTTAGCTTGACTGAGGACAAGAATATGGACTCCAATGAGCATGAGGAGAGCATGGAGGAACCAGATATGGATTTGGACAAGATGAACAACTCGGAGCCTGATTTCGTCTCCAAAGAAGATCAGTCTTTTCAAGGTCCGTCTGCGTTTACAGGCATCGCTGCCCTGGAGAACCACATGAAGAGTCTCACCTCTGCACTGAATCTACAACGGCAAAGCAGCACTGCTTCTGAGAGCGACAGCGGCCTTAAAGATTCTCCTTCAGGGTCTGGAGAGATGGATTACAAGAACGGCCGTAGTCCAGCGGTGTCAGATTCTGTCTCCTTTCACTCCTCGTCTCCTATAGATGGTCCTCTGAGTAACGCTCAGTCCAAATCACCAGAATCCATGAATGCAGATGATAGAACTAAAGCTAGGATGGATGCTGATGGTGGAGCTCAAGATTTTAGTGAAAACAGTGGTGCGTTGGACTTGACATCTAGTTTCACTTCTTCAAAATCCATTAAAGAAGAGCCAGGTCTGCTGTTCTTAAATGGGGAATATGGTAATTTGTTTTTCTTGTATACACGTCTTCAATAAATCACCTGCTGTTCTTTTAGATATTAAAATGAGTTTTCTCTTTTTTAGGCTCTGGTCAATTGCCATTCATGAGGGTTCCTCCAAGTCTGGTCAAGCTGGAGATGCAGATCCCTCCTGAGAGTCCCATGAGCGCCCACGGTCTGTACAGCTCCCAACGTCCTCAAGGAGCAGCCACGCCTCCAACTTCTGCCAGCGCATCTCGTCGCTCTGCCAAGCAACATCTCTGCAACGCCTGCGGCAAGAACTTTTCATCTGCCAGCGCTCTGCAAATCCACGAACGCACTCACACAGGAGAAAAGCCGTTTGTGTGCACAATTTGTGGCAGGGCTTTCACGACAAAGGGCAACCTTAAGGTACGAATGCTGTTTAGTTTTGTGATCAATATGACAGGATTGTTAAACTGGCAACGTGACTCACCGACTCTATTTCGCAGGTCCATGTCGGTACTCACATGTGGAATAATTCAGCACGACGAGGTCAGCGTCTGTCGCTGGATAACCCGATGGCTTTGATGGCCATGGGCACCGAGTCCAAGATGATGACAGACATGATGCAACCCCCAAAGGATTTGATTCCACCACCAATCAGTTTTGACCCTTCCGTGTGGAACCAGTATGCCGCCGCCTTTACAAACGGCCTGACCATGAAGACCAATGAGATTTCCGTCATCCAAAATGGCGGCATTCCTCTCCCCGGAAGTCTCGCCGGAGGTCCTTTAGTGGGCGCTATGGGGGGAATAACAAAGATGGAATCATCCCAATCTGGCATGCCAGGCACAGTCGCTGAAATTGAAAACAACGGATCGGAAAGCGTAGTCAAGTTTCCACATTTTATGGAGGAGGGTAAAGTGAATTAGGACTTGCTAGGACTATACAAGAATTTTCTCAATCAACTGTCTGTTTTGTGCTGGTTGGCTTGTGATGAGCCGTGATGAGATATGACGGAATAGGCTATTTATTAAGGCAGTTCTCATTTGGTACAATCAAATCGTATGTGTAAAGTTCCTTTGGAGAAGTTGTGAATGTACATAGCCTTGTAAAATCAGCCCATCGCCTAAAACGGGCCACGCCTTCCGTTTTGGACCCTTAACCTACTAGTGATGCTTCTAGATGAATTTCATGTAACTACTGTAGTTCTAATTTTACTTTCTCTAATATATGCGGGTATTTTGTCAAGTTATGTTTCTAGAAGTTGAATGTAAGTCTTACTTGAAATGACTTTATTCCATGGACACACTTTGTCTGATTTCCATTGGGCCTCGGTGACCTTCAGGAGGCCCTCGGACGACGGTGATCCTGTGTTTTAACCGGTAACATCTTGTTGCGGGGCGTCTCGGCTCGAGCGCTCACAATCCTGATGTGTTTTGATGCTGTTTGTAAGTAATTGTTAACAACAACATCTGTGTCAGAGGTGGAATATGTGCCTGGAGAACTTGTCCATTTTCATCCATGATCTACTGAAGTTTACGGTTTCACGAATAGACAAACTGAGTAGTTATAGTGTAGACATTTGTTCTGAAACTGGATTTCACTAAGTTATTATGTTTTTATTTTTTTGACTCGATATAGTTTCTATATGCGCTTAATACCAAAAATAATTTTGCTAAGTGCCTGTCTTGGAGTGCATTTTCTTTCTTATCGCTGTCCCTCCCTAAAAGACACCATAGGTTTGTAAGCAAGGCCTTTTGGATGTCATCTTTTATTTAGACCGAGATGTGATATTGTTGTGTTTTTCTTTTCCAGTGTCCACTCACGTGGGGATTTCAGTGGTCCTTAAATGCCAGTTAGATTGAAGCGGCTTTGTTTGAGACCTTTGATAGGACTTGAGATAGCCGGTATAAATACTGAAACACCTGATCAGTCCTTGCACTTTATTTGTTCTTCTACTAAGATTTAAACTGATTGAGCGTTATCCTGTGATCCGATGTTTTTGGATGCATCATTCAGCCAGCATTAGCTCGCTTGCTGTTTTACGACACCGACTTTTAGAATTCTGTAAATTGTCTGTTTACCATGCATTTTATACTTGTGAGCTAAGCAGGCTTGGATATCTTGCATCACCCGTGTCCCCAGAATGCATCGACTGGTTTTTTGCAGGGATGTTTTTGAGATCGTAGTCATGCACCCTTGAGTAAAAGAAAAAGTCTTTGTGCACACGGGGGATCTGAACCGTGAGCTTTAAGCTGGTCTAATTTCTACCTCATTTAGATGCCTGTACCTTTTTTCTTTCGCATCGTGTTTGGCGTTATGGTTGCATCCTGCCCCGTAACCTGCTGATTTCTGTAATATATTGAATGTATCACCAGACACTTTGCACAACACTTGTTCAGAAAAGGCAGACTCCTCCTGTACGTTCTTTCTAATATGCATTTACCAAGTTGTGCCTTTTTCTAGATGTAAAGAGAGATCAGATCTTGGTTAAATGGGGTCGTGTCTGTATGTTTGTTCAAATGTTGCGTCGGTTTTAGGCTTGTTTACAGTGTAGACTTTTTTTTGTAAATGTTTGCTTTATATTTTCCAATCCCCTCTTTTGTTCTGATATTTTGAAAATAAAACCAACGATGACTTTTCAAAGACTTTGTCTCAGTAATTCAGTCGTTTGTTTCAGACAAAATCGTTTGTGATGCTTCACTATACACTCCTGGTTAATGATCAAACCGCTCCATCTAAGAACCAGCGAAATTAAATGACTTTCCATAAAATTTCACAGATTCATTTAAGATCAAAATAAATATTTGTATTGATGAGTGCCACAAAACATGCAGATTAAAAATAAAGAATTGGAATGGTCATTTAAATCATCTTAAAGGGGTCATCTTGAGCACAGTAAGTACAAGAACAGTGATTATAGCACTATAGGAAACCTACGGTGTTCACATGGAATGGTATTTACAATATAATTTTAAAGAATGCAATTGGAGAAACCATGGTACATTTATACGATTATGAAATAAAACTGAGGAACTTGTCCAAAAGTCTATGGCAATATCCTCCCATAAGAAAATCAATAATAGGAAGACCAGTATAGTGTAACTTTTTTTTTTTTATGATATTTTACCACCAATAATAAGGTTTAGCTATGGTAAGTGTTGGTATTGATATAATGATATTAAACGATCAGCACACGTCCTGTGGCTTTAACATGGCCTTCTTTTTGTAGGTGTAATTCTTAACATTATTCCTCCCTTACGTAGTATTTTTATCATAAGTAAACTTCAGCATTAACAATATATTGTACTATGTATGTTTTGATGTATAATGTTATTAGGCATTGTATTATTTCGTTTTAAAGGGATAGTTCACACTTTCAAAAAGTCTTCCTTTCTTCAGAAAAACACAAGATATTTTGAAGAATGTTTGTAACAGTGCAACCGCGGTACCCATTTACTTGCATTGGTTTTGTGTCCATACAATATTGTCCATTGTTCGGTTTCCAGCATTCTTCAAAATATATTGTTGTGTTCTGCAGAAGTAAGTCATACTGGACAAGAGGGTGAGTAGATGATGGAAGTTTCATTTTTTGGTGAACTTTAACTATAGTGAAATGACATTATCTTGCCTGTAGTAATAGTATATTTTATAATTTACTAAGGTTGAAAACAGTAAAGCATCTAGAAAATGTAACTACAATTCACTATAGTAACTCTACTAATATGGTTTTGTTGTCTCAAATTGTCAAACTCCGTTTTGTGTTCAATGAAACTGTTCAAAAATTGCAATATGCCATTCTGTTATTATAAAGTCATTAATAGGAAGTCAATTATAAGAAAATGGGAAGAATTCTATAGTGTAAATAAATAAAATACATTGCCCAGCATGCCGAGCTCAGTGTTCAGAGCAGCCCAACCCAATCATCACACCATCAGCCTGACAGCCTCCGCCCAGCACACGGGCGACTGTCGCTCCACATCGGACAACAATGACGGACAACATCCCGCTACAGCCCGTACGACACAAAAAACGACACGACAACAAACGCAGAGACGGGTAAGACCAAGACACGGTGTTAAGTTCATGCAAATACGCGTAGGGTGGAAAATGCGCGTTTGTTTACGGATGACACACACGGGGCTAGCACGGAAGCTAACAGCTTGACAAACAATATCCACATTTTTACTTTATAACGATATTATATTGCGTCTTCAATCCGATCTGCTTTTTATTTATTTGACTCGTATGCATTGGCTGTGAGGATGTCGAGGAAATGAACGCGATGCTTTGATGATGTTACATCCTTGTTCCGGGATCGCATAGGCTACAATGTTTCTTTCACGCGCACGACAGACATGTCAGCAAATAAAGTCAAAGGGAAAGAAATAAGAGTTTATCCCATTCATACGATGATTTTTCTGCACTTATTATTTACGACTTCATTTTGTAATGCGGTCAGGGCCTGCTGTGATACTTGCCATGTAAAACAGGCACAAATTACAAATGCAAACAATACAAATACCACTGTGAACCATCAGTTTACTATTAAAACCACTACGAGATGTCCTTATGTAGTGTGTTTTGGGGCTTATTCTTAATTCAAGCTGTTCTGGTATACTGGTTCCCATCTGCCCGATAACACCCCACCAATAGAACCTAAAACATTACCAGTAGAGACCCACACAGACCACTGTAGTTTCCATCCCAATCTATTCTCACTGTTATAACCATTTAGTCCAATAGAATGTTTGTCCCTGTTTTTTAATTTCTCTATAAAATTCATTTGGCACCAAATGTGATATAATCCATCTATTAATAAAATAAATGAAACGGCAATGATTTTAGACTGTTTGAATGCCAGCCCATATTAATATACATTATTATATTGTGTTCACATCACAACCTATGAAACACGCCTGTTTTCAAATGTTATTGAGTCACTGTTTAACAGTAGGTTTGGTTTTCTCTGTTATAAATCATTTTCTCCAGCACACCACGGGTCACTTGCTCATTGACTTACTTGATCCAATGATCTTTATTTTAATTTGAGAACCTTATTATAGGGCGGATGCACCTTATACACGATGTGTAAAAACTCTTAAAATACTTTGTTGTTTACTTAATGCCTTTCTTATTGCTTTTATTGCTGTCCCGAGTAGCTACACACGTAAGGGGAATATTTAGCTCTTGATAGGAGGTTGTTTGGTTAAGGTGTTGTAGGAAGTAGATGTAAAAGCTAATATTTACTGTCAACATTTTTTTTTTCTTTTTGCCTGTCTGTATTGAAAACATTTATTCGGTCAAAGTTAAAATCTGATGTTGTTATATTTTAAGGTGCTGCCCGTGGTCCAGATGCTGTGGTGGAGGAGATTTCCGGCCCCGGACCGTGTGGTTGGGCCATCCGGAAAAAAGAGAGCAGAGGTACCCGAGAAATGTCATAAACAACCAGAAATACAATTTCTTCACATTTCTGCCTGGGGTAAGTGACTCAGAATCTTCTTAAGTGGGTTCATATGCTGTTTTTCAATATGTCCTTGAACTACTTTACTGTTCACAAGACTTTTCGTTCCCATTCATATGATGAAGACTGAAATCAAACTTTCTGTATTTTATTTTGGGAAGCTTATCTGTTGTTTATATTTAACTTTAAGAAAACCACCTTTGAGGCCAACCCTAGCAAACTTTAATTTTTTAATTTTGTTCCAGTCGTGGGCTTGATTTTGCGAAGAACACACATCCTAATCAAATGTATATCTTGAATGCACTGAAAGTCACTTTTGATTAAAGCATCTGCTGAAATGCATAAATGTAAATGTGAGCAACATCTTGGAAATCGGCCACAAACGTCTTGACTCGCAGAGTTTTGCATGGACAAGCACAAATCAGGTTTTCTTTAGTAAATGTAAAAATCTATTTTCCGTACGTCATGCAAGCATCACAAACAACCTTGACCAGATTGCTGTATGGAAAAAATGATTTGCATTGCAAATGGCTTCTGGTTATTTTGAATGATTTGAAGGACAAATGATCATCAGTGTTTTGTTAATGAGTAGGCAGAACTCTGATCACACTATAGCTTAAAGCCCATCTTCTCATCTTCTTGCACTCTCTTGCCTCGACAAATTCAAGTGTCAATCAAGTACTTTTGTTTCAAAGTATCGTTAATATTAGCCTTAGAATCCCTGACCATGGTACCACCATCATATTATTGCAAATAATATGTCTCAAAAACCTTAATCATAATTATGTGTTTGTTTATAGGTATTATATAACCAGTTCAAATACTTCTTCAACCTTTACTTTCTGCTGTTGGCTTGCTCTCAGTTTGTGAATGAGCTCCGACTGGGGGCGCTGTACACTTACTGGGTTCCTCTGGTGAGTCACTGCACATTTGTTTGCGATATGATGGACGTAATTCTGATATTCAAATTCTAATAAGTTTTTGTGTATCACTTGATCTTAAGGGGTTTGTATTGATTATTACAATTGCGAGGGAAGCCGTGGAAGAGATTCGATGTTTTTTGCGAGACAAAGAGGTCAATTCGCAGATCTACAGCAAGCTCTCAACAAGAGGTGAGTTATTTCCACAAACGCTTTTGAAGATCTAAATTAGCTTTTTAATGAAGATTTCCAAAAGTTGCAATCCAGAGTATCGAGTTGGTCCGATTCATAACGATAAGTGAAATATAATGATTTATCAGGTACGAATTTGCCAGAAATGTCAGGTGAAGTATCTGAGTTGGCCTGCAGTTTTATGTTAAAAAATAGATGGCGATAGGGAGGCAAATTATTTTTTACTTTTAACAGTTTACTTTTTGCCTCTCTTGCAGATTTTTTTTTTACAACATTATAATGTCATTTTTTGTAGTTTGTCCTAATATAAAATACAAATATTTGTGCTTTTGCGATTTTAATTTTCGGCAAACCCTCACATTTAAGATGTTGTTGCTTCTGTTTGTCTTTAATTTGAAGTAGAGATGTTAATTGTATCATATAGTGGGGGATGAAAAGCACGTGACAATAAAAACGGAAGAGAACCTCCTGTCGTTTCCATCGCTCGTTCTTCTTTGATCTGGCAGTCTCTCTTCACTCATAAAGTCGGCGTATGCTTGCTCGGCTCTAACGGCCTCTATATAAGGCTGATGAAAAGGAGCTGTGGCATTTGTTAGCTGCCTGGGAGGGCCGCAGATTGCCACGGCCAGACCAACAAGGATGAAAAACATCAAAGATGATCATATTTAAACTGTTCCTCCGCTCCTTTTTTATGGACTCACACCATTAAAGTTGGGTGTGGGATTTATGGTCGCAGGTCACACCTTCCGGACAGGAATATTAGCGATTCCCGGTTTGTAGAAGTTAATCACGTGAGGGGTCTTTATGTGGCAAATGACCAACCTTTTCCTGCTCCAGAGGTTATTATTTTTTATGATAAGTTTTTACTAAGAAATAAATATTGTTTTTACAAAAGTGATTGCATCAGAACCTCATTTCAATAGCGATAAGACCACCAATGGTGTTCTTTACATACTATTTTTGTGGTATAGATCTGAAACAATATTGTATTGTACCCAAAAGTGTCATTTATCCCCAAAAGAATGCACATATACATACGTGCTAATGTCTTACATATGCATTGGTAAAGGTCTCTGCAGGGGTGAAAGGTCCCTGACCTTTTCCAAACAATTTTAGCCTGTCATTCACAATGGAATGAGAGATGGTTCTCCAGCGCTCTTGTAAAGCTGCAGAGAAGGGCGGGTATTGTCTAAAAACAAATGGAAATCTCATATGCACTAGGTGCTTTTCACAAATCTGAATGGGGACTTAAAGAAGGCTTAAATATTTGAATCTTCACTGGAGGTTTGGCATGAAATATGCAGATGTAGGACCTTCAGGGAGCAACAGATGATCTTTAACATTGATTTGTTTTAGGCGTACTGCTGTTTAAAAGGTCACTTACACTTTTATGTCTTTTTATTAGAATAATATTAATCTCAGATTGAAAGGAGGAATAGCACAAGTGTAATTATGGGTATAATGTTGTGACTAAAATAAATGTTTTGTAATTTAGCATCTTCAATGTACCTTTGCTTAAATATTTATTATAATTTTAGGAGCTTGAGGTCTCAATAAATAAAGTGACTTTAAAACAGCTTTTCAAACTGTTTCCATCTGTTTCCATCTCTTATTGGCTGCTCTTACACTTTTTTCAAATAGTTTTTTGTTTCATGGCAAAAGAAATTAAAACATTAACACGATTATATTCTCTACATATCTTTAAATTTAAAAAGATTTTTAAGATCTTAAAAAAACATGTGAATCAAGTGACCATTTAATGTGTGGTGGTATTAATATAGAATAGAATATAAATAGAAATAGCTCATTCTAGGTAAATAAAAACATAATCTCTATCTAAGGTCTTCTTACACCTCTGAATACATAGTTATGTATATTATATTGCATTTCTGTCAAAAGATCCCCACTCGTCCCATATACGTTTTTTAAAACATTGCTAATGTACAAAGTGAAGTGATCAATTTAGATTGTCCTGTATGACACAATAGTGGGTTCAGGTGTTGTTTAAAATGCTTAAAATGTCCACTGTATAAAAAAAGTTAAGGTTTGTGTTTTTTTTGTAATGCATCAGTCTGATTTTCTCTCTCCAGGAACTGTGAAGGTGAAAAGCAGCGGCATCCAGGTTGGAGATCTTATCATTGTTGAAAAGGTTGGTTTGCTAATTAGCTCAGTCATTGTTGGGAACTGAGATCTTCTGACAAATGGCTTCTCATCTCTTTCAATGCTTTAGCTGTTTGTCTTCCCTTGAGACAATGTGACCACTGATCAGAACTGCAAGGCATAAGCTTTATATGTAGAATATTGAAATAGTAATGGGTCTTATAAATAAATGCAATGTTTTTTATTTAACTCAAAAAACAAATAATTTATTTGTAAAGCAAAAATTTTAACCCAGGTACTAATTTATTTATTGAAGGAACCAATAGATCATCAGGTTTATGGGCAAGCAATGTCGATGAGAGCTGTCAATCATGTTGAATGACTGAAGCATCTGACCCGTGGCCTGTTATTGGTTATTAGTAATCCTGCCTAAATCCATTCTGGTATTTAGTGTTGCCTTTTGTTGAACAGTTGCCTTTTTTTACTTTGCGGACTGAAGCCTATTGTGAGGGAATTGCCATACTCTGTCTCCACTACAAAGTCTGAGAACATGAAATGTGAGACACCTCCGTAGTCTCCAATTACCCACCCGGCCAATTTTCTTAAATATGTTGCTTTGGCAAAGAAAGACGACTCACACATGTTGCGCTCAATCTGGTTTTGTTGAGAAAATAAATACATACATTTTCTTTTACATCTAGATGTGAAATTTGTCATACAGCCTTAGGACAAAAATAGTCTTCAAAATTTGTTGAATTTGAAAGCTGATTTGGTGTTATTTTGCGGCGAAATGTGACTCGGACAAGAAATCGCAGCGAAACTGATTTCTGACAGGCGTCGCATTACGTCAGAACTTCAGTGTAATGCATGCAACCTTTTAACCGTCATCTGCGGAAAATCCAATTGGTTTTAATATTCAAAGGTTATGTGCTGGTTATGGTTACATGTATAGTAAAAGTTGAAATGATTCAAAGCATGGCCTGCGTTTGAGATACCGGAGTCACATCCGATGTTGTGAAACATCTGCCGAGTTTAATAGCGTAGCGAATTCACCTTCTAATAACTACAAACAGAGCAGGGAGTGAAGAGAGGGTCAGGTCGAGTGGAAGTCCCGGTCAAAGCTGCCACGGGGCACCACCCAATGATTTGCTGCCGGCTGTCCTCTTTAAGCGGGGCCAAATACTGGTAATTGACTAGATTACAGCCAAATAGAAGCCGTACAGCTAAATGGAGGTGATCTCTGTTGACGGCATACTTTACATTTGATCTCTTCACCGTGTTTTTTTTCTCTCTCTCTCCCCCCGTCTCCTTTTATAGAACCAGCGTGTTCCAGCCGACATGATTTTTCTGAGGACTTCTGAAAGAAATGGTAAACATCTGTCGGTCATTCATCTGCGTTTTCTAAACAAAACTGCCAGGGAAATGATACAAGCACGAGGGCCTAGAGATGGAGGGATTAGTCTAAATCTCAGCCATTTAATGAGCTACGCTTAAATTGTCCAGAAAGATGCCATGCATTGTGATTTTGGAATTTCCCTTTAATACACGGAGTGCTTTAGATCCTGGGGAATAATCCAATCTTATCTTGAATGACATTCTTTTTGTCTTTCAAACGGCAAGGCAGTCAAGTGGAACAACAAGGCATGCAAAACATCCCTGAAATTCGAAGGAAGACGCATGGAAAACAAATCCAAAGAACAAGCAGTAATGAACAACCAGTGTTTCAGAACTTGATAACCAAATAGAAGTTATACTACGACAAAGCAGAAATATTCATTTGGAATAAGAAACGGGTAAATTTGCGATTTTATAGATGAAATCGAACATTTTTTAGTTCATCGCTATACATCTGAAAGGGTCTTAATAGTCTGAGCCTTATAATAAAACACCATTGTGTCAGACATCACTTAACACTGATCACAGATAGATCTAAACCTTATTTTGATCACCGGTTGTGCTGGAATTCCGCCTGGCTGATTTTTTTTTTCTTGGGGGGTTGGAAGTAGCCGGCAGTAGTTGATGTGACAGTTTTCCGGGAAGGGACGCATTGTTATCTGCCCCGCAGATGCACACCATTAGGAAATTATTAAGAGTCCAGGGCTGAATGGGTAAAGTCACAGGGATATATCTTTAAATGGGCGGGGGTGGGCGACACGTTTTAATAGCCGTACAGCTGCTTCGGGGGTAAATGGTGTTTCCTAGGCTAGCAATCTTGTTATTGTCAGTTTTTGATCACGGAGCAGATTTAAATTAACCTATTCATACACTGTGTGTGGGAGGTCACATTGACTTTACATATAGGTATATTTTATTCGTTTTTATAATTATTAAAGATTGTACATAAAGTCGGCACACCAAAGCTCACAAAATATCAAATATGTATTAATTAAAAGACTTTATTCGTTTTTGGTCAAGCACCCACTAGAGGTTAACGTGCATGCTTTGTATTTTTTATCATTATTATGAATCAAATCAAAAGCAATCAGTGAGGGACACATAAGAACTTTGCTGACTTGTAATATAACACGTAAAGCTTAAGAGTTTATGTCATTAATGTATGTTTACGCCTTTTCTCATATTTTTGTCCGGAAGGCTCCTGCTTTTTAAGGACCGATCAGTTGGATGGAGAGACAGATTGGAAACTGCGCCTCCCAGTGGCCTGCACGCAGAGATTACCCACAGCTGCTGTGAGTTCAAACATGATATATTTTCCTTTCATACACAATATTTCATATAATTTATTTTCTTTTTATTTTAGACTACTTACTGATTTACTGTTATACAATAAACCCTTTTGTTCTTATTGTGAGCATTATTCAGAAAAGCGAATAAAATGTGAAAAAGCAATCATTATTTTGTAATGTTAAAGTTCTGAAAATAATTTTCTTATTGAAGATGAATAATCGATAGTTAATGAGCAGTAATGTTGTAGTTTTACATTCACTGTCTAGTAGGATCCAGAGGGTTCTTTTGTACTTCGGTCTCTATTATCTGTGCTAATATTTACTATAAAGCTAAATAATGCAAAATTACAATGCAAAATTGTAACCCAGCTGTGTGTGAAAATCAGTCAAAAGTTATTGAGAGTGATATCTGCCGACACTAATCAGATTCTGAAAATTTAATTTACAATTACTAATTTACTGTTTGTTATTAATTTGAATAATGACTATTAATATTAAACATCACATTGATGATGATTCTTAACATTTTCCATATTCAGAGCACAAGTTCAGTGCATTTTTCGGTCTTCTTTTTATTGATAGGATATATCGACCCTGATCGGTGTAGCCGATAGTGAAAAAAAAATATTTTATCAATACCAATTATTGGCTGATATATTGGTGCATCTCTAATGTTCGGTATATCAAGGTTTGATTTTCGCTGAATGTTCTTTACATGTGGAATGATTTTATTTATGAAACAGTACATCACAAAAAATGATCTCAGGTGGGTTTTCACAGACAGGTTGTGAAGAGCACTATAAAAAATACATTTGAATTGACTTGCGTTGAAGTAAAATCAAGTCCCGCCCTATTTTCCACAGCAAATAATTTATGTCACAAATTGTGCATGCTTTTCATGTTGACATTCAAGTATGAAATTATATATTTAGACACAATATTATGTTCTCTCAGGATCTCCTGCAGATCAGGTCGTACATTTATGCCGAAGAGCCGAACATTGACATCCACAACTTTATCGGCACCTTCACTAGAGTAAGTTTCACTACTTGAGTAAACTACAGAATCACAAATCTAAATGTCTTTAAAGTTTCCAAAAAAACTAAAGTAATTTTCTATACGTGTGTTCGACCTGACAGGAAGATGGAGATCCTCCAGTCAACGAGAGTCTCAGCATTGAAAACACACTGTGGGCCAGTACTGTCATTGCCTCGGGTAATAATAACACTTACATATTATATTATTATACATTATATATTTTTTAAAATAATTATAGTGGTTTTGTGTTCAAAATTTGCAAAATATTTATTCTCCACCAAAAGGCACGGTGGTGGGGGTGGTCATTTACACCGGTAAAGAGCTGCGGAGTGTGATGAACACCTCCAACCCGAGACATAAGGTACCATCAGCCCACTACACTTTCCCATCTCAATACTTACTCATTAAAAATCATGAAGTTTTTTACTTTCTTGTAAAACTAGAATCTACTTTTCTAGATCGGTCTGTTTGACCTGGAAGTGAACTGTCTGACGAAAATCCTGTTTGGTGCTCTGGTGGTGGTGTCGCTGGTCATGGTAGCCCTCCAGCATTTTGCCGGTCGCTGGTATCTCCAGATCTTCCGTTTCCTTCTGCTGTTCTCCAATATCGTGCCTATCAGGTAAGAGTTCATCCTTTGAACAAATTGTATCAGTCAGAGCAAGCGGCAGAAGTTCCAGTCTGGGTCTTTTGTTTCTTAATCATTTCTTTTTTTAAGGCGAGCATGAATGTTGGGTACCAGTCATGTTTTTGTTTCAGCTTGCGTGTGAATTTGGACATGGGCAAAATGGTGTTCAGCTGGATGATCAAGAAAGATTCAAAGATTCCGGGGACGGTCGTGAGGGCGAGCACGATACCAGAACAGCTGGGCCGCATCTCTTATCTCCTCACAGACAAAACTGGTATAATAACCTTTTCCTTACCTTGAATTGAGTAAAAGCATCCACCATGAAACTGTATATGATTGTATGGTCTTCATTATATACGCAATAATTCATTTGTTTTAAATGTGAAAGTTTTCCTAAGGTGTTACTTTCCCCCACAAGGTTTTGCTTTAAGTTATTGCACTTTTTTTTGCTTTAACTTCGTTTTTATTAATGCTTGAGTAGTTCTGAGCAGGTCTAATTATCAGTTTTAGTTTAGTCATTTTCATATAATTTTAAAGTTAGATAACAGAAATATTTTAATTGTTTTAATTATAACCCTTCTTCCCACATGTAAGGCCTTGGTAATGTCAACAACAATGTAATTTTAAAGGAAGATAAATTATCATATATTAATGAAAATTTAGATTTGGAATATTGAAATTTTTGCAGTTGTCAGATGCTTTTATCCAAAGTGCATTCAGTCTGAACGGACCAATGAAAAAATGAAGATGATGCGGTTTGAGAGTTGATCAGGTTGAAGTGTGTTTTAGGATGTGCTACGGTAACACACAAATAGGTGATGGTTTTACGGAGATTAAAGCTGTGTGACATGAGTCCAGACATGCCACTTATTAAAACCTTAAATCAAAGATGATCTGAAGGTTCCCGTGTTAAAGCACATCGTATTAGTAAAGAAGACCTTAAGCGCCTCAAATTTATGCATGTGACTGTCTGTAAAATTATGACCCTGTCCCACACGGATGCTGATGTTGCTTGACTGATACGGTGAATGAATGGGGTCAGAGGTCACCGTAATGTAAGGGCTAGACCAGCGACGCCTGAGTGAAATACTAGCAGAAGGGTCCTTTTAAGAGGGGCCGGGACAGGAGGTGTAAGGAAACGAACCCAAAGCTCTTTGTCATTAACAAGCCATTAGTGTTAATATTGTTTGGTTGGTGTTTTTGGGGAAAGGAAGTGAACGTCCATCAGGAAATATTGTTAGAGGTTGACAGCCGGTTTGAGCAATAGAGGTGCTTATCTTCACCAGAATGTGGTAGTGGTCAACTTAAAACATGTGTTTTTGTTTCACAAAAGTATTTGTGTGAAGCGCTGTTGGTCTTTCCTGGTTCAAGTTGTTTAGAGTTTATTGCTTGGTGCTTGATAAATCAGGCCTTAAAGGAAGAATATGTTTCTATAATAATAATATATTTTATAATAAAATTCTTATGTGTCTTATAAAATTAGTGACTGCATGTTTAACAAATATATATTAGCAGTTTTTGTCAGGATGGGATTAAAGTGAATGATTTTTTGCTCAGGTACACTTACTCAGAATGAGATGGTGTTCAGACGTCTGCATCTTGGAACGGTGGCGTACGGGATGGACTCCATGGATGAGGTGCAGAGTCACGTGTTCAGCGCTTATACTCAGGTATTGCCACAATTCTTTGCAGGTTGTTGACAACGACTGCATCCCTTTGTATTAAAATGTCATCTTGGAATGTTCTTAAAGGGAACCCAATGCATAGAGATATGTATGGCTTAATGCATAGTAATAGCCTTACACTACTAGCATTTGTCGTTTGAAACGCATCAAATATTTTCAATTCTTTAAAAAAATTAAAGGCATTATTCATTTTAACTTAAGTAGGCTGCCGTGTTCTTTTTCGATGACGTAAAAAGGTTGCACGCACAGGCTGAACACAGACACGCTTATCAGTTCTTCAGTGAATAAAAGGTGCTGTAAGATCACACATATATATATAAATAATAAAAAATAAAATAACAAATAAAGAAAACAAAGTTTTTTTTTTAAATATTGTTGCTCAGAAACAATATAAACATACATATTAATATCCAAAATCATTTCGAATTTTATAATATACACAATGTTTTTAGCCATTATAAAATGCATTTTATCCAGATTTTGACTTTTTGTTGTTGATTTATCAACATCAGTAGCCTAACGTTATTGTCTTCTCTCTCTCTCTCTCTCTCTCTCTCTCTCTCTCTCTGTCAGTCTCTCTGGGGCTAATATTCACATGTGCTCTAATACATAATAAATAACCAAACCGCAAGCATCTTATTATTGTGTTTATCAGTATATTCTCATAAAGTATACGATTATTGTGGATGCTGATGTCTTTAATGACTTAAAGACAGTAGTTTAAAGTAGGGATGGCAGGCTGGCTTGAGTCAAGAGGACACACCGCCAGCTACTGTCCCTGTGTATTTATATATCTGATCTTATGTTTGACATATCATATTTTACAGTTATATATAAAACGTGTGTGCCTCGCTGTATCGAAAAAGAACAGGTTTAGGCGTTTAAAAAAGTGACGTTCTCCGAGTAAAATATTTAAGTTAGGTTTATGAATACAGTGACCCAGTTTTTTTATTTCACATTTATAAAGTCAATGCCATTGTTAATATATTAAGCCATACATCTCTATATACCCAAGGTTCCTTTTAAATGGGACTTTTTTGACCGAGACAAAAACCTCCATCAGAAAAGTAATCCAAACGACTCCAATGTCTTAATAAATGTCTTCTAAAGTTTAATAATTTGTTTGAAAAAAGATTCAGAGTTTGAGCACATTTATTGAAATTGAAACAAAGGCATCCAACAAGCAATATTTAAATGAGTATTTTTGTCAGTGTTTTTTATAACCTTTAGATTAATTCATGTACAGTGAAGAGGTGTAACCCATTACGTTTACTCTTCCTAAAACTCTCAAAAGGGTGCAGTTTTTGCATTTTATTGCTCAACACTCCGTGCGTCTTATAAAACTGTCCCCCTTCACCTCTGACTGACATGTATTGTTAGTTTGTCACCAGAGGTCGGTCAGACAGGAAACAGGGGTTACGAGGACTCCGGCCTCTTAATGGCTAATATACGAACTTACGAACTCTGTCATTAGCCCTCGGAAATATGTCCTATATAAATAGAAGCAAAATGCTAAAGGTAATTGTTCATATATGTATCACATCTGGTAGTGTTTATGAGGCCTTCTTCAACATATTGACAAGGCCCAGTTTATTGGTAGTTAGAGACATGGATATTTCACCATCACTTTTCCTTTTTTTTGCGGGTTTTACGCTTGAATTATGTGTATTTCAGACAGATTATGTACACTTAAAGTGATACATCACCCAAAAATGAAAATTCTGTCACCCTTAAAATGTTTTAAACCTGTATACATTTCTTTGTTTTGCTGAACACACAGAAAGAAATTTGGAAGAATGTCAGATCCAATCCACTATTTACTGCCATTGTAGGAAATACTACGATGGGAGTCAATGTTCCAGATATATTTCTGTGTGTTTTAGCAGAACAAAGACATTCATACAGGTTTTGATCAATCAGAGGGCGAGTAAATGATGACAATTTTCATTTTTAGGTGAAGTATCACTTTATTGCCCATTCACATAATGATAACTTTATTTGTGTCCGCACCAAATGATGTTATGTTTATTTTTCACATTTTAAGTCCTCTTAATTCAAATTCATTTCGAATAGATTTTGATTTGCTGTCAATGTTTTATCATTCATTAGGTGGAAAATCGCTCTTAAAATGATCCCAATTATATTTTTTCTCAATATTGTTATTGTTATAGCTCTGGTGTTCTGCTCAAAACTTTATGCTTATGGGCACAGGATAAAAGCTCTGTTTTAAAATCTAGTTAGCTTCCTAGACGTTATACTAATGCATCATGTGCTATAAAATATATATTTTCTGCCAATCCCAGAATGCATCAGAACAGCCGATAATGCTGATTAAAAATCAAAAGGCTATTTCTATGATTCCTAACCAAACAGTCATGTATCTGCCTTTTATCATGATTTTATTTTAATTGTAAAGATCTGATCCAATCTCCACAGCTGCCCCAAGACCTTCAGGCTTCTCGAGCACAAGTTGCCACCAAAGTGAGGAAGACCATCAGCAGTCGAGTGCACGAGGCGGTGAAGGCCATCGCTCTGGTGCATAATGTGACGCCTGTGTACGAGTCCAACGGTGTTACTGACCAGGCTGAGGCCGAACAGCACTATGAAGACACCTGCAGGGTTTATCAAGCATCAAGTCCAGATGAGGTACCATACACACATTACAACGTGAATGATGTCACCTTCCTTTTGTTGGGAGATTTGAATCACAGAGGCCAGATCATAGTCGATCACTCTGACAGATGTGTGGCAAATGTTTCTCACATTTGAGCACGTCTGAGCACCAAACCAAGAATCATGTGTGCCGGGAGCGAGCGGTTTTACCTGAGTCATGTTGTGGTTATACAGGCATCATGGTTTGCGTTGTAATCGCTTCGGTTTGAATCACTGAAAGCCACCAGACCGACTGTGACTAAGCACACACATCACCAAACCATTTTTGGTGACAAATGAATCTACTGTTGTTTGTTGTGTCTCTAGGCATGACATAAAAAAAATTGTTACGTAACGTAGCTCTGAAAAACCGGTGTGTTTATATTCAAGTTATTTTATGTTTTTATTTTTTTATTTTTTATTTGAATATACATTTTTGTTGGTTTGCTTTTGCCATTGTATTATTTTAAATACTTCTATTTAGGTTTATTTTTTATTTCAGTTCTAGTTCTATTTATTTTTAGTTCATCATTTTAGAGCATCAACTAAAACTTTCTCAGTTTATTATAATGTAATGGACCTTTTTCTTGTTTGAGGGTTTCTCAGCAGTGGAAGTCATCATAGCTGGGTAAACATCTATAGCGATGAATGGGACACTACCACAAATATATTTTTGGCATTCCCATTTGCTCAAATAGCAAAAGAAAAAGTAAACGTAAGTGTTTTCACTACTTTCAGCAAAATGAATAAAGTAGAGAGAGTCCGATTAACAGCAGTTAAAAGAGAGAATTATGTCAAATTTACTGTGACTTCCATAGACACTGTATAAGAGTTAGTGTATAGTATAGTATAGTGTTATAAACATACATCATACTTTTTTTTAATTAAAATATAAAAAAACTTTGGAGCATGAACGCTGCTGATGACCGTTAAACACATGAAAAAGGTCCATTGCCTTAGCAGTACACTGAATTTTTTTTAGTTGATTCTCTAAAATTATTAATTTAAAATAAATTAAAACTACAACTGAAATAAAAAACAAACCTGAATAGAAAAAAGGCAATAAATCAAGTAAAATTTACATATTTTTTTATTATAAAATCATAAAAAACTCAACTATAAAGAGAACTGTTGAAAAAAAGGTCCATATTTAAATTAAATGTAATATATATAACATATTTTTGAATAATATTATCTCTATCTTTTATTGTTTACTTATAAACTATATGTACAACTGTTTGTTACTTTTTTTGATAAGTTGTTTGGGGGGGTTATTCATGACACAATTTTCATTTTTTGGGTGGAGTGTCCCTTTAACTCTTTGACTTCAACATTCTTATCAAATGGTTTGAAAGTTTGTGTACGTGGTGTGGATAAGGCTCATTTGTTGTTTTCTAACAGCGTGGGCCGGCAGCGGTCTGCCCATCTGGATACTGTGAGATATGTTATTAGCAGCTATGTCAGGGAGGGCATTAGAAATCTGGGTTTTTGATCTCTCTGTAACCCTTGGTCTGGAAGTTATTGGGCAATAACTTTTGCCTCCCAGAAATACCCCCCTTCAGCATTGCACTAATGGATGGCATGTGGTTTCCCTTTATCTTCACGTGTTCCCAGAAGAGAGGCAATTATAATTGCTGGTGCGTTGCATGCTTGTATTTTCCTCACCGCACATCCCAAACACTTGACAGGAAACGGTTGGAGATGTAAAACAAATTTTGTGATTCTGAGTTTGTTTGTGCTTTCCAGTTGTGAAACCTGCTTATGACACGCTTGAGTAATTATTTTACGCTGTTGACAACACCAATGAAACACACCAATTGCTTCCTGTTGTCGTACGTCCTGTTTTTTGAAAGCAATTGTTTATAAAAGTTAGTAAATGCAGAAAAGTGAAGTTGATGATCTCTCTCTCTCTCTCTCTCTCTCTCTCTCTCTCTCTCTCTCTCTCCCCCCCTCTCTCCCTCTCTCCCTCTCTCCCTCTCTAGGTGTCTCTGGTTCAGTGGACAGAGAGTGTGGGTCTGACCTTGGTTGGCAGAGATCAATCTTCAATGCAGCTGAGGACCCCTAGTGGACAAATCCTGAACTTCACAATCCTGCAGATTTTCCCTTTCACCTATGAGAGCAAACGCATGGGCATCATAGTGCGTGTGAGTATCTGACCCTACAATGTCCATAATCTTCATCTATGGATTAACCATTAGAACATGGTGTTCACAACACCGAGGTCATTGGTTTGATTTTTTTTTGACGTAATGTTTCCCACAAGAAGGTAACACTTTACAAAAAGGTTGTATTTGTTAACATTTGTTTATACATTAGTTTACATTATTCTTAATTTATGTTAATTTTAAAGTGTCTTAAAACATTTTAAAAATCAAAAGGACATTATGCACAATGCACAAACATGAACAACTGGATTTCCTTTTGCTAACATTAAGGATAAATATAGTCTGAAAAACAATATTGCTAATTTATAGTTCTTGTTAGCTAATTTACTTATGTTAACAAATAACTACACATAAAGTACTACACATAAAAAAATACATTTCAAATAGAATTTGAAAGCATTTTAAATCTCTATGGATTAAAGCTTTTGCAACATGCATAATTTAAAATAACCTACAGTATCATATAAAGTTATGTAAAGCATCTTATAAAGTTTGAAAGTCTTACAAATGCTTGATGAGGACAGTCCAAACGTTGATTTTAATGTAGACGAAGACAATAAATGACATTTTAAATGACATTGAAAAATTCTGTATTATACTATAATATTAAACTGTAGTCAAATTCCTGCATGCTATAGTGTTGAAGCTTACTATACTAAATGTTAAAATATGCTACAGTACTACATTTATTAAGTTACTATATGTAACAATATATTATAGTAGGCTTTAGTAATTATATTATACTGTTGTTTAAGTACTATAATATGCTAAAATTTACTACAGTTTACTATAGTCAATTCTATATTAAATTACAGTTCTGTACAGCTCAATTTTATATTATACCATAATATATTTCCTTTGTACATAGATCAGCTTACTTTTGTTTTTTGCTTACTTCCATGCTTGTTTTGTCTTATTTTAAATCATTTTAAGTCATCTTTAGATGTAGTTTGTTGAGGCCCGCTGCTTGAAAAAACACAGACCTGTAAACCACTCAAAAAGTGGCATAGCAACACCCTGGCAACCATTTACACCATTAACCATAGCATAGTGGCATTAAGTTTGACACATGAACACATCTCTCACATTTATCATTTAACATTTTTATGCATTTGCCAGATGCTTTCATCCAAAGTGATTTACAGTTTATTCATGATATATATATATATATATATATATTTTAATCTGTATGTGTAGTTTCTGTGATTTTAATCTACAAACAGTGCTGTACCAATTGAGCTACAGGAATGCCATTTCCTTCAGAAAATGTGAAAACGCAGTAAATCAACAGCATTCAAAAGGAATACATCAAAATTTACGATCAACACAAACTGAGATTACATGACTAGACTTGCTGTTATCTGAGAAAGTTGTGACCCTGCCCTGGGCTGGATGACTAACTCTCTCCTCGTATGAGCTGTGAGCTATTGTTGTCGCCTTGGACCAAAGCCTGTGTGCATGTGTCTCAGGAAACCAGTTACTGATTCGAGTTTCCTCTCTAGAATCCTTTTAAAACACCTTTAAGGACACTCGAGGAAACCCAAAGTCTCCCTCAATGCTTGGGAACAACAGCGTAGGCTTACCTGCCACCTTTTCCTGTTTACCGATGTGAAAACATGTCATTCCAGACGCTGAAGAGTTGTGCAGGCCCAGCAACGTTCAATGTCTGGACAATGTCTCTAAATAATTTCAGTTCTAATGATATACTCATTTTGTTTTGGACAGGATGAATCCACAGGAGAGATCACGTTTTACATGAAGGGAGCAGACGTAATGATGGCCGGAATTGTTCAGTACAATGACTGGCTGGAGGAAGAGGTGACCAATCTCGGAAACGTATAAACACACGAAATGTAATTTGATTGACGTAATGTTGACTTCTGACCTGTAAGAATGTGTTTTCTGTCATCTTTATCAGTGTGGGAATATGGCCAGGGAAGGCCTGAGGGTGTTAGTGGTGGCCAAGAAATCCCTGACAGAAGAACAATACCAAGATTTTGAGGTGAGTTGTCAACGCTCAGGACTTGAATGTGATATTGTTTGTTTTTTACATAATTTTCCCATTTTAAAGAATAAAATAATTTATAATTATATTCAACTTCAACTTAATGTATTCGATTACATAGTGTTCATTAAGAAAAATGTGTCTGATAAGACAGTTATTGGTGACTGCATTAAGAATTTAAAGGAACAGTTCACCCAAAAATGAAAATTCTTTTATCATTTACGCGCCTTCGAGTTGTTCAAATTCTGTATACATTTTCTGTTCTGATGAACACAGAGGAAGATATTTGAAAGAATTTCTTTTAGGGCTGCAACAACGAATCGATTAAATCGTTTAAAATCGATTACTAAAAGAGTTGGCAACGAATTTCATAATCGATTCGTTGTGTCGCGCGACACAGAGACGTTTGATTATTTAAAAAAAACTTTATTTGAGTGCGGAGCGGAGTGAACACACTCGGTCTCTCTCGTGCACTGATGCTAGCAGAGTTCGGCGCCTCATAGACAGGGCGGAGCAAAAAAAAAAACGAGCGGAGGTAGAGGAAAGATACATGGCGGAGGCAGAGAAATCCGCGTGACCCAAGTCATCCAAGTTGCGGGAGTATTTCACACTAAATAAACAGAAAAAGTGTGTTAACTGCAAAATATGCAAAAGCGACATGGCACGGAGGCACCACGACAGTGATCCAGCACCTGAAACGCAAACATGTTGGACTCTTTGATGAGGAGTTCAACAGCAGGTTAAGTCACTACAGAATCCTACTTTGGTCTGTTTTGAAGTGAAGAACGTAATGTCTCCGGTGCTGGTGTTTACTCGTTATCCAGCTTGACAAGCATGACAAGTTAGCGTTAGCTGGTTAATAACAGTAGTAAAGCAGGGGTGGTATAGTTACTTTGCACTTTGCATTGCAAGAATAATGACACGTTTTTATTCACTCGCCTTTTTTGAACCATTCATTTATCAATCTGTTGTCATGTATAGCTACACTGCAAAAAAAGCTTTTCTTATTTAGTAATTTATTTCTCGTTTCCAGTCCAAATATCTAAAAAATCCAAAATCAAGATTCCTAGACAAGAAAAATGGCATGAGAAAATAAGGGATGCTTAAAACTTCTGTTTGAAATTATATCTCATTAAGATTATTTTTCGTACCCCATTGGTGTGTTAAATCATGTGTCATGATTTAAGATTTTTTTGATATTTGGACTGACAACAGGACAAAACTGCTAAGTTAGAAAACCAGTTTTTGCAGTGTATATTCTGTGCCCATATAGGTTATTACTGACAAATATATTTGTGTGTGTTGTACTTTTTAATTTAATTTTAAAGTTCTTTTATAGCACTTGGTCATCTTAAGCTTTGATAAAATGTGGTGTATAAATGAAGCTTGCACTTACTACAATGACGGTAATTATTTAATGAATAAGCTTCAAGTGAACTTGAGAGAGAGAGTGTGTGTGTGTGTCTCAGTGTGAGAGTTTGTGAGTGTGTGCGTCTGCAAAAGTGTGTGCGTCTGCGAGTGTGTGCATCTGCGAGTGTCTGTCTGGAGTGTGGTGTAGGGAACTAGTTCTGACATTCAAACAAATCCTGTTAAATTTTCTGATTTGTATTGTTCTTTATTTTTTATAAATTATTTATTGTTCTGGCAGCTCAGGTGGCACTTTATTTAAAAAAAAGTCTATATATTTGGCAGATGTAAAGCATACATGTGTATGTTTTTTTAGTTAGTCCATTTTTATTTTATTATTATTATGATAACAGCTCAGGGATGTTCGAGGAGCAAAATGTTTGTGCAGTTTCTAAAGATTTTAGTTCTGTTTTGTATAAAGGGTTTGAAATGAATGCTTTTCTTGGTTTCTGTTTTTATCCGATTCATTGATTAATCGAAAAAATAATCGACAGATTAATTGATTATTAAAATAATCGTTAGTTGCAGCCCTAATGCCTGTAACCAAATAGTTCTTGGTCACTGGTGACTACCATAGAAGGAAAAATTACTCGTAAATGTCTTGAGGGTGAGTAAATGATGAGGGAATTTTTATTTTTGGGTGAACTGTCCCTACAAGGATCTGTTAAATAACACATGGAAAGAACAAATACAAGTAGGACCCTTTTGTTTTATTTCTAAAAGTTCTTAACCTAATGATTTTAAAACAACAACAAGACTTTAAGTCTCTTCTTAGAATTTCTACAACAATTTTATGTTTAATCAAATAATTTAGAACTGATTTTATACTTTGAAAAAAAAAAGATCAAACACTAAGACATCTTGATCTTCAGTTGTTTTAGTGTGTTTTGGATGCAGAGTACTTCCTTCAACACAGCCCCCTCCTCTTTCTCCACAATCCCTTTATGTCTATTACAATATATATATATATATATATATATATGCGTGACAGATGTAATATAGCTTTGTCGAGCTATGCGACATGTTCTGAGCATTTCACAGATGGTTTACACATCAGGAAGTCAAAGCTGGCTGGCAGCCATTTAACTCCCAAATGACTCGACTGACATCGAGAGGATTGTTTTAGTTACGCTTGTACAACACGAAAGTTTTAAAATTTGGCATGTTTCATTTCGCTTTGTTCGTGTTACCGACATGAATGATATTTCTATGAGAAAAATGTTAAATTATGAGTGATCAGACAGTGAAGATGTCAATTCATTATGTAATTGCAGAAGCATCTTAAAAATCTAACGTTGTTACGATTTGGGCCTGTACCGGTCACAGTTGGATAGTTTAGCCTTCATAGCTTTTTATTGGATAAGACACGGGAGGAACAGGAATCGAGACTCAAACGTGGGACGCTGATAGATCACAGCTTGATTTTAAAGGGACAGTAACCCCAATAAAAAAAATGATGTCATTTGCTCACCCTCATGTCATTCCAAACCATTTCTATGGAGAACACAAAAGAAGATATTTTAAAGAATGTCGGGAACCAAACAACACTGGCCCCCATTGACTTCATTTGCATGAACGCAGAAGACATTTCTCATAATATCTTCTTTTGTCTTCCATAGAAAAAGTCATATACAGGTTTAAACAACATGACTGTGAATAATAATAAATCTTATAAACTTTTCTATAAAAAAATGTTTTAAACACGTTGTCGGTTCCCCGATCAACGTTAGGGCCCTGAACCAATGCCACAGACTGGGAACTTTGGATGTTTATAGCGACAATATCCAGGTGCTGATCTATATTTAGAGAGATTAAGCGGTTGCCAAGCAGCCATTCATCCGTCGTTAACAGTGATTATAAAAAAGAATTGCACCGTGTTTTCCGCAGGGAGCACCCCGAAAATGAAAGAGTGTATCAGTTACACCATCCATCCACCCACACACACACACACACACTCTAACACTCAGAGAAAGAGTTGTTTCTTCTCATAGACTGTCAGTGTGTAATTGTGTTTGAGAGAGTGGGCGAGGTGACTCAGAGAATGACTCACGACTCAGCGAGAGTGTGTTCCTGTGTGAGACGCACACATTGTTTGCTCTTTATCTCGCTCGGACCGTGGGCCGTGCCCTCACAACTGCACACTGGCTTCCTTCAGTAGTGGCACGTCGATTTACGGGTCAAGGGTGTGTGATTTATGAAGTTGCAAAATTGACAATGCACACAGGATTAAGATTCTGATGGTGTGTTTAGAGGTCTGAACTTTCTCATATGGTGTGTCTGTTGCGGCCTCGATATCTGTGTAACACTGTAAGCTTTATTCCATCAGATATTAGAGACATTGACAAATGTAATGCATGTTTTGATGCATCTGATAGATCCTACACAGAGAATCCAGTCTTTACTTTCGATTGTTTATTTAGACTGCAAGGCTTCATGGACTTGTTTGACCCTAAACTGACCTTATGTCTTAATGGGATAGTTCACACAAAATAAAAATTCTGTCATCATTTGTTCGCTCTCATGCTGTTCAATACCTGTATATGACTCTTTCATCTTTGAAGATATTTCGAAAAAATGTGTCTGCAATGTCAATGCTGTTTGGTTATCCACATTATTTAAAACATCTTCCTTTGTGTTCTGCAGAAAAACAAGGTTTGTAATGACAGGGTTAGGGTTGGGTGAATAAATAATGAACATTTTCTTTTAGGGTGACTTATCCCCTTAATTTGAGTTCATTTAAGTTGTAGTTTTGGAAATAAATAACTAAAACTAAACATTGTGTGTTATTTTAGGAGTGAAGTACTAATTCACAATTGACACAATTTAAAGTGGCCTAAATCTGATGCAAAACAAACTTATCTATTCGAAGAGTATTTAGTTTGATCAGATTTCTAAAAGAAAGATACAGCTGTAAAGTGATTTCCAGAGATAGACAAGCTCCTGGAGGCGTGCAGGGGGGGGCAGAACTATAGCACGAGCACACAACACATCATCGCATTATCCCTGCATAAGTTTGTGTTGTTTAAATTATGCACATACATGCCGATTGCCGGTTGGCACTCCATCCAGGGTGTATCCTGCCTTGATGCCCGATTACTCCTGAGATAGGCGCAGGCTCCCCGTGACCCGAGGTAGTTCGGATAGCGGTAGAAAATGGATGGATGGATGGATGGATGGATGCCGATTGCCAACAAAACACAGACATATGACTTAGTTTGACTTACCGCGTATGGTTCATGTCTGGTATCTTTTAGCGCTGGGACTGCGCCATCTAAGAGTTTCAAACAATCTCCAAATCCGTTGTTTATATAACATTCATCATCGAAATGTAGTGAGCAACCAAACACAACTATACTTCCATCAGCCGAGTCAGGCGGCATTGAAGGTTGTGCTCATTTTCACACTTCCTGGTTGATGCGTGGGCGTGCTCTTTCGCTTTTTCGGGACAATTATCCAAAATGGGACTAAGAACCCCTTTTACGAAATGGGAATCTATGTCGGAAAAAAAATTCTGTAACCTGTGCGAACCCTAGCGGAGTGAATCGAGCACAGAAATACTATGTCATACGTTCAACTCATTTTTTGACAAGTTGACGCTTAAGAAGCCAGCACGTTTAACAGTGTAAAGAAATCAAAGTGCATAATATAGCATGTTACCTCCGCTTTAATTATTGCAAGATTTATTTTTGTCTTGTCCCTTAAACTCTTCCTGTATGTCACAGGCTCGCTATGTGCAGGCAAAGCTGAGCGTGCACGATCGCTCACTGAAGGTTGCCACAGTGATTGAGAGTTTAGAGATGGAGATGGAGCTGCTGTGTCTTACTGGAGTAGAGGACCAACTGCAGGCCGATGTCAGACCCACACTGGAGATATTGAGAAATGCTGGGATCAAAGTGAGACTCTACACAATATAGACATAGAGCTTTTCATTCTGCTCCTAACCCTGGGTTATCCTCTGTGCTTTTAATCTAGGGTCATCTTTTTTTAATCCCGGCTTGTTTTTTAACCCTGGGTTATTTTTTAATCCTGAGTCATTCATTTTAACCCTGGGTAATTTTTTCAATCTGCGGTCTAACCCTGGGTCATTTGTTTAATTCTGCTGTTTTATCCCTGGGTTACTTTTAATTTCTGTGGTTTTAACCCTTGGTTATTTTTCTAATTCTAAGGTTTTAACCCTTGGTTATTATTTTATTCTGGGGGTTAAACCCTGGGTTAACCCTCGCATTGTCTTCTTTAAAACTGAGCTTTCTTTTTAGACTGTGCTTTTGAACTTTGGCTAACCCAAGTTTTAAAATTTTGAAAGAGGTTTAGCCCCACCTTTAACCCAGGGTTATAAGAATCCACTTTTAGGAAGTGGTTATCACCACTTCTGTTGATAAATGTGACTTTAGCTGTTCAATTATGATGTCCAGTGTAATTTAATTGGATGTGTTCAGGTTTGGATGTTGACTGGGGATAAACTGGAGACCGCGACCTGCACAGCTAAGAATGCACACCTGGTGACCCGAAATCAGGACGTACACTTGTTTAGACCTGTAAGTACTTATTCTTATATTTGTATTATTTCATTTTTTTTTTAACAACAAAAACCCCATTGACTAATCTAGTTTTCATTGCAACCCTTTTTACTTTAATCATGATTTTCGAGGTCTCTGGTACCTTATTGCCTAAATCCATATGTGGTCTCAGTGAATCTAATCCCTTAAAACCGATGGTATCGCTGAAGCTCATTGAGTTGAGTTGAACCTTTTCATGAACCAGTGGCTTCCGAAAGCCTTCGTATCGGTAAACGGGACTCTAGAAACTCTTGTGGCGTTCCCCTGTGGCACGCTGCCACTGAAAGATAGGCCGCCCGGAGGAAGGTTGAATCTTCTCTTCAGCCGGAGTTCCTGGAAACAAAAGACAATGGCTGGCACAACATGAAACCAGTGGCTTCATTCTTGGTGGGTTCAGTCGGCATCTGCATTGACTTCCTCCTGCGACCGGCATCCAGATTGAGACTCTGTTGTGTTTAAAATTGACAGATGAATTGTTGTGGTGCAAATGTCTGCCGATCAGAGAACATCCTCTGCTGGCGACGGGTTTGGAATGGATGTCAGTTGGCCAGATTATGTTTGGAAACAATGACAATTAATGACATTATGTTACAGTTATTGATTGTGTGTCATTTGTATGTCTTGCACTCTGTACTTTTTTAGTAAATATTAGGCAAAAGTATAAAGATTGGATGTGAAAAGGTTGCAAACGCAAACTAGCATTTTATTTTTGATTTTTTTATATTTCTCGCAATAATGTTGCTATCGAGTATTCTTAAGGTCAACTGTGTGTTAAAAATCTGATATTGTGACATCAGTGTGACATGAATGATGGCTTAATTCTTTTTAGGCAAATGATTTCCTGTGAAACATTTTGTAAGACGAACAACAAAATCTAATAGTGAATTTCCTTTGTGAAACTCTTTATCAGCCTCTCGTTCTCGACAGTTGAGCATAAATTTAACTGGATGTTGTGCGGTCTAGAACACAACTGACAGTTAAAGTTCTTGTGCACTCCTGTGGTCCAACTGTGCCATCTGAGATCATTATCTCGTGTCTATACTATGTGAAAAAACTGTCATGATCGTCACGTCTTCTCTGGCTTGCAGGTAACCACCCGAAGTGAAGCTCACCTTGAGCTCAACGCTTTCAGGAGGAAACACGACTGTGCACTGGTGATATCAGGAGACTCTTTGGAGGTAACGCACTGATCTAATAGACCCCAGCATCCACAACCTAGCAGAAGCCAATCTGAAAACCTTAATCTAATACTTCAAAACACCTCAGAATAAAATAACATAAACCGTCTTAAGGTCTTAGTTATGTCACGTTGAGTTTACATCTATTGGTAGAGCGTTGTGATAGCAGCATAAAGGTAGTGGGTTCAAGTCGAAGGGAAACACACATACTCATACATTTATGTTTGGAATGAAATTGAAGTTCAGGTATAATTTAATCTCATTAAGGTTATTTGAATAATTCAGCCCCCTACTTAAAGTTCGTAAAAATTCTCAGAACACATTCATTGACCAGCTATACTGTCGATTTTCTTTTCTTCATAAAATGACGTTTTTTGTATAGTTCACTGTGGACTTATTGATGAGTTGTTGTTCGACAGGTGTGTCTGAAGTATTATGAGTATGAGTTTATGGAGTTGGCGTGTCAGTGTCCGGCGGTCGTGTGTTGTCGCTGCGCTCCCACACAGAAAGCTCAGATTGTCCGTCTGCTACAAGAACGCACCGGCAAACTCACCTGTGCCGTGGGTGAGTGTCCAACATCCTCTTACACTGGTTTAAACCTCATTTAATAAAATACGTTTTTTTAGCTTATATAGATTTTTATTATATATGTATCGACTGTTTCATTGATAAAAATATAAACAAATGTTATGGGGACCAAACTTAACTTCCGGTTGAACTCCAAAAAAATCAGTAATTGTTGAGTAGTTTTGATACAATTATTATACAATAAAATAAGAATATCAATAAATAATAGTATGTTGTAAAAACAATTCATAAGATGTAATAAAAAAGTGAAATATTAAATAAATATTGTAACCAAACACAGACCGGAAGTTAAAAAAACGTTTATATATTACCTACTATAAAAATCGTGTATCAACTATTATCTTATTTGTTGAATATATGATTATAGGGATAATAATATGTATTTAATGTATTTTTACTTCAATTACTAATTTAACTTATTTTTTTTATAGAAAACAATCTATTAATAATACATTGTTTTATATAATTAATATTTGTTTATAATAAAAACAATGAACATAAATCTCTCTTATGCTAGTATTTGCCTCATCGCATGTTATATATTCCTAAAGTACACTACTAGTCAAAACATGTTCGACACTTGAGTGAAATGTTTCTTGTTATTTAAAAAATCAGAACGTGTATGCTTAATATACCTGGTATTAGTTTAGTAGACAAAAATATAATTTTGCTAACAAAACATTTTAATAAAAGATGTTTTTGAAATGGATTGATGAATAATGAAGAAAGAGCAAACAATAAGAAGACAGAATAGATGGGAACTCTTTTAATTTTGTTTTAAAAGCATCTCCGGGTGAGACCTCAACTTGATAAAATGACACGAAAACATTTCTCATTTACACGAAAAAATGATCAAATATAACACATTTTCATTTTAATTTAGCATGATTTATTTTAACATAATTCCCATAGTTACCTTTATAATAATAATAAACTCATCAAAATTAATAAAATAAAATAAAGGATCGGAAAAAATTAACACAAGTCAGTAAGTGTCCAAAAATGTGTATTTTACATGCATACATGTATATTAGGAGTGCATATATATTAGGGCTGCAACTAACGATTATTTTAATAATTGATTAATCTGTAAATATTTTTTCCGATTAATCGATGAATCGGATAAAAACAAAAACCAAGAAAAGCATTCATTTCCAACCCTTTATTCAAAAACAGAACTAAAATCTTTAGAAACTGCACAAACATGTTTCTCCTTGAACATCCCTGAGCTGTTATAAAAAAAAAAGCATAAGAAATTATGTCTTGTTTTCTGAAAAAACACCTCAAATTAAGTGATTGAATGCTTAAAACAAGCAAAATTATCTGCCAATGGGGTACGAAAAATAATCTTAATGAGATATAATTTCAAACAGAAGTTTTAAGCATCACTTAATTTTCTTGTCTAGTAATCTTGATTTAATAATCAAACGTCTCCGCGTCGCGCGACACAACGAATCGATTATCAAATTCGTTGACAACTTTTTTAGTAATCGATTTTTATCGATTTTATCAATTCGTTGTTGCAGCCCTAATATATATATATATAATTAGTTGCTTTTGGATATATATACTCTTTTTGGTATTTTAAAGGAGTAGTTCACTTTAAAAATGCCCCATTGACTTACATTAGAAGAATCAAAATTACTATGGAAAGTCAATGGTGGGGTTATTTTGAAGTGAACTACTTCTTTAAGTGGAATCTGAACAAATGAAACTTTAGAATATTATATTATGTGCCTTTGTTTTTTTTAACAAAACCTGTTCAGTTTGAACTATGAATGGTAAAAATATGCTGATTTTATCTACTTCTACTTTTCAACCAACACAGGCTGTTGCTGATAATTAAATGCAAAAGATGCTAATGATGTGTTTGACAGAAATTCTGTATCCTAAAATATAAGATTCAAGGGTTTTGATGGAGAGAAGTTGACAGTAAACTTCTTGATCTGTTGTATTGACACTGACATGAGGTCTCCATCCGGGTCACGGCACCAGCTGTCACTTTCTTGTCTCTCACTGTTTTCTCTCTCTCAGGGGATGGAGGAAATGATGTCAGCATGATCCAGGAAGCGGACTGTGGCGTGGGAGTGGAGGGCAAAGTAAGAGCTACCACCCCCCGATCACCAGTCCTGTCACATACACTATCATATACTCTTGTCGCCTGCTTCCGGAGCGTTCTGTCCATCTGCGTCAAAGGGTCTCACTTTTTCTCTGTCATTTCTATTAAAACTGCATTGACGTACAGTCAGGTAATAGCCGTCATATTGTGCAGTTTATCAGCACTTATTATTCCAAAGGTATTTCAGGATGGGAGTATCCCTCCACAATCCATAAAATCCAGCCCGACATTTTTCTCATTGAATTTCCTGTTTCTGCAGGAAATACGCCACATTGCAGAAATAAAATTGCATTTCAGTTTTGACTTACTGCCACATATTTCTAAATATCAGAGATTTTACAGGAACTATATTCAAAAAATCTCCCTACCAGCTAGCTTGTCAAATGTTTAGCAGTTTTATAATGTCTTTAATACCACAAAGGCAAGATTGACCTAGTTGTGGTGTCCCAAGTGCTCATTCTAGGTCAAAGAAATGAGACGTTATGAATGGTTAATGGATATTGAGTCACTCATGACTAATGTGGATATATAGAGCCCTTCTTCATTTATAAACCGTGTTCATTTTTTCATGGTCTGTAAGATGTGGATGTGTTTGTTTGTGTCTGTGTCTTCAGGAAGGGAAGCAGGCGTCTCTGGCTGCAGATTTCTCCATCACTCAGTTCAAGCACTTGGGCAGACTGCTCATGGTTCACGGACGTAACAGCTACAAGCGCTCTGCGGCCCTGAGTCAGTTCGTCATCCATCGCAGTCTCTGCATCAGCACCATGCAGGTGTGTGTGAGCTTTTATATGTTGAGTAGCAAATGAGCAGGGTTCAGCGTTCTCAAAAAGAACAGCTTGTGCTTTGCTGAGCTCCATCAGATTCCCATAACACCCATTAAAGTTTGTATTATGCTTGGATTATTAATAAACGCTATCATATGTTTATTTAAAGTGCTCTGGAATAATATTACATGTTATGTACAGATGTGGTTTTAGAACACTGACAAAGTACCAAAAAGAGTTTTTAGGGCACGTGCCATAATTTCTTTCATTTTTTTAAACTTGCACCACATTAGGGCAATTCCAGCGTTATGGATGCGACATAAAAAACTCAAGAGTATTTGCTACCAATATACTGAACCATTTGTTTATATGTTATATTTTCATAAACCTTTGTTGATAGTGTTTAAAAATCATAAAAAATAAAAAGTAATTGGTTATAGTCACTAGTTACTTCTAACAAGTACTAACGAAGTTACTAATTGAGTTACATCATTATAAAAGTAACTTATTACTAGGGAATGTAACTATTGTGTTTCCTTTAAAAAAAATCTAATATGTTAAATAATTTGGATGCCCCCAATATTAAATATGTTAAAATTGATTGAAATGGAAACTAAATAGAATAAATTATTTTAATAAAACATTGTTCACTTATCTTGCTTTAGGACAATGTGAGAGACACCTATTAAACTCAATATATAATTATTGAAATATGATCATTGCTATACTAGAAAAATAAAACATAGAAGACGGTAAAGAACTTTTAATATCTATTGCGCAGACCACAACTCGTCAACAAATAAGTCTAAAAAATAAATTATATAAAGACATGTACCAAAAATGAATAATGATACAAATATACAAGAACTCTTTGTAGTGCAAATTAAAATGATAAAACTGTACCACATCTTCACAACTTCTAGCAAAAGTAAAAAGTTTCACAATAAGTGCTCTCAATATTTTGACTGCTACACACACACACAAACACCAATAATCATTAGTTATCTGTCCCAACCCCAATACACACACACACACACACAAGAAAAAAAAGTATTTGCAGGTCCTTTGGCTGAGAGAGAACCTACTCGGAGGAAATCTGCTTCAGTGACCTCAATTAAAGTAACACTGGAAAAAAAATACAACGCCATTAGTATCGTCGTTTATTTATAACACAAAAAACATTATGGCGTTTATTTGTAATGCCGTTCTCCATCACTGGTTATGGATGTGAAAAAAAAAGTAAAAATGTTTACGATTTCTGTGAATTAAAATGCACAAAACTGAAGCAATAATACCCAACAAATAGAGAAGAGATGACTCTTCATAGAACATAAAATATTGACATTTTCACAGAAGCGACAATTACAAAAGATTAAAGCACCATTTCGGCACATAATACCGTGGTAGAATCTTGTGAGTTTGTTTTTTTATGGCGTCTAGTAATATATAGGTATAAGTGTGGTGTTTTGGACACAATTCCGTAGCAATAATGGAAAAATTTTAATTCACTATTTATAGGTATGTGTTAAGGTCAAATTGTCATTTTTGTTTCATTCTTTGAACTACCTACAATATATCTCTCAAATTAAAATACATATATATATCTATGTGCATTTTTTTGCTGAAAATGAAAACTGGAGCGACATCAAAATAACAGAAAAAGATGCTCTGTATTTTTTCACACCTCAAATACTGCAAAGTAAACAAGTTCAGATTCACTTTTAAGCAATACAACAGTAAAAAAACAGTAAAAAAATGAATCGTAATATTTGTACATGTATTTAGGAAAAAGTTGAAAGATAATTTTTTTATGTAATAACCAGCATTTTTTTAACAGTTTTCATGTGTCTAGTCATGTTGTCAGAACAGCATGTTGTCACTTAATTTTTGCCGCAGTGGTATATAGATATTTGTATCATTATGACCAGTACCTTTGCAAAATATTAGGACTTGAAATCTGTAAATATGACATGTGTGAGTTTTGTGGGTTGATGATCTCACGTTTTGCATCCCACAGGCCGTGTTTTCCTCAGTCTTCTACTTTGCATCTGTTCCACTTTATCAAGGTTTCCTCATTATCGGGTGAGTGACTCATTTGCTCTCTGTGAAATCTGGTTGGCATTTCAACCATGTGTTTCAGTCCATTCTGACATTTTCGCTTAGAGATTTCTTCCATCCGAAAGTCACAGCGGCCGAGCTTGAATCAGACAGCTGAAGCCGAACTATATCAAAAGATTCTTTGTGATGGCTGAAATGAGAAAAGGGTTAAACCGAACTCACTTGAGTCTCGCCCAGTTCAGCAGAAATGGCGAAGGACGTTGCAGAAGGTTCAGGACAGTCAGAGGAAAGACTGAAATTCACTCAAAGTTTTCCATTCTAGTTATTGTTTGGGAAATAAAATGATTGTGGTGGATTAACTTTAACAAACCAGCTGAATTATATACTCAAAGTTGCGATTCATAACTTTTTTGGGGAAAAGTAAAAAAAATCAGTTACTGAGCAAGAACACAACAGTATGATTATAATAATGATGTATAATTTGGGATGTTGGGTAGGATTTCACGAGTAATGCCAGTTTTTCTTAAAGGGCCATTTTACCCAAAAATGAAAATTCATCACTTACTCAGATTGTTCCAAACCTGTATAAATTTCTTTGTACTGCTAAACACGAAGGAAGATATTTGAAAGAATGTCAGTAACCGAGAAGATCGCATACCCCCTTTACCTCCATAAAAGGGAAATAAATACGATTGGAGTCAATAGAGGATGAGATCTGTTTGGTTTCTGACATTCTTCCAAATAACTTCCTTTGTGTTCAACCGAACAGTGAAATGTATACAGATTTGGAACAACATGAGGGTGAGAGAACAGAATTTAGTTTTTGGGTGAACGGTTACTTTAAATTAATGTTAAGATAAGTATCTATATATCTATATATCTAAGTGCTATAAGATGTAACTTTGCTGATTTTAACCTGTTTATATAATATACATAAATGAACAGTGTTTTGTCTTTCTCCCTGTTATCTGGATTTTTGACAACTTGCTGTCAAATAAATTTGCATTTCTTGGTCCAGATAACAAAGAAAAAGAGATCATTGTTCATTTATGTAACGATACAAATCTGGTTAAAGTTCAACAAAGTTACACTTTAAGAAAACCAAAAAATTCTTTACATTAGACACTGTCGTATCATTCTTTTCTATAGTCATGTATATTCTTTACTTTATATTCTATGCTTTTCTTTTGACGTTTTTGTGGTACAAAATATAGATTTCCATGACAGTTTAGTGTCTAAACATTTCTCCGTGCTATTTACATAAAAATGTCCTTTGACTGCAGGTATTCCACTATCTACACCATGTTTCCAGTGTTCTCTCTGGTTTTGGATAAAGATGTCAAGTCTGAGGTGGCCATGTTATATCCTGAACTGTATAAGGATCTACTGAAGGTAGCCGTCAATCTACCAGATTCATATCTACAGACTGTTTGTTTACTCATTTTTCTTTGTACATAATAATCATAATTGTTCTATTTTTAGGGTCGGCCTCTTTCGTTCAAAACCTTTTTAATATGGGTCTTGATCAGTATCTACCAAGGTAAGCAAAGAGTCTGGTGATTTCACTGTATGACAGTTTTTGACCTTTGCTAAAGAGGTAATTGTGATGTAAATGGGGTAGATCATTTATTTCTTCTTCTGACCCAAGCGTAACTCTGTTTAGAAACAGGAAAGGTCCAAAGCAAGAGACGATCTCACAGGACCATCTCTGTGCGCCCAACGTTGTTTCGTCCAACAAAACCCACGCACACGTTTGCCCGCACTGAATGGTTTATTTGTGTCTGTGGCTGCAAAATAAGCCACGGTGCTTTTTCCACGACTTCTTGAGACGAAACTAGAAAGCCGGAGCGCTCCACCCCGAACTCTTTGTGTGTAAATCTTGTAGCGTCACACGTGGGCATTCCTTTCGTTTGTAAGGTGATTCTGTTTGCTTTAGACTTTCTTGGGTGTTTTCTGACTTCGGCTTGTTTTTGAAAGAAACGTCACGTTATCAATCTCTGTCCACAAACTGTTTTCACCTTAAGTGCAGGTTATTCCGGATCTGTTTGGTCCTTTTGTTTGGTGTGTGGTTCCCCGTCTGAAGCGTGTTTTCTTTCAGTCTTTAAATAGCGTCTTCAAGGTCAAATCATTTCAACTGTCGTTTATGAATTAATGACGTTTTTGAAAGGTTGTAGTGTTTGTTTTGAAGTGCAAAGGTCAACAAAACACTTCAGGACAGGAAGATGCACTTAAAACGAGATGAATCCACGGAAAGGCTTTTCTACCTTGTGTCACCGCCCATATTTGCTTGTTCAAGAGAAAATTCAGCTAAAAATATCAATTCATAATTTGTTCATCTTCATGCCATCTAAGATGTATATCATTTCTAGTGCTTTTAAATGGATTAATCATAATTTTTTAATATATTTACAGTGGATAAAATAAGTATTGAACTCGTCACAGTTTTCTCAGTAATTATGAAATAAAATGAAATTCATCGCAATACATGCTTAAATACAAAGAAAACAAAAATGAAGTAATGTGTAATAAAATGGAATGACACAGGGATAAAGTATTGAGCAAAAAGGCATGGAAAGCCAAGACACCATCAGTAATTAGAAAGCAATCCCTGCACTTGTCATTGGAAAATTATATCAGCTGATTCAGTCCCAACTGATGGCCTCTAAAAAAGTGTTTCATTACAAAGGTGTCACACAAGAACATCTCATGATGGGTTCAATCAAAGAGCTCTCGCAAGACCTTCGCAACCTTATTGTTGCAAAACATATTGATGGCGTTGGTTTCTAGGATTTCTAAACTTCTAAATGTTCCCTTGAGCACTGTTGGGGCCATAATCCGGAAGTGGAAAGAACAGCGTGTATGCAAGCTCACCACGAAAGAAAAAACACGTTGAAGCTGGTTTAAAGTTTGCTGCACAACAGTTAGACAAGCCTGTGGAATACTGGGAGAGAATAGTCTGGAACACTTTGGATGCCATAATTCACACCATGGGCAAAAGCATCATGGTGTGGGGGGGGTTTCATAATACACCACCGGCAAACTTCATAATGTTGAAGGAAGGATGAATGGAAAATGTACAGAGACATCCTTGATAATTCTGCTGCCATCTAGCAGAATGATGAAGAGGAAACGAGGGTTTGCAATTATACTAAACGCACAGCAAAGGAAACTCTCGATTGGTTTCAGAGAAAATATGAAGCTGCTAGAATGGACCTGTCTTGAATCCAATAGAAAATCTATGGATAGAACAAAAGATCAAAGTTCATAGAAAAGGCCCACGTAACCTTTAAGATTTGAAGACTGTTTGTATGGAAGAATGGGCTAAAATCACACCTGAGCAATGCATGCGATTTGTTTCTCAAGACACAGGAGGCGTCTTAAACTGTCATTACCAATAAAGGCTTTTGTTGGAAGTATTTAATAAATATAAGCATGTTCAATACTGTCATTCCAAAACTTTATTTCTGAAATGATTTGTTTTGTTTTCTTTGAATGTAGGGTTTACTTTGGTTCTTACCGACAGGTGCTAAAAATTTCATGTTAACAGAACGATTAGAAATATATTTACTGAGGAAAAATTTGACGTGTTCAATAATTATTTTACCCACTGTATATATATTTGTGAATGTGTATGCATTTATTTATTTATGTATAAATATACACGCTACACACATTCTGTACAATATATTAACAGCAACATGTCTTTTGGAATTGAGTAGTTAATCGATTTTACAGCACTAAATATTTTATTTTATTAGTCAATTTTTTTATAAAATAAATAAGGCCATCAGTTTAGGGCTATATGTACAGTATTTTCCAAAAAGCACAAATGTCCAGTAAGTTAAAGCAAGTCTTATTTAAAAACAAAACGATTGGTTTCTGTACATTTTTTGCGTATTTAGCTAAATTTAAACCAAAAAGAACCCATAAGAGTTATGGCTCTTATAATATGGCGACACATCAACTTAAAATCCTGTGTCGAAATATCCAAGAACCAATGAAATTTGGTCTGTCACCATTTTTTATAGTATCTTTTTACATTACACAAACTTTTCAGAGAAAAGTTTCTTCTCTTTAACACCAATGTCGCAGGTTTTATTTCAAGAATATATCAGGATACTGAAATCAAGATATTAGTGATGTGTAGCGGGTCTCAGCGCTGATAGAAACATCACAGTGTTGTTGTTTTTTAGGAAGCATCATCATGTACGGCGCTCTGCTGCTGTTCGAGTCAGAGTTTGTGCACATCGTGGCGATCTCCTTCACCTCTCTGATCCTGACCGAGCTCCTGATGGTGGCATTGACGGTTCAGACCTGGCACTGGCTGATGATAGTGGGCGAGCTCCTGAGTCTGGCCTGCTACATCGCTTCTCTGGTCTTCTTACATGAGTTCATCGGTCAGTACATGTAAAAACAAAAAAACTTAAAAAGATCTAGATTTATGGTTTGATTGTTATGAATATATTAGGTTTAAGCGGGCCTAACACACGGGTTTCAATCTCATATTAATGTTGAGTACCTATAGAGTAGTATTGCATACTTTGTATCTTCGAAGACTATTTAGCTGTTTGGATACAGCTTATCAATTGTTTCCGAAAACATACGGCGCGTGCGGGGGGGAGTGGTAGGCTGAACCAAAGCACGTGTGCACCCATTGTCAACAAAACACAGACATCAGTTTTACTCATCGCATGCGGTTCATGTCCGGCATCTTTTAGTGCTGTGACGGCTCCATAAATCAGTTTCAAACAATCTCCAAATTCAGCGTTATATCCACAGTTTATATAACATTCATCACCCAAATGCACTGAACAAACAAACACCTGAACTTCGCGAACATATGCTCTCTCTCTCCTGCTTACAAGTGAAAGTGACGCCTGCGCATGCTCCATCTCCCGCTCTCCTATGGGTGTGCTGCATGCTTTTCCGGGAGAGTTGTCCTATAAGGGACTAAGACAACTTGTTACAAAACAGTTTTATATGTTAGAGAAAAACTTTCAGAAACCTGTTCGATAACTGGGGGAGTGTATTGAGCACAGAAATACTACGTAATACACCCAACTCGTTTTTTGACAAGTTGACCATGTTAAGCATGAGAAGACACCACGTTTAACATTGTAAAGAAGTCAGAATGCATGACACATCAATGCAGGGCCGCTTAAGTGTATTTTAGGTGCTCTAACTTTATTTTTAAGTGTGTAGATTTTACTATTGAACATTTATAGTTTATTTAGTCATTATCGCAAGCATATTTATTGTACGATAATGCTGTTTGGCAAAACTCTTAAATTGGTTAACAGTTTTAGATTTAGCTGATACTCATTTTAAAAGTCCATCCATTACATGAATGAATCATGTTTTTATGTTTTTTTGTAGTAAAAGTGTATTCGCCGTGTTTTTATTGGCAGATTGATTACTATTTAAATAATCACAGTTTAACTACAAATACTATGGTAAGAAATTATGGTAACTGTATTAAAATCATTCATTTGTGGTAAGCATGGTTTCTCTATAGTAAGCATGTTTTTTTTTCGACTGTATTCTAAGTGCATAATGACTGTCATCTTTTTTTTCTGATTTCTAGCACTATGACATTTTTATCTAAGGGTTCAAGGTTTTACCGCTGTCTTATATCCTATTATCGTCATTACATCCTGTTGTCACGTAACTAGTCTGACGTCAGAATTTCGGATGCGACCAGGTGAAGCATACGGCCACATTCCACGCAAGTCATTCCTGTAGTCCGTAGGGTGAGCTATATTTGAGCTGATCAAATTGACCAAGCGTCCATCCTGAGTCAGCATTACAGAGGCGTCCTCCTCTGTTCTGTGTGTTCATGTAGCCAGTGGCCCGCAGCACCTCAGAACGCTACAGAGGGAAATACCACAAGCCTGTTCTCATTTCCTGCAGGACCGATGCTGTGAGCGAGCCAAGGTCTCTGTGTTTATCACACTGCCTCTTGGATTCCATAGAAGAAATAGCTAAAGAGATTTCACAAGGGTTTATGCATGTCTTTTAAAACATTTGTGGCAAGCCAGAACCGATTTCTTTTTGCCCACCTACTGCGCCCAAGAATTCACCGTTGAATGTTGATGGGTACCGCTGGCAGAGAAGATGATGGATCCATGATGGTGTCAATGGCTTGTGTCGGTCCCGGGCTCATGTTCACAGCACATGAACAAGTGTTCTTTCAGTTGTGTCGATGAGGCATTCGGACAGCCCGTGCCAGATCTGCTGGTGTGTGGCACATTACCACATTAAATAAAGAAAGCCTGACCGCTTCTCGCTGCGTGACGCTGCTTTCCAGACATCGCACGACTTGCTGTAGCCCGCTCATATTTCAGCGTTTGATCTGCGTTTGCTTCTCCCGAGCCGACTGTGCTCGTGGTTCTCAAACTATGTTTTGGTGTTGTTCTTTGCGTTTCTGGGAACCAAAGTTTAAATAAGGCTTATTCAGCGGGAATCTGAAGGAGGGAAAGGTTGATGGGAACCGTTTTGAAGCTTTTGTAATTGTCTGGACGTCTGACTTGAGACGGAGGAACTGTAAAGGAGAGACTGGAGTGACATATTGCACAGATTGGTGTTTTATTTTTTTGCTGCTTTTATTGAATCATCATTTAGACATCAATGAGATTAAATGGAGAGGAAATGGAAACGTCTGCTTATGTGACATCTGCGTCTCAAATATTTATCCCGAGAAAGAGAGTCGAAATCTCACAAATGTTTCAGAGGTCCAGAAGAGATGTCAACAATGTCTCAAACTGAGCTCAGATTTGTCAAGTCTGCATTTAAAAGTCAATATTATTGAAGATCTCAATGTGAACTCAAACATCAACATTCATTTTACACCACCAAATGCTTCATGGATTTCAAGAATTACAGTGTCGTTTGTTTCTTATTTATTTTTCCAATATTTTGAGAAACATCTGAGACTAAGTTGGTTATAAAATGAAAAACAACTAGGAACAAATCAAATCTCCTGAGCTATGAAAGAGCAACATCTGAGCAATAACATTTCTCTCTCTCTCTATCTCTCTCTCTCTCTCTCTCTCAGATGTGTATTTCATCACTACCCTGTCATTCGTCTGGAAGGTGACGGCCATCACTTTGATCAGCTGTCTGCCTCTCTACATCCTCAAATACTTGCGGCGAAGGTTCTCCCCTCCGAGCTACTCCAAACTTACCTCTTAAAGACACCAGAGCCCCCCTCACATCTCCAACCTCACAGCTAACACAAGACTTGAACTTCTGGTTTTATTCAGAGCTTCTAACCCATTTAAACTAAACTCTATGCTACTAAAGGTGTGAGTTTTATTAGATCAAACTGGACTGGTTTTGTTTCTTTGGTTAAAGTCTCAGTTTAAAAGCATTAGCAAGTGTCTTCAGAATGTCTGTGGACACTTGTGCCGTGCAGTCACCAGACGTCTGAGAGCCATTTAGTCTGAATCATCCGATTTGACTCCTTTGAATAACTCTCACTGGATGACTAAACATACTGGTTTGCTTTGGGATTCATTTATGACACAAAGGGACATCGAAAGTGCTCAGGTCATCTGGAAGTTTTTTTTTTTAATTAACAATATATTATTGTTACACATCTCGATTTCAAGTTCGGTGAATTGCTTTGTATTTATATTCTCACGAAAAGGAGAAATTTGCACAATTAAAGGGATAGTTCAGCGAAAATAGAAATTCAGTCATAATTTATGTACCATCGTGTCATTTTACACATTTTATATGACTCTGGAATGTCTCAGTGGCTTTGTGTTCATACAGTGAAATCAGAATGTGGTTTGGTTACCAACATTCTTCAAAATATATTTTCTGTGTTCAACCGAAAGAAAGTCAATTAAGAATGACATGTGGATGAGTAAATGATAAAAAAAAAAATTGAGCTTTCATTTAAAAAGAAAAAACATGAACGCTGGAATTAAATCTTTTACTTATTTAATGATCTTTTAGTATATTTATATTGCTTTTCCAAAACAATATTATTTAAATGACTTGAAAGGATTTGATCAGGTAAAACAGAAACAAATCTGTTGTGCATCCCTCAAAACTCTAATATTATAGCGTGAAATATTCATCGTACTTGTGTGTTTGTTCGTGCATGTTCAACCTGGAAACGAGGTTAACTGGAAGTTGTTTTTATCCTCAAAAGTCTGAGTCGCAGCAGGTCGTCTAAAGAGCATGAATGATACAGTGCCATAAAAAACCATGTTATTTTTGCATTTCCCTGTCTGTATGTTTGTACAGGATTATTTGTCCACTCTTGTGGTGACCTCTTGACGCTAGACATGGTCACTTTTTACCCCAACCTCCCCCGTAGAACCCTGACCATTACACCTACTCTCAATGACACGGTGGTGTAAAGGGCCAAATCGCATGATGCATCTTGGTTTTGTTTCCTTCAGGTGACATGAAGCCACTGTGCATCTTAACATTTAAAAAAGTGACCTGCACTCAGCATTACTCACTGTGTGTCTGTGTTTGTTATAATCGTGCCATATTCTCTTGATTTTGTTGGACGGGCTGATTTTGTTTCTTGTGAATCTTGTCGTATTCAACTCTTTGCATGAAACAGAATTTGTACAGATTGTGATGTGGATGTAAACTCATGGACTTTTCTTTGACTGTTTTTATGGTTATATAAAATGTCAGGACTCATTCATTCAACAATTCGTATTGTAACCTACTGAATTGTAAATAACAAAAATGGCTTATATTTATTATGCTTTTCTTATTTGTGTTAGAATTTGCACTCTACCGAACAAACAAAGGACGTGTGTCTCCGGACTAAAGGTGTTAAATAAAAATCTTCTTTTATGAACTAATAATCTGTTCGTTGTTAAATGGATTGTGTGAAGAAGTGTCACAGTTTTATGCAGTTTAATATGAAGTGAAGAAAAATGAAGGTTGATTTTGTTTATGGTTTGTTCAATCATCACATAGACATGGCTCAGGTCAAGCTCAGTGCATTATGGGATACGGTATCCCGTGCCATCTCTTTTGGTTTTGGCAATTGAAGTTGATCATCTGGATACAGAATTCATGCATACTACAAGGTTTTAAAAGTATGCTGGTATATATGGTATTCCAATGTAACCCAAAGACAAGATGTTTCACCTGTAGGGGGAGTATCAAAATATAATGCACTTTTGAATCATGGAAAGATAATCTACACTTTTTTTAAAGCACATACACATAGTGCTCGATGACATTCCAATAGATGTTTCCACTTTAAATAAATGATGTGACTATAGACTGGAAAATGAGCTATCACCTCCATATGTATGTATAAATACCCATGTGGCGTTTTATTACAGATTCACAGACAGAAGATGATTCATGAATAAAAGTTTTTTCCTTTCTTTGTGCCTTTGGCTCAGATGTTAATCTGAATCAGAACCACAAAATCAGACCATTACTTTCTATTGCACAGTGGAAAAACTCACAATCGAGTTCCTTCTGTTTTCTACCCCTGTGTGTGTTTGTATCCAAGCTTCAGCACAAGTTCTCCTACATCTATAATGTAGCTCTTTGGGAATATATATAGCCCGTATAAATACATACGGCCCTCTTCTTCTGATGTGGTGAATTCTGTGGCACTCGCTGGAGTGTCCATGTTCACGTGACATTAGGACAGATTTTCTTTTTTATCCGACTCGTGCAGCATCGAGAACTGCGTATCAGATCAGAAAAGCTGCTATAAGAATAAAAGGAAGACATAAGAAAGATAATGTTTATTTATTAGAATTGTAAATAATGGAATGAGATTCAATGTGATCTGTCATTGAGAAAAATGGTTTTCACAGTCATAACTCGGATATAAACAAACACACACATATATATTACAATACTATATATCCAATAGAGATGTGCTGATATATCGGACAATAATCAGTGTACCGGGTGATAAAAGCAATTTTTACACCATCAGCTATTCGTCGGTAGTTTAAAAATACCTTCTGATCAGACCCGATATATATCTTGTCAATCAAAAGACAAAATGAAATGAATTGGCGATCATATAAGAAATGTTAAGAAACATCACCAGTTAGATGTATCAGTAGTTATTATATGAAAAATGTATTTAATCCTAAAAATCGGCAAAGGCAGATATCACTCTGAATAATCCATATCGGTGGATATTAACATAGCCATAGGCATTATTACATCAACACTTATATACATATAAATCTACACCGTAAAAAAAACTGTAAATTTACATAATTTGCCATAAAATGTATAAAAAACATAGTTTTACTGTTTTCACAGAACGTTATGTATTTATGAAATACTGTCAAAAACGTAAAGACCTGTAATTTTACAAAACAAAATCTGTTATTTTAGTTTATTTTCTGGCGCCCCAGAAAATTTTCAGTTTTTTACAAGATCAAATTTTTTTACAGTTTATTTTGAAATACAGTCAAAACCTGTACAATTACAGGAAAATTGGAAAGAAAAATGGGGAAAATTCTATATTATATATCCTGTAATTTTACAGGAAAAATATACATTCCACGGTATATTTCTGTCGCTCCAGCTGATACTAAAAAACTTTCACCAGGACACCACTTTGAAATTTTATTGCAAAATAGCTTAGATAGGTGTGGTTGTTGAGGGGTAAGAGAACAGTTCTTCACAGTAGCTGTGAATACTGACTGTGTAGTATGCACTATGTCGTTCAAAACCATCGAACCGTAGATGCAGATCTAGGCTTGTCTTTGTCAGTATTGTGTACATTAACAGTGACTTCAGATGATGATAAATCACTCATGTTGAGCTGCTCTCACACAGAAAGCTATTTATATACACACACAACTGACTGGAATGTTTTGCTTTGACTCTTAAAGCTTCACCTCTGCTGACAAAAAAATTCTTTTGTTATTGTGATCAAGAGTCACACCTCATACAACCATGAATGACATATTGTATATTGAGGACAGTCAACGGCTGTAGTTTATATATAGGCCTATATAAATTGTGGCATGTGGCAGAACTTTTTATGGATTTAATGGTTGTAATGGGAATTATATTGGGTTTAAAGTGACAAGAATGGTCTCTACTGGTAACATTTTGCGTGCTGTTGGTGGTATGTTATCTGGCAGATGGAAACAAATATAGCACAATTAAACCTTACTGGAATAATTGGTCCAGGAATGAGGCGGGTTCCCAGTGGTCTTTCCTGGTCCGTGGGGCAAAAAGGCCGACTGCTTCTTTTAGCATCACCTAAACTAAGTCTTCAGAGAGCATGGGACATTCCGGCAACTTTGGCCGACAGCTACGTACCACATTGTTTGCAGGCAAATCTATAGTTTATCTCAGATTGACCAATCAGAATGAAGTATTCCAGGAAGCCGTGTAATAAACACTTACTGCATAATTTGACATAAGACTTGATGTGGGGACATTGTAAGTATCTTACACAGTTCAATCCCATTTAGGTCAACACATCTTCTGTTGATATTATGTCTATTTTTATCATAACCATTATTAGTTTGGATTATACTGAAACATAAGAGCAGAAACGGTGCTGGTGGTTCTTTTTGTGTCGGGTGTTGTTTGGAGAAGTCCTCACTCACATCTCATTAAAACACTCCTCTTGGTTGCCAAGGAGACAAATCCCAAAGCTGACAGTTGAGTTGTTGTGGGTTAATCCAGAACGGGTGATGTTGTCAGGTTTAGGTTTCGCTGCTCCAACTGGAAACTTTAGGAATTCTATACGGATTCCTTTAGTGTGAGCTTGATGCTATTTTAAGTGCGTCTAAAAATCACTTTCTCATTTTTTCCAGGTGACGTATGAACTTCTTAACAAACCATTAGGCCATCCATAGTCACTTTCTTTACATAATGCATTTTGTCCTGTGAAAACATTTCCCATCAGATTTTATTGAATTTTTTACAGTAACACAACCCAAATTCTTGCTGTTTATTATGTGATGCATTTCTAATATAAGTATGTGCCAAAATATGTGCCAATGTTTGTCTTTGCAGTTGTTTAATTCAAATGTAGCGATTGGCTTATCTTTCTCAAAAAAAAAAAAAACATCATGTTAAAGAAGAAAAAAATGTTGCAATTACGGTTTCATGTTAACTTTCAATTACACTTGTTCCATATTTCTGCTCAGATCTAACACAGAAGCTGTAGCTGATGTCAGAGACACACGTTACATCACAGTCGTGAACGTTCACCATCAGCCGTCATGAATGAGTTGACTGGGCAAGATGGGAAATATGACTAAACCAGCTGAGAATGCAATAAAACTAATAACCCAAAGGTTTTCCCTTTTACCAGACATGCCAAACGTTCTCTGTGGGACATGATACATGATGCCATTTCCATATCAAAGGTCCAGCTCAAACACAAATGTTGCAGTTGGAAAACTAAAATGTTTTAATGCTCTAACCCAGACGGCCAAGCTCAGGAGATGGAAAGCGCTGCGTGAAGATTGGAAAAATCCTGTTCCTTTTCCTCGAATGGAACTGCATATTCTGTCGCCTGGAACGAGGAGTTTCCTTTTTCTCCAGCTCGTGGCGTATTCATTTACTCATTCATGATTGAGTTGCATAAGAGTGCTGTAACAGTGAAGGAATGTACATCTGTTAGACGACGCTGTCTTGGTCCCCTAAAACATACAAGGCTTCCAGATTGCTGTCTGTTTGCCTGTTTAAATTGACCTTCATTGGTCAATTTAAAGAGATGCTCACAGTTTCCTATGCATCATTCTCGATCGCACGTCACGTGTTTAAGTCCAATGGAACAATTTTGTGTGGTTTTATATAAGACTGATCATTTACACACTATTTGTGTGTTGTATTTTGGCTGCTAACCATCATACACCAGCAGTGTGTAGAGATGTACGCAGTGGTCAGTAGGATATACTTCATTCATTTGACTGTTTAAACGAGTGTGTAATATCAAGAATTTCCAACATAAACTTTACAACAGAGTTAAGTCAAACTCACGGTTTCACTCAACAGGCTGTGTAGTCGATTTCGGCATCCCAGAATTGAGCATTCTCAACTGGGCACTTGAATAAATTGTTCATGTGCTACATTAGATTTTCTTGAAACATGTAACGCAAAAGGTCGCTTTTATTTGATGTAACCAAACACCTCGGGTTAAACGGAATGTGTTTTATGAAAAGAATTTGAAAGCAGAATTATATGCAAATATCAAGTTATGATTGGAGCACATTTAAACCTTGAAAACGGTAAAATATAATTTTTATAATAAATGGAGCGCATTTCATTATTTGTTGTCTACATTAAATAATATTGTCCTTTCAATATCACAGCCATCCAAGTAAAGCAATTCAAATAAACATAGAAACAGTGGGGATTAGAAGGGGGAAATATTCATAAATAAACCACGCAGCATGTTCCATGCCGTTTCCAAGGTGTCTGAATATAAACTAAGTTTTTCATCCCAAACCCGTAATCTAGGTCCAGTTTTTCTGAATATGGACTTTATTGAATGCCAGTTGGGTCAGCAGTTAACTTCCATTGGGACATTAGCAAAAAGATCGATTCAAGACATAACTGGACGTCTTTTCGAAAGCATATTGACTGCTTTAATGTCTGGTTGATAATGCTTATAAGCTTTTATATAAGTATAAGTATACTATTTTTTACATATTTATCATGTCTAGAACAAATACAGTGACCCCAAAAAGTATTTAGACACCTAATTCAACTGTAATCGTACAGAATTTTACTGTTAATTATTTACACAGATTTATTTTACGGAATTTTGGGCTCTTTCGCATACCGTCAAATTACAGAAAAGACTGCAAATTTACAAGAAAAACAGGTAAACTATTGTACAGGAAAACTGTTATTTTAGGGTATATTTCTGTCGCCCCAGCTGCCAGAAAATACTGTAAATGTATAAATGTTATTGCGAGAGACCAAAACCATAAAACAAAACAAATGCTAACTTTTCTAACTACTAAATCTGATAAAAATAAACTCTGACTATCTAAAACTGTGATGCCTTGCTCTTGTTTCATTATTTATGTATTTTATAGAGTTTTATGTATTATAATCCTTTTGTAAGGTTCTATTGTTCTGTTTTTTTGTTTTATTTGATATGTACAGCACTTTGGTCAACCTGTGGTTGTTTTGAAATGTGCTATAGAAATAATATAAACAAACAAACAAATAAACTTTACTTGTCCTAAATGTCATTTTAAGTGTCATTTATGTGGAACATCACCATAAAAAACACATCGAACTAAATGGTTGGTTTATTTTGTGTGACATTCCTACGTTTTTCAAATACATCTCCAGACATTTGAATGACTACATTCTATATCGAATGAGCTGTAAAGTTGACTGGAGTACAGTTTAAAGATCCCCGTGCCTTCATAAGCCTGCTGTGTGCACCTTCTGTCTTTCATGCATATCCTTGAACATTGCTCCTGTTTTCATTTTTCTACGCCCTCCTCCCCTTAACTGTGATTTCGTCGAGCCCACAATGAAGTTCTTGTGCGCCACTGTCTGAAAGCAGCCGCAGAAATGCCTTGGCGCAGAGGCTGGAGACGTCATGGATTCCTCTGCAGGAAAGCCCTGAGTCTCCGAGATGGATCCACTCCAGGTTTCCATGGCAGAGCGCACAAACAGGAGGAAACACTGTGGGAATCCCGTTATTTTACAGCATTGGAGCATTATAAACACCCAGCACTGGGGAAGGAAGCCGTTCTTGATACTCAAGTCAATGCTCAGAGCAGTCAAAGAAGTTCACAGCACACACAGCTGTAGTACCAGCTTACTCTTTTTTGTGACGGAGTATTTTCTTCTTTTATCGCCTCTCCATTCAGAAGTTTCTTTGACGCTTCTGTTTGCTATGAGCTTTGAGGAAAAGCTATTTTTTGATTGTTGATTTTATTTCTTGTATATTTTCCAAATGTTTAGAGAGACCTGGAGACTGATGCATTACCACACCATGAGGTCGATGGATCAAGGTATGGATGGCGGGTGCTGAAGTGTTGTGAATTTCTGGTAATCAATAATTTGATTTTCAACGCTTTTTTATGACAAAGCTGTTAAAGATTTGTATGCTCAATCTTGCTTATTAAGTCATATTTAATGCAATAACCGAGTGTATACGATAATAATGGAAAGCAAAATCTGTTATTTCTGTACAGTATATTACAGTATAAGAATTACATCATCAGGGCACGCTCGGTTACAGCCAACCAGACATTCATGTAACGAATATTACATTGAAGAAACTTTAAAGATCTTATTATGAATGAACAAACCATTTAATGCATTTTAATGTTTTTTAAATGTTATTTTTGTCAAATGATCCTATTACTCATTTTGACATTCTTGGGGATTTAACAGACAATACGTACTGTATGTTAGAATTTGTACATCGTTTATTTTATATCAAGTTGTTTTTGAGCCAATAATATATTCAAACACCTGGCAAAGGATTTTGATCAGATGATGTTTATATGCCACTGTGTATGTCTTAAGACTAAGTGGTTTTTATTTTCTTGGACTTTCATTTGTCCATGGAGTGTATTGATGTACAATGCATCATATCACATTTATTTATCTATCGACCAAAATACTAGTAATGTACAAAGAATGAAAATGTTATCACAGGTTCTCAAAATATGAGTTTGACCTCTAGTGGATTGCAATGAGTGAATATTGAATATTCCTAGTTATATAAAATTCAGACTCCTTGGCAATTCATAGATCATGCTGTAATGGAAAACCCAGGTAATGTTTCATAACACTATATACTGCCACTATGTAGAGATCAAGATCTTTTTGTCATTTTTGGCTGTAAGAAATTGAATTTTTCTGAAACATTCTGGGTATAAGATTGTGGATCTGAACCGTTTTCTAAATAAAATAGAAAGTGTCGTCAGAAAAGTGGTGCAATTTCCTATAGATACATAGATAGATAGATGATAGATGATAGATAGATAGATAGATAGATAGATAGATAGATAGATTATGTCATAACTACTACCTGTCAACAGGAGGCGTGTGTCATCAATTTATAGTCTAACCTTTAAATGAACCCGCTGTACGCGAGCAACGCGGCGCAACAAAACGCGAGAAATCACCCGTCGCGTCCCCGCTGTTCTTTTACCTGGGATTGTATATGTTCTGATGCGTCAGACGGACACCTTAGGACATTGCGTCGCGTCATTAACTTTGCGCGTTAAAAACGCTTTTAAACTCGTTTAAAATGCGCACCCAAACATTTGACCGCACATTCGCGTCCATCGCGTATCCGTTTTTAATTAGCCTGCGGAGAGTTGTAACGCTGTCGCGTCGCTGGCGATGCAAATGGGGGTGTGAGTGAAGTTAAAGGCGGAAGTTAAAGTTGTCACGAGCATCTGCCGCTCGATATCATTCATGCGTTTGTACGCGCTCGCTCGGACCCCTGATCTCGGACCCCGGACGGCTCTCGGCGCGTTTATGAGGTTGTTCTGGTGCGCATAAATCCCATTGAGACAGATGAGCTCGTTTTACGGAGATAAAGTGGACTTGGGGCTGGCAGAGGAGCTGAGTCAGGTGAACTGCCAGGATGAGCTGGAGTTTGCCGATCTCTTTGAATATGGATTTTCTGCCGGACAACAAGGTTTGTTTTTATCAAACTTGCGTAAGAGGCGCGCTGAAGGTTATAATGTTGGAGTTACACTTCCTGTGGTGTTTGGCTAGTGGAGGGCAAACTGCATAACATCATTTGACAATAGAAAACAACGCTTTTTATCTGTTTAAGTTATAGCCTAGATACTGCAACTTATTTTATAACCTGCAATAACATCGTCTGTTTTATTAAGAATTTATAGGCGTATTTCAGATATGTCTGTCAAATACAGTTCAGTTTCTAAAGTTTGCATCTTACTTCACAATGATTCTCCACAAAATGGTTGAACTTTGTGGTAAGGAGCATATTGCTTCACCCAAAAGTTTTAAGAGTTTTAAGAGTAAATTGTTTTTTTAAACATACTATATCTGCCTCCTATATTATCTACGATATAATCGTATCTATGCCTCTATAGTGAATTTTAGGCATTCCCAATGCAATTCACATTTGTTCACTTCATACTCCTTTTTTAGAATTTAAAAGAGCTTGAAATCTAATTGTGTTTCTTTCAAATAAATTTGTGTTGTTTTGTAGTTTGTAGCATGCACAGGATAGTATGAAAATATTGATGTACTTCGTTTGCTAAAATGTGCAGTGTACTACAAAGCATGCAATATGAAATACTATATCCCAAAATGCGATGTAAATCAGCATGTTTATGTATGAAACGAATGCTGCTAATTGGTTTAAAAATGCAGTGGTTATTTGGCAAAACTTTAGTATAATCTTCTGTTGCATTACATACTATTTGAAATATAGTAAGCAGCATCCATATAATGCATACTGTGTACAGTCATACGCTAGCATTCTGTTCCTAAAACAACCCATTACTTGACCTCGCAAATCTCTTTGGATTGACCTTTTGGGCGTGCTCACCAACTTTGTTTCTGTATCCTTTTGTTATTGTTTGTTTGTCTAGATGAGCCAAGTATCTCCTCACACAAAGATCTCAACTCTCCTCCCAGCCTTTCCTATCACCTGGAGGAAGCCCCGCCTTACGGCATCAAGCCTTGTGTGCCCACCTACCTGGAGGTCGGCGCTGAGGGTCTCTCTGGTTTCAAGCAACTGGACGCAAAAAGCTACCTTGAGCAGGTCGGGACCAACAACCACGCCCTGAGCCCCAGGATCGAAATTACCCCTTCCCGTGAGCACTATAGTCATGGTCGAGAATCCCTCCAGCACCATCTTGTGAACACCAGCCCCAGTCCTGGGCTCACTGTGCCGGGTCACGATCCCTTAGCTTACCGAGAGCCACAGTGCCTGAGTCCCGCCAGCAGCAACTCATCCACCTCCTGGCACTCTGAGAACCTCTCACCCTGGGCGTCGCCCTGTGTATCGCCTAGCAACAGTCAGGCAGCGGGGGAGCTTTGCCCGCGACTACAGGGCGTCCACACGGGATCTCCTCGTACGAGTCCGGGAACCTCCCCCCATACCAGCCTGGCTGAGGACGGCTCCGTTGGGCCACGCTCTCCTTCGCCCAGGCCCGGGTCACGTTCCACCTCCCCCCTATGCAAACGCACCTACGAGATGTACAGGAACCCCAACCTGGTGCCAGGGTCCCGCTCGCGGAGCCCGTCGCCACACGGCGGTCACGATGAGCATCACAGTGGCCATTATGGTCTGAACAACCTGTCCGGTGCCCTGAATGGGTTCGGAGTTGGGCAGGTTTGCTCCATTCCTCCCAAAATTGTGAAGACCAGTCAGCAGGCCTATCCTCTGTACACAGACAACCACACTGAGAGCTACCTGGTGTCTTGTGACCAGGACGTAAAAAACAAACCTGGTTCTGAACCTTTCTTTGTAATTCCACAAATCTGGCCTAAACAGCTGGTGCCTGGGATATGCAGGTAATGTCATTCGCAAGATTTCTTTAAGTTTTATTTGGCAAAACGACCTGCCTTTAATAACATAAATGGTTTGTCAACTCTTCCAGCATCCCTGTGACGTCTCTGCCTCCTCTGGAGTGGCCGCTGCCCAAACGCACCGATCAGTATGAGCTGCACATCGAGGTTCAGCCCAAACCCCACCACAGAGCCCATTACGAAACCGAGGGCAGTAGAGGGGCGGTTAAAGCCCCCACTGGAGGTCACCCAGTGGTCCAGGTAGGCGTGGCCTTCTTAAAGTCTAATCTGGTTAGGCTTGCGTGTGAAGGTATTTCCCGATCGGCAGGGCTATATAAAAATGGCCGGCTGTGACATTGTCTGAGCTGTTCTCCATACTTGTAGAAATGAACAAGCTGTTGATTAGTAGTATTTGACAAGAAAAAGATGTTTGATACTAAAAAGCCAACAATATTCAACTGGCAGATGATACAACTAATAAAAAATTCTCAAACATTGCACACTTAAATGAAGGGTATGCATTAAGATGCTTCTAGGCCACTTATTATCATGAAGACTTGGGCTATTATAATAATGAACGGTATTATTAATATTTTTATTTAAAAAATGTGTAACATTTATTTATAATAATAATAAATGGTATTAATAATATTATTTTTTCAAAAATGTATTGCATTTACAATTTGTTATAATACTACATTCTATTTATATTATTATAAAAATATTAATTTATTATAAACAATCATCATAATACCACTAATTATTATATTATATTTTAAAATATCTATTGTATTTTTTTATAATAATAATTAATATGATTATTTATAGCATTATTTTATTCATATTTTTTGAAGGTTTATTGAAAGATGGTCTTTTTTGTCCGCAGAAGAAGCAAGACACTTACTGTACACTAAAGTCTCAGTTGGCTGTCCATTTCATTTTAATGTTGTTTTTGGGGACCGCTGAAATATCTGCGAGATCTCAAAACAAAAGTGTGCTCAGTCTATCATTTTGTGAATGTTACTGTCGTTTGATTTGCGTTGTGGTCGCTTTAAACCCTTCAGGAAGTTGTTTTCACCGAGAGATTTTACAGACGCTGTAATGGCAGCTGTTTTGTGTAGACTCATGATATTGCTCTGTTTGTTTACCACTTGAAGTTTGATGTTTCCAGGGCTACAGTTTATGTGAAAGCCCTGGTGTTCTTTTTTGCTCGCTCAGTGTAAACCATCTTTAATGGTCCTTCCTACCAACGTCCTTCCGATGTCATCTCTCTGCTATAGATCGCAGACTAGCTTGGCAAAGCCAAAGCGTTTAATGCTTTCCATTCCCTGGCATTCGCTGTGGTCAGCGCAGCCCCTCTCTGGACGAGGAGCTACTCGGGACCGGGATAAATGTCCCGCTCCTTCCTCTACTTTTCTTTTCCGACCTCATGAATGACTCACCGGTTGCCATGGCAATCAGGTTCTCAGATGGCGCATGGAAACTGCCCTGTTTACACAGTTCATGAGGCCCAGCTCTTGTACCTGATTCACTCACCTGCGTCTTAAAGAGACACCGCAGACATTTAGAGGGATCATGAACAAAGGTGATATTCATAACCGTTTGCGAAAGAATGCAATATGATAATGCGTTAAAGGGAACGTTAACCCTAAAATGAACATTCTATCAGCTTTACTCTTGTGTGATTCTGCTGAACAGAGAAACGTAGATAAAAAATGGTAACAAAACAGAATTGGCCCCCATTGACTTCCATTGTATGGACACAAGACATTTCTTAAAAAAAATGTTTTTTGAATTGCACAGAACAAATAGTTATATTAGATAAAATATGTTTAAAAACTGAAAATGATATAAACAATATGTTTCATATTTTCTTTTTGGGAAAGCGCACATTTCAACTCCCAAACATGAATAGTCATGTTTACTTTACATAAAAAAAATCTGACCATATTATTGCAAACAATATTGTGACATCTCGATATTGTAAATCTGCCATATTTCAGTAATTTAGAAATATTGCGCAGCCCTATTTCTAAACCTCTATATGCATTTCCTTTTTCTCAGCCAAAACATATGAGAAGCAGAAAATGAACCCTCATTTGGCTGTTTATTTAATCTCTAAAATCTTAATTCTAGGCAAGAAAATCACATGTTTACCAAAATTTACAGATTCGGTCCACTTATCTGATGCAGTCTATTAAAGTGCATGATGAAATGTTCACACTTGTCCCGCTTGCTGTGCTTTTGAACTGGGTGTAAATTTAGCTGCATCTTCATGCTTTGTGGTTTCTGCACGCTTCCTTCCCATGTGTACATTTTGCTTTTTTCGAGCGTGCATCTATTTGTCACTTGCGTTTCTGCATGTAATCGAACAGTTGCAAAGCTTTTTTGTGGTCCTTTCACTGCTATGCACAGTACATTGTTAAAAAGCCATGCAATAACAAAAATAATTTTATAACATTCAGTCCAATTTTTGTCAGTCTACTACAAAAGCAAAAAGCCAGTATACAAAATAACATTCAAATTATGCAGTCTTTCAAAGACACCTGTCGGTCATTTAAGCCCGTGGTTTACTTCTTTATTTAAGTGTATTTGAGTTTACACAACAATAAATATGTTTTCATAATCATACACAGTCAGCTTAATTTTGATTGTTAACAGACCGGTTCTCACCGTTCCAATATGGCGGACGGCCTATGTATAGCGGCCCATAAAAACTGATGCTAAGCCGGCATCTAGTTATTTATATCTATACATACAGTTGCAGGTTTTCTTCTACTACCTTAAATAGATGCTGCCAGGACACTGTTCCGAAATTTTCACACGCTGTCTTATGCGTACACTTAAAAAGGGAACTATACTTTGGGCTTTATCCTGTACATGGGTATGTGAAGCTCATTGCTCTGAAAAGCGAGGTGTGCTATGATTGGCTATTTAACCAGTGCGTAGTGATTCGAATACTGCAAGCGTGTGACGGAAATGTAACCCCTCTTACCATTTTTTGAACATCAGGTTCCAAAGCAATTGTACTGACAGGTTAATTTTTGCAATTTGAAGTATTTAATAGATGCATGGGCAATGTGTTTTTTACATTTGTTTCTGACTTCGTGCAATCCCCTGGGATCAAACCCATGACCTGGCATTGCTAGTACCATGCTCTAACCACTGAGGCACAGGAAACCCCTACAATGTGTTTAAAGTAACTTGGTTGTATGTAAATCATGGCCATCATATCCCATCAACTCTGAGGTTTTAATGCACTTTCTCACTTTAAAGTCTCTTTCATGATTCTGATGGCGTAGAAAAGAGCTAGCTTGATAATCCTTGTTTGGTTTTTCAGCATACGTATCCCCTCTACAACACCACGACAAGGCCGTAGTTGTTTTTCTCATTGGCCACACCGTGCTTTGCATATGAAAATGTGACCCATTTGCGTCTGTGTCGAACAGGATTTGAATTATTAACCTTCATCACAGGAATGCAGACAGGAAAGTAAGATACATGCAAGCAATATCGTGTTCATCTACATACACAAATGCCCTGTTTAAGGTTTAATTTTCACTTTCGTTGCGCCGGGGGTTTTGTGATAAATCACATTTTCAGTGTGGGTGTCCCTCAGGGTTTAATTCCTTTAATGCCACACGAAACTCGTTCAGGGTTTGTACTGAAATTGAAATTTATCTTCCACGATCAATCAGTTGGCGCTGAAAGGGCCCAAAGGCCACAGACCCCACCACGTGAGTGACTGCTGGGTTTTCCGGTAGTGTCTGAGAGACGAGTCCACGAAGAGAAATGTTTGCAGACCCTGTGCCTGACTGCACACGCCCTGCTGGCCTGTTTTCAAGGTTTCTGGAGATGCTAATGTTTCCAGCGGTGTGTCTACTTTAAGTGCCCAACTAGGAAAGTTGCTAAGATGGTTGTTTTGGTAGCACACCTCACCTCGTCTTAAACTGTACAAACCTTGTTCTCCATTTAGGGGAGTGGAAAGTCAGACTATCTCTGAATATTGTGATTACTTGTATATTTTGTTATATTCTGTCTGGTAAAGATTGTGGATGCTAGGAGGTTGCTAAGGCGTTGCGAAGGTGGTTGTTTTATTGTTTGTTCGATGATACTAATAAAGGGAGCCCACTGATAAATCTGTGATATTTTGATCTCTTATTATGGCTCAGGTTTGTCCTTTAATGTACTGCAAGTCAATAAATATTTTTTTCTTATCTTAACGAGACGTGTTATGTACATAACAGCACCACAAAGCCAACGTATGCAGACTGAAACTTTTAACTCGCTGCCGCCATCTCTGTTTAAAACACACAACTGCATGTTATTTTATGCATTTTTCTTTATGTGGGTTAAAGTGAAATTGATCAAAGTGACATTACCTTTTTGTTTATTTTTAACCACAAAAGTAGCGTCGCAGCTGGACTATCCTTTTTTTTATCAAAATTGTATTGTTTCAGAATATGAAAATAAATATATGAAATAACGAATCTGGTAAACTATATATAACAGATACCATGAAAACTGTCCATCTTAAATCTCTTTTTTTTTATGTGTATAGCTCCGTGGATATAGGGGGAAGGAACCTCTGTGCCTTCAGATCTTTATTGGCACAGCGGACGAGCGGATCCTGAAGCCTCACGCTTTCTACCAGGTCCATCGCATTACTGGGAAAACCGTCACTACCACCAGCTACGAGAAGATCATGAACGGCACCAAAGTACTTGAAATCCCTTTAGAGCCAAAGAATAACATGAAAGCAATGTAAGTAAAACTTATTAAATTAAACATTTTATTCTACAATTGCAGATAGCCGATGCTTTTGTGTAAAAGTGTTATTTTTGTTATATTTGTTTTTATTTTATACATCTTTAACAATAATCAGACAAAACTTTCATTTGTCTTCAATAAGAAGATAGTGAGTTAAGAGAACGAACAGAAATTGAAAATTGTAACTGCCCACTACCTAACCAAAGGCAATGCAGTTCTGAACAATGGTAACCAATAAAAACTATAGCAAACCCTTCAAAACCTTAAAGATAAATGAACATTAAACAATAACGAGTTTTTCTTTTTACTGGAAAATCCATAAAATAACACTTATTTAAGAAAATAAATCTCAAAATGAAGTCCTACGCAAAGCATGCTGGGAAATATAAGTCCTCTACCCAATTGTAACTATTTTATGTTGACACAACACAAATCCTTCATGTTGTCCCAACATGGAGGGATTCAGTTATATGATTAAACAAATAATAATAAAAAATAATGTTTGACCAAATCTTCCGATTTCATGTGTTTTAAACCTTTAATGTAGTGAGATTTTTAAATAATATGTCTGTACTCTGACAGAATCGATTGTGCTGGAATTCTGAAGCTCCGGAACGCTGACATCGAGCTGCGCAAGGGGGAGACGGATATTGGGCGGAAAAACACCCGTGTTCGACTGGTGTTCCGTGTTCACATCCCGCAGCAAGGAGGCCAAACTGTGTCGCTCCAGCTGGCTTCGCATCCCATTGAGTGCTGTGAGTACATTCAGAGATTCAGATTCACGATAGTGTGTTCCTGTAGCTCAGCAAATGCAACTAATTTACTTAACACACCTTGCTGGTTTTAATGTGAGCGATTTAATATCCTATTCAAATAAAATAAAATAAAACGATTGTAAAAGATCACTATTTAAGTTTGTTGAACAAGCATTTAGAGGAACCAGACAGGTTTAGTGACTAACAGAATATTTGAAATACTTTTGTAAATACCAAAAGAGGTTTTGTCCTGCATGAAGTTCGATGTCCTGTCAGATGCGTCTGGTTAAGGCTAAAATACACTACAAGACTTTTGCTCCGATTTTGGCCAGATTTTCAGTCTGGACTTGTTGCAGAAAGTCTGTGCCAGTCTGTAGATTTGATTTGTTAGTATGTTTCTATCTAAATCTTTCAAAAAGTCTGAAAGTGTAGTTGAAAAAAATCTGTTTGTCGCGTATTCCAGCCATTAGTTAGCCTCCTCCAGAGTTATTTCAATTTTTTAACCAAACATCACATGAGGTTAACAAAACAGAAAAGGAACAAATTGAATATGAGCTCCATAGACAGAACTGTCTAAGCCCTGCGTCTACGAAGACATTAAATCTGTTTTGACAGACACCTCTGAGGTAACATCACATCCTGTGTATTTAGAGACTCACGTCACCAAAACGGATCTCGATTAGCACACTAATATTTAGGACTATGTGTCAATGCTTCATTGTCCGTAGGTCACTCTCATTGGTCTCTATCACAATTACTACAGCGGATATTAAATCACAGTTGTTAGGAGATAAGTTTCATGCATGATGCTAATAACATTACAAATTTAATCTCCTCGTAAAACAGGATTTCATGGTCACATAACCTAAAGTAAATAAAGCCGCATTTAATATGCCGGAGCATACCGTCTGTTTGTTAACCTGTAGTAGACTCAGTGTGGCTAAAGCAAACAAATACTGTACGTTTATTTAAATCTCAATTCAAATTTTAATTAATTCACAAAATTTCCCAAGTAAAAGTCCAATTGCTTATAGTTACCCCTTTAAAACTGCAATCTGTGGCTTCAAGTACTATTCAAGTAAATATTTATGTAGACTTCAAGTCGGTCAAGTATTTAAAGTAATAGGTCACACAAATATGAAAATTCTGTCATAATTTACTCACCCTTTGTCGTATTATACCTGACTTTCTTTTTTTCGCAGAACACCAAAGAAGATATTTTGAAGTTGTTAACCAAACAGTGACGGGAGCTATTCACTGGCATTGGTTTTGTGTCCATACAATGGATGTTGTATGGGGTCTGTGTTGTTTGGTTACTGACATTCTTCAAAATATCTACTTTGGTGTTCTGTGAAGGAGAGAAAGTCATTCAGGTTTGAAATGACAAATGGATGAGTTAATGATGACAAAAAAAATTTGGGGGCAACTGTCCCTTCAATTTCATTTAAACATAAATATGAACTCTATAACTTCCAATATTCAGCATATTATAATGTTTAGGTGATATAAAATAATTGCGGTACTCTATTTTGAACAAAATGAACTGTATATTTAACCAAAAATTGTTCCTCTTTGACCCTGTAGCCCAGAGATCAGCTCACGAGCTGCCCATGGTGGAGAAACAGGACATGGACTCGTGTTCAGTTCTCGGAGGTCAGCAGATGATTCTCACCGGCCAGAACTTCAGCTCAGATTCAAAGGTTATCTTCACAGAGAAGACTCATGGTAAATTTTGAGTGGATTTTAGAGAAATTAAGATGATCAAAATCGTTCACATTTCTTATCAAATTTACCCCATTCCAGATTTTTGCTACCTCTGCTATATTTATTTTACACCTTCATACTCTATGAAGTACTCTCTTTAACAACTGTCCCATGTGTTTTCTGTTTTTATTTCTCCTAATTAATTTTAAGAGAAACATCTAAAACTACGTTGATACTTGTATGAAACAAAAGAGAACTCAATAAAATATCCTGAGCTATAATAGCGCAATCGTAGAGCAATAACATGTTAGATTATATTCTTTAGTCCAGCATATTTGTTTCTAGCACCAATAATATACATGGGTGTTTTTAAGTGGATCTTAAAATGTGCTCTTGGTTTTATTTCAGAGCTTCTATGGCATTAAAGGAACAGTTCACCCCAAAATTTCAATTCTGTCACCATTTACCCAACACAAATGTATTTGTTCTGATGAACACGGAGAAAGATATATGGAAGAACGCTTGTAACCGAACAGTTCTTGGCCACCATTGAGTACCATAGTAGGAAAAACGACAATGGTGGTCAAAAGTGCCCCAAAACTGTTTGCTGTCCTACATTCTTCAAAATATCTTCTTTTGTGTTCAACAGAACAAAGGAATATATAGAGCAATTTTCCTACTAAGATATAAGTCAATGGTGACCCAGAACTGTTTGATTACAAGCATTATTTCAAATATCATCAGAACAAGGACATTTATACAGCTTTGTAACAACCCAAGGGTGACTAAATGATGACTGAATTTTCATTTTTGGGGGAACTGTCCCTTTAAGCTGTTAAAATGACTTGCTTGTACAGGTAAGCTTTATTTTAAACGAGTGTACGGATCACAACCTGCAACCCATTCACACACAGTAGCCTACTTGAGCTCTGGGACATTCTCAGTTGTTTCACATATTTCTATTATGCGCTTATTGTTTTTTCTGACTCGCTCACAAATCAACCCATCAACAATTTGCATTATTTTTGAGATAAGAGGCCAAGCTTCACCATCACTCATGTGCTATGTCAGCTCACGGGCGTGCTGCTTTTGTTTTCACGGGCAGACACATAAAACAACTTACATTAGGTGACTCTTTTCAGGTAGAGGACCTCTTGTGTGTGTCATAATAGCTTGAAAATAATGCACAGTGCTCAAAAACAGAAAACAACAAGTCATTCTTTTAACCGATGAATTTGTGCTGGATTTCAACAACCACTAGAGTTTAACAACAATTACGCTATTGTCACGGACACGCACAAACTGTAGCTTTATGAATGATAGAGACCTGCAGTAGACCATTACGCTGCTTTTATTTGAATTTTACTAATCCGTTTCACTTGCGATCGCATGAAGTTTTCGTTTTTTACGTACAGGTAATGGCTTAAATATGCAAATTCTGGCCTTACGTTTTCATGTTTAACTCTGTCACTTTACCAAATAAAAATGGTTTAATGAGTTTTGCCGCAGTCTTTCGGATCTTCGATGGGTTGACTTCCATAAAAGGGGAAAGTTCTAGGCATCGTAATTGTTTTTGCATGTCGCTGGCAGATTTACGAGAAGCGCGTCGACTGAATGTGTGTGGCGGGATGGTTGTGTTGTTGCCCGCAGGTGTCATTGTTATGTCTCTCCCACACATTGTGTTCTTTCATGCGTGCTGAGCGGCAGATGAACTGTGTGTGTGCGGTGACGTCTCTCTCTTATTGACAGTCTCTTCTGATGCGGACAGGTGGCAACTGGCAGTTTTGCTTGCAAATAAAATCCTCTCACAGCTGTGTGACTAGAAGTGGTGCTTCGAATATCAAAGTTCTTATTGCTAATTTTGTATAACTTATTTAATCATTGGTTTACTCCACATTTAGTTTGTTTCTCTATTCTGTCTGTTTTATTGTTGTATGTGATGTGGTGTCTGGATTTGGTTTGTTTTGCTGAAAAGTCTGGCTCTGTTTATTGATCTATGCGGTGCTTTATGTGCTTGCCAGGTTGCATTTCCCAGTCGTAGTGTTTAGTCTCTCAGTTTAGCTCTGACTCATTTTTATTTTTTATTTTGATGTTGGGGTTTCATAACTCTTTATTTTTTTGCCCATCACTAACTCATTTACAGTTGTGTTTCTTCATATATGCTGCATTATGACTTATGTGGAGACTTCAAGGATGCTAAATAATGCTGGAAACTCAATCATGTTAGTTATGTGAAAAGATATAACAAAAATCTTGGATTCTTTGGTAATCAATGCGTTTAAATTAAATAATAATAAACAAAAAATGCCAAATGCGTTTTATTGAAATATGCATTTCAATTGCATTTTCAAATTGCATAAAACCCAGCAGTTAAACAATTAACCCAAATTTTTATTAAACCTAAAAAATACCTTAACTTTAATGCATTATAAGTTGCTTTAGATAAAAGATCTACCAAATGCAAACAAATGTGAAATTTTAAATGACTTGTTTTTCTCTTGCAATACTGCTCTAAATGTACAAAATGAGGAACAGAAGGGATGTTGCATTTGTTTTTCAGTGTCTCTATCATTGAAAGGGTGTTCTGGAGCAGTTTAACTGTGAAATCTCTCAGAAATAGGAGACGGCTGTCTTTGGCCAGAGTTTCGTTGGCTCTAACTGACTCTTTTCTACTCTCAAATCCTCGATTCCTAATTTTCTGAAAATCCAAAACCCGTTGGATTTAGATGGAGCTTCGGAACAAACTGGCAACGAACAGAACTGCCAAGGAAGAAGCTCTCATCACCTGTCGCGGGTGAAACGGAGGAGTTTGATCATAAAACGGCTTTAAGACGCTGGTCTGGCAGCGCGTATGGAATCCCCCTCTTTGTTGCTGACTCATTTCATCCACAGGGTATCATTTTCAGCCCGATGAGGGGTTTCCCACACGCCGCCGAGATACGATGCTAAATCGTTCCTTGTTTCGTGACTAATTCACTGGGAATGTTATGTTCAGCTTGAAGATTATTTTTGTGATGTTTACTTAGAGCTTCGATTTTTGTTGTGTATGCTTGCATGGATGTTCTATTTAAAATGATCTTGTAGTAAAAGTAACTTATTCATGTTTTAAAGGTACAGTTCACCTTCAAAATGAAAATTCTGACATGTTACTTCATATGACTTTCTTTCTTCTGCAGAACACAAAAGAAGATATTTTGAAAAATGTTGGTACCTAAACAGCACATTCACATCTACTGTAACTAATGCAAGTGAATGAGGGGCTGTTAACAACAATCTTCAAATTATCTTCTTTTGTGTTTTGCGGAAGAAAGAAAGTCATAAAGGTTTGAAATGACAAGAGGGTGAGCAAATGATGACAGATTTTTCATTTTGAAGGTGAACCTTTAATCATGATTCACATATCATAAATCTTGCCCATTTTTGATTGCAAACTTGGCAAATCTGAGCACAGTTTGAGTGTTATAGCTCAAGATAAGACAGAGGTTGCTCTCTTCTTTTTCCCTGGAGAACCGTCCGACCTTAGCAAAAGGCTCCATTTCATCTCACTGTTCTCCAGACAAAACATTTGAGAAACAGAGCCATTCGTGAGCTTTATGTCTTGTCTTTAACAATAAATGGGCATATAGTGTGCTTTGACTGACCTGTTTGTGGATGTGGGCGTGGTTAGAGATGCAATCGGCTCATACCACTTGCATTCCTTATTGTATGGGAACCAGTCAGTGGGCGAGAGGTAATGTAATTACCCCTTTGACCTATGGCAGTGACAGATGAACTCTGATGTTAATCGCCCACTTTTACCTGTCATAACAAAGCTGCAGAGTTGAGTCATCGTGAACGGGGAAGAAGCCGTGTGTGCCAATTAGAAGGTCAAAACATTAGAATCAGGGGGAACAACAGCCTGTTGCCCAAACCTGTATTTCCCCAAACTGCTTTGACGTATGACTATGTGCAAAAGACTCAAGCATAAAGAATGTACCAGTTTAAGTGTGCTGTGATGTATGAAAGCGGAGGCAGTTCTTTAAAGGGATAGTTCACATAAAAATAACAATTCTACCATTTATCATCATGCGATTGCATAAAGAAACACAAAAGAAGACATTTTGAGAAATGTGTCAAGGGTTTTATGTCCATACAACGGGGGTCTATGTTCTTTTATTTAACACATTTTTTTTAAATATTTTTTATATTTTGTTTGATCTGCAGAAGAAACGTCAAGCAGGTTTAAAGTGACATCAGCATGATTAAATGATGAAAGATTATTCATTTTTGGGTGATCATATTTTTGTTAATACTTTAATAAATTCTTGACATTTGCTTTAGCAGGATGAGAACAAATTGACTTGCTGTAATGTGAAGTTAAAGGGATAAAATTCTGTCATCATTTACTTGCCATCAGATTGTTTCACACGACCACACCCGTTTAGATTTCTTAGTTCTGCTGAACACAAATGGAGGGTATTTGAAAGAATGTCAGTAACCAAACAGATCTCATCCTCAAAAATAATTATTATGGGACTAAACCTGTTTTGTTAATGAAATTCGTCATTTGTGTTTAGCAGAAAAAAACAAATGTATACAGGTTTGGAACAATCTGATGGTGATTAAATGTTGACAGACTTACATTTTTGGGAGAACTATCCCTTTAAGTAAACTAATAGAGTGCATTAAATGGAGCGGCTCAGAGATGAGACATTTTTGTATGCAAACCCCGGAATCGAGCTAGCATTTTAAGACTTCCGGTTCCATCGCTACCAAAGTCTATGTTTTTTTTTGGTAAATCGCCTGAAATAAGGTCTGAAGCTAACAAAAGCTCTAAAGATTTTCACGTTTAAATCTATGACATAAGACACACCTGTTATTATAACCCGCTTATGATTCTTTAAAACCTTTATTGTGTCTTTAAAATGGCGGTTGCTAACAATTTGCTAATAGCGACTACTTCCATTGGTGGGGATTTTAGATGACATCGCGCATATAAATCTGACATATAATGCAACATGGGCACAAATGTTTAAAATCATTGTTGGGGATTCATTAACGGAGTAATTACTTACCAGGGAACACATTTTTTAAAAGTTTTTCACGAAAGTTGTCGGTGACGTTGATATCGAGCAACCATAGCTCTAGTCTGTTTATAACATCATGTTAGCTTTTTACTTCTGCCGATTAAATTTAGGCTTCAAAATAGCAAATATTGTGTTAATCTTTAAAGATTATCTTGATTAACAAATGTTCATGATATTTACACGTTTTATCTGTCACAGTTGCAATCTTTCCAAAGTCTGATTTAAAAGAATGTAAAAGCATCTTTCAAATGCATATATGTAAAAATATGAATCACTTAAGTCATACAAATATTTCTTCTTTGTCTTTGCAGATGGACAGCAAATTTGGGAATTGGAAGCCACGGTAGACAAAGATAAAAGTCAGGCAGTAAGTCTTCATGTGAAACTCTTTATTCAGTCTACTTCCTGTTTGTTGATAAAAGCAACCAATAAAAAAATGTATTTTGTTTACAGAGCATGATGTTCATCGAGGTGCCTCCTTACAGAGACCCGTCCATTTGCCATCCCTCTAAAGTGAACTTCTACGTAATAAATGGAAAGAGGAAGCGCAGTCAACCTCAGCATTTCACCTACACGCCTCTTCCAGGTATTTTTGACACTGTACCTTTAAGAATCCTTTGACTACTTAAACATGATCGTATGTTAAAGCGCTTTGTTTTTTAGAAATAGTTGCATCTGCAAGGGTTTGATTTCAAAAGGTCACAAAGAATCTTGCTTTTCTATTACATGTGCACCTTTAAAATCTAAACGGATGTCCACACTTTGAATTTCTCTTCAGTAATTTCCTCATTTTTCTTTTCATAGTTCCGTCTATTAAGACCGAGCCAGTGGATGACTATGAGTCCAGGCAGGTGAGATACTCCATGTCACAGATGATGGGGGTGTCTCCCCAGTCGTACTATAATCCACGCGGGATCATCGCCCCTGACAGCGGCCTGGTGCCCTGCCCTCGTCCCCTGCCAGCAGGTTCGCCTGGGCGTCTCTCCTCCGGACCACCGATTCCAGCAGCAAAGCCCGGTCATCTACCCCCGTCCTGCGAAGGCCATGGCAAGCAGTCCCTCTGTTGTATACTCCCAGACGGGAGCCTCTATGATGCCCGACTCTCATCGCTCAGTTCTGGTCCACACAGGTTCCCCGGCCCAGTCCTCCCACCTGGGTGGCCCGCATCCCACCAACCAGCATCCCTCCATTATCCAGTTCTCTCCCACCAACCACCACCTGCTCAGAGGAGGAGACCCTCCCGCACCACCACCTCCAGAACATCAGCACATCATGTATTGCGAGGGCTATAGCCAAGCTGTCGGAACCAGCCGCTCTCCTGCCCCGGCGCAGGCACCTCAGCAGTCTCAGAATTACCCAACAGTCATTCAGCAACAGCCGTTCGTGCCAAGGGTGACCAAAGACAGATCGCCTCCTGTACAGGTGGAGTCTCCGAGATGTTCCTCCGCGGAAGAGCAGGGAAGCAGCGCTCCTGGAAGAGTCACGGTGAAAGAGGAGAACCTGGATCAGGCGTATCTTGATGACGGTAAGAAAATGTGTTTCTTTAGCAAACCAGTCTATAAATAACTCGTCATGTCACTTTTATCATGTCCATGCATTTAGCAGATGTTTTATGCAAAGTCTGAAACATCATGTACTGTTTGGAGTCTATGAACCTCTTTAAATAATGAAAAATTCTAATTACGTAAAATCTTTTCTTAAAATGTGTTTTTCACTTAATTATAAGGTTTCTGATGTTCATTGACTTGAATGTGACTCAAATACTACACACATATTTAGTGATGACCTCAGTATTAAATTTAATTGAAGATATGAATCTGTTCGGTACCTGAGGTCAACGCAAAACACTTATTTTTGTATGTAGTTGCTTTTCTGAAACGACAACGAGGAAGTAAAGTAAATCTCAACAGAACATGAGAAGAAGGATAGAGTGGAGAATAAAGTAAAAGTTTGCAAATCATTCTACACTGAGCTACAGAAGCATCTGTCAACACATATTGATGTGCAATACATGCGTAGAAGACATTCTGTTTGTCAGAGTCATTTTCTTTATCACATTAAAAAACGTGTATACACCGGACGATACAGGCGTGTTTGTCGCGTCGCACTGGTGTGGACAAAATTAGATAATAGAAATTTGTCGTGTCGCATCACGCCTGCCGCATCCTTCGTGGACACTGTGTAAGACTGCATTCAGACAATGGCAGGACGAGTTGCCCACGCATGTATTAGACACATAAAATTGCAAAAAAATTGTGTCGGAACAAAAGATGCATTCTACTGTATATAAAAGCGAATGCTCACCCAGACCTGCCTGAAACGCCTCATGTAACCACACCCCCACAAGACTAAGACCGCCCAAATGTATACGCAAGTAAGGTGGGCGTACGTGTCAGTACAATTGCTTTGGAACCTGATGTTCAAAATATGGTAAGAGGTGTTACATTTCCGTCACACGCTTGCAGTTTTCGACCAATCACTACACACTGCTTAAATAGCCAATCATAGCACAACTTGTGTTTCAGAGAGCGCGGCGGCAAAAAGGAGATGCAAACATCCACGGAATGTGAAAAATTCAGCGTTTTTTTTAGCTTAAATCGTGTATACACATTGCATAACATCTAAAACAAACCATAATATTTGTTTTAGCCGTGTCGTACGACCACATTAATTGTTCAGTTTTACTATAGTAAAAGCTTTTTCGGGACTAAACTGGGACACTAGAGAGGATGTGTATTATATAAAGCTGGATGAGTTGAAGATGGATTCTGTGAGCTTGGCTTTTGTGTAATTTCTTTCCATTGCACAGGAACAGTAAATCAGGAATGAATTAGCTACGATGGTGCGTGTGTTTTTAATTAGAGTCCAGAAAACACTTCAAATTGTAATGACACGGTTTGGCAGAATAATGACAAACAAAGACGTAAGATTTCACAGTCACTTTCAATGGGCCACGTTCTCTTGTGTCTTCATTACTCCATATACGGGGGTTTCTCTCTTCCTTTTATGTGACAAGGAAACGGGTGCTTTTTCAACCCAGTGCATAAAAAAGGAAAAGAAAAAGAAGCCGCTCCAACATTTCTTGGACATATTGACACTGTTATGATTCGCAAAACAAGTGTCATGGCAACCCATTGTCAGAAAGCGCCTGGGAGAGCCGGGGAAAGCCGCTTTGTTTGTTATACTTGGCCAGGGCTTTCTCCTTGGCCCCGAGCCCCCCAATACTGCGGGGGGACTCGCTTTTTTCCACAGGTCGCGCTCTTGCCAATCTGGAGCACAGAAGTCTATTCGCAGCTGGTGCAGAGAGGCGGCGTGATCCGAACAAGATACTGATGGGTGGGAGTCTGCAGGAAAGGGAAAGGGCCATGTTGGATGGAAAAACTGAAGCGGCTGGGATAGGGAGCCAGAGACGGAATTTCTTCTGGATACTCTTGTAGGGTTTCCCTGAGTAAACAGCAACGCCATAACCGTGGCCACGTTAATAGTGCGTTTCTATGAGATCCTTTGGTCCTGCCAGCTTTGATGTTTTTTAATAACAAGGTGCTGCTTTAGAAGCTCTAATGAATTCAAGTCGCCACACTTTTCATATACAGGAATTTCTGGCCATTAGAGTTTAACACCGGTCTTGTTAGCTCATAAAAATGATAGATTATTCCCTCATTAGGGCCCCTAAAGTGAGAAAAATACCAAGATGTATGAAGACTACCTTAAAAATACTGGGTTGTCTCCGCTTGTGGTTGGCGTAAATATAGACTAAATGCATATCAGCGTATCTGTTGGCTTATACAATTTCAAAACTTTGGAAACACTTGACTAAAATGATTTTATTGATATTCAAATTTACTTAAATGTTTGAAATTTATTTAGTAAGTCAAGTACTGTTGAGTAGTTTTAATTTCATACGATTAATATACAAGAAAATATTAATATAAATGAATTGGAATATAAGTTGTTATATCTTAACCAAACACAGGCGGGAAGTTAAAGAAGTACACCTTCAAAAAAAAATTCATGATAATTTACTCACCGCCATGTCATCCAAGATGTTTATGTATTTGTTTTGTATTTGTGTATGTATTTGTGTAGTCGAAGGTTTTTGATGAAAACATTCCAGGATTTTACTTCATATAGTGGACTTCAATGGATTTCAAACGGTTTTAGTGCAGCTTCAAAGGGCTTTAAACAATACCAGACGATCAATAAGGGTCTTATCTAGCTAAACAATTAGTCATTTTCTAAAAAAATTATATGTTTATAAACACAAATGCTTGCCTTGATCTGTTCTGGGATGCGCGTTCCTCACTTCACGTTATACGTAGTTACGTTGGGCCAGGCATGTGTGTTCGATGAAACCAATGAAAAAATAGTTTGGAAATGGATGACTTACACCAAATAATGAAGAAAAATCAAAATAGATTCACTGAATAGATGGAAAGATCTTAAATGCTGAAGAAATTAACAAACAGGGGTGAGACCTGGACCATAAAATGCTAAGAGAACGATGTGCAAATTGTAGTCAAAGAATCTCAACGTTAAAGATGCTAAAATAAACCAGTTTTCTGTTAGTGATTTTTTTTGCAAGCTGTTTTCTTACCGCTTCTTGTCCCTTTAAGATCAATAACTACTGTTCATATACCGTGATTAGTTAAGAGATTCTGCAGAAATTATTTCTGAGTTACTCAAAAGCAGTTGGGCCTAGGTCACTGAGAACAGGAAGGATGACGACCGCAAAAAGTCCCGTTGCAGAGGTGTAAAGGTGTGCTGATCCACCCACCAACAGTTCATCGTTTGATGTTCTGTAGTCTTTCACACTCGGCGAGTTGTAAGATGAGTCACACACAAGTTTATTTTGCTCAGAATTTCGATGGTGGCTTTCGAAGGGGTATCAGGGTTTCTGTGGTCGGCTTTCTGTAAAGAAACCTTAACTCCATCTATCGCGTTACGAACATGCAGTTTTTGCATTTCTAAAGAAACGTAGGCAAAAGGCTAGACAAGACCGAGATTTAAGACCGGTCTTACATGCTTAACTATAGGTCAAGTTTGTATACTATCTAGACCATCAGGAGCAAAATTCAAAAATTAGTCTTTAGTAAATCGGTCTTTATCGTAGTGCTGGGGCCGGATTCACAAAAAAAGAAAATTCATCTTAGCTGCCATGTTTTTTCTTACATTCTAATTAAAGATGCCTAAAGAAAATAGTTAGGAATGTTATGTATTCCCGAAAAAAACTTCTTAAGACAGTTCTTAAATGATTTCTCAAGATTGATCGGAGGAAAAATTTAGAAGAATCTAAATTCTCGAAACAAAAGCGGTCGTAATTATCATCTTAAAATTACGACAGCCTCACGGTTGTCTTAAATCTCAAAAGGTAAGATGTTTAATACATGTATTCGGTTGTTTCACATGTGACGTGTATTGTTTTAAGCGACAATCATAATTTTGATGTTAACTTGCCATTAAGGAATATTTCTTTTGATATAATAATGATAAGGTCTAGCTCCCTCACTTTAGCTTTCATTATTACACGGAGTGCTTTTTACATTATTCTGGGACAAAGGGACTCGAAACGGAGAGGGTCACAAGTATTATGCCACAGTAAAACACAAAAAGTATTATAATAGGTATATTTTTTTAACGCTTGGTAACATATTAGCTAACATGCGATCATAAATGACGTTTAATGTGAATATATATATATATATATATATATATATATATATATTTGCTACATAAAAATGTGACGTGCTTGTCGTCACGCAAGTTTATTAGGCCTAGATAAACATCTACAGTTACCAAATGAGCAAGGGAGTATAATCATATTATTTTATTCTTATAATAAAAATGATGATGTTCTTAAGAAAATATTTGAAAACGTTTCAAGAAATGTTTGAGAATCGCTCTCACAAACATTCTTACGAACTTCCTTTAATTGATCTTAAGAACCATCTTAGATTTTGTCTTAAGAACAGTTTCGTGAATCCAGCCCCAGGTTCTCAGATGCAGCACATCTTTCCCTTAACCGCACGCCATGATTGTGGGTCATCTCCACTTTGACTCGAGTGTTATCCTTGAGAGAAACAGTCAAACTGGTCTTGAGTTGTGAGGGCTTTAATTTGGCCGATCTTCCTTTGCTGAACTGGTTCAGTTTAGATTGACTTCCCAGACTGGAACCGAAGCCCGAGGCAACGGGAGTTGAAGTTCTTCCAGCTGGAGAAGGCAACAGGAATAATTTAGATAGAGCACGTAAGCTTGCACATTAGTTTCAGATCACTTGCATTCAGCTTTGGACCATGTATGTGCCAAACCGTTGGATCATTGGCTGTGAAAACGCTTTCCTGATAAGATTTAGCTTTGTTCTTTGAAAGCTGTGTTTGAAATAGTCTGTTGAGGTGCAGAGTTAAAAATCTGTCTTCATTTATTCACCTTCATGTTGTTCGTAACCTGTAATTGTGACTCTTTGGTGTGTGGAACACAAAAGAAGATATTTTAAGAAATGTCTCCGTCCATACAATGGAAGTCAATGGGGGTCAATGTTGTTTGGTGGACAAAGCTTTTCAACATATCTTCTGTTGTGTTCTGAAGAAGGAAGAAAGTCATTCAGGTTTGATATGACACCTAGAAAGCGAGAGTTTTAAGTTTTGTTCTGTTTCAGACCTGCGGCATAGACTCTTCCTGTCTGTTTCTTACACTGAAGCTTTATTATTCTCACGAGTCCAGCCAGCAGCCACCACACACACCACACATACACACCTGTAGACCACATAATATATGTCTGTTGACTTTCTACACGAGAGGGTATAATCTAACCTACAAGATTATTCCCGTCCAATTGTATTTGTAAGTTTACTTAAGGGTTTACTTTATTTATGAATTAGTTTTAAACGTTTAAATAAGTCCCCCTCTCAAACACACACATGGGGGATGTACAGACTGAGTCGACTACTGTGCTGTCTTGGTGTCTGCGAATGGTTTGTAAACAAGCTCTCCCATTGGTCAAGAGCGTTTCAGCCAGACACTCACCTTTTGTACAGGCCGGTCTGTGCACTTCCTTTAAAACCGTCTGCGTGTGCCAACCCTTCATGAATTTTCCTATGGACGCTCTGTACCTGTATACTCGCCTATCTATGTATAGTTGTCACGTGATCTTGTGATTTTTAAATAAATAGTTCACCGAAAACTGAAAATTCCTGCCCTCACGCTCTTGTCATTTCAAATATGTATTACTTTATTTCTTCTGCAGGACACAAAAGGAGATATTTTGAAGAATGTTGGTAACCAAGCAACACTGAACGCTGTTGACCTCTATTGTATGGACACGAAACCACCACATTTCTCAAAATATCTTCTTTTGTGTTCCACAGGAGAAAGAGTCTTGGACAGGTTTTGAATCACATGAAGGTGAATAAATGATTTCTTTTATTGTGAATGTTCCTTTTAGGTTTACTTTTAAGTGGCACGTATAACTAGTTTTATTTGTGTGTTCTGCTGAGAGCTATAAGATTGATTTCTAAGCAATCAGATTAAAAATACCCCTTTAACCACCATTAAAGGTAAGACCCGAGCTATATATAAATAACAGAAGGTGATTGAATCTTACTGTAAGCAACCACTTAGAAACGCCCTAGCAACCGCTAAGCATCACACTAAAAAACACCCAGAAAACCATAGCAACCAGCTTGGCGTTTCCCCCACAAAACTATAATAATCGTGGAAGTGAGTTTTGCATGAGTACTTGCACCACCCACGTTTTCTTAAGAGAATGCAAACTTGCGCTTCTTAACGTGTTTACATGTAGTAAAATCCAGCTTCCCTGCTGTTCAGTTGAAACTTGTTGTTAGGCGAGAGAGAAACGATTGTCACAGCGGCACATATTCAGTGTCTTCATTAGAGGAAAGAACAGATGTCATCTGTATTGAGCCCTCATACTTACTGTTGTGTGATTTAGATCCACAAGGCTTTTTTAACAACATCATGTATGTCCATCTGTACTTATATGCATGTAATGTTTGTATACGCTTGTTTATTCAGATAAGTAGTGTTTGATGTACATTTGATTGAGCTTTATTAAAGAAAAAGTAGATTAAAATGACCCAAAACAACTAAATGAAATGAAATAAGCTAAATAAAGACAAAATATTAATTAAAATATTAAAAAGGAAATTATGTAAATGTTGTCACTTTTATATTATATACATTTATGTTATATTACATTTATTATATAATGTGTGTATATATTGTACTGTCTGTTTAAATATACACATTTAATATTCCTCTCTCTCTCTCTCTCTCTTTCTTGCTATCTAAATATATATATGTGACCCTGGATCACAAAACCAGTCTTAAGTAGCAAAGGAACACTTTTAGTTAAAGCCAAAAATACATTCAAAATTATAGATTTTTCTTTTATGCCAAAAATCATTAGGATATGAAGTAAAGATCATGTCCCATGAAGATACTTTGTAAATTTCCTACCTTAAATATATAAAAACTTCATTTTTGTGAGTGGATGACCAGTAACAGTGCATCTTATTAACAACTTCAAAAGCAATTTTCTCAATATTTTGATTATTTTGCACCCTCACATTCCAGAGTCGTTTTAATGTAATATAATTAATATATATAAATATATAAGTTATTTTATTATTATCAATCTTTATCAATTTTATTTAAATATAAAAGAAATGGTTATATTATAACCGAACACAGAGCGGAAGTGAACTTCAAGCCAGGCGCGTGTGTCCGACAAAACCATCTATATAATGTTTATTTCTGTGCCCTTTCTCTTCTTACACAATCATATTTCTAGAAAGGGAAATAGGTGAAACATGAAGTTCCTCCTTTGATCAAAAGCTCTTACCACAACAAACACAGTTTGTCAAACAGGATCAGTTTACTTCATCTTATTCTTTGTCGCATTATTAGTATTAGTGTTTTCTTATGCATGCATTTTACTCTACTTCATTTTGCACGACTTGTGAATTTGTGCCGTTTGATACGTCACGGTTTTGCACTTCAAAAAGAGCGTTTGGTGTTATTGGCGTCATGTACTCTACCGTTGCATAGTTAGCCGTCTGATGCAGGTTGGGTTGTGTGGTTTGACTCCAATTAGGGCCCTTTAAAGGGGGAATATGTGTTCGTTTTATAAAAAATATGTGATTATTAATAATTCAGTTGAAACCATTGCCTGGCGGCTATGGCAACATGGCCTATTATTTCAAGTTCTTAGAAAATCTACATCCAGCGTATGTTATTCCAGCGTGTTGCCTGGTATAGTTCTGGGCTTTTTTTTCAGGCTGAAATGTCAGACGCTGATAAACGCGTGACGTTGAGATGTTAAGTATGTGGCCTGTCAGGTCTGACCGCATTATATTGCTGTGGAGTTGTTGACAGTAAGTGCAGCATGCAGAAGGTTTGAGTGCAGTTCACCAGCTGTATAAATCAAACTGATAGTTCAATCGGTCATTATTTTGAGTGTATTTTTTCATAGTGACTTTTTTGTGAATGTCTGTGTTGTGGCTGGAGATAGTTTGGTGTGATTGCGTTAGCAGCCCCATGCATCCTCCAGCTATTCTTGGATTGAAGAGGCAGAAAAAGTTTCCATTTATGCCCCTTGTATATGTAAAGAAACAACAGGAAGTGATGTGTGTAATATCAGAGCATCTGTTCTGCAAATGCAAAGCTGCTTCTGTTCCCCCTATTGGATACTTGGTGCCATGACATCTGAAATCTTTAAAAGTGAATGTTCATTTAGCAGCTCTTTTTATCCCCTTACAAATAGGAAATAGTATGTTACTATAATTTTAATATTGTATGTAATAACTCACAGATATCAAACTCATATTTTGAGGATACATTTTATTTCACATTTGACTGCGTTACATTCATTTAACATGTCAGATCATCATACAAAACTGTCACATATCACAAATATAAACTGTTAGACATGCGTTTTGTGCTTTACATGATTAATTTTATTAAATTAATGAAAAAAAATCACAGATGCTAATATTTACTAATATATATATATATATATATATACACAACTAATATTTTTACAGTTAAGAGTCTTTATTACATATAGTATTTATTACATATAAGACTAAGGACATTTAACCTGTATGCAAATTTTAAATTATATCCAAAATAACAATGTGTATTTTTAAGTTTTACTTGAGTTTTAGTTGTTTGTACACAAATCTTCTGCTTTTCTAAATGTCTTGTCTTCTCTTTTGTTTTTCTTTAGTGAATGAGATCATAAGGAAGGATCTGACAGGAGTGCATGGCAGAGGTCAAACATAAAGGAAAACCCACCTCAGGAAGAGAGCAGGACCTCTTAAGCGTTTGTATTGTGACCCTCCTCAGTCTTCTCTGAAAACCGTCCATCTTAAGGGTCTTTTGGATTCCTGACTAAACTGGATCATGGACCACATGAAACCAGCCATCCATCTCAGTCAATTGCAGAAACAACCGTGATGTCCAAATGCTATTGAATTTCTCATCTATTATTTGAATGTCGAAACCCATCCAAAGTTGATCTCATATGTCAGAGTTGTCAAAGACTCGCGCTCTTGAGCCTTCATAAATAGTTGGAATTGGACAGGTGAAGTCAATTTTTTAACTCTTGTGGGTTTTTATTCCAAAGCCTTTTGACTCACGTGAATGAACTCGCTCAAATCAATGTATTCGGAGAAATAACCTCATCTTCTGTTAAACTTAATCTGAACCATTACTGTCTGTCATAAACCGGGAAACATGTAGTTTGCATAAACTTTTGTAGAGAAGGAAGATGAATAGATCACTGTTTCACTGCTAATATTTGATAAGAATAGGTTAATAATTGATGAGGGAAACACAAAGGTCAAATTTTCATTTAATACATATTTTATATTGCCAAATGCACCATTACTGAATAGGACAATGTATGCACTTCCTGTTCATTTTTTATCTTGTAGTTGTAGAGCAAAAATGGCTGATTAAGAAAAACCAAAGACGTTACTTTTACATTTTTTGTAAATAGAAAAGACTGACCAGTCTGCTTCTGTGCCTTTACCAACAATACTGTAATTATACCCAAACTAAGAGCTAACCAAAAATGAAAGGAAATAACATGTCAGAGCCCATAATGCCTTGCACTACATTTAGGTTCTGAGGTCTTTTTGCCATACTAGAACTATATGGTCTTTATCTTTCAACATTGCATACCTAAAGTCTTGTCCTTATCAGTTCCACCTGTTTCCTTATAAAAAGAGATGCAGATTTTCCGTCCTCTGTATTACAGTTCTGTGTCATTGATGCTTTAATAACCACAACAGCTTTTCTTTTATAATGCACATATATACAGTATGTGTTTTGTGTACATGGTAAAGATTTAAAATATGAACATCTGTTTCTTTATTTATCCAGTAGATACAATTAGATTAACAAATATGAGAAGTGTCAGCTTGTGTAGATGGTGTTTTTTTAATGGTTGCTTGATTTTGGGAATATTTTCAAACGGAACCCTGCCCACTTTAAAGTGCTAAATATATTTTAATGTCTTCACGATTTTGGCTAAATTATTAAGAGTGGCATAAATTAATAATTCATGTGAAAGTATTAATGAAGTTGTCTCTTTATTCTTTTGAAGAACATTGTAAAAAGGAGGCTTATGTTTCCATAGAGCCATTCTTTCAATGTACAGTGGGCATAGCCATAACACCTATTTACAGAATGTAAACATTTTATCATTATTGTAAATAGATTGCCTTAAAAGTGTATAGTATGTGTGTATTGTTTGTATTTTTTAAGTGTCATTTAGTCTTAATTGGGGGAGAATATTTATATGAACTGAATCAGTTGTTCTCTTGCCATTTTAATATCTTATTATCAAGGCTCTGGGAATATATGAAATGCCAAAGCATCTGCCTGTAGACAAATTGCATTTAACTTTTTTATATTAATATAAGATTATGTCAATACCAAAAGAGAGAACAATTATATTTTAAAGCCCTTTGCTTATCATGAAGTTTTTTATTTTATTATGGCTTAAGCATGTCTAACATAATTTGGACATGTTTATGTTGTTTGTCAAAAAGTAACAAGGCAAGTTGTGTAAATGAGCAATAAAATTAAAAATGTTTTAAAGAAATTGTTTTCTTGTGGTTTTCTTTGTTTTATGTCAGTTGTTATCGATCTGTGATTTGTACAGTAGGTAGTGATCTTTGTATTATTATTGAGGATAATACAACAACAGAGGAAGCACAATAACAATACAGAACAAACAAAAAAGTAAAAACATAGTAATTTAAAGAACAAGACGGGTATAAACAAAACTCATCACAATCAAACAAAAAGATTGAACCACTGACAAATTTCAATTCTTTTTAAGGAGTATTATATTGTTAGTTAGAAATAGTCCCGAAAGTAATGCTGTTTTTCAACAAGTAAAAGTTTTTGACTGTAAAACAATGTTATAAATCAGAGGTTTTTTTTTACAGAAGACTTAAAACTGCATCAGAGTATAAAGTTAAAAATGTACTTATTTAGGTTATATGTTTATAAAACTTTAAACGATTTAAATGAACTATTTATATTTATAAATATACATATTTTAAATATATGCACTATTTTTATACTGTAAGATTTAAAATATATACTCATCATGGCTATCTTTGTTACATAAACTGTAGATTTGTTGAGATGTTTGTAACTTGTGTTTACCATGGTATTTTACCAAAATGATGTTGTGTTTATCTATTTGATCACATTGGTAATTTGGAAGGCGGTATTAAACTTCTTTTTTGTTCCTTCTCTGTATGTTCCTTAAAGAATCTACCTTTATTTGGTTTTATGAAAACTGACTTTGCATTGCTTATGTAGTCATATTAATTGAGACTCTTTTTATTCTAGGAGCTACTACATCGGCCATAATCACAATGTATGATATTAATTTGCAGCAGAGGATGAATGTTTGCTGTGACAGTTTAAAATATTAGGCACAGTCACATATACATAATAATCATGTAGCCTTTATATGTCCCATGCAAATACACATATATTTTTTTGTTTGTTTGTTTCTTTTTTTTGACTTTGTTTGCATAAAGGCCATGGCTTTCCAAATTTTAAAAGAGGAGGAAACGGCCTATCCTGAAAGGCTAATTGTAATCTGGAGAAAGGCCTTTCAATACTAAACTGTAGGAGGAGGCTGATGATCAGAAAGACATTTTTAAGAAAATACAGTCAGTTTGAAAAACCTTAAGTCTACGTTTTAATGTAAATGGTTTTTAAATTATATAAAGAATTTAAATATGTGAACAATATGCCATGGTGATCACATTGGGGGTCACCTAATAAAGCCTGGGAATCCTTCCAGCCTAGGAATCGAACAGGCAACCTTTGAGTTTTAAATATGCCTCTCTAACCATTAGGCCACAACTATCTTTGACCCAATGCATCAAATATTGCCCAAGAAGTGGACAGATATGCATTCCTCTGGAGTTAAAATACTTCACTATTAACATCTATTAACTGTTGGAAATTGTAAGATGTGTATATTCATCCAGTGATATTTGGAGATTTTTTTCTCTAAAATAATTCAAAGTGTATTATTCAATATTTAATATAAATACATAAAGTTTAACAATAACAGCTTACATTATTTTATTTAAAGATTATTTCATATTAAAAGGTTAAATAATAAAAAATTGCGATGGTTACTTACATACCCTGAAAGTTATCTCCACTTTTGTAACCAAAAGTTGGGGACACCTGCTAACTAACCCTTAAACTTACCCGGGTGTTACTTCTTTTGCGTGCAGAGTATCACACTACCGACTTAAGCAATACTAACTGCAGAACCATGCGCTACAGCACCGTCAGGTGGCCTTACAATTATGTAGATTTCAACAGATAGACCAATCCTGGCCACTGAATCGTTCGGCATCGGCGCCGCCATATTGGACCGGACATGACTAGCCTGTAAACACATATTATGCAACGGGGGAGTGGCCGTTTTCTTAACGAAGCACAATAACACTTACATTTCTAAAACGACTACAATTCCTTATGATAATGAACGATTTTTCAAGTCTGATAATGCGAGATCACGGTGTATAATGTGTCCACTTGCTTGTACAACGCACAACTTGGACTTAAGAGCTTTGACATGTTCGCTACAATTCACGCGGAAACACGGCGAATAAATGATAAAAAGGCATGAAATATATGTGTAGCTACTTGAATTTAAAGGAACACGACAATCTGTTATCAGTAACTGTAAATCCATAAAGTGCGGTCTTACTTTATTTCATGTTGCTGTTGATTTTATTAATTACATCGACTTTGAACCGGATATCCGTACACAATCTTAGTACGGCATACATATATATACATCTGTCTGTATAACTCTATCCAAAACCTCATAAATTTAAGTTTACACACCCTCATTTTTCACAAACCTTGTATTTTTTTGAAGCAAAAAATTTTGAATAGAAAAATTGTGACTCAAAATAGCATGTCAGTGTTTATCATTACATCGTAATGTTGACTGCGATTATAAAACATCTCACACAGGAGCAGCTGCGCTCTTTATATGTGAATTAAAGCCGTTATCTTGATATGCACAGCTCAAAAACCGGATCACTCGAGCTGAAAAGAGAAAATGAGCACAACTTTGAGTCTTTAATGGTGTCGGCCCCTAAGGCCCTTTGTAACTATGTGCCTTCAGACAAATAAGCAGCTTGTCGTTTTCCTCGATTGCTAAGCAACAGCTTGTTTGGGCCCTAACTGGTGGTGAATGGCTTGAATGAACCCTGTGTTCAGGAAGTCTCTTGGTATGACATCACTAGCTTTGAGCAAAATAAATAAATAAAACAGCACGTGGGTCGCGACACAAGACAGGCGCTTTTCCCCTTTTCTTGCTTTTGCAGATTTTGCTATGAGTCATATGAACTTTATCTCTGATTAGATAATCCAAGTCCAATCTCATGCACAAAGACCATTATGGACCAAGGAACAAATAACACGAATGTTTTCACTGGATGGGAATTTCATTCAACATTGTGCTAGTGTAGAATGACCGGGCGATTCACTTGTTTTTCATCGTCTCTGTTAAGTAAGATGTTGTGAAGCTGGAACGTAGCCCAATGATGACTTAACCGGACAGACTGTTTGATCATGTAGTATTGTAGCACTGACATCACAGCACGAAAAAGGTCAATTTGAATAATTGTCTAATAATGACACATTGACGGACATTAATGGCTTATTGTGATGATGACATCTGATTAATCCATCTTCATATTTCATTGAAATCTTGACTTTGAATGCCCGGCAATGCAAGTTAGCTGTGGTTGTGGAAAAGGCCAACAATGATGTTGCGTCCTGTAGCATAGCAACCGGCTTCCGTGGGAATAGTCTACGGACCTAGCTCGGCTAAGGAAGGTTCTGTTCAGATAGAAAAAAACACGCCACACCCATGACGAACAGTAAATATTTGTTTTGATTGAATGCTGCGTTTGTACGGTAGCTGGGAATACTGCATCATACATGAGACGTTAGTCACCGTCCCGAGGTTCAAGTGTAGCACTTATTACCTCATTAAAGGGGTAGACATATTTAATAACACGATTTACTCATTTTACTGTTAATATGCAGTAGTCAAACAGTTCTTCCAATTTTAGATTGCATCAGAGTATCTTTGCTTAAATCTTAAACTTAAGTTTGTTCAGTTTTCAGACTATATATTCAATATAAAGGCAATAGCATGGTCAATTTATTTTCATTGTTTTATTTTTCTATTTACCTTTCGTGGTGCTTTTGAAAAGTATGTAAAAGAAGATTGTTTAGAATTTTGTAATCTTGTGTGATCTTTCTCTGGGTCTGTGTGGGACACGTTTTCGGTGTTTTGCAAATTACGTGACTAAAGTTTTTCAACCTCGGACATTAAGAAATGTTTTTTTTCCACATGGATTTGTCGTTTTAGTATTTTTTCCTAAAATAAAAAAATGTAAGTATAGGGCTGTCAAAGTTTGTGTACTGTGCATATTATTTTGTATTTATAAACACATACGTGTATACATATTTGGGAAATATTTACAAGTATTAACTTAAAGTATAGTAGTCGATATATAACAGATCATTCATTTTAATATTTTTCTTATTACACGGCTCGTTGGAATGCTTGATTCTAAAAGTGAGTCCTGGCATGTTTGTAATTCCCAGATAACAACCGCTCAAAACTAATAACACACGGTAACTCGGAGGCATCAAGTCATTTTGAAAGGTTTCTTGACGAATTAAATATAATTCTATCTTTAAATAACATATATGACATTATAATTACAAACGATTGAACAAAATTGCCTGTTCCTGACATTTGAGCGTCGTTTCTAACCTTTAAACCAAAAGTAAATGTCTGCATTCGGTAAAAATGAGCTAATAAAATATTTCAAATTCACATTTCATGTCCAGTTTTTTTCTCATGTGGCAAGTGGCCGTGTATAAGTGGGATAATATACAAGCAGCCGGTTATTATCGCGAAATAAGCCCCTCCAGTGTGATACACGATCCAATGTGAAGCGGATCACACCCTCGTGGCTTATTTCTGCGATAACAACTGGCTGCCTGTACACAATCCCTTACTGAAATGTAAACATGTACATACAATATGTATATTTTTATAAATTCAAAATTAATATGCACAGTACACAGACATATATTATGTAAACACAAACTTTTTTTCTGGTTGCAATTAATTGCAAATAATTGTTTGACAGCGCTAAAAAGTTCATAAATGGTATTTACAACCTAAAAATGTGAACCATATATGCTGTCTATCTTGCTTGTAATTTATATAAAGTAACATTAGTAAATACTTTTGTATATATCTTTATGGCTGTATTGATTTAAAAACCGAAAATGCTGTAGGCCGAGCCACATGCAAGGGTTAAGAGTTTTAGATGATGTATGGTATGTCATACTGAGTATATTAACTGTCATGCACTGTGAGTCCTAAATATAATATCCAATATAACAGATGTTGGAAAAGTCTGTGTAAGAAAGAAATCCTTTAAATAAATATCTGCCTGGAGGCTGTAGTCAGTAATGATGAATGTGATTATTTTGTGTTTTCGCCCCCTGGTGGCACAAAAGTTGTGTTCATGTTCTTTGATGGAGTCTTTAGATTGATTTGACCTGATATGAGCCTGCAGCTGTTTTGGTTTAGTTTGTCTCTCCTTCAGCACATATAACAGTTATCACTGCGGTAAATTAACCTCAAATTACTGACATTTACCTGCTGGCGCTGCTATAATTATCAGTTATCCAACAACCTAATTCTGTGATTTATCGCCCTTGGGTTATTCAAAATCTACATGCGTATTGTATCATAGAAAACAAAAGGAAGATTTGATAAAAATATGCAACTCTTTATAGTCCGTTTAAAGCACCACTGCAGTAGTTCATATGATTTTTATGCCTGACAGTGTCTTCTAAAGTCCTAAAAACTGATTTGTGTCCTTTGTGGAGCTTGACCAAATAGGTAAAATTTTGATTGCAAAAATATATTTTTGTGTTCTGTGAAACAGAAGGTTTGGAGCATCATGAGGGTGAATTAAAAATAAAATTGTATTTGTGTGTGTGACCAAATGTCCTTTAGCCAGATCTGAACAATCTTTTTTACTGCCATTTTTATAGACTGTGATGGATTTTAAACCATGTGCCTAATATGATCAGTGTTTTGAATAACACAATAAGGATTCATCATCTCGAGTAACGACAGAATAACTCATTTTATAAGTACATTTTTAATGCATGTTGAAGGCAACAAGTGGTTGATGCATGTTCCACCCACAGCCTGTAGAGGGATGTCCAGTCATATCCAATACGATACTCTTCTGTCCATAACAGAATCTCTGAGATATTTTCATAAAAAACCTTGTTGAATCCTTTTGGAAGCACCTTGTAAATGCTCATGGATTTGTGACCTGCAGCCATCTGGAGATCTCCTCACAACGGCCTGATTGACTGAAAGAGCATCATAAGCACAAGATGGACATTTGATATGGAGGAGTTTTTCTGCACTCATTCTGCCCTCTGTGGTCATTATTTTCACCATTAAGCGTACATCTGCTGCCTGTGAGACTGCGGTTTCCATCAGCTTTGATGTAGTTCTGTAGGGTGCTCATTATCGACAACCTAAACTCTAACCTGCACGCACACCCTCCCTCCGCCCACCACCATGTTCATTTTACTTCTCCAGCCTGTTTATTTTACATAACATGCATCCCGACAGGGCGTGCATGTGAATATCATATAAGTTGCAGCGTGACTTGCTTTGGAAATGATTGATTAGCTTCATTATATAAGCAGTGTTTTATATAACGACAAACAAGTGTGCTAATAGAAAGCGATGCATTAAATGAAGTAGAAAATTAACCTGAATTCACCCTTCATGATTATTGATGTGTATATCACACATAAAACATTACAGAACTTTTTTCAAGGGTTTAATATGCTTGTCATGGCAAGAATTAAATAATGATTCCTTTTATGAATTTTGAAATACAATGTTTCATTGAAGAGTTATGATTTGCTTTCAATTTGCACATGTAGGGGGAACCGGGGCTAGTTGTCCAACTGTTAGTCAAAGTTAGTATTTGTATAGACCTTGAGCTTTTTCAGCATAAAAAAAAAACATTCAACACAAATGAATCCAGCAGAATGCTTCTTCAATGCCATAGAAGAATCTTTTGGTTCTATAAAGAACCTTTAACATCTGAAGGACCTTTCTGTCTCACAAAAAAAGGGTTCTTCAGATTATAAAAAAGTAAGAAAGAGATGGTTCTTCAAAGAACCTTTGGCTGAATGGTTCTTTGTGAACCAAAAAGGTTCTTCCATTGCATCGCTGTGAAGGCCCTATTAAGCACCTTTTTTTTTTAAAGTGTAGTAGTAAGTTAATGGGAACCTGCTGTTTATTGGTGGGTTTTTTACATCTTTTCCAGTGGTTTTCTATATTTTCCAAGTGATGGTTGTGTTTTTTTGTATAATTCACATTTTACAAATTCATATGAAATTGTTAACTTATAAAGTAGAGACATAGATGTCCAATTCAATATAAGCATTTAAAGCCATGGCGACATCTTGACTAGAAACTTCAGTGAGCTATAAACTACAGTGTAAACATTTGGAGGAAAAGATCGGATGATCTGTGCACACTTATACATCGTGCTGTGCCAGAGCCATCTGTCCCGCTGTCTTCACCAACCCTCTACACGCCTAACACAGACCATACCATACCATATTGGCCTTCAGTCATTATCCATTCACTCCATTTAGGGTTATATTAAAATATCGCTAGTTTCTGGTTATATATTGGTAGCTATTTGTTATATGAAGAAGGAATGCTGCAATATGTGATGAGATTTTGCTCTTCTTGGGCATTTAAGATGAAGTTGCATTGACCGGTTTCACTCGGCACAGTTTCAGATGGCCACATCGGAGAACAAGTCATTAGTTTGCCAACATTTGCGGATTGGGTTTTGTTAGAGGAAATACTGTAGATGATTGAATTGTTTTGTTGTTGCGTTTGTGTACATTGAATAAGATGATATCTTAAAACAGTAGATAAGTAGATTTAAATTTTTTAAACATAACTTTATATTAAAGAAATCAGTCAAATTAATATTCAGAGGGCACAGGATCAAAAGTAATCAAAAGAAAACGGCACACTCTTTATTTGTTTCTTTATTTTTATAATTACAAATAAAACCAATCAATATAGTTTTGACCAGTATGAGGGACAAAGATCTTGTTTTCAACAGCAAATCAAATAGATAAACACTATGAGGATTTACTTGTTAACTTTCAGAGTTTTCCGTTAACTTTCTCTTACCTTCTCCTGATAGAAGCACAGTGATAAACACAGCTGAAGATGTTTACATGACCGCACACCTACAGAGGAACAAATAAAAGAATGGGATTTACTCTGTTTTTGTTAAGCTTTCATTTGGTTTGTAGTCCAATTGTAATTCTTTAAAAAATGAATATATTATTTTGTTAAATCTTGATTCCAGTCATATTGCGTCTCATCCCAGATCACGTGGTAGTGTTGCAGAGATGTTTGGTACACACACTCACAACAGATCACACAGCTGCACACTGACAGATCTGCCAAGACCAAATCACATGTGTTGTGACTTTTCAGATTGCCGTCATTCTTCGGGTCTCTTGACATGCACACGCGCGCACACACGCTGATTAAAGTGAAGCGAGTGGGATGTTTAATTATATAGACTCTTATCCCAGTTTTTTCTGACACGGCCTTTAAATGTGTGTGATTAGTGGCGTCCCAAATCATTTGGAAACATCAGCTGTCCCTCTAGCAGCACACCGTCATTAAGATCTTAATTGCTAACAAGTTTGCTTAAAGTTCTTCAATAGTTAAAGTTTAACATATATTGTAAACATTCACCCAAAAATTTAAATTCTCTTATCATGTCTTCCATGTCTCATGACTAAATGTCATTAAACAACATGACATTTTGGGAGATATATACAGTATGTTCATGATGTGATGAATGTTTAAAAAAACATGTTTAATGTTTACATTAAAATTGTGTTCATCTGAGTAAAATAAGTAAATGAGAGATTTGAACTTCTTACCAAGCATTTTTGTCTTGTTTTCTAGTACTAAATCCTCTTACATCAAGATACATTTTACTTGACCAGGAAATTGACCAAATATATTATATATATATATATATTTAGTCTTGTTTTATGAAAGTAAATATAAGAATGAAGTAAGTTCATGTTAAAAACAAGCAAAGAATCTCCCTATTGGTTAAGAAAAATAAACCTGAATTTTACCTTTTTTTAGGTACCTAATTAAATTAAAAAAATTCACCCCATTGGCAGATTTTCTTGTTTGAAAGTATTCCTTTAAGTCTACTGCATGTTCTTTTATGATGTCATCTTGATTTGTATAGTCGTACAGTGACAGCACGTGGACTTTATTCTCCGGATGTCCGTCAAACCTCAGTGCTCCTTGGCAATGTTTCCTGTGACGCTGACCTTTTCCTGACGTCTTTGTGAATCATTCTGCCAAGTCTTAGTCTTCGTGGTCTTATTGCTTGTGATCTCTACTTTATTAGAACAAAGAGAACATCAGCTGAAGTTAGCCGTGCCGTCACAAGCCTTTCAAGGCTTCTGAAGGTCACTGAAGCTCTGTTCCAGTGAGATGTCATGTTGTCTGATATTGTGATGTGAAAACTGAAGTAACTATTGTGGAACGTTGTGTAGCACCAAGCACATATAATGAAGTGCATTGAAAAGCTCATCCCTGACGACAATGTCTGCTACTTTTCATATATGTGATTAAATATATGTCAGATTTATGAGCCAGAAAGACGCAAGATGCCTTTTGTGTGATTCTGGAGGATGTTGTACAGCAGAAATGGACTTTAGCATTAAGCTGTTTCTTCGTCTTTCTTTTTAGATCTGTCAATCATCCCAATACAACTGACCGCAGGCGCTCATTATTTCTAAAGCAGGAATGAAATGGATGCTAATTGTCTCTCGAGACTCATTGTGTGGATTATGTGATAGTGACGGGTCACGCTGCCTCTGTACTGAATGTGCTGAATGTGCTGAAGTGATAATGATTTATAGATAACAATATGATAACAGTCTTCTTCAACCTTACTGTCACATATTATCATCTTCATTTCTGATGAATAAATAACCACAGTAATGAACCTCTTTCTCTCTGTTTCTCTCTTTACATTATGTTATTTTATATTATTAATGTTTATATATTCAGTAAGTGCAGAAGTATAACGTCATGGTTACATCTATAACCTCAGATACCTGATGGAGGGAACGAGACGTTGTGTCGAGAACGACAGATGGGGTTCGCCCTTGAGAACCAATCAACTCTGACCACTATCGAAAAGGCCAATGAAATTTGGCGAATGAAATTTGCATGCCGGTCTCCGCCCCCGGTATAAAACGAAGCCGGCGTGCAGCATTCATTTACATCTTGTTCTGAAGAGCCTGAGAGCCTCTCACGACTGGGAACCATTCTCATGAGGATACATCAAACAACATTGGGGAACAGCCCACGGAGGAGGTGTTACAGATGTCCGGTAGCACTAGGTCAGGTTAGAGCTATCTGTGATAGTTCATATGGTGTCCCGGCCTAAGGGGGAAGGCTGCTCTGCCCAGCCAACCCCCAGGGGGTGCTTGCTTAGTGATGGATGAAATGCCTGTTATTAACCAGTGTTTGGGCAAGAAGGAAGGTTGGTGAGATACCTGTTCTTAGCCATGTGTTTGGGTAAGAAGAGAGGTAGATAGCACATTGACCTAACCTACTGGATGGTGGGAAGGTGCTTTCGCAGGCATACGCCCCCCGGATGCCAGTCCTACATGTCGCAGGCAGGACGGTGGCTGACACTGGGTTTACGCGAAGGTTGTTAACCCTTGCGAAGGTGTTTGGGCGTAGCCCAACCTGCAGCTCTACAGATGTCTGCTAGAGGGGCGCTTCTGGCCAGTGCCTAGGAGGTGGCTATACCCCGTGTGGAGTGAGCCCTCACTGCCAATGGGCATGGGAGATTCTGAGATCGGTATGCCGTCTTAACGGCATCCACAACCTAGTGCAACTGCCTCTGCTTGGAGACAGCCTTCCCCTTCTGCTGTCCTCCAAAACAGACAAAAAGCTGGTCAGAGCTTCTGGGCTCTGCGTGTGGTCCAAGTAGAGGTGCATTGGCGTACTGGACACAACACGGATGGGGTTTGGTCTTCCTCCCCGATGGGGAGCGCATGCAAGTCCACCACTTGGTCCCGAAAGGGAGTAGTGGGAACTTTGGGCACGCATCCGGGCCTGGGTCTCAAGATAATGTGAGAGTTGCCAGGGCCGAATTCAAGGCAATCTGGGGACAAAGAGAATGGTTGGAGGTCCCCTACCCTCTTGAAGGAAGCGAGCGCCATCAGGAGGGCCATCTTACTCGTCAGGTGAGGAAGATTGGAACCAGGCCTCCGAGCCCCCCAAGACCACGTCAGGGTCCCCAGAGGGTATGGAGCGGAGACGAGGCGGATTCTGCCCTCTTGCGCCCCTTAGGAACCTGGTGACCAGGTCGTGCTGCCCTAGAAACTTTCCATCAACTGAGTCGTGATGAGTGGCGATAGCGACTACATACACATTCAGTGTGGATGGGGAGATGTTAGTCTTCATTCTCTTAAGGGCGAGAAGAGGCGCTATCTAGAGGCGTATTACCGAAGCCACCCTGGCGATTGATTTACGCTACGGCTCTCATGCTGTCCAGGCGGACCAGCACGTTCTGGTCCTGCACGAGAGGGCGTAGCCTTCTCAGTGCAAGTGGCACAGCCCACAACTCTAGGCAATTGATATGCCAGCGCAGACGGGGGCCCATCCAGCGCCTCGCTACTGCGTGCCCGTTGCACACTGCACCCCACCCCTGCAGAGACGTCCGTCATCACCACGACGTGCCTCGTAACCTGCCCGAGGGGGACCCCCGCCAGGAGAAAGGTCATGTAGATCAAGGGGTTAGGGTGCGTCGGTAGAGGGGCGTCATCACCATGCGCCAGCTGCCGGTGTGCCACGCTGTCCCCGGAAACTCAACTCTGTAGCCAGTGCTGAAGCGGTCTCATGTGCATCAACCAGAGGGGTATTACCCCCGCCGAGGTCACCATGTGTCCCAGGAGCCTCTGAAATTGTTTCAGGGGGACCGCTGGCTGCCTGAAGTGTTCCAGGCAGTTCAACACAGACTGGGCGCGTGCTGCACAGAGTTGAGTTCCATACCGAGAAAGAGGATGCTCTGCACTTGGGAGAGCTTGCTCTTTTCTCGGTTGACCTGTTATCCCAATCGATCTAGGTGCCGGAGCACCAGGTCCCTTTGTGTTCACAACAGATCTAACGAGAGTGCCAAGATAAGCCAGTCGTCAAGATAGTTTTAGTACTCATACACCTTTTTCTCGAAGGGGAGAAAGGGCGGCTTCCACGAACTTCGTGAGGACCTGTGGAGACAGGGACAGACCGAAAGGGAGGACTCTGTACTGATATGCCCGCCTTTTGGACGCGAACCGTAGGAACGGCCGGTGTCGAGGGAGGATCAAGACATGAAAGTAAGCGTATGTCGATTGCCACGAACCAATCCTGACACCTGATAGATGTCAGGAGGCGCCTCTGTGTGAGCATCCTGAACGGCAGCTTGTGAAGGTGCTTGTTCAGGGTACGCAGATCTAGAATGGGGCACAACCCTCCGTATTTTTTTGGGAACGATGAAGTACGGGCTGTTAAACCCGCTGAACATCTTGGCTTGAGGGACGGACTCGATTGCCTGTTTCACCCAGAAGGGTGGAGACCTCTGCCCGAAGTACGGAGGGGTCCCTGCCTCTGAGAGAGGGAGAGATGATGCCTAGAAACTTGGGAGGGTTTCTGGCGAACTGGATCGAGTAACCAAGACGGACCGTCCGCATTAGCCACCGAGACAGTGTGGGCAGCGTTTTCCAAGCTCCAAGGGACTGTGACATAGGGACCAAGGGGACGGTCTGCTTCACCATTCCCACGGGGAATCGCCCCTGTCTGCTTCTTCACCTTCAAAAAACTGCTGAGCGCAGTCCTCGATGGTGTTACCAACAACCCACCCTGCGAGACAGGTGCATCAAGAAAGCAGACTTTCTCGGTGTCACTCATCTGGGCAAGGTTCAGCCAGGGGTGTCTCTCCTGGACCACTACCGTGGACATCGTCTGACCCAGGGCGCGTGTCGCCACCTTGGTCGCCCATAGAGCGCTGTCAGTGGCGGCACGGAGATCCTGCATTATACCCAGGTCGGCCTTACCCTCGTGGAGCTCTCTCAACACCTAGGCCTGGCGGACCTGCAGGATGGCCATGGTGTAGAGAGAGGAGGTAGCCTGGCCCGTGGCAGCGCAAGCCTTCGACACCAGTGATGCTGAAGTCCTACACGCCTTGGACGGTTGCCGTGGCCGATTCCCCCAGGTGGCAGCCGCGGGGCGGAGACCGGTATGCAAATTTCATTCGCCAAATTTCATTGGCCTTTTCTATTGTAGTCAGAGTTGATTGGTTCTCAAGGGACAACGTCGAGAGACAGACAGAAAGGGAACAAGTATTATTTTGTCACATTACAGTAATAGAGTTTAGTTTGATTTTTATTTCAGCTTTACACAATATCATAGACCTTACTCGAGCTACTGTTGAACTTCATCAATGAAAGAAGTGTCCCTTTCGGAAAGCATAAAATATTGTTGATATGTTATGTTTTAAAAATGTTAATACTGAAAAGAGCTGAATGAAGTCATAAAAGTTTATTAACTTTCACAGTGCTCTGTCATCATTTACCCAAATTGGTCATTTTTACTCACTCTCACTCACCGTCCTGTCCTTCTAGACTCATTTTATCGGATGCACGCCCCTGACCTGAAGTTACCTTCCGGTCTGTGTTTGTTGACGGTCTGGCTAATGTCTACTGGCTAATAATATTTATATTTATGTGTATTTTAATTAATATTAGTTTTAAATTACATAAATATTTGATTGTGTAATAATTGTATCAAATAAACAGTTTTTTAAATTTGATTGTATATTTTATTAAATAAACAATTTGTTGAATGGGTCGTGTAACCTTGTCGCATTTACTTTTCGCCAAGTAACGTTTTTTCTACCGGTAGCCCAAAATAAAACTGGCTAGACATACTTCAAGTTGCAAGCTAATGTAATTTACTTATTATTTCTTTCACTTGTTTTCGGAAATAATCTGCAGGGACTCTATTCTTGGCATATGTGTACCGGAAGATAAGTTTGGACCACAAAATTGTGCATGAGCATCAACGTTTGTTTATTGTGTTATTTTGAAACCGTCTATAAAGCATGCAGTGATCCAAAATGACATGCTTATGTAATGTCCTTATATTCACAGTTTGAGTTCATTATTGTTTTGGCTGAGGGACGTCTTTGTGTAAACCTGTCGTGACTTTGAAAACTGTGTTTGGAACCATGTCTAAACATTCAGTCTAGAGACTCTTCAAGATCCAAATGACACATCAAACCAAACAACCAGCATATACAGTTAAGACGGCTGTATTTCTTATTTATTACATTTCCTGACACTAACATGTTTATGGCTGTGTAGCTTTTGAACTTGTACTAATGTACATCCTGTTTTCAGGGTAAATTGATTTGATGTTATACTGAATTTGAAATGTTATGATAAAACATTTACTGTAGCTCAGAATGTTTTCTTTATTTTTATTGACTTCAAGACATTGAAATCTCAACCTGAATGATTTTAACTCTGTGTAGTCTTTGTCCAGGTCCTGTGTAAGTGCGTTTGGAATTTGTTGTTGTTTCTACATAAAACTATAATCACACAGAACATAGATGAAGTCACACCTTAAGGAATGAGCACATGCACTAGACTAGATCCCTACCATCCATCACATATGTTCTACTCGCGCTGTCACATAGCAACAATGCTGTATCCATGGAAACAGATTTAAACTTAAAACAAAATGTATTTGTATCTATTTTTTTCACTCTAAAGCCAAACAACAATTCTTTCATTAGAAACGGAAGAACTTTGTGTCTCTGAATTGTTTTTTTTTCTTAAGTAACATCTGAACGTACAGTATGTTCTTCACAGCATATTTGCATTTCCAAATCGTTTTCTTTCTCCCACTTTTTGTGTCTACGTTTGCCATTTTCTGTGTTTCTCTGTTTGCTGTCATTATGTTAAAATTATTCATATTTTTTGTAGGATGTAACGTTTTGTCATATTACATTAATGAAAAGGTGTTGTTTGTAGATTTACAGGAACAGAAAATCATCGACCTTACAAGAGCTAATGATGAACTTCAAATCATATATACGTGGATAGAAACATTATTAAAATAATATAAAAATAAAAAATGGACTGTTTTTGCCTCCCAAGATTTAAGCAATGTTAAAGGGTCTGAACCGGGTCGATTGACAGTAACATAATTTAAGATGTGCTTTGTTAGGATACTGTTAATGTGCTTCACATGGTTACATCTTAGTTTTACTTAAATGAAACATATGATTTAATATGATTAGATCAATGTGATTACATTTTATTTTTGGTAAATATAAATAGCTTATGACATCTTTGTAAAAACACTAACTATTTATCCTCTCAAAAGCCACATTTTCGTTATAATTATAGTTTCGAATGGTTATTTTTCACAAAAGCCTCCTGACATGTAAACCTACATCCGAAGCAAATGGTATATACTTGCCTTACTTAATGTGATTGTGTCACTCTGTGCAAAGCAGGTGCTTCTACTGAAATTACAAACCATTTTTATTGTAACTTCATTTAATGAAACTCTGGTGGTAAATTGCATTTGCAATGCAAATCCAGCATTTGTTTGGTTCATTTCACACCGGTATTATGTTTGCATTGGATTTCTTGGGAATCAATACAGAGTCCAAGCAATAAGATTTACTCATTACTACAGGATCATCAGTGGAATTACAATGCCATTTAATTATGTTGTTGATGACAGTACCCGCTAACAAATCATAAGGGCTCTTTTGCGTTATTGTCTTAAAATAGTAAACATAATGTCTAAGTCTTTATTATTAGTCAGTGTTGGCTCATGACTCTTTGTTTACTCACTTGTGTAAACCACGAAACTCAAATATACCAACAGAATCTCTTCTTAATCTTAAAGACAACTGAACAATAAACACTATCAAGTCTTTCATTCATTTTAAAGCTGATAAATTAGCACTTTTTCCACAAAAATTACTCTCCTAAAGCTGTTGTATGCAAAGCATGCTGGGAACTCTAAATTCACTGCTCAGTTAGTGAAGTTAACTAAAATAATTAATGTAGTCACACCACAAAATAATTAAGTAAAGATCCTTTAAGTGGGTTGAACATAATAAAATTGAACTTAAATTCCGAGATCTTTTCTATGATTTTAATAAAAAATTTGCCTAAAAAACAAGACCCCAATTTTATGAAGTAAACTTTACTCAATAAATTTAAGGAAATCTACTGCGAGGCAGAACCCTTTTTTACAGTGTATAAATTACATTATATTGTGTGCATTTGTGACTATTAAGCAGGACAGGAGAGGAGTAATGTGGAGAGAAAGCGGCTTTTTTTCTCTCCAGTTTAAGTTGGAGTTTTAAATCCGCCATTTATTCCTGATGTGAAATGTTGCTGTAGTTTACAGTAAATTCTCTTGAGCTGCCAGAATCTTCATCACAACGCATTCCCCGCAGCGCAATCAGCCTCTCTGATGAGACGAACCACGAACAGCTGACAATCACAAATGCGTTTTATCACGTTGTCTTCCCTCACCTTCCGAGCCCGTTTCAGCCCAGCCTCCTCTGGTTACGTGCTTTTACCGCAGCAGGCTTCTTCGATGAAAGACATCATCATCATCATCCTGCTGGTGAACGGCTTTAATTCCCCTGTGCCCTCCTTCAGAAGGTGAAGAGATGCTGAAAAAGATCCTGACCCCCCGGGTCAGATTCACCTGTGGGGCCAAGAACGTATGTGGATGTTTTTCTAAACCTAAGCCCGAGCTATGCCATCACCCACACCTTGTAATGTTAAAAGCATGTGTTTGTGTGTTTTGGTAATCTCTGAGCCTCCAGGTGTATGCACTCTCAGGACTATAGACATTATAATTGATTTATTTTCCTACAGCAGTTTTTCTTTTTTAAGCTGCTGTTATTGATCAGAAAACAGGAGTTTTCAGTGATGTCTAATTTAGATACAGGGACAGTGTGTGGGTTTAAGTCAGCCATGATTGCAAAAATCATTTCAAAGATCCAATTTGCACATCAAGCTGGATGATGCTTGTGTTTTTTATATCTCCCTTTGTGTCAATTTAGCTCTGTGGATCTTGGACTATATTTCTAGATATATTGGGTGAATATCACAAGGAAATGACAACTCCTGTTTTACTGTAAATCGAATAAGTAGAGAATCATTAGCAATTAACATTTATTCCATTTTGGCCCAAAACAAGCTGTATTTTTTATGCAAAGTATGTTTTCATCTATACAATTTGCGGATGCTTTATCCAGAGCCATTGAGGGAGAGAGTCGCGACAAAGGAAGTTGACATTTTGCGAGCGTCACATGATTCATGGAGCCTTCAGACATTCCAGGGTTATTCCTTTAATTCTTTATTTCTTAAATTTTGTATTTGTTAAACGACTTACATTTTTAAATGTGTTAAAGTTTACCTCGCTTGGTCTGTTTAGCCGCAGCTCCGTGCATTACTTGTAACATCCGGTAACTATTGAGAAGCTTCATCAACCACCATTGTTGTGAAAATCTGTTCCAGTGGAGGCAACGGAGTTGACACGATTCTCTCTGCCAATGGCTCTGCTTTTATCCAAAGCAACAACATATACTGTGCATACTTGCTTTTGAGGCGAAATAATAATTGTTTTATTATTCTGAATCCTCAACATTTTTGCAAGGTTCCCCCATAACATTGTGCCACTGTAAAAGAATAAGATCGAGTCATCCCATCACTGGTATTTGACAGCTTTTAGTGGGCTTGTGTAAAACGCTGTTGTGTGGGGGCAGGGTGCTATCAGCATAACAGTTTGCTAATATTAGTATACTAGCTGTGAGGAACAGAGTAGCGGGGTCAATCTGCAGTTCTGTCTCCAGAGATGAAGAGGAAGACGGCATCCGCCCGTCCATGGTAAAAAACACAATTAAAAACACCATTAATTCATCCCACATTCCTCCGCTTGGTTTGACAACAACACACGTTTGAAGGGGACGTAACACAGAAAACAATATGTTTCTTGTTTTTAAACCTAAAAGGTACAATGATTTTTTTTCTGGACAGGAATTCTTGTGTGGCGCTAATTTGCCATCTAAAAAAAATTAGTGCATTTGTTGTACGTCATCTATATGTACAGAAAAGGTTCATAAGTGCATGCATACTTTATGCTGAAGAAGTTTACTGTGCTACAGTATATGTTATCTGCTGTTAAGACCACACAGCTTCCACCACAATCCACCCTTATGAATACATTTATGGATACAAAGTGGGGAAAAATTTGTCATTCAGAAATGTGCTTATGACATCACCACTATGTGCACATTAACATGTGACCGCTGATGTTAGTCAATACCATTTAGTAAGCAGTCGTGCTCCCAGGTTGTTCAGGTTTGGAACAAGACATGGGCGAATAAACGAGAATGGTTAATAATAATCATTTATTTACAAATTCAATGTTTAAAGCTACAATCTGCAGCTTTCGTCATATATATTTTGTGTGGGTTAAAGTCACACCTGACAGCTCAGATTATGCATCATTTTATAAACTTGCTGTTGTGAATCTGGGTAAGGTAAGGAGTATTCAAGAACTTTATAACTTCAACCTTTTCTTTGAAACGTAGGTAAGCTTCTATATATTCATATTCTGTTTGATTTTAGTGAGTCATGAAGAAGATCCAGATTCCAGCTGTTTCTTGTGACTGTGTGGGGTTGATAATCAAACCCATCAGACTGAAATCCTGTAGGAGCCTTTTGTTTGTCTTCTGAGATCCTGCGAGACAGACTGTCTTCTGACTTGTATCTGCAATTATGCAGCTCCATCTTCCTGAAAGGAAAACTGCCAGCCAAGAGCAAGTTATAATTATGACCCTCCAATCTGTGATCTCTCCATCCCTAAAGCGCTAATTGATTTTGACACAGCATTTTGTTCTGTTAAAATCGGCTCTGAATATCAAACACCCTTCTCGGTTCTGGAATTCAAAAGCGTTGCCTAGATTTTAAAGAAATAGCTACCCAAAAATGTGAAAAAGTCTCTCATTTACTCCCTATCATGTTGTTCCGTATCTGTTACAGTTTGAGTTGAAGAGAGATGTGAGCTCCAAATATAGAAATTCTGTCATCATTTGTTCACCCTCTTTCATACGAAACCTGTATGACTCTTTTTTTCCTGTGAAACTCAAAAGAAGATATTTTGAGAAATTTCTCAGGGGTTTTGGAAGTCTATGGGATTCAATCTTGTTTGGTTAACAATGTTCTTTAAAAAATCTTCTTTTGTGTTCTGCAGTAGAAAGAAAGTCATACAGGTTTGGAATGACACGAGTGTGAGTGAATGCTGAAAGAATTTTTATTTTGGGGTGAACTGTCCCTTTAAGAGCCATTTCCCTTTTCAATCCTTTGATTTATAAATTAAGGTGCATTTACTCATGCATCCCTCCATGGAAGCTAAGGATTTCTTTATTAACGTTTCTACAATTTCACACTTTATTTTTAGCCAAAAGCAAAGGTATTAAATCTTTTTTTATCAAATTGTAGAGAAAGTGAAGAAGGTGTCTTGAAGGTCGTGATGGTTCCAGCAGAGCATTTTAAGGAACAGAAAAGGTGAAGTTTAGGAAAAGCAACTTTGAACATTAGGACAGAAAACCCATTAGATGATGAGAAATGAATGGTTTCCTTGTTCATGCAAACACAGAACGTTATGTCATGTGTCATGTATGTTTCAGAGTGGCAGCTACAGTGAAATTGTGAGAGCATCTCATGGATTCAAAGGCCATCCTTGCACCATGCAATCATCCTGACATGTGCAAATTGAATTTGAGTCCTCGCCGCAAGCTGTTATTTTCTGTCGTGGAATCTCAACAAGCTCCAGGAGAAAAATGGTCAGTCTGCAAATTCACCAGAGGTCGAAGTGCAAAGATGCTCCTGATCCGGATCTGATTGTAGTTCGAGGTGAGCCGCTCGGCTGTAAGTGCTGCCCGGGGGAACGGGGTGTTTATGGTTGGCGCTCTGGATAAATTGGCTCTTGATAGGGAAATGAAAAGCCATGTGTGCTTATCTGCACAAACATTCTGATATAAAGGCTAGAGAGATGAACTCGATTCTAGTAATGATCGCATTAGTGTTTTCCTCAGAGGAGTAGTCCTCATTTGTGTCGATTCTCAAAATTTAAAAAGGGCATCACGGCAAGGCCCTATATAAGAAGGTCATAGTATGAAAATAATTCAGTGACATTAAATTTGTACTGAAGGGACAGTTGACCAAAAGATTTAAAGTCTTTCATTATTTACTCACCCTCATGTCAAGCCAAACCTGCATGATGTTCTTTATTCTGCAAAACATAACAGGAGATATTTTGAAGAACGTTGGTAACCGAATTTACTGAATATACATTTATAAGTCCCTTGACAATACAGTGCTCTATGTGTATGTCATGGAGATGTGTGTACTGTATTTTGTTAACAATTGTCTATTATTTATTGTATATTGTGTAAATGTATGTATATTGTGTAAAGTGTATATATTGTTGTTTATGTATATTGTACATTTTCAGATCTTGTTGTTTCTACTGCCATAGCCAAGATTCTTTTACTTAAGAATTTTACCATCAGTACACTTGCGTACATGATGAGTGAAAATAAAGAGATTTGATTTTTATTTGAACAACATTGGACCCCTTGACTTCCATTCTATGGAAACAAAACCAGTGAGACATTTTTCAAAATGTCTTCTTTCGTGTCACACAGAAGAAAGAGTCACATTTTTGAACTCTGCGGGGTTGAATAAATTAAGTATTTATGTTTGGGTTAACTGTCCCTTTAACCTATAGCACTCATTTAATGAAATTGAATTATAACATGCAGCAGAATAAAAAATCTATCTGGTTGACATTGTTCCTGCATACTGATGTTCCGTGACCTCTGAACTCTCCTCCTCTTCCCATTTAATTTGCACACCATATGGACCGTTCACCCAGACATCACTGGTACATCTGCTTGAGGTCTGGAGAACATCTGCTTTGAAAAAAAACATCTGCTAAACATCTTAGAAAGAGCAGTTTTACATACATTCCAAATCATGAACATGATTACATTCTAAATGTCTATGATATCTGAGGGCAGACATCACGGAGACGTATTGCAGATGAGCAAACAATAAAAAATTTGTGCTATCAAATAATCTTTATTATAAATGTTTAATAATCTTATATCTAACAAACAAATGGGACGAAATGGGGTTAATGTGAAGCCACATGAGAATCCTCAACTCAAATGTACAAAACGTTCTGAATATTATGAGAATTTTATGGTCTCCAGGGCGGACAGAGCGATTGAATTTGTGGCATGCTGGGTACAATGGCTTTTTGCAACCACAACCATTAGCATTTCTGGGAAATGACCCTGCAGCGACGCGCAACTTATTTGACTAAAATACTGTACCCCAAACCAGAGCCGGTCCTTCCAAACGCAAACTACGCAAGCTCCATAGGGACCCTGCACCACCTGGGGGCCCCCTTGAATATCGAATCAAAAACACTATCACAGAAAAATCTATTTGGTAAATTTAAATAATAATTAGGATTTTTAATTATAATATAATATAATATTTCCTTTTATTTACTTAATTGATTTAATTACTGTGACATACTCAGACATCATGCAGTGTGGGACTTTACATATGGCCATGACTTCAGAACAGAGCTATCTGTCTGGAGCGAGGGAAAGTAAAAGTTAAAGTAAAGAACAAGAAAGCATGTGTTTTTGTACCAGTTTAAAGTATATAACAGTGAAGCAAATATATGTAAATTGATCAAACATTAAAGATTGTGAGGTCGTGGCTTTGAATTGCAACTGTACAAGTTTGAGCCCCCTGCTTTAAATCAAGTGACTAACAAAAGTTAACAGTTAGTTTTAATTAAGATCTTTGGCTTTGAACAGAAGGGAAACATTATGTTGATGCTTGATGGATTAGCTTTCTTGCATTTTTCACACGAGGACACAAAACATCTGCGTAGACGGAAGTGAAGAGAAATGCTAATTCTTCATAACGGGAGATGTTGTTTTCACTCTGTACAAAATTGCCGGTCATATTGCAAATGACAATTTCAGATTTGGAGTCAGTATAGTTTGTGTGGAACAGCATGGTGCTGAATATCTGTTAAACGTGTCATTAAGACTGCGGTTACGAGCGGACAGGTGCAGACCACAGCGCTGTGTTTCTGTGCGTCTGTAATGAGTTTGGCATTTTCAAACTCATTTCACGAGAAGAGCATATGGTTCAAGGCAGAGCGGGAATTTGCCAAGTCTTTGCAATGCAAAGCGCTCATGATGTTTTGGTATTATCATCATTAGTTAACCTTTTCTAAATTCAGAGTGCTCTTTGCATTTAGATCTCAGTTTCAACATGGATGCATCCTGGCAAGCACCTTACATCATCTTAGAATCCAAAATAAGAACTAATTGTCCTTTCTTGTAAATTGTATTATATATTATTTAGATTTTACCAGCTGGATCATAATGTTGAGTCATTCTTAAGAGCTTTTTCCTTATTTTAGGTGTAGATCCTTTTATTGTATATATTTTTAAAGGCAAAATATGTCTTAAAAGGACAAAAAATGAACAAATCAACTAAAGCAGCATTCAAATTCACCTTGTGCACTCCAGTATACAGTATAAAAGTTCTTTGAAGATGTGTGAAAGAAACATCATCATCAGTCTTCCATTTGGTCCTTTCAGCCAAAACTCTGAATTCTTATTTTGTTTGAAGCTCTTATAAATCAAAATCAATCTGGGTGCCATAAAAATTCCAATATAGATGTGTCACATTGTCTATTGATAATACTGAAAACGTTTTGTTAAGATCTGTCATATTGTGGAAAAAATAGAGATGTTAGTAAAGCTTTAATTAAACAATATTTAAATAACAACAAACAGTTGTGACTGCGTGAATACAGACAAAAAATCGTTTTTGGATGATCTTTCCATTTATCTTTGGATTGTTGTGGTTAGTGTTACGTTTTTCTATGGAGACGGTGAATAAATACAAGTGCATTAAAAATGCTTTGGAGAAGTCCCCCCTTGGGTTCTTCATTAAAGTTTGTTGTGTGAAACCAGAAGTCGTTTTCACACCCATCTGTTTTTCATAAGGAGAACAACAGACGAGATGAATACCAAATCCGTTCAGATGCCATCGAGAGGAAGAGAACACTAGATGTCATTGCTGATAAATATTCAGATCGGCGGACTGTAAAAGCAAGAAAACAAATTCTACAGTTGTGATTACATTTGCTATGCGCTTTCAGTTCAGTGTCAGCCAATTATTGTGTCTCAGATGAATATCTTCAACATGCTCAAACAAGCTTTTATGCAGAAAATATTATGTTTTTGTTGACAGTGAGCGTATAAAAAGGAGCCAAAGATACACATGCAAGCAGATTCACTGTGCCAAAATCCATTACTGCGAGTGTCACAGAATATAAACCCAGAGAGAGAGAGAGAGAGAGAGAGAGAGAGAGAGAGAGAGAGAGAGAGAGAGAGAGAGAGAGAAAAGAATAGAGAGAGAGAAAGAATATTTTATAGTTTTTAAAAATCCATAGCATTTGTTTTACAGAAGGTTATAACACAAATTCCAGATCACTGTGGAGCTCACTAGAATTCCCAACATTCCCAGACATCTTGTCTGCATCCGTATCGATCAGGATGTCCCCGTAATGACACTAAACCACAGGCTTGAGTGTTGTGAAAGAGATGCCATTTTCTCTCATTAGAAATGTAAATCAGCCTTAATGTTATGAATAAAGTGACAATAATGGCAAAGGACATTTTTTAGTGGCTTGCATTTCTGAACAGTCAGTTAGCTCATGTTTAGGTCTGGACGGCAACATAATCCAGGAATAAATACACAAAGCTGTTGCAGTCATCCAGAGCTGTTTGTCAGATTTTGACATTTCATTTGGTTGAAACATGATGTTAGAGAACTTATTAGTGTTTTTGATATATAGTCCCAAGACCTGTAGAGTTGTACAAAGGTTTAAATAGCATTTTTTAGTTTCTTGAGTACATTAAATTAGGTTTTAATACATTGACAACAATGTACAACCAGCCGATTTAATAACATAGACAACAATGCTTCTTTTGGATAAATAGAATAGGTTAATTTGAGAATAGAATAGAGAACAGAATAGAATAGAATAGAAAAAGAATAGTGAATAGAATAGAAGGCATTTAAAATACAAGAGGTAAAAAATACACATGAATTATGTACAGAGGACAATAATAACATACTGTATATTTAAAGAAACTATATACCATATCATAATAACATTATGTATTAGAATTATATACAATAATAAATAAATTTTAGTACACATAATAAAGCATTGACTTCTAATGGTGAGACAGGAGAACGTCGGTAGACTCTGATGTTGCTTTGGTGAGCAAAGGCTTTGAGGTCGGCTCTTTTAGCGCTTGTCTTTTTTTGGTATTTTCAATCAGGGCTGCCCACATGACCTTCAATGGAGCAGTTGAGTCTCAGACTCCAGCAATGCCCATCTGTAGCCCATGGTCATGCTGTATCTGGGATGCAATCTGGCTTTGCCTGAAGTCTTCAGCAGAAACAGCGACTGTGGTCCTTCAGTTAGCTGACTAGAGCCGTGGGGGTCTTTGGCAGCTGTATATTCTAGAAATCATGTTTGATTTGTGTCTGGTTAAGGTTGGTGTTTTATATTTACATGTATCCATTGGGCAGGTGTTTTTTATCCAACGTAATTCATAGTGCGTTCACACACTGTAAACCCGGTTAAGTTGGCAATACTCAGACGTTTTTGAGTTTTATAGGTTCTCAAAAAAATTTGAGATTTAGAGGTTCTCAAAAATATTTGAGTTTTAGAGCTTCGTGGTTTAAGTAAGCAGAATTTCTAATTTTGATTACTGTTAAGTTAAATTTCTTACCAAATCTTAGCAAGTGCGACTTAAATATTTAATTTATCATTTTTATGAAATTAAGCAGACAGAACTGCAGTCTGACACAAAGCATGCTGGGAATTGGAAATCCTTCTTGACCAAATTGTGTTGAATTAACGTGTTTATATTAAGTAAATTGAACAAGGAGTAGATCCATTTTTTGAGTTTTAGTCAAAACTTCAAGTTAATTGAAAATAATCATTATACTTTACTCAAAAGTGAAAAAGTGTTTCAGGAACTTAAAATATTTAAGTGAGTAGAACCTTTTATAAAATTCAGTTTGTATTACTTAATCTGTTTGATTATTTTGAACATTTGGGTTTACAGTGCATTATAAATTTGATCCATATGTGACTTTTACAGGACTTCAAACAGTGGGGTTGTTTAAAACAAAAAGTTCCCTTTCTGTCGGTCTCTCGACGTTGTGTCGAGAACGAGAGATGGGGTTCGCCCTTGAGAACCAATCAACTCTGACTACTATAGAAAAGGCCAATGAAATTTGGCGAATGAAATTTGCATGCCGGGCTCCGCCCCCGGATATCCGGTATAAGAGGAAGCCGGCGTGCAGCATTCATTTACCTTTTGTTCTTCAGAGCCTTCGCTCATGACTACGAACAGAACGAATTCAATGAATTCTTCTTCTTCTACATTGCCGGATCTACGACGTGTTGCAGCGGTTCGTCCCTACCTGCAGCGACCTTCCCCTGGGCGTCTCGGCGGTTCCGGAGGAGTTAGAGATTTTTTCTAAAAAAGTCCTTTTCAGGACTGACTGAGCATTCTCCAGCGCGGCATGTCCCGCTGTTCTCTTGGGTGCAGCACCCTCATCGAGGAGGGGGATGGACACGATCGCTGCGTTAGGCGTCTGGGCTTCCAGCATGCTGAAGCAGCGTTCGTTGACACATCTGCCCGCACTGCCATTTCGTCTGCTACCTGGGCTGTGACATCTGTGGCTACGGCCCCGATGACCACCCACGTTAGCAGCGTTAGTGATATGGGGAACTCTGCCAACGTAAACCCAGATTCGCTCTTCTGAACGTTCCCCAACCGGCGGTGGCATACCGTCCGGATTCTCACGCACACACTCGGAAACGATGTGTGACGTAGATGAGATGTTGCTCGCAGCATCGGAGGGAGACTGCCATCCGACTTTGACGAATCCGTGCTCCACCCACAGCGGTCGAGTTCAGGAGGAAGCAGAAGTGATATCATCCATGCTCACTGTCCCCTTGGTCTCCCTGTCACAGTCCCTGGGAGCTTGAGAGCTGCCCACACTGTCTCGCTGACCAATGCGGGCGGTCAGTCTTGGTTACTCAATCCAGTTCGCCAGACTCTCCCATGTTTCGGGGCATCATCTCTCCCTCTGTCAGAGGCAGGGACGCCTCCATACTTCGGGAAGAGGTCACCACCCTTCTGGCAAAATAGGTTTCGAGTTCGTTCCTCAAAAGCAAGATGTTCTGTGGGTCGCGATCCGCACTTCATCGTTCCCAAGAAAGACGGCGGGTTGCGCCCCATAGGTCTGCGTACCCTGAACAAAGCACTTTCACAAGCTGCCGTTCAGGGTGCTCACGCAGAGGCGCATCCTGACATCTATCAGGTGTCTGGTTCAGGCATTCCCGTAAACCCGGTGTCAGCCCACGTCCTGTGTGGCGACATGTAGGACTGGCATCCGGGGGGGCGTATGCCTGCGAAAGCACCTTTCCACCATCCAAGGGGTTGGGTCAGTGTGCTATCTACCTTTCTTCTTACCCAAACACATGGTTAAGAAACTGGTACCTCACCAACCTTCCTTCTTACCCAGACACTGGTTAAGAACAGGCATTCCATCCATCACTAAGCAAGCACCCCTGGGGGATGGCTGGGCAGAGCAGCCTTCACCCTTAGGCCGGGACACCATTTGACCTATCACAGATATTTCTAACTGGCCTGGTGCTATCAGACGCAGTAATTTCCGTCTGCTATACCCTCATGACAATGTTTCCCACACATGGTAACCCATGAGCTTCCCCAGGTGGACCTCCACCTCACGGTTAACTACCCAGTCTGCACGTTCCATGCGTTCTCCTCCAAGGACGAGACCATACTTCCTCCCCACGGGTAGTAGGTGGCCTCTGCAGTGCTTCTCTGATTAAGAGTTGCGCTCACCCGGTGTAAACCCGAGTCGGACGGCCTCTCGCCAGTAGAGAGCTAAGGCCCCGTCTGTGAAAGGTTACTTGTCAGGGCTGTACCCATCTTTCTCAAAGAAAGCTCTGGTACCCCCCGACCACCACACTGGAAGGTTACAGTTTCACGAAGCTTCGAGCTGACATGCCCAGGCTTGATACCGTCGCTTCGCTGAGATTGTGACGCGATACAGCGTTGTGGCGTTTTCCATAGGCAACCCCATCTGTCGTTCTCGACACAACGTCAGAACAAGAGGTAAATGAATGCTGCACGCCGGCTTCATTTTATACCGGATATCCGGGGGCGGAGCCCGGCATGCAAATTTCATTCGCCAAATTTCATTGGCCTTTTCAATAGTAGTCAGAGTTGATTGGTTCTCAAGGGCGAACCCCATCTGTCGTTCTCGACACAACGTCTCGTTCCCTCCATTAGGGAACTGAGGTTACATACGTAACCAAGCCGATTTATATCGTCTGGCTTTCTGAAACCTATGTCCGAATTCACTGTTTGTCTTATCTTTCAAAACCCAGTGACAAACATACGGATTAAAGAATAGTAATGAAATATTGCAAAATATAAACACTTCAGGAGACTTCAGAAAGACTTTAGTGATACTATATGTTGTTTTTCTTAGTAGCATCTGTTATTGCTGCTCAAATCTTTCGTTCATTTTGTGGTCGGGTGGCTTTCTTCAATTCCCTCACCCGCGTGTGAAAACTTGTTTTTATTGTGCATTTATTGCATCAGTTTCATATAAACCTAAAATATATACAATGCATTTATGGGCGAATTGTTTTTAACCCTTTCTTAGACATCTCTGCTGGAGTCATTGTTCAAACTTCAATCTCCTTATAAACTGTTAACATTGTTGTAATGCTCAGGTGACGCATTAGTAGCCCGGAGCTATTCATCTCGATGATGACTTGACCTGTCACCTCTTCTATTGCCTTTGTCTCAGCAGTTTTCTCTTGGTTTGCTCGGAGGCAGCCAAACCTGTCTATGATTTTATGGAACACAGGTAATTCATCCTGCGCTATTGATTCAATATTTGTCGATGCTGTCACAAGAAATATGAATAGTTCATGCGATGATATTATTTCTTAGTGGTGCCGCAAAACGCTAAGGGAAACATCCAGGCTGATCTCAGGAGAATTGGTAACTATTTTACATGTCGGCTAATTCTTACGATGTGAATCATATAAAAACATAACATTTTTAGATAAAAGCAAGAAAGAAAGTCCAACCTTAAACAGATCGTACAAACTTTACACCTTGTAAAATAGTTAAGAATTGTAACAACACTTTTACTCTTGCTCATACTTGTGATTTGTGTTTGTTTTCCCAAAATATAACTAGTGCTTCACCGCACCTTTACAATTAATACAATTACGGCAGAAGAGAAATCAAAGAGAAACGATTTGCATGTGCTGTTTAGGTTGTAGCTGCACTTGGGCTTCTTTGAACCGTCACCAAATGACTTATTACTTGTGCTCTGAGAGTAATTGCCGGCCGTGATTTTCAAAGTCCACCGTCCGCTGCCACGCAGATACTGTGCATGACAGGGGGATCAATAGGAAATGAGGGCCGCCAACACAGGCAGTGTTTCAGAGATAATGCCCTGCGGCAAATCACCGGACGTGCCGAGCATACCCAAGAGTGTTTAGCCCTATGTATTCGTGCAGCTTTGTTGTTCCCCTCCCTGTCGTCTTCTGTCGGATATATCTTCAGATGGATGTCAAGTGCTGAATAACATTTATCATCTATGAATGTGACACATGTGGTTTGTCAGATATTGTTGGATGGTTTCTTAAAGAGATGAATATGTGAAGTTAGGTACATAAGGGCATGTTTAAGACACTTAAATAGTGATGTCACAATATCATATTTCCACCACACGGTTATCGTGACCATGGGTGGTTGCTGTGGCGGTAATTATCATGGTATCTGTTGGAATTTCAGCCAAATTTGTCATTTAATTATTGTCGTTGAAATTTATCTTTCATTTTACTTGCTTTGTTTTCTCTTTTTGGCCACATGAAATTATGACATCATCTATGTGGTATCGTGGGATCTGTTGAACATCTGCCAAATTATTTGTGAAATTTATCTTTACTTTTGTTTGTTTTCTGTTGTCTCTTTTTTTGGGTAGACGAAACTATGACATCATTTATGTAGTATCGCGGTATGTATTGAAATATCAGCTAAATTGATCTTTACTTTTGTTTGATTTGTGTTGTTAGCCACATGAAATTATGACATCATTTATGTAGTATTTACAGGATATTGAGAATCATGGTTTTCACTATCTGGATTATTGATAATATCAGTATATTGTGAGTGTGACACCCCTAATACTACAGCTTTAGAGAGAAAAATGAAATTATTTTGATATTGTTTGTTTTTGTTTCATGGAAAAAAAATGTTTCATTTATACATTTTATTTATAGATTTTATTTCCCCGATAGTCAATATACTGACAGGTGTGTGACAGAAGGCATGGGGTTCAAAATTTTTTGTTTAATATTATATTAATAGTAATATTATAGTAATTTAATATTATATTACTTCATATTTTATATTTTGGTATAAAATGCATCAAAGAATCATTCGCAACAAATCAAGGGTCGCTCTCTTAGGCAAATCTGTAGAAGATTTGAGCGAAAATGGAAAAAGGATAGACTCCAGGTCTCAATGCAAATGTTAAGAGACTCCTTATCTCAATATCAGAAAGCTTTAAAAACAGCGAAATCAAGGTATTTTACTGAAATTATAAATAAGAACTGCCATAAGACAAAAAATATTTTTAACATTATTAATGCCACTATCAATCCTTCCATTTGCTCCTTTACAGAAGTGTCTTCACGATCATGTGATGATTTTCTCAAGTTTTTTGTAAATAGGATAAATGAGTTACGAATGGGGATAATTCCTGTTCTGTCAGACCCGTCGACGACTCTTAGTTGCACTGCTGTGCTGAGTCATTTTACTCCAATTACGAAAAACTATTTTATAGATTTAGTGGATCATCTTAAACCATCTGGCTCTTCAACTGATGTAATTCCTCCTTTTTTCCTTAAACAAATTCTGGATGTGGTGGGTCCAGGTCTTTTGAGTCTAATAAATCGCTGTTTAGAAACTGGTACTATTCCAGATCTGCTAAAACATGCAATTGTTCGTCCTCTGCTTAAGAAAAACAGTGCATGGATCCCACCATTCTAGCTAATTTTAGGCCCATTTCTAATCTGTCGTTCATTACAAAAATTATAGAGAAAACTGTTCTTGACCAATTACAGACTTTTCTAGCTGACAATTTGATCTTTGAGGTTTTTCAGTCTGGTTTTAGAAAATATCACTCCACTGAGACTGCGTTGTTGAAGGTTTTTAATGATATACTACTAACGTGTGACTCGGGGAATTATGCGGTTCTTGTGCTTTTAGATCTTACTGCCGCATTTGATACTGTTGATCATGCTGTCCTTATTAATCGTCTTGAAGGTTGCGCTGGTATTGTAGGTAGTGCTGTGGAGTGGTTTAAATCTTATCTTACCAATAGGACTTTTTCGGTTAAGATGGGAGATCGTATTTCTGGAAAGTCTGTATTAACCTGTGGGGTTCCCCAGGGATCCATTTTGGCCCCCATCCTTTTTTCTCTATATATGCTTCCACTTGGTTCCATTTTTAGAAAATATGGGCTGTCGTTCCATTGCTATGCCGACGATACTCAAGTTTATCTGCCTATTAAGCAAAACTTGGATGGATTAGATACTCTCTGGGCATGTTTGGCAGATGTAAAGGCATGGCTGTCCCTAAACTTTCTGAATTTTAACGAGGAAAAAACGGAAATTATTGTTTTTAAACCCTCAGATTCCATGACTGCTGCCGAACCAAATCTTGGTGGGTTATCCTCATGTGTTAAGCATTATGTGAAAAACTTGGGTGTGGTATTTGATGAACATCTGAAGTTTGATAGGCAGATCAATTCTGTGGTCAAATCTTCTTTTTTCCAGTTGCGGCTCCTGTCTAAAGTCTTTTCTTTCTTTTAAAAATCTTGAGAAAGTGATTCATGCTTTTATTACTTCTAAACTAGATTACTGTAACTCACTCTATACTGGGATTAGTCAAACAGCTCTATCCCGATTACAACTGGTTCAAAATGCGGCAGCTAGACTTTTGACCAGGAGTCATAAACGGGATCACATTACTCCGGTTCTACAGTCTTTACATTGGCTGCCTGTGCGGTTCAGAATAGATTTAAAAAATGTACTTATTGTCTACAAGTCACTAAATGGTATGGCTCCTCCATATATCTCTGACTTATTGATTGAGCATAATGTAAACAGATCTCTTCGGTCCTCTAACCAGAGACTTTTGTTTATTCCCAAAACGAGGCGGAAGTGCAGGGGTGATCACGCTTTTGCTACAGCTGCGCCACGACTCTGGAATGATTTGCCCTTGCCTATTAGAATGGCATCATCTGTGGCTATTTTTAAGTCTAAACTAAAACCTATCTGTTCGATAAGGCATTTAATCCTGGTTGAAGCACAGCGTGTTTATGATTATTTTGGTGTATGTCAAAATGTATTCTTGTTTTACTCTTGTGTGTTACTGTTGTTTTTAGTTATTGTATTGTAAAGCACATTGGTCAACTCTGGTTGTAGTAAATAGTGCTATATAAATAAATTGCCATTGCCATTGCCATTTTAATTTCATGTTTTTCTTTTTTGAGTATAATAATGTAAAATATGCATTTTGTAATCATTGAAAAATCTTTTAAAGATAGACTCATGTAGTTCTGGCTTTACCATTATACTTCTAGTTTTGTTTATGTGTGGACAGCTGACTATCTCCACCGCCATAACCCTACGTAGAGGTAGATATTGTTCACGATAAAACTTAATATAATTCTTTGCCGCGTCTCGAGAAACAATATCCAAGAAGAATTGCGGTCTGAATAAAGACACAGGGAAGGCTCTTAAACTCACAGTGCTAAGAAGAAACACATGTGTCCGTTGGTTCAAAGACACTTGCGTCTTTCTGCTTGAAAGGAAGAATCCTTCCTCCCGTGGTTGGTTGCTATGGATATCTCTCAAAAGCTCTTAGAATAATGGCACGTCCCACTTCTGATGTCAGAGCCGTTGATGTGTGTGGAAAGAGGGAGGAGGAACTGTAGCCTGTTGCTCATGATCATCAAATGTACCGCCAGAAACCCGGAGCCTGGTCATGGATCAGTTGAAACGCTGAGCAACAGCTTGTGGATCTCAGTTTCTGCTTTCAGAAGCGTCACTTTACAGCTCTGAACATCATGAGTGCTCTTAACTGCAGATGAACTGAGCGCAACTACAGTAAGTGTCACTTTACATGACATTTTTTTTCTGTTTGTATAGTTGTGTTGTGAAAGGAATCAGAGATTTATTGAATAGTGATTTTTGATACAAAAGAAAAGATGGACTTGAGCGTGATGCGCGTGCTGTGAGTCAGAAGTGCTGCACTGGTATGGGATGCACAAATCGCATCAGGGATACTGAACTGCTCAGATTGCAGTAACTGTAGACTTCTGAGCCTGTAAAGAAATGTTCATTTTGTCGGCATCAGTTTTCTAGTGGACTGTGTGCCAACACATTGTGCAGGAGCACTTCGGACGACCTGAGTCGGACGTTTGAGTCCCAGCTTATCGTCCTTATCGTCCTTTCCCGGCTCCTGTTTCCCTCTCTCATCCCATAATTTCCTGTCTTACTCTCCACAGTCATATCTATATAAAGATGCAAAGGCCAAAAAATAAATAAAGAAATAGACAAATGTTTATTATTGTGAAATTCATCCACTTGTTTTTTCATGCACGTTTCTTTGCATATAACTTATGTCGTGTGAGTGTGTGTGTGTGCAGCCAAGTTTCTATATTTGTAGGAAAATGCTAAATCCACGGACGAATTACAAACTAAATCCATTACATTTTTCTCGAAGCATGTACATACCTGTACAAAAGAAAGAGAGCAACCATGGTATCGTCTTTGCCTACCGGAGCTGTGTCCATTGTGTAAAAGCTGAACCGATGTTAAATTGAGTTTTTCCTCTTTCCTGATCCAGACGTTTTTTCGTCACTGCTTTTAAAAAACTTACTTTCGTATTGTAGATTTACTTGTTGTCGGTTCCGCAGGAAAGTTTGACTGTCCGCCATTATCCATACATTGACGCAGTGGACGTGAACGCGCTGATGACGTATGATGTCTGAGTGAACAGGGTGCGCAGTGGTATGCAAAATACGTTGGCTGAAAACGTAAACATGACCATTCAGAACGTTCGGCCAGAATGTTTTGATTGGGCGAATGTTTTTTGGTCCTACGTCATTTACATACGATATGCAATTATCCAAATATTATGTGACAACTATACTTCTTGATTACTATTAGGATGTAAAGAGATTTCCAACCAGTATGACAAAAAAATTCTCTACATGATCACCTATTGTGCCTTTAATGTGTGCAATTTTATTACATTGTCAAGCTTTCAAAGAATCATTACTTGGTGTTTTCTGTTCATTCAGAGAATACAAATTCCTAATACTTGATATGATTTGTTGACTAAACCTGTTCAGTTTAAAAGTGTGAAATGTATTTAGATTATATCAGCGTTGGCGTCTGTCATTGACGTGAATGTATTCTTGTCTAATTACTCTGACTCATGTTCATTCTTCTGCTTGTTTTATCTAAAGACCCGCTGACAGATTGTCAGGAGTGCAGTTCAATCCCAATGTCAAATTCAGTGTTTTGGGAATATTATAAATTCAGCGGCTGATGAGAAAACGATGTGACAGTCGATGTCTGTGATAAAAGCCAAAAAGATGCCCTGACAAGTGCCAGAAGTTAGAATATGTTTGCCAGAAATATTTAATAAATACATTTATGTACAAAATTACAAAGAAGTAATCCCATGAACCACTGTTCATCTGAGAATATAAAATGTTACATCTGTTTTGTTGTTTTGGTATAAACCACAAAAATAATCACATAATGTGAGATCTTTTTAATATCTAAATTATTTCTCATAGACATCAGTGAGATTTAATGAAGATCAAATTGTAAATTTCAAGTCTCATTTGTAATATTTCTCCTGAGATAAAGCGTCAGAAATCTCACAAATGTCTCTGTCATTAGAGTTTCAGATGAGAATTCTCAAATTAAGATCAGATTTGTCAAGTCTGCTATCAAAAGTCAATACTATTCAAGATCTCAATATGAATTCAAACATTTCTTATCAAATGAAATGCAGATTATTTTACCTCAACAATACATTTATTTGCGCCTTAAAAAAAACTGAACACTGCTGTCATTCACACAAAAGAGGGACTTTTGGACCCCACTGCTGTTGACTTTGAATATACTGTATCAACACATCGAGGGTCAGAAGGCTCGCTGTGGGTGGTTTGAGAGTTGGTGATATGACACTTAGTCATAAGCATTATTGAGTACACTTCTCTTAATGTGAAATGAAGTTTCTTGGTTGTCGAGTGAAGTTATACGCACGCATCTACAGATGTGAGTGGGTATAAGTCTATAGGTGGGAATGTGTCCTCTCTGTAAATGATATTATCACTAGCGGTAACTCTAATGGGTAGCTCAAGTTTAAGAATGAGTTATATTTACATATTTTGAATTTCAAATTGGAAAATGACAGACAAAAATTAGTTTATCCATTAAACCAAGACAATGATATATCACATGTAGAGTCTACGAAAGCTTTCTCTCGGAGGTCATTTGCACGATGAGAAATAGACTCACGTCAAGTTTATTACAAAGAGAATAGATCTCCAAAACATGTTTATGCAAAAACCTTTGGCACAGAAACACCAGAGACTGATTTATAGGTTTGGCAGCTGAAAGGAACCGCAGGTTTATAACTCTCTGATCAAGGATCAAGATCACGTGTTGGGTTTTGGAGTTTACGTTATGATGTAGATTTTAAATGTCTAGATGTTATGCATTTAGCATAAAATTGGATCCAAATTGACTTACAAAGTGCATTCCGTCTATACAGTTGATCAGTATGTGTGTGCACTGGGGTTGAACCCATGAGCTTTGAGTTGCAAAGCCACGCAAATCTGTAAAATGTTGATGTATAGGAATATGATTCTCATAGTTAGAGAGAAGGTAGAAAATAATCAAAAACTAACATTACAAAACAAAATTGTGCAAGTTCAATGCTTTTTAAAGTACAGCTGAGATCAGGGCAGGGTCAGAGTTTGGGCTCATCATTACCGTTTAAGGTTAAGAGCATTATTCCCTGAGAGGATTTGTGGATTAAAATGACAAAACACTTCATCAAGTTCATAGGATTTGTAAATGGCCTGCTTTTAATGAGTGGAGTTAATGTCTTTTCATACCTTTATGTACACGGTTTGTCAGAATAATAAATGATCGTTCCCAGTTTCTACAGTTTATAATTGGGGGTCTTCATATAATATTAAGCATCTGAATTGACCTGAAGTCAAAGCAATGGCAGATTTACTGACCAATCCTAACCGAACTGAACAATTACAGTGTATGTGATATAAAATGCTTTCTATTTTCTTCCTATTAAAAGGATAGTTACCCTAAAAATATTGTTTACTCATATTTTAATTTTTCCAAAAACAAGAATTTGATTGTTAAGATAATTTTTTTACTGACAAGCTTCAAAAAGTGAACACAGTAGTCTATACAAACCTATCTAATATTCAGCATCTTCTAAAACCACCTCATCCACTTTTGTGTTTTGGGAAACTTTAATTCACTGTGCGTCACTTTGGAGAAATGCATTTGTCAAATGCATCATTGTAAGTATTCCTGTTAGTGTTTGACCCTACACTGTAATTTTTTGTTTTATGCTACTGACTATTTCTGTTATATTTTACAGATTTCCCACGTTAAGTAAAAAACAATGGAATTTTCTGTTTTTATACAGATTATTACAGATTTTTATGTCATTTTGAAATACAGTTAAAAAAAAATTTTACATGGTAAAATGTCTTTTTTTACAGTTTATTTTTAAAATATGGTCAAAAACTAAAGAACTACAGGAAACGGCAACAAATGTATAACAATAGAATATATATCCTTATATCCTATAATTTTACAAGGGTTGCGGTATATTTCTGTTTTTCCAGTTTACAGAAAATTTTACAAGGTCGATTTTACAAGGTTAGTCTTCCAGATTTATTTGTTCAGCGTCTCATGGTTTAAGTGAACCTGTGAGCTGCAGTCGAGAGATGTTTATATGTCATTTCCTCTCTTCTTATAGTTATGCTGCTTAATTCCCCATCGACAGTGCCTGAATGATGGTCGAGTAAATGTGTTGTAAAGCCCACTCTGCAGGACAGTATCTGAAGAAATAACTGAAGTGTTTAGAAGGTCTCCATAGACACCAAACAGCTTAAATCCATCACACAGGGGACACAGAAGCATCGTTCATGCAGGCTGCTTGAAGTTTTTCGATCCATCTCATCCGATCAAGTATTTTACTCTCTCACACCATCCAATAACACTTGATGTTGACGTCTTTGTTTTTATAACTCCTCCAAACACATTTTCTGCTTTCTCTGAAAGCACTCAAGTATATTTTCTCCAGCTGTGCTTTGAGGAACTCTGTGGTTGGCTAATGGAGATATCCACTCAGACGCTTGGTTTGCAGCAGTGACACCCTGCTCACGCAGACACATGTCTTCCGCTCCCATCCGCTGTGGTCTCTGTTCTTGGAAGTGCTTTGGCGTAATGGATGTTATACACTGAGGGTTGATCTGCTGGTGTCAAAAAGGAGATGGAGAGTAATTGCATGAAATCTGCAGTGATGCACACAATCGCTGTACGAATGCTAATGAAATAGTTATGTTAATTTGTGCATTGCAGTATAGCTGTACAGAGACAAAATATGAATGGAATGGACACACAAATAGAGATCAAACGTATTATTAATATTTGTTCTGGAATGTTTCTAACAAACTATTTGATTATTGTTCTGTCCTTGTCTGGTAGATTTGTCATTTGCAAGGATGTTTAATTTGCATCCGTATTTCAGATAAAATTTGTATTCTTTAACTTTTTTGGCATAAAAATAAAAAAAAAATTATATTGAGCCAACGCATCAACAATTAAGGTGCAATACAAATTCAATTGTTTTTCATTCAAAAACCAAACAGAACTTTTCTTTCCAAAATTCACAGCGGTAAGCGTATAATGAATTATAATTTCAGCTGTTGTGAAAATATTGCAAATGTTGTTTGTCAATGCATGTAAAAATAAGTACATATAGTAACTTGCAATTTTATGTTTCTGACAGAGATGGCAATAGAGAAGCACATAACATGTAGTGCACATTTTGAAAAAAATCCACGTAAAATTTAGAAAATCTGAATTTTACAGTTTTTTTACAGTTTTTATGTATTTTTAAATACAGTCAAAACCCATAAAATTACAGAAAGCTGGATTTTTTACAGGGAAAACCGTTATATTGCAGTTTAATTCCAGCTGCCAAAAAATTGAGCGGTGAGCGTATAATGATTTACAATTTGAGCTGTTGTGAAAATGATGCGAATGTTGTTTGTCAACGCATGTAAAAATATGTACATACAGTTACCTGCAGTTTTATGTTTTTGACAGAGATGGCGATAAAGATGCATATACAGATATTCAGTTTTATATTAGATCTTCTATGCTGAGATAGCTAAAAAAATTACCAAACTAATCGAATTCCTAATTCTCACAAAAACATGGTCGGGTCATTATTTCCTCACAGTCTAAAAAAAAGGAAGGCTATTATCAGTCCATAATGGTTTTTGCATTGTGAAATTTATTATTCTTATATATTTCAACATTCTGTGCATAATTTAAAGCACTTATTTGCAGTAAAAACTTGCTTAATTATCATAAATTAAAAGCAGCATCAATATGTCCAAAAGTCCTTATGGTTTAGAAAATCTAGTCTACTATGTTTTCTTGTAAGCCAAGTATTGCTTTGCTTTTTTATTTTAGAGAGAAAGTTAACCTGGAGTTGTTCCAGACAGTTTTCGCTAGAGTCGCCCGATGATAATCCCTCACAAAGAGGTTCGCAACGTGACCGTACTTTAAATGCGTCCGTGCAACAATGCATTACTAAACAAAGCCATTAGTGCTGGAATGGAAATCAGGATGACCCCGCTGGTGGAATTTAAATGAAAACACCAACTCTCGAACTGGGAACACAGATTTTACAACATCAGAATGCTGTGCATACATGATCGGCCTTTCTCTGCTTGTGAAAATCAGCCAGGAATAGAAGCAGCGCTGTGCCAAAGGTTAAGTATAGTGAGAAGATAGAGAGCTTTACTGAACCATCGCAACGCTTAGAGACTGTTATATCTACGGCCGACCATGATAGGAAGGGAAGGCAATTACATCCCGAAGGTTTTTCTTGTTTCAATATATTCAGCGATTTATTAAATCCACCCACCCAAATCTAAAAAAGTCTCTCTTCGATCCCTGTTCTGAGTTGATGTAAACAGATGTCTTGTGATACGAGCATAGCTGCGGGCTCTGTTGAATCTGTACATCCTGATGTTTCATACTCATATTGAACATGTGTTGTTTATACATACGGAAGAGTCTGTTCACAAAGATGCTGCTCACAGCATCCGTCCAGATCTGATGCGGGAGATATTCCTCGCCACGGGCTACAGGTGTCAGAGTTACAAATGAGGAGAGTACAGTATTGTTCTGTGGTGTTTTCTGGAGCCCAGTGAGGGTGAATGTGTGTTCATGCTGTGTTTCGGCTGTAAATGATGAGCGTTCATGCTGAGAGGAAGGGTTTTCCAGATGGCGCACGTATAAGAATAACTCAACAGATTATTTGTTTGGTTTTTCTGTGACTTAGTCTGAGTCACCGAGCGAACGAAAATAATGACTAGCTTTAAAGCAAATGTTCTTTAAATGTGGAGAGATCCAGATCCTTAAGACAATTCCAAAGTGGGTTTTGTTCATGAGTGAGTGAAGAGCTTATTGCCGTGATAACCATGAATGTCAATGTTGTGAAAGAAAGAAAAATCACAGATGAGATCTCTCGACTATTTCTCCTATAACATTGAGATTAAATATTGAGAGCGAATGGAACGTTTTTTTTTTATTCTCCTGTGTCTCAGACATTTCAGAATTCAAGAGGAATATGAGAAATCTCACAAATGTCTCTGTCATTAGAGTTTCAGAAGAGATGTCAACAATGTCTCAAACTAAACTCAGATTTGTCAAGTCTGCGATTATTCAACATTTCTCATCAAATTGACTCAAATCCAGATCTTCACCTCTATGATCTGCATTCATCATACTTTTATCAAATTGTCTCATTTGTTAATACTTTTATTTATATTTTAGGAGAAACATCATAAACTAAGTTGACACTTAAAGCCACAATATGGAATAATTGTGTTATGAAATATCCAAAAATCACTTGCACAGTGTGATATATTTAATGCATTTGAGTACTTACATTATCTCAAATGTTCCCAAGAATGTGCAAATCTAGAGAAATTCCTATTTAAAATAATGGCACGTCCCCCTTGTATTTGTCGCATATCAGTGACTTAATATCCGCTACTCTGCACTACCCTCAGTTGTAGAACGCAAATGCAGAAGTGGTTACACAGCGTCTGGGATGCAGCATCTGTTGCTCTGTTAGTATGGATCATGTTTACTGTTTGGCGAGTAAAGGAACCCGAAAAATGCATAAACGTAGGCCAAATGAGGCAAGCAGGCTAATGGACAAACAAAGAAATAAAACAAGGATTAATATCGGTGTGGAGTTTTCTAAATGGAGAGAGCTTCGCGACCAACTTGAACTCAATAGAGACTCCGTTTCACGTTTGTTTTAATAGACAGGTAAGCCATTTTTTTTTACACAGATTACTCTAAAGATTATTTGAATAGTTATGAATGTAGTTACCCTATGAAATACAGTGTATTTCGCACAGATATACTGTATGTACGCAGTAACGTTACTTGTAAATACTGTGGGTTCGTTCAAATTAACTTTCTAAATGACGCCTGTATGACTATATTAAACATGCAAAAGTGTGTAGCATTCATTACGCTAGCAAATCAGTTGACAAAGTCCAATATCAGTCGGGGGCTAACGTAGCATTACATTCCACGTTTCTTGGAAGCTAATTCATTACGATGACAAAATAAAATTAAAACATTACCTAGTCCATGAACATGGGCGATCTCTGTTCACCTCTGGATGGGGAAAATAACATGTGCTATTATCTAGCGGTCCAAATATTCCATATTGTGGCTTTAAATAAGACCCCAATAAGAACCTCATCAAATATCCTAAGCTGTGAAAGAGCAACATGAGCAACATTGTTTTGCCAGACCTTTTTATAAGTGTAGTATAATTCTGTGATGCTAATTATTTTTGTACATTTATTTTCATGTAGCATCAATGCTTAAGTAGGGGGCACGGTGGCTTAGTGGTTAGCACAAAATTATTTTCCATTTGTCACTGAAATTTCAGTAGTGATGATGGGTGACTACGTCTGGAACTTAAGTTCGAGAGGACAGTATTAGTCATAAAAGACAAAAACGATCCAATGTACACCTCTGAAGTTTTGGACGACTCATTATTAGTAACTGCTATGTTAAACTGTTGTTTTGAGCAGTGTTATGGCAGTACCTTGTCATTTCACCATACGAACAATAATACCGAAATGTGTTTTTTTTGTGAGTACCGTTGATGGTAAAAAGATAATAATGTGATTTTCGTATTCAGCATGTTAAACTTCACAAAGAAACAGTAAACTTTTCATTTTGTCATTACCTTGTGGTATGTTAGTCACACCAAATGGGACAATGGTCAATGGTCAAACTCAAAAGATATATTTGCTAGCACATCCAGAGGTGCCCTGGTCAAAATGACTCCCACCGGCCCTCTTGGGCACGATGGGAAGACTGAGTCCTCCACAGGTCACAGGTGCTTTGGTTTGAGGTGATGAGAGATGGAGTGGGTGAGATAGCAGGAGTCAGTAAACACAAAGTTCCAGGAAGCAGACCCCATCGACGGACAGACGGGTGGGTGGCATCAGAAGAGAGCATGAGATGAGTAGGAGGGGGTGGGGTGCCATTTGCCAAGTGGTCTCACCAGGCAACAGTGGAGGATGGAAAAGCACATGACAAACAAACAGTGAAGAATTCAAGTGGATGAATTAGAAAGTGATGGACCGAAATGAGCGTCCAAATGTTTTCACTGCCCGTGTTGTGTGCGTCTGAACGGACGTGATGTTTTACTACGGTTAGAGACATGGTGGGAGAAAGGATTAGGCTTCTATTATGTTCAGCATGCAAATAAGTCTGAGATAATGTGATAAACCTCACACAGACCAGCCAGAAGTTATCGTCCCCTGTTATCCATCACTTTGACAGGTTTTATGAAATAACGCTGACATTCTGGTTATTGTTTGCGTTAGGATTTCGTGCCCTCACATATGCAGATGCAAACAAGTGCATTGCTTACATTTGTTGGTTTACCGTACAACTGGAAGGTAAAATAAAAAGAATGCATTTTGAATACAGACTTGTAGATTTGGTTCTTTTAATGGCAAGAGTAGATCTTGCTCTCTCCCGAATAAAAGTTATTAAACTTGTCAGGTCTTGTCTGATAATGAAACCCCTTGGAGTATTAAAAAAACAATAGTGATGCAAAGCAATCTTGCATGACAATCAGAGTACACATAAGCCTTTTTCTTTTTGAATTTCATTGTTTTGTCACAGTTTCAATATTTCCAGTGATGTAAATAAATGATTCATGTGATCTCTCTGTGCTTTGAATACTGAACATCGCATTAGTTCTTCATACAATCCTTATTATTCTACCCAAATAGCTCACATCATTCAACAGAGGGAAAAGTGGACGGTATTATTCAAGCAGCTCTTTTGGTAATGTGCACATTGCGGTAAATGACTTGATGTGTTTCCGAGTTTTTTGTTTCTGTAGGCTGAAAGCTCAGGGTTTGAAGACTTCGCCACTGTTTACAGGGCGATGAAGGTTAGAGATGTTAGCTTTGGAAAGTATGCTCAGCATGTTACTGCCACAATCACAGTCCTGTGACTCAGAGGCAATCTGGAGAAAAAGCCCTGGAGCTAAAGCTGTGATCTCACTGCGTCAGAGAGAGAGAGATGGAAGGAGAAATGTATGCTTGAGACTCTGTGTTACCAGCTGAAAGGTTCTCCATCTTTCTCTATACTCTTCTCACAGTTTTTTCCTTAAAGAAACATCTTAGACGTACTTTGGTCAAACGAATAATCATGATTAATTGCATCCAAAATAAAAATTTGTGTTTACGTAATGTATGTTGGGGTACTGTGGATATTTATTTTGTATTCATAAACACATACACATAAATGTATATATTTAAGAAAACTAAAAAATATAGCAATTAATAAATGTTGATATAGAATTTCAATAATTAGTAAATATGAATAAATATATTTAAACATTTCCTAAATGTATATACAAGTATGTGTATGTTTTTGTGTTTATGAATACAAAATTAATATGCACAGGACACAGACATATATTACGTAAACACAAACTTTTATTCTGGATACGATTAATCGTTTGACAGCCCATCTTAGAAGTTAAAATTGCATCTCCTTTTTAACCTGTTTGACTTGCTTTTGTGGAATGAAGAAAGAGATGTCTTACCCACACCCGGACTGTTATTGCTCAGAGATTTCTCTTTCATACCTCAGATGATTTGATGGAGTTGTTTCATTGAGGTACCAGTTAAGTATCAAACAATTCTCTAGATTTGTTTTAAGGCAATACAAATAGAAAAAATGAGAGTGTGATTGAGAGGTAAAATAATCTGGACTTGAGTAAATTTGATGAGAAATGTTTGAGTTCACATTGAGATCTTCAATAATATTGACTTTCAATAGCAGACTTTACAAATCTGAGCTCAGTTTGAGACATTTCTGACATCTCTTCTGAAACTCTAATGACAGAGACATTTTTTTGATTTTTGCCTCTTTTTCTCTGGAGAAATATCCTGCTGTAGACTCAAAGAAAAGTTTCCATTTGCTTTCCATTTAATCTCATTGATTGAGAAATCATTGAAAATTCTCATCTGTGATCTCTATTTTGAAATGACGAGAAGTACAGAATGATGACTTAAAAATTGAATATGTCACAGACTATATTATGAATTCTTAGATTTTCTTAATGCAATATTTTATGTACTTCAAGCTAACATTCAAGACACAAAACTTGAATTCTCGAATTCTCAAGAACCGAAGATGTTACTATATTAATATACAATACATCTTGTTTTGTGTTCCATGAAATGTCATACAGGATTCAGAAACTATTATCCCAAATAAACGTTGAAAAACTGTATTATTTATTTCATTTTTTATACATGCTTTGTTTTCTAACATTATTCAAGTGTTATTTAAGGACTTCTTTTAAGACTTAAAAAATGGCTAGAAGGCCTTTTATGAAACCGTATAATTTTCCTTCTCTTTCTATCACACTGTTTTGGTGAATGCGTATACATCCCTCTCATCCACTTATTCCCATCACTCCTTTTTTGATACTTATTTAAGATGACGTTGCGTACGATCTGGAGATAAAGGCAGCAGACATTCTTCAGCAGCCAAGCGGTTGGCCCATGCATTATGTGACAGGTCGGAAACAAAGGGCGGAACGTAATGATTATCTTGCGGCGACTGACAGTGCAGGTGCTTAATAAGCATGCAATGATGCAAGCGCTTCCTGATTTTAGCAAGCCAAAGGCCCCCATCACAACCTCTGAACACAGAGGGCCGCAGACACTAATTTGTGACTTGTGAACCCATTTCATCTTAATCATTGTAATTGATTTAATTAGTTTGGACACCGGCCATGGATGCTGAGAAGTTAACGTTTGGTGGGATGTTGAACACAATTACATCTGGTCTGTGTTGGATGGCGGTTTGCATTGGTTTGGGGTTTTTTATACAGCAGGACTCTTCTGTTGTTTAAGTGACCGTTTGAGAGGAGATTAAAAAAGAGGTGTTGGATCTACTTGTGTTATTCATTTTCACACTCTTGAGTTGGATGACTGTCACAGGCTATCACAGTCTGAGCTATCACATGCCAATATATGTTCACTTGAGTTGCGAAAGTTCATTTATTTTGCAAATCCCACGCAACAAGTAAAAGCAGCCGTAACTTAATTGACGCCCCAGATGCTTGATAAACAGAAGATGAAATTCAATGGTACACAAAGTCCTAATGAAAAATTCAGAGGTGGACAGTACTTTAGCTGTGTGTTTACTCTATTCCAGTACATTTTTCAAGTATCTGTACTTTTTGTTTTTACTCTGGAAAGTTATACTTGACAACATTTTAATTTTTACTTCACTACATTTCATAAATAAATTTGACTTGTTTTTAACCTTGGATGAATTGAGGTGATTATAGGGTGACAGGTATAGTTTGGGGTGAAATGTAAATATTTATTTGGTGTTTAAATTACTGCATGTTTGTTATTTTATGATGAATATATAATAAAATGATATCGATGTAACAGACTTAAGATATACTGGACTTGTAATTATTGTTTGCAGATGTTGTTTTCCTTTGTTACAGTGACGTATGGTACATTAAATAACAGAAGCACTTTCTTACTTTTACACAAATGAAATGTTGGAGAAATTACTAGATTTCAATGTATTTAAGTAATAAAGGTCTCATGAATTGTGTTTTATCCTGATATATGAGGTCTACTTATTTTTACATTCAAAAACATCAAAATCAATAAGTAATGGGCTAATTGTCATGCGCGAACCAGTTGGCTGGGCTAGAGAAGTAGATGTTAATATTTTTTAATGGAGGTGGTGTTTCAACCTATCAATGTCGTCATAGATATTCCAGATTTCACAACCTGATGTTCGCTGGGCATGGTGTCATTAAAAGATGTAATCTCAGTAACAAAGGCGTTTTCAGTTCTGACTCTTTCATGATGTCCGCGTGAATATGATACTCTCTTATATGAAAAAAACTAGGGTTAAATTTGTGATTTTATTTCATCACTCCTTTAAAAGTAAAAAATTAAACAATGTGTTTATCATAAAAGTATATATATGTATGTAGTAGGATATATGCTTTATAGTGTAGTGAAATAAAATGTTCCATCATAAAACAGATACTGAGAGTCAACCTTTGAAAAAACTACAGTAAGTCATTTAACAAAAGTGAAAATGAAACGTTTGATTAAAATTGTATGTACTATAATTTACACAATTATTCTCTTGTCGACCACGCCCCCCCGTACCAGAGTCATCTACCCGCTTTACCCACTCACTTTCCCTGGACTTTTAACCCCAGGACTACATTTTCCATCTTGCACTTGCACCCCTCTGACATCAGTGATTAACCCTTACCTGACTCTCATGTCACTCCACCTGAACACTATCCCATAGACTCTATTTATACCTCTTTATATACCTATTTATATTCTTTAACCTGGACCCTTTGGAAATACCCCTACTATTACCTTCCCCGTGGATGTGATTCTGTTTTACCCGTTGCCCCGATTCTGTTTAACCCGTTGCCCCATTTTGGCTGATCCTGGAAAATTGCCAAAAAATTTGCCAGACTGCCTTCTGTGTGAATTTAAACGCATCCCGGATAGATCCAAAAAATGATTCCGGAAAGGGGACCTAGTAACTTGAATGGGATTAGGCCCGTTGTTGTGCCGAATTTGGACTCCCCGTCAGATTACGACTATCCTCGTTGATTTTGATGGGGGATTAGCAAATACTAACCCCTCCCCAACACCTAATCCTAACACCTAATGTTAGTGGGGAATGGGGGAGTCATAATTTGGCAGGTGTCATTTTTCGGCACAACACCAGAAAGTGTGAACGAAAGGCAGGAGCAATGCCGTAAGGGGTGTGTCGTAGTGCCGACTCACGCGTCTGACTCTTTGAGCAGGGGTTTTAAAAAACAGTAATCACTTCGATAAACAAAGTTTGCAGATCAACATCTAACTTCCGATCAGCTGCCATGTTGTTCAACACAATGTAAACACTCACTATGATGTAGCGCGTCACTATTGCTTTCTTTTCTGACGCGCAGATTATACGTCACGGCAAGATCGTGTCATGTGTCTTAACGGGATCTTTACGGGATGTGTGTGAATGCACCCACAGATTCCAGAAAATCATGGGCAGTGTGAATGAACAAAATCTAACGATCCCGCAAAAAATTACGGAACTCATTTTCTGTATATTTTCCAGGATCTCTGTGTGAAAAGGACTTAAGAAACAGTAAAGTTCTTTGGATCTTCAAGGTTTTTATGGAACCATTTAGCAAAAAAAATCTATGGCATTGGGAAGCATGTTTAGTTTTAAGATTTGATCCTTACTAGTATGAAGAATGATAACAGACAAAGACAGTATGCAGAAAGACTCAAACTTTCCAATACGACCAATAACCAGTTTGCAAAGTTAAACGTTTTGCATAAAGATTATATATAAATATACTACTCTGTAAAACACTACATGGATATGTACATAAAAACATTATTGTAACAATATTACACAAAATATTTTAAGTACTTTAAAGCGTATTTTTTAAGCAATATTCCATGAACAAATCAAGCAAAATTACCAAAATTATTTAAGTACATGTCACATATAAACTTAAAAAATCAAGATGATTTTTTTTGAGTTTTTTGAAAGATTGAGTTTTTAATTAATTATCTTTTACAACATATGTGATTGCAAGTAAGCTGAGTGTTGTCTCAGTACTGGCATTAGCATTACTGTTCACTGAGTGAAACAAAAACACACATCATCAGCTCTCCCATAACCTAAGCACAAGCACCACTCTTTTGAAAACCACAAAAGTCAAAAATACAAACAGAATTTCTTCTAAATCTTAAGAGAACTGAACATTAAACTCTATGAAGTCTTTAATTTTATTGTAAAGTATAAAATAGCACTTTTTCACAAAAATGACTCTCCTAATGCTGCTGCAAGCAAAGCATGCTGGGAACTCTAAATTCACTGTTCAGTTAGTAAAATTATGAATGTAGTCCCACCACAAAATAATTAAGTAAAGATCCTTAATACAAGTATAAGCGGGTTGAACATAATAAAATTAAGTTAAATTCACTCAATACAATTTTAATTAAAGAAACAATTGCATTAAGTAAAGTTTTATCAATTCATTTCATGAAATCTACTACGACACAGAATCACTTTACCAGTGTAGTTTATACAATCAGAAGCAACTTCACAGATCAGCTTTCCAGCACCACTCGGTCCTGTAGATTCATCTCGGCTGAAAACACATCTCTTCCGTCAGCACCTGACCGGTCATTTCTGACTTTTATATCTATCTATAAATATAAAAAAAACTTAGCTCTGTGCACTGTAGTAGGCTTTGTGAGAGATGTTTTATTGCACCTATGCTTTTTGTTGTCCTAATGTTGAATTGCTTCCATCGTTTACCCAACTTGTAAGTCCGTTTGGATATAAGCATCTGCTAAATGACTAAATGTTAATGTAAATGTGGCACATTGTACAGTATGCTATAATGATATAGTATGTTTTGTGAAATTGTGGCTTTGAGTCAAGCAAAAGGATGTGTTTTGTTTAAAGTGGCAGTTTGTAAGTTATTTTGAGTAAAAATTTGCTAAAACCAATTAGTGAGTAAGTAGATGAATGAACGGTGTTTAAAACTGTGTCACTACCCTTGCGGGGTTCACCACGTAAAGCTTGTAATAATGGTTTGTAATTTGCCCTGTCGGGTCGTCTTTACCGTAGATCCTTATTTGGTGTCTTTCGCGCCAGCGCGTGGATCCTGCTAGTGACAGGCGGTTTGTAGCGTATACTTCCAACTGTTGGGTAGGATATTATTTATGGCGGCGTTTAGTACTTTTACTTTTAAACACCAAGCAGTGTTTTTCACATCTGGGGATTCATTGTTTGTAAAAAAACAAGAAGAACTACTTCTGACAGTTTACAAAGAAACCGGGAATGTGATCGGACTCGTGCGAAAACAATAATTAATATTGGCAAGGCATTTAAAACGTGGTGTGAACTCTGTGATATGAAAGGGTTGTAAATGGATGCAGACTTCACTTTATTTCTTCTGAACGGATAAGACTTTAGATAGCACAAAACCGTAGCTCCCTTGTTTTGTTAATAGAGACGTGTACAGTTTCATTGGTTGTTCTTTCTCTCTTTGTTATGTTAATTATGATAAATGTAATTTAAGACCTATTCGAACGGGATTAGTATTATCTGTGGACCTCGTGTGATTTAGAAAATTACATTCCCCTTTCTGTATTTCATGTGGTGCGAATTAGCGCAGACAAGTGAAGCCTGTGATTTTCCTTAAATTTACTGACTTATATCCCGGATATGATGGCAAGGCTTTTCATATAGTATAAATAGTTGTATGGTGTATAATGATTTATGACGGTGCCTGTCAGCATTTGAGACCCGTGTTCGGGGATCTTCTGTCCGGTTCACTTCATGGGAGTTTTAATGAGAAATAACAAAATGACCCAGCAACCGAAATAATATTAAAACACTTCAACACAGCCTCCCTTTCGGCTGTTTGTGTCTGTTTATGTTCTTTTTTGTTTCGTGTTATATCATCTGCCATGTTATCTGTGTTTAATATGCGCTACTGATGTACAGTGAAGATTCTCGCCGCAGCACTGTAACAGGCCACGACTCAAATCATCAGACTCATTCGCGCAGGTGAGAAGTGCCGTAAAGAAATACCTCCGCACATCACCTGCAGTAGCAATTACAAACTGAGATGGCGACGAAGAGGCCAATCCTACGGACTGCCGCTTTAAAGAGATGCGCCATTGTAGAAAGTTTGGAAAACACAGAGACAGGAGAACAGCAGCAGAAAATCTTGCATCCACCTACATTACACAATCTTACTAACAATTGTCCCCCATTTCTGAAAAATATCTATGTTCAACACACCAAATCAAATAAGCCCTGAACAAACCAATGAGGACAACTGCACTCCACTGAACCAAAAGCACAACCTCTCCATGGAAACATAAACAGCGAGATTATTGATTATCAAAGCCCGGGAGGTTTGTGTTCATTAAAAAATCATTTTAAATGCATGGCAAAGACTAAGGTCTGCAAGTGTTGTCATGAACCTGAGCAGAGCATCTGACACTAATTCTATTACCATTTGCATTGTCCCACTAGCTCTTCAAAGATTGTTTTAATTTCTAAAAGGGTTTTTATGATCAAACATGAAACATGCAGCTAATGTGCTAGTCTTGTCACTGACCAGGATGATTTTCATTATGGCCGATGGTTTACATAGGTCAGAGTTTGGGTTAGGTCAATCGTACAGTAATATTCTGATCACTTATCGCCCTCTTTCAAATTAGGTTGCCCACAGAGAGGGAGTGGACAACGACAGGCATGTGACAGCCGCTGATGTGAAAGATGACTTTACTGGCAGGGGATGGTTCTGATTACGACTACAGCGCCCTGAGTTGCACCTCTGACACCTCTTTGAATCCTCCGCCCCTCCATGAGCAAGAGTCCCTAAAGGGCGTTTTTTACAAACGGGCCCAGCGCCTCCCTCCCACTGACCCTTATGCTGACCGCCCACCCGACGATGTCGACCTCCCATCTTGCGCCCAGCGGCTGCACGTCATCATCAATGTGGGCGGCCTCCGATACCAGTTTCCCTGGACGACCCTCGAGGACTTCCCCCTGTCCCGCCTGGGTCAGCTGCGCCTGTGCAACAGCTTCGATGAGATCATGCGGGTGTGCGACGACTACGACGTGGTCCGCAACGAGTTCTTCTTCGACCGCAGTCCATGCGCCTTCCGGACAATCCTCACCTACCTGCGCGCCGGAAAGCTGCGCTCTCTTCGTGAGATGTGCGCCCTGTCCTTTCAGGAAGAGCTGCTCTACTGGGGCGTTCCGGAAGAAAGCTTGGAATGGTGTTGCCGTAGGCGCCTCCTGCAGCGCCTGGAGGAGTGCGAGGAGCTGGAGCGCATGGCGGAGGAGGACGAGGAAGACGAAGGTGATAGTGAAACCGGTTCGTCCGGGGAGTCTCGGCTCGGACGCTGTATGGGAAATCTTCGAGATATGGTGGAGAAACCTCAATCAGGACTGCCGGGGAAGATCTTCGCCTGCCTGTCGGTCCTGTTTGTCACCATCACAGCTGTCAACCTGTCCATAAGCACCATGCCTGCCATGAGGGAGGAGGAGGAGACGGTAGGAGGAGATCTGATATTTACAGAATACAAAAGAAGATATTCTGAGAAATGTCTTGGTGGTTTTGTGTTCATACAATGAAAGTCAATGTGGGCCGACATTTTTAGGTTACCAACATTGTTTAAAATATCTCCTTTTTCTACAGAAGAAAGAATGGTAAGCCTTCTTTGTTAGTTCTGGTAGGTCACCTGAGTAAAGCTCACATCAGCTGATCCTCATCTACCTATAGAAATTTAGAGTTTGGTTCCAAAATGAGATAACTCTGTTTTAAAAAAAAATCTAAAATCTTTTTTTTTATTGTGCACTCAAATTATCAAAATGCAGTTGGTTTGTTTTGATCTAAGCCATAATACCAAAAAAATACGGCTAACTTACACAACAAAACACAATGAAATGATTACATCTTGAAACACATGATTTTTTTTTTTTTTTTTAAACGGGTTATCTCATTTTTGAACCAAACTCTTCAAATATGACGCTATCACAGCTTCCGTTTTAAAATTCATTCAGTAAACAGCAGTTTATCGTGTTGCTCAGGAGCAAATTACCCTCCTCCCTCCCCATTCCCACATGTATTTACAATCCGGACTCGACTTCTAGTTATTCCTTTTCTTAAGTCTCAATTACTTTACATAATGTGTTACACTTAAATGTCATTAAGAACTAATGACATCTGTTGTTCTGTTTACCCTAAGGAGGTGGGGGGTAGAGCAGAACCACAACGCCAATCTAAACTGTATGCTAATTGTCAATCATTTTTACGGTAGTAATCCTGACATATCTTTGAGTTTAGGTTTTTTCAAATATGGAAAGTACCTGAATAAGGGTTTCCTCAAAAACTCCAGAGAGGCGACTTAAAGAAGCGTTGGAAGAAGGAAGAAGATCCTTGTACACAATCATTCTTCTTAACACCATAAAATCTGTTTAACCAGACTCCAACGAGAGGTCATTTGTCACGATTAGATCGAGTCACGGGTTAAACAAGCCCTTACACTAATTGAATTAAGACACCAGTGTGTCGGCTGACATCAGTCTTTGGAATCATTCTAATGCTTGAGAAACAACAGAGCATCGAAAATTCAATTATGCATTAAAGCAACATAGCACTGGCATGACAGAGACTCCTTTCACTTTATAAATGAGCTTCTCTGTGTATGTCACTGGCTATTTATAGTGTCTTCTGTTATGAGGGAAAAAACACACACACTTGTCCAAGAGTCTCCAGGAATGTTCCCTTATAAGTGCTTCATATATGCCCCAACAAATGTGACGTTGTACCACCTTTGTTTAAAGGGATAGTTCACCCAAAAATGAAAATTCCGTTATGAAGATAAAGGTTTGATATGACAAAAGGTTGAGTAAATTATGACCGAATTTTTATGTTTAGGTGAAGTATCATTCAACAAAAGCCATGTTGAGGTGTAAATTATCAAACAATCATCAAATTAGTTGTTAGTCATCCAGACAACAGAAAGATTTAATAAGAATGCGGAAAACACAGGAAAGAACGATTTGAAGTTCTGAAAACACACTCCTCATATGACAGGAGCAGGTGGAGTTGTGGCAGAGAGGTTTTCATTTGTCGGCCTCTAGTGTTCTGAAAGAAGTATTGCAACTGGGAACAAGATTATTTTTACACATCATAGTAACCAGAAATGTGCAGGAAGGTTACATTATTCTTGCATCAGTGCCTATATATAAAATAGAGTACATCACACTTTATCACAATACTATGGATAGAAATTCAATGAGGAATGTAAAATAACGGCTTTATTTACTATTTTTATGCAAAATGAATTGACTGATGAGTTTGAACAATAAATTATAAAAACATGAATGCGAATATTTGTTTGGAACTTGACATACACATACCAATTATAAGAGTAATTATTATTAACAAATTAATGTCTGTCATCAGACTCTTAAAAATAAAGGCAATAAAAAGGGTTCTTTTTTAGCAACTCTAATGGTTCATAAAAGAAACCAAAAATTTCCCAATACTTAGAACCCGTTTTTTATGCTTTTTTTGCACTATTATTAAGCCATTCTTTTTTTTATTATATATTTTTTCATGCAAATTTGTGTATTGAGTATTTTTTATATTGTATATATTTATATCGTGTATATATTTTATATTCAGTTTTGTTTTTATTTTTGATTATCTCCAGTTATTGATCGCATTTCACTTCTTTGTTAAGGCAACATTTCCAAATTTTCCATTAACGTTTTTCAAATATGTTATTTGATTTGATTTCAATTAACAGACATGTTTTCTTAGTTTTGGTTAATTATAATAACCCTGCAAATAACCTTATGTGCAACAGAAAGTTTTATGTCCACGTGAGAGGTTCAATAACTTTTATGTGTTATTGTAACACCCAGAGTTCACTCAAAAATAAACATTCTGTCATCATTTTCTCACCAGTTGTTCTAAATCTGTATAGATGTCTTTGTTCTGGTGAATAAAGAGAAAGATGTTTGGAATAATGCTTGTAACCAAACAGTTCTTGTGCCACCATTGACAAGGGAAAATGACATATGGTAGTCAAAATTGCCCCAGAACTGTGGCTGTCCTACATTCTTCAAAATCTTTTCTTTTGAGTTCAACAAAACAAAGAAATGTAAACAGATTTTGGTGCAATCACTTGAGGGTGAGTAAATGAAGACAGAATTCATATTTTTGGGTGAACTATTCCTTTAAGTTAAACAACCGTATGCCTTAAAGCACTTTGTCCCGATGTGCACCTGCATCTGATTCGATTCTACAACTATTCGATTATTATTGAAACTTGACCACCCATATAGAGAGAACAAACTGCAGACTTTGTTAACCAACTAACCGCACAATCCCAAGTCTTTAACTTCTCTATTTCAGGGCAAGTGCTCTCAGATGTGCTACAACATCTTTATCGTCGAGACGGTGTGCGTGGCCTGGTTCTCTCTGGAATTCACGTTGCGCTTCATCCAGGACCGCAGCAAGTTGGCCTTCCTGCGACGACCCCTCAACCTCATCGACGTCATAGCCATCCTGCCCTACTACATCACGCTGGTTGTGGACAGCACCTCCACGGGGGAGAAACGACTGGGCTCGGGCAGCAGTTACCTGGACAAAGTTGGTTTAGTGTTGCGCGTGCTGCGGGCCTTGCGCATTCTGTACGTCATGCGTCTCGCGCGGCACTCGCTCGGCCTCCAGACGCTCGGCTTGACCGCCCGCAGGTGCACGCGCGAGTTCGGCCTGCTCCTTCTCTTCCTCTGCGTTGCCATTGCGCTGTTTTCCCCTCTCCTCTACCTGATCGAGAACGAAGCCGCGGCAACGCGGGAGTTCAGTAGCATACCCGCCACCTACTGGTGGGCCGTGATCACCATGACAACGGTGGGTTACGGCGATATGGTGCCGCGCAGCATCCCCGGGCAGGTGGTCGCGCTCAGCAGCATCCTGAGCGGAATCCTACTCATGGCTTTCCCCGTCACGTCCATCTTCCACACGTTCTCTCGCTCCTACGTGGAGCTCAAGCAGGAGCAGCAGAGGCTGCTGCAGAGGAGGACTCACTTTCTCCTCCGAAGCCGAATTGCGGGTCTAGGCAGCGGCCTTTCGCTGGAGAGTGGCGTGCTCTTTCCCAGCGTCTCTTCTGACCACAGAAACCGAGAGGAATAGATGAATACGTCGCAAGCTGTGAACTAAGAACGTGGAAAAATAAACAACTTATACATTTGGCAGAGGCTTTTATCCACAGCAACTCACATGCATTAAAGCCATACATGTTATCAGAATGTGTGTGTTCTGGGGATAGAACCAGTGACCTTTGCGCTGTTGAAGCACTGCTCTAAAAAGGGAGCAGTTGTTTTGATATCTTGAATGTTTACATATTGTATGTTTCTAGTCCCTTTTTAAGATTCCAGTTTTAAAGCGCCTGCAGTTTAATTCATAAAGTTTTGTTTGTCGACACTCTTCCAGCCTGTGTGTCCATATACCCACTGTGTTGAATTCGAAGATGTGTATTACTACTCTATAGTATCAAGTGAGTGTCTTCCTTTTGTGTATATGTATTTATGAGACATGAATCACACATGCACTTATTACTTTGATATTCTTTGAACACCAGGGTTCTTTCTACATGTGTTGTGTTGTTGTTCTGTGCTGAAGTGTATTCAGATCCAAAGAATGGTCTGGTCGTATGTATTTCTGTATCATGAAATGTGATCTGGAATGTTTGCTGAAAACGTACAATAATGTCTCTTTGTTTGGGAAATCACCAGATTGTTGCCATAAACTTTTTTATGATAATGAAGACAAACAGATACAATAAAAATCTATAACTGCTGTAAATAACCATAATTTGCTAAAATCATCCATTATCGGTTGATTCCACTAGAGGGCAGCAGTGCCCCAGGTTTGAATACAATTTACTGTGAGACAACCGCATGGTAAATAAAAAGGAAGGTTTACAGACAACCAGCAAGAATTTGCCTCAGGCGATAGTCCTTGGTATGTGTTTTTTTGTGTTATCCTTGAACCTGATGGGACTTGTCATGAGATGATAGGAAAGGAAAAGTAGCACTTCTAAAGTCAAGAAGAGGAATCCAGGGAAACGTATACAGTACTATACAGTAATACTCAAGAATTTGTCTATTCTTTACATCACAGGTACCGTTTATTTTGTAATAGATTTGCTGGTTTCATTGCAATTTATAATTCCAAATGCGACAGGGGGCATTAAATCTCATGTCATTTTAATTTAAAACACAACGCCCTTTTCTTACGAAAATCACATCCTTAAGTGTCACTTTGTAGATCCTTAATGAATGAATGAATGATGAGGCATTTATAAAGATCACATTTTAACCACTCAGACGTAGAGGACCTAATTGTAATTGTTAATGACACGTTCCTACCTGTTTAACTTTTGTTTTATACCAGACTAAGTTTTTTTCCACACAAACATATATCTATTTACAATAAAATTGGCTTGTGAATGAAAAACATATGAAAGAAATAAAAACAGCTGCAAATTTACACGTAAAAACGTACCTAGTTTATCACGCGCTAGACGGGTCTAAAGATACCATATCAACAACACACCGCTCGAGCGGATGTATTCTAATATATAATGTTCATTGTTTGGATGCTTTATGCTTTATTAGGGATATTATTGTGATGTTGCAAGCCGGCCGAAATGACAGATTTTTTTTTAAAATGACGTCACCCACGAAGCAAATGCAATGCACCCGGAAAACAGTTTTAAAAACAAAATATGTTGTTACAAAAAATAAAATAACAAATCGCACAATACAATACGATGCATGAAATAATCAGATACAATCCGTAGCGATTTAATTGTATTTCTTCTAATAATTGTACAATGACGTTCAGCGTGGGTGCCCCAGATCCAGCAATAGGTGGCCCAGTTACCCTCATCTCTCTCTCTCTCTCTCTCTCTCTCTCTCTCTCTCTCTCTCTCTCTCTCTCTCTCTCTCTCTCTCTCTTTCTCTCTCTCTCCTGCTTTTGCAGTCTTGTCTCTGCTAGTCAAGTGTGTTCTAACCCGCTCACGTCAAAGTGCCCTGCCCTTTCCAGTTTTCCCATACTCGTACGGGTTTGATGGTTCGTGTGTGCCTTTTCTCAGGGACACAATAATCCTCCGCTGCTCATTCAGACACTCCCAACAATCTCTTCAAGAAACTGATCTTGACATTGTTTTTACACCAACTGTTACCCGCGTAACATCGTTACATGCCATTAAAACGATGACTCGGTCGCGCAGCTGTGCGCGTTCCCAGGCAGTCCGCGTCATGAGCGCGCACTGAACGCGCTCGCGGTCTTCGTGTCATATCGTCTACATGAGCCCCTCAACGTTATTGACTATGGAAAGCTAAGCCTGCTTCATTCATACAACAAAACAATAAAGCTGAGGTCATACACAGGATTTTATTCACACCGCATCAGTGGTACACGATAGGGTGAGTATGGACGCCTTGGTTGTATCGCTGTATATTTTTGTTGGGCGTTGAGATTGAATGGCCGCTGTATTAAAATAGAGCTGTGTACGTTTTAAAACGATTTGGGTTTATAACATGTTGTGTGACATTAAATTGCGTGTTCAATATTTGTCGGCGCTGTTTATAAATCCGGGTATTTTCCTCAGATCCGCCGGCTTGAATTGATTTTATCAATAAATCAGCTGATGTTTTCACAATCGAATCTGATTTAATCCGAGTCAGTTGTTATTGTTGATTTATGATTGTGAAAATTGCAGACAAACAAGGACGTTGACTAAAATTGAAGACACGTGGCTTTATTTCTCGACTATATCCACGTTGGAAATAAGATTCATATTGCTTCAAAACCTGCTTCTCGGTTGTTCTCATCAGCAGACTCTCACTTCTCATCTGGAGTTTCAGAAGAGATCTCAAAACAGTTCACTGATTCAAAAGTCTGATTTTTGTCTCTCTCTCTCTCTCTCTCTCTCTCTCTCTCTCTCTCTCTCTCTCTCTCTCTCTCTCTCTCTCTCACTCTTTCTCTCTCTCTCTCTCTCTCCCTCTTCTCGCACTCACTGTTGGTAGTACCATATCTGCTTGATATTATGATTTTCCTCTCAGAATGACTCAGAGCCTTAAATATTGAGTTTTCCATGATAAATTAGTCATGCATGTTTAATTCATATTTTGGAAACTATTTAGTCAACATTGTATATATTCAGGTGCCTTTCAGAGCAGTCCCATTTTCTTATCCATACGCCAGTGTTTACGAAAGAAAATGTAAAGAAATGTCGTATAGAGCAGCGATTCCCAAACTTTTTCATTCCAGGACCCACCTAGACTGTCAAAATCTATCCTGAGACACACCAAAATATTTTTAAATGGAAATATGAGGAGAAAATACACACAAATACACAAGTAGAAGCTTTTATTTTCCATAAATAGAATAAATGAAATTTAAGCTGCAATACCAAACTATCTAATGGTAAAATTTCAAAGCTATTGTTATTGCCATTCATTTACTGGACTAAACTGTTTTTTTGTTTGTCATTCAAAAGCCAAGTGACTTTCCATGACCCACCTCATGTCACTGTGCGACCCACAAGTGGGTCCCGACCCACAGTTTGAAAACCCATGCTATAGAGCACCATATCTCAACTCAAAGTCCAGTGCCGTGCTCGTGAAACTAAACTATAATCTAAGTATACAACTTCTCATCTCAGTAGAACGACCTCGCCTACACTTGCTGTCCTTTGAGTGTTTCGTTTTGCCTGCCTCCTCAATCTTTGTGGAAAAATGCACTAACAGTAGGTAAGTGAAAGTGCGAGGGTGGTTTTACTAACCAAATCAATTCTAGTTTGAATCTGCGCAGGACTGGTTTGGAGTCCTAACAGTGTCATGGAAATGAAGGGTCGCATCTCGTCCATGTTCTCTCTCTTTATTGACATCATGATAACGGCTTGATTCTTCACATAGCAAGGCCTGGTTAAGCAGTCATCTTTTCCGTTTATCTTTCTCTTATCCCTCCTTTGTCCTCTCCCTGCTTGACCTGAGTTTAATACCATTGCAGTTCCAGTTCTTTCATTGTATGTCCTGGTTATCACAGGCGTTTTGCCAGTCGAGTGTTTGCCAGCGTGGCTCAATGTCAATTTTAATCCAAAGCTTTAGTTGACTCTTTAGCGTGTGTGGTTTCAGTGAAAAGGATGTGGGAGATGCAACCTCAGGTTTACGCATTTGTTCAAGCCTGTTCCTGTATTTTAGTGCTCTAAGAAGGGATGTGAAAAGTGTTAAAATGAAGTAAAATGTAACATTTTAATCACATTCAGTGATTTTCTTGTTTTATTCTGTTGGTTTGTTTTATATTTTGTCATTTGGTTTGTCATTTGTTTGACAGATTTAGGGATTTGTTTCAATCTCTCACTGTTACTATGAGTAACAATACTAGTGATTCTTTAATACATTTCAATACAGATTTACTTTAGGCAATTCACAATTTTGAAGGTTAACACACAGTAGATAGGATAGTAAATGAAGTAGATTAAAGTACATAATAAAACCGGACACATGATTCCAAATTTTCTCGTAAGCTAATCGGTAATTGTACTACAATTTTAAGTTACTTTATAAAAAGATGACTGAATTCATGAATTCAAATACATAAAACCTGGGAAAATTGTGCTTTGTAAACCAAAATCCTGTAAAAAAGCAGTATTTTTCCGGCAGGTGGGGTTCCAGTAAAAACCTGTAAAATATAAACTTACATTCTCTTTCTCCTTGAAAACTTAGTCTTTTTCTGTAAATGTACGTCAGTTTTTGACTGTATTTCCAAACAGTTTTTTTATAGTGTACATTAGTATTTTATGAAAGGAAAATGTTACAAATATGGTATACAACATTTTTTCCCTATATTTTTATTTTAATTCAAAGAAAAAGGTCTTAAATTTGCATCACTGTCAGCCTGTCAAATGCAACAAAACTACAATTATCACAAGTACAAATAGACTTTGAAGCAGTAAATATTACTGTTGGATTTGCAACAAAAGAACATCATCTGAAAGTCATCCTCTAAATCTAATGGTTTAGATCTTGATTCTACTGTATTCCCTGTCTGTCCCACGCAGTAGTGCCCTGTAGCTATTAGGAAATGCATGTGGTCTACAATAGTGTTTGTCTGTTTCTGTTCTGCATTGCATGTATCTGTCGATGCTTTTGAGGAGGATCCGGCGCTCTTAATTAGATGTGCTCATAAGAGCATTGAGGGCCCTCAAAGAGATAACGCAGAGCCCATGAAGTGGCCCTAATGCCTTTCCGAATTCACTCAATGCCTCTCAGTGAAAGCTGTGGAAGTGTAAGTTTGCTTGAAATGAGATCATTGGGAAAGCAACTCTTAAAGGCAAAATTCCTGTTAATTGGTAACGTGCCGACGCAGAGGGCCCTTTGTCCTCCCGTCACTGAGGCCCTCTGTCTCCCCAGAGTCTTACATTGAGCTTGGCTATGAATGATGGCTCTGTTTCTGTGGGCTGCCTTTGAGAATTGGCATGCAATAAAAAGTAGCTTCATCTTTTGAAATGCTATTATGTGAATGAGCGATCGTGAGAGACAAGATTAAACGAGGAGAGGGAAATAGGAGAACAACAGAGAATCTATCTGACGGAATCGCAGAGAAACAGATTCACTGAATTACATCATGTTAGAGCAAATATGAGATTTTAATTTCAACATGTTGAATAATCATTTTGTGTCATACAAATGACCTGTGTTTGTATTTTCTTTTTTTTGTGAAAATGTAATACGGATTTATTTTTCATTTTATGGATTTATTCGGATGTAAATAAAACCGCATAAAACTTTATAGCACTTATATGTCTGTAAGTAAGGCTGCTTGATTATGACAAAAATCATAATCACGATTATTTTGGCCAATATTGAGATCCCTGATTATTTAATACAATTACTCATTACCTTTAAGAACAACATAAAAAAACTGCAAAAACTAGCTTTTTAAACTGTGATTCAACTGAAGAAAAATATATAAATGTAAAAAAAGCACAGCTGAACCAATTTGAAAGGGGTGCGCTTTATATGTGGTTACATAAAATGTATAAATATATGTTATCCGGTGGATTTATACCACAAAAAAAGAGAGGAACCATGTAAAATGGAATGCTTCACAATAAATGTTTTACCTCGATTATTTTGTTTTTGTAATTGTTGAAGGCCAAAGTTGATGATTACGATTAATTTTCGGTTAATTGCACAGCCTGTAAGATCTGTAAGATGTCTTGTCAAAATCTAGATGTTCGGAAAACATTTGCCATGTAAAAACCTCAATTAAATTACTTTGATAGAGCAATTTTACATGCATTCTAAATCCTAACCATTTTACAGACATCTTCTCAACGTTTATATGACATCTGACCTGAAACGTCTCAGAGACATATTGCAGATGACCATACTCAAAAAAAAAAAACGTCTTGCAGATGAAAATGCAGACGTTAAAAAGAAGTCTTTGAGATGTATGGGTGCCATAGCGGAGGGAAAGTTCACCCAAGAATTCTTTTATTTACTCACCATCATGTCATTCCAAATCTATGAATGATTTTCTACAACCCCATTTGCCCCCACTGACATTTTTCAAAAGACCTTCTTTTGTGTTCCACAGAAAAAAAAATCAGGTTTATATTAAATATATCTGTAAATTAGCTTGTTGTTTGGGATAAATATGTTTTTTAAGATTCACCCTGAACATCATGAGAGACGGCTTTGGATGATTGCAATCTGTAAACAGGAAACTCTATCACCTTGTCTTTTATGTGTGCGTAAACACTTGATATGAGAGTACAATAGAGTGTCATGACGTTGAGGTCAATACACTGTTAAACAAGCATCGTCTTTTGTGTGCTGTTTGATTTACGCATCATCCAGATTGGCCATGAAATGAGCATTTTAAACGGGCGCATGCAATCTGACTGAATCTGGATTTGGACAATGCAGGCAAGATTTGTTGTGGCCACCCACAGCTCTTGTTCAATTTTTTATGCAGCAGACGGGTGACTGCGTGTTGATACCTATCTATTTTCTGTCCTCCTGTCCCAGTTAAGTGTTCAACCAGGGTCGTTCTGTTACCGACATTCTTTAAAATATCTTCTTTTGTGTTCTGGAGAAGGAAAGTCATACAATTTTGGAATGACATGGATGAGAAAATTATGAATGAATTTTTATTTTGGGGTGAGCTATCCCTTAAAGCTTAGTTACATGCTAGGAAAGTTTTGTGCTTTAAGTGAGGTCCTTAATGGGCCAAGAACATTCAATCAATGAGTCCACTGGCTAGGATATTGCCGGCAGGCGTTTTTCATTGTCGTCACTTAATGTGTTAGTGAGCCTGGTTTCTGTCACTGAAAGTGTTCGAGGTGAGTGACCCCTCAAAACACTCAACAGTACATTCATCTGCTGTTCATTTGGATGGAGGATGTGATGGTGGTCCCATCAGAGGAACACAGCGCTACTGTGTCCACACGGGGTTCAGGGCCACTTCCTGTCTACACAGAGAGAAAGAGAGAGGGGCCACAGATGCTTCACATCTCATTTCAATCCTCCCTCTGTTCTCTCCATCCGGTATGTGATGGGAGAAGATGGATTAATATGACGTGGGTTTTAATTTTGATTGCTGAATAGGTCTACAGGATTATGAAGAACTCATTGGTTTCCGCTAATGTGGCTGGTGTCTTCAGTGATCTAAATAATATCCAAAAGCTTGTGTAAATTGGACGGTTGGTTGGTTATTCATTTTAGTTATTTTCTTCAGGTCCTCTTTCAAGGCTAAGTGTTCTTAACTGAAAAGATATTAAAATCAACATGCCTGGTCATGACAGTTAAAATCCAAATGGACGTTTTTTTGGCACATTTTGTCCAAATATGTCTTAACTTAAACGTCACGACTTTTTCATGTTTTACACAAAGTGTAAGCGTTGATACAAACCTTAGTCAAAAAAGATATATCCTAAATTTGAAGCAAACATTATCTACTATAAGTTGTACGATTATATGGGTTATACTCTTGGAAATGGGGGACAGTTCACCCAAAAATGAAAATTCTGTCATCATTTACTCACTCTTGAGTTGTTCAAAATGTGTGTAAACGTCTTTGCTCTGATGAACACCGAGAAAGATATTTGGATGATTGCTTGTAACCAATCTGTTCTTAGCCATCATTGACTAGCACAGTACAAAAAATTACAATGATATTCAAAACAAAGACATTTATAATGCTGTATGTCCTAGTATAGTAGTCAATTTTTATCATTACACACACTCATGTCATTCCAAACTTGCACAACACAAAGTTTGATATTTTGAACAGCTTTTACCCCCATTGAGTTTCATGGACACGAAACCACTGAGACATTTCTCAAAATATCTTCTTTTGTGTTTGACAAAGGCAGGATGCATGTTTGAGATGACATGAGGAAGAACAAATAATGACAGAATTTTATTTTTGGGTGAACTATCCCCTCAAGGCATAGACTTCTCCATAATCTCCCAATTCGTCTGGAAAATGTTGGTGTGTAAAAATCCCACAGTTCTAGTAGTCACATGCTCATGCACCAGATGTCTGTGAATTCACACGACCACAGTGGCATTCCCTTTGAATATTTGTATGCTGTCAGATCATTTTGCTGGAAATCTCTTGTGTTAAGAGACGTTTAAATGGTTAAAGGGATAGTTCACCTAAAAAAGAAAATTTGATCATGAGTTACTTAACCTCAAGTTGTTCCAAACCTGTATAAATCTTTTTTTTCTGATTAACACAAAGAAAGATATTTAGAAAAATGTTAGCGACTGACATGGGACACTATTGACTAGCATTAAAATGGGACGGTTTGTTTTCCTAAATTCTATAAAATGTTTTCTTTTGTGTTCAACAGAACAACAAAATATATACAATAGTTCTTTCTTCTAGTAGTCAATGGTGCCCCAGATATCTCAGTTGTTAACATTCTTCAAAATGTCTTTCTTTGTTTTCAATCAAATAAATAAATGCATACAGGTTTGGTGAAACTTGAGCTTGAGTAAATGTTGACAGAATATTTATTTTTGGGTAAACTGTCCCTTTAAAATCTTTGAGATGCAGTGGAAATCTTTATTTCTCCAAAACTGTTCTAGCGAAATGACTCTTCTCTTAGTCACGTCTATATCCTCTATTTATTTCCAGAGGGAGTTCAGCACTGACAGAATGTGGAACCCGCTCTATTTCTGACTGACCTGCGATCAGCTGATTTTGACTCTCAGCTGTAGCGTTGGGCTGTGACTTGACGGGCTTGGGCTTGTTTTCAGAATGCACTTCTAGCAGCTTCAGGACATGAAGAAGCAGATATACAGCAAAGTTTTAGAAGCAAAAAACCCATTTACAATTCGTTTTTTTTGTGTAATAATGTACAGTATGTATTTAGAAAGGCAAGACGTACCATGACGTCCGGTGCTGGGTTGTGGCAGTAAATTTTTGTGTCAGATTTTAAAGTAAAAAACAAGTTTAGGAGAATTTCTAATTTGGAGTTGAATTGTGAAATGTATTTAGATGGGAGGAGTTGAATAAGAGAACTTGATGACCCTATAGCCTTGAAATAAACTCATTTCAGATGTGGAGTAAGTAATTATATTTCGATTATAGGTTATAAAGGCAAAACTGAAGTGAAGAGTTTAAGACTAAATGGTTGGTAAATGGTTGGATTTTTTTTATTAACATTTTATAATGTTGGGTTTTTTCTGAAAACTGGTTGGTTTGGTTACGAGCCTTCAAGTTCAATCATTGTTGCTCTTAAAGGGACAGTTCACCCAAAAATTTTAATTCGGTCATCATTTACTCACCCTCAAGTAATTTCATTCCTGTATAAATTACATGGTTCTGATGAACACAGAGAAAGATATTTGGAAGAATGTTCTGGTACATCATTGGCTAGCATAGTAGGAAAGATTAAATGGCAGTCAAAGATTCCCAGCACTGTTTGTTTTCCTAAATTCTTCAAATATCTCATTTTGTGTTCAAAAGAACAAAAAATACTATCTTTATTTCCTACGATTGTAGTTAATGATGTTCCAGAACTGAAAACTGCTGACATTCTTCCAAATGTCTTTCACCGTGTTCATCGGAACAAACAAATTTATACAGGTTTGATTTAAACAACCTGAGGGTGAGTAAATGAATCATTTTTGGGTGAACTATCCCTTTAAGTGTGGTTCATGACGTGTGATCTTTGTATTAAACAGGAGTGATTCTTGGTCTGACATGGTGTAGAATGTATGACCTGTGGGCTCATTGCTCAAAATGATTTTAAATGCTCCAGGTAAATTCCCTTCCCTGGCCTGGGTGTGTGAGAGAGATGTCAGGACTCGCCTTTAAATGCGTATGCATTCCGGAGCTACAAGAAGGCATCTGTCAATGTTGTGAGCGCGTATACTGAGTGAAAATATTCTGAATATCAATGCTTCAACAGTGACCTGAAGTGTGTAATCCATTCACAATAAAAATGTTAACTACTGTATAATAAAAACTGCATTAGTGTCCACACCAATAGACGATTCAGTTATGGTTATTTTAAGTTTGCGTGCTGCAGTTTTAGATATGTAAATGTTTCAGTCCTTTAAATTTAAATTAATTTTGATTGGCTGTCAATATTTAATTGTTTTTGAGCACGAAAATGACAAATTGACCCATGCTGGGCTTCAGTCAATGTCAACTTTTACATAAATACGCCTTTCAGGACGAATTCCATGTTCAGAAGGATGTCAAGAGGGGCATCCAAAAGTTTACCATAAAAAGACTCTTTCTCCTCAGGGGGGCTTTAGACTGAAAAGTAGCACTTATCAGTTATAAATGTGATTTTCACTGTTTAATCTGCTTTTCTTTGGGCCACTGTGTGATAAAGGTGCAGTGAGACAGAAAGCGTGAGAGTGGACGATACAGAGAAGAAATGTATCATTTGCAAAAGTAGCACTGGCAATCGAGCGCTTTCAGCACTAAACGTCTGGTTGCGTTTTATCTTGCTTGCTCATTTCGTTTGGTAAGTCTTTAGGGAAAAGACAAACCCTGGGGGATCCGTATCTCTTCCTCCCCACGCCGTATATCTAGCGCAACATCCCCCATCAATCCCCTTTTATCTCTAACGCTCGTGACCACAGGTTTCTGGTCTTAGCACACATACACTATGACCCTATTTAGATGCAGAAAGGAAGTATGCTCATTGAATGTTTACAGAAAAGAGCAGGAGGCCGTATAAGCGTGACTCACCAGCGTTGCTGTAACTAGCTCCGTATGCATATTCAATAACCCAATCTATTAATTAGGAGAACTTGGATGTTATAATCCAGCCATATGGCGCGATTTACTTTTCGGGGGCGGGTCATTTTCATCATCATGGCTTCATAGAGCTGGTTTATCTTGAGGTTAAAAACGTCTTACAGTTCTCCTTGAGATAACCTGGAGTTGAAAGAATGTGATGTTTACAATATACGTGCATGCCGACACCTGTCCATCAGTCCTTGTTGCCAGGAATGTGAAGTTTTATTTTTACACGGACGTCTTTCTTGCATCAGTTGTGGTCCAAAACGGTGAATAAAGTTTGATATGTATGAATCGTTGCAGTTCATTTTTAGAGAAACTTTGGGTCCTTGTATAAGGCTCAGTGTTAAAAGCATGCTGCTAGCAACACCAAGGTCATGGGTTCGATCCCAGGGCATTGCACATACTCAAATACACGATATTGTCATGGAATGTAAATTGCTTTGGATTAAAGCGTCTGCCAAATGCATAAAAGGGAATATCTTTCACAGCTGTAGTTGTTTGCTAGGCCAAGTTCAGGGGCCGGTGGCATAAAACTGTTTTAGACTAGTCTTACAAGTAATGGCTAAAATACATTCGATTTTTGCCCAGTTTTTCAGTCTGGATTTGTGGGAGAAAGTCCGTGCCAGTCTGCAGATTTGATCATTTAATGTGTTTCTATCTGAAACTTTCAAAAAGCCTGCAAGTGCATGATGTCTAGTTTAAAAAGTCTATTCAGATTTTAAAAGTCTTGTAGTGTATTCCAGCCATTAGTCTTCAATTTCTTTCTGTTAAGACAAGTGTTTACTTTTTAAGTCAGTTGCATAAAATCTTAGATGGGTCGAATTTTATAAAGAAAATTAAGACTGATAGCCCCCTGGCTAACTTTTCATTATGATCTATGTTGTCCATGCAAACCAATAAACTGCCAACTGCTCGCGATTTAAAAATGGCCTGACTTAGTTTTTGTTTCTTTGATACCGATTTAGACTATTAATGTTCTCAGATACTGTAGTCCAAGCCTTGTTTTTAGGATTATTTGCACTGTAACCACAAAATGTGTTCTTAAATTGATTGGGCATTATTGTATTCCTCTAATATGCAAATATTCTCAGCAAAGAAAATTGGGTTTAGTGCCTACTGTCGGCCATTTTGTTTTCAATGTTTTGTCTTACTTTTTCTACAATTTAGACTGTCTTACTAAAGACTGCCATGTCTTTCTTCATTGACTTTAGCTAGTCAGACTTATTCTTAGACAGTGTCTTAAAACCATTGCTATGTTTATGCAATCGGCCCTGGTTTCTTGCTTGTCTCACACTGAAACCTTGAAAGCTCATGAATAGCATGGCATACCAACGCAGTACAAACACAGAGGTGTTTTCCTTATACCCAATCTAAACTGGAAGTGAGCATGGTATCAGAATGTGACAGTTCCCATATAATCAACAATCGTGTTGCTATAGTTGTAGCTTAACATCGAGTGTAAACTGAGATTGATCTCGTATCACTTTGTATTGTGTTTTGAAAACTCGTAGCGCATGAGTTTCTATAGTCTCATATAATATGTCTTGGTGTTTTTTTACTTTTGTAAGCAATTGAATGTTTAGACAGGCGAATAATAACCATGCAAAAAAAGCATCATTGTGGCACGAGCCTTTGGTCATGCATCTACGTTTTAATATGCATAGTCATACCACACATACTTTTCATGCAGAGTAGCATTAATACGGCTTATATCTTCCTGCATATTAAAGACATTAATCAAAGCAGGTGAAGGTTGTTTTAATAACATTTTCAAGGACAGATGAGCTCTGAACTTAATGTAATTGACACGCCAGTGTAACGTTGGCATAAGAAGTGCATGATCTGTTGAGATTTAACTATTGCTGTTGGTGGGTTTCTGTTATTAGACTTTTGATTTTAATTCGATGGTTGGAAAATCCTATTTCTATTACAGTTTGCTCACGTTGACGTAGAAACCTGAGGGGTTTAGATTATGCGCTAATGCTAATCATACAAAGTATATTAGTATACAAGTAAAGTATATACGGTCCATGTAGACATAAAATGTTCCATTATAAAGAATAAATAAGTAAATAAATTATAGGTAGAACTACACAATTAATCCAAAAACTAATCGGGATTACAATTACTCTTGAAACAATGACAGAATGGCCAAAAGCCTCAATTACAGCTGTCCATTTGCACTTATTTCTTTGTGTCTGGGCACCGGATACAATGGAGAATCAGAGAATTAATACGTTGACGTGTCTTTTTGCGGTTTCGTTTTGGAGGTTTTATTGACAGCATAACTCCTATCATTATTTTTTATTTACATAATATAATTTAGTTTTGGATGTTTATAAAAAGAATATGGCATGAAGCTGCGTCACAGAAAGTTATAAAACCTTTTTAAATCTTCACAGTAAAACCGACAATAATAATCGCAATTACAAAATCGAGGTGAATAATCGACAATTATGATTTTTGTCATAATCGTTCGGCCCCTTTTTATAGGTCTATGGAATCTCCTTATTATATAAAGTAATTTTCTTGTAAAAATATGTAAAGATCTTTCTCTATACTACATGGAATTATGTTTCTTTTTTTGTTCAGTGTATGTTAACATGTGTGGCTGGTGGCACAGTGATTTGTATGTAAGGGCTGGTCAGTGTTTGGAGAGATTATAATCGTTGGGTATTTCAGGAATTAACCCAAAGTATTTTTCCAGATTATTGGATTTACCTTCATGCAATGTTTTAGCTCTTAATTTGATCAGATAAATGTTTTTTTTTTGTATCTTTAAGCACTAAATTAAAGCTCAAATTCAATCTGACATATAAATGCCATAAAGGTCTTAATAATGCTGACATAATGTTTGAGCATTAGTTCTAGTATTGTGTAGTTTTGGCTTCTTCACGTCTTCAGGGAAGGGACAGATGCGATCGTATGTAACGATGAGTTGAGCAAATGAACGACTCAAACTTTGATTCACTAATTTGCAATTGTATTAATACATGCTGGTGGTGCAGCAGGCTGGAGAGCTCTAGATTCCGCATGGAAAATATGAGCCATGCTCTTGTTCTGACACGTGTGCCTGGTTGCAGAGATGCTTTATAGACTCGCTGACTGGCCCACATTCTGCATCCATTCAGCCTTAATGATGTCATGTGTTTTTGGAGCCAATCGAGGAGCAATGACAGGTTTAAAAAAACACCACAAACCATCAGTATGTTGTTAATGGGACTTGCTAAGGCAAGTTTCTCATACTCAATTCAATTCAGTTTTATTTATATAGAGCTTTTTACAATGTTTCATTGTTTCAAAGCAGCTTTACAGGAAGAAAGACAAAAACAAACAAAAAGTTAGTATTAGTATTAAAATAACAAGTGGTCCATCTTTGCTCTTGGTTGTTGAAGGAGATTGCCTGGGGTGGAGCAGGGATGATCAGTTATTCACCTTTTGTGACCCCAACTGAACTTCTGGTACACGTACAAAAATAAAAGAGTGCCTGTAGATTGTTTCTGATAACAATCAAAAGAAACTGAGAAGAATCGTTACTTGGCTAAACTTGTCTCTCCAATATTTTGACTTAAGACTGCGATACCAAGCTCAACTCCTAGAGGTCAATGCACCATACGTTTTCTTTAAATACGACAAAACTATAGGATCTATTCAGCAAATTGTTAATTTAAATAAATGAACATACAACAAATCTCAACAAATCATTTATTCAATACAATGATTATACAGTAAAATAATGATGCAAATTAATATTTACATACATACATTAAATAAAATATAAATATTTATATTATTAGACACTAGCCAAACACAAACCGGAAGTTAACTGGGGGTCAGGCGTGTCTATACTGGAGATCTGATATAAGCATTTTTTGCCCTGGAGGTAAAAATAGTCTGAAATAAGTTAATGCACAATAAAAGAGAGCTGAACTCAGAAACGGAGTACCATTGAAAACCAAGATCTTTATGCACTCCAAACACTTTAGAATCTCCTTGGCAACATCTTGGCAACCACCCAGAAAGTCTTCACTTTTTTGGGGGGTTCTTCTGACTGCAGTGTATATACCTTATATAGCTAGCTTTCCTGTAGCTCAGTGGTAAGAGCATCGCATTAAAAATGCAAGGTTGTGGGTTCGATCCCAGGGGATTGCAAATACCTATGTAAAATGTATAGGATAAAGCAATGTAAGTCGCTTTGGATAAAAGCGTCTGCCAAATGCATAAATGTAAATGTAATACCTTACTGCCACAATTTTCACACGGATGTCATGGCAACCGTATATAAATGTATAGAATGTATATATAGAATTTGTATTCTTTATCAAGCTTTGATCCTGCATGATTTTTCACATCATGTAGCCGTATTTGTGGCAGCTGTGCAAGGCACTTGGTGAACTCCATTCTGAGGCACTAACGTAAGTGGCGCTACACTGCTTCGCGGCAGAATGGAAGATGCATGACGTCATGTCAAAGGGCCTATTGGTCTACTCCAGATGAATTGATGTGTCAACCATTTTGGAACAGTCAACATTACAATTGCTCTTTTCACTTAACATAAACTTCAATAAGCTTTACAACATTACACAGCCTCTTGTAAAATGCTGAGATTTAAATTGCTTATGAACATTTCACAAGTGATATTGTGTTGATTATGATTTTATAACAGGTTTTCAGCTATATTATGTTAGATAACAGCTTTGTTTTTAGGTTCAGTAATTATAATGTTTGTACGTGTTTTTTTAGACCAGCTTTGACCATCAAGTACGCAGGCAATGAGGCACCTATGTATATGCGCTCTGGTATAAACCCACTGACCGTGTAGTCCCATGTCTTGATCTCTGCTGTGATCAGTCAGGCGTTAATATCCACCTAATATCATCCCGTGCTGAAAACCAACCCGTCTGGTCTGAAGTCTTATCTGATCCTCTGGCTGTTTGCCGTGATCTTTCCTCCTCTCGTAGAGATCAGACTCACCTCGTTCATCAGACTCTCCTGGAATTCGAATAATCACTTCCCTGGCAACCCTTGACCCAGTCTCCTCAGATGGAGTAAATATTGACTCGAGCGCCTCCCGTCTCTGTGTGTCTCGCTGACCGGGAGAGCGTTGGGAGTGGGATCTTGACTGCGTGTGGGGAATGTTTACTTTCAGAGCTCTTTAAATGGCATTAAAATTAGTTTTTCTGACCTCCGGAAAATGCATATTTGTGAATATATTATGATGAAGCATTGAATCCTCACATACGGTATTGTAAACTCTGTTTAGGGATTTATGGGATTGTCAGTGATAGAAACGCATGTATGGGGAATGTATATACACAGCCAAACACACGTGTCTCTCTGTTTGTTAATAGGTAAACATGTCTTTAATAAGGGATAGGCTTTTTTTCCACACTTTGAGTGGTGTTTGCTTGCTATGGTAATGTAGGTGGTTTCCAAGAGATTGCTTCACAGTTGCTAAGGTGTTTTGAGTGGTATTTGTCACATTTCTGTGGTTTCTGGATGGTTACTCTAGGGCATCGTAGGTGGTTGAAAGGGTGTACTGGGTGCTTCGTAGGTTGCTGGCCAAAGACGGAAAAGCCTATGAGACATGCTCTCAAACTGGTAGTCTTGGAATTTGTGTCCGAGTTGGAGTCAGGCCCAGAGGGAATGTTATCACGGCCTAGTGATTAAAGGAACCAATGTTGATAATCTCTCTCAAGAACAAACTTCACATTTTTTAATTCTTTAATACCGTTAATGGAAGTTTTTCCTACATATATGAACTGTGTAGTACTGTACTGTGTATATATGTATATTTAAAATATATAAAATGGTAGTTTGTCAATATGTTACAATATAGAAAAGATCCATAAAAAATTGCCACCTTTCATGAATTGAAAAATATGAGCACTTATGGGCCGATTTACTAAACAGGGCAAAAAAGTGCGAGAGCGCAATTTAAAAAAGCGTCGATGGGAGTGGAAATTTCTGCGGGTGATTTACTAACAAGGCGCAAAAAAAAAAAAAAGGGCACAATATCTCATTCCCATAATGACCAACACAATCTACCAAGAGCAGCGCAAATTAGTGCAGGCTTTTTTGGGCGTTAAATAATGCCGCAAATACCAGAACGATCACAAGCTCAAACCTTAATAAATTGTGTTGCGTGATTCATTTCAAATAAATACTCTTTTCACATAAAGAGAAAATTCCTATAAATGCATGTGCAATAAGATCACTCTTTTCATTAGGGGTGGGAATCTTTTGGTACCTCACGATTCTATTCAAATCGATTTTTGGGGTCACGATTCGATTAGAAATCGATTCTGGTTTTTTTTATAACGATTCTTCCTCAAAATTTGATGCGATATATGATGGCGTTCAATGTGAGTCTTTACATTTAGTGTTCTCAAAATACTTCACCTTCGCTTTACAAGGATACATATTGCATACATCTTGTCAAGCTCCTTCTTACCATACAGTTGATAAAATCCGAAGTATTCTCCAAAACTTGCCCTCTCGACTGTCCGGGTGCCGGACTGCTATTGCAAAAAGTTCCACCTTTTTTGTTCCGACAATATCGACAATTGTTATATTAACTAGAAAATATATTTTTGTGAATCGATCAGAATCGTTAGAGGACTGAATCGCGATTTATATGTGAATAGATTTTTTTTCACCCATCCCTTTTAACTCTGTGTCTGTAGTGAAAATACTGACGGCAGTTTTTTACGCCAAAATAGACGCTTTGCTACCGCAAACTGATAGTAAGTTTGCCCTTAGGCTAATACCAGTATATTTAAATACATATTTTTATTGCATGTAATATTTATATTTCATTCATTGCATTATACTATTCAGTATATAGTTTTTTATTTTGTAGTAAATGTCCTCCTGATCTGTGTGTTTATTTCACTCCATGTTTCTTTATCACACTCAGGCTCAGCCACATCCCCTTTATTTACATACTACATTATACACTGCATTAAAAAATTTACAATTATTTTTGACCTTTTATTCTGTCATAAATGGTACTTGCATAATTCACACAACGTATGATGTATAAAGACAAGACAAAATCTAATTTACTGAACTTTCATTTCCTTGATTTATCAAGCCGGATTCACAGTTTACTGTATTTTATCCCATTTATTTGTAATAATGTCGAGCATGCGTCATAGCTGTGATTTATTTTTAATAGCTCAGCATAATGCGACGCAGGTTCAGCTGGGAATACAGTTTGTTTATTTCTTGCACCGTGTTCTCAGATCTTGCGTGATTTCAGGTGCTTTTCTACTTCAACTTTTCATGGCGAGTGAATTAAACTCTTTCATCGCATGTTTCCTTCGGCTTAGATGCTGCTGTGCAAATTGTAGCAAAGAAGCTTATCTACCGCTAATGAAACGTTTGATGTGGTCCATGCAAATGCAGGAATAACAAGATGGATATCTTGGGCCGTCTGGCACCTGTTGGCCCGACATAAGTGGAGGAAATCACTGTTTGTGTACAGTGTTATAAATTTTGAACAGATGCGTTGTGGTCAATTATTTTCAAACGGCTAAATATTGGTAATTTATTATAAAAAAGGTTTACTGTATAATTACTTTAAAAAGGGACTTGTCCGCTCAGAACAAAAGCAAATTTTAATGGGGTTAGATGAACAGGCTTTCCAATCACTTCAAATGTCATGTGCTCTCTGGAATCAGAGGATTAGTCTGGTCATTGTGTTTTTTCATAGTTATGTGCGTAATTTCATTCAGGCCGAAATCTTTCACAGGTGCAGGTGTTTTTAGATACTCAGCCACTTTTGTAACACTTGTGTGTCATTCAGAGATGGTTTTGTGGTCCTCAAGTCAAACAGAACCTTTAAAAGAGGAAAAATCACAGTCTACAGAGCAACAGAAGTGCAAATACTGACAGTATCACATACTTCAGACCAAGGCTCCCGTTGCGTTGAGAACAATGAACACTTTTGTTTCATCTAAGCAAAGCCGAGCTCACGTCGGCAGTTTTTTGTATGACTGGAAAACAATGAGAAAGATAAAATTAGCATCAAAACCTGCTGGAAAAGACTTTTTTTTAAATAGCGTGGCTGGAGATTTAGATTTAGCCCCAAGTATGATGAAGTTAAAGTTCAAACAATAAAACAAAATTTTAAAGAATAAAGTGAATGTTTCCACTACACAGCTGATAATGTGCGTTAACAGGCGCGCGTGTGTTTGTGTAAGCAATTGTACTGTAACGTTGGCTTTATATGTGTGTGTCTACAGTAACTGTATATGTGTGTACCAGAGAGCCTCGGTTGGGACCTTAGACTCTGCAAGCCAACTGCTTTTCCACATGCAAACAAGTCCAGAGGGAGAATATCGACCTGTCAGGCCCCCCACTGCTCCGTGTACTCCACACACAGCTGTCTGTCTCTCTCACGGCTCCAGAATCAATCCTCTGCTTCATCTGATCTGTAGGAATCTCTTCAGCTGTCAGATAACAGCACACATGCTGCCCCGCACCCTCTGTACACAAAACTCACCCCTCTCACAAATGACTTCTTTTTTTGCCCTTTTTGGTCATTTAAATGAACTGCGAACCAGCACCCCCATTTCGGAAACTAATGTTTTATTGGCGTTTAACTTTTTCTGTTTGTTTGTTTGTTTTTGTTTTCATGTCCTATTTTTATTTTGACCGTTTTTATCATTTAAATCATTATAATTGTTGAGATACTTTTAACCTCCAACCAGAAGGGATCTTGTGGAAACATATGATCGCAGTTTATGTTGTTGGCATTTATCTTTTTTTATTCATGATAACTAACAAATCATGCACAGAAAACCAAGAATGGGACATGCATGAAGGAATTTAGTTTGGTATTGACTTGACATGTATTTAGAAATTTGAATTCATGTTATTTTTTTATATATTATAAATATTTCAATATTTTTCATTTCTATTTATTTTTAGCATTTTGTTCAGTTCTTACCAAGAATGATTATTATAACAACATATATAGTATATCAGTGTCCAGACAAATTGCTGATACAATTTTGTATTTTATTTGAGCGAGGCCTTTAAATTTGAATGGATTTTGATAGGCTATCAATGTTTCATCATTAATCAGCTGGAAGAATATCACTCTGAAAGATATCCCAACGATATCATTCCTGTCTTGTCATTTATATAGATGTGGTTGGACTCCTCTACTCTCTTAAATTTATATTTACCGTTATTGTCCTTGTTCTAAAAGGGTCTTTATTCAAGGCTAAATGTGTGGGAAATCGTCACAATCAGGAGTTCTCCATAGTTGACCAGTTAGTCAAAGTGTTCAAACCGTGTTGCATCACATGAAACTAACCAGTTTAAGTGAGATGTGTTTTTTTGGCCGGGGGCTGAGTTAAATGTTCCTTTGTTTTAGTCCTCTAATTAGTGTTCCACATTCAGTGTGAGCACAGTGGGACAGTTTGGCCTTAATTTGTGTTTGGATGAAGTTGGATGATTCCCTGATCTAATCCCAGATTTACCAGAGGTTCAGATATGTTTGAGGCTTAAGAAATGTATTTATCCAACACTACCCACAAATATGTGACGTTTAATAAATCCTGATAGATAAGGAAACAGCCCAAAATATTATACCCAAAACATCTGTATAGTCTTTGTTGTGTTGGTGTGATGTGCTGTGCTGTTAAATGAACTACCGTATATTTAGATTAGATTAGATTAGATTCAACTTTATTGTCATTACACATATACAGGTACAGTGTAACGAAATGTAGTTTAGGTCTAACCAGAAGTGCAATTAGCAAGTGCAGATATACAGTGTGAATAAATACAGAATACAATATTAGGAAAATAATTTACGTTGGGCATGTACTATGAAAATATGACAATCGGTATGTACTATGAACAATATATACAGAAGGCTATATACTGTGAACATTAATGTACAGGAGGTTATGAACAGATAACAATATAGACTATACAATAGTGCAAGTGACTTGAGTGTGCATTAGTTACAGACATTAGCTATTAAAGTTACAGTGCAGTAGATGAGTTAATGTGGTTATTAAAGGTACGGTGCAATACATGAGTAGATGCAGATATACAGTTACAGTGCAGTAGATGAGTTAATGCAGTTATTAAAGTTACAGTGCAGTAGATGAGTTAATGTGGTTATTAAAGGTACGGTGCAATACATGAGTAGATGCAGATATACAGTCACAGTGCAGTAGATGAGTTAATGCAGTTATTGAAGTTATAGTGCAATAGATGAGTAGATGCAGTTTGTTATGCGATAGATGCAATAATGCAATAGATGAGTTACAGTGCAGTAGGTGAGTTAGTGCAGTTATTAAAGTTACAGTGCAGTAGATGAGTTAATGCAGTTATTAAGGTTACAGTGAAGTAGATGAGTTAATGCAGTTATGAAAGTTACAGTGCAGTAGATGAGTTAATGCAGTTATGAGAGTAGTCCATTAGTGCAAATGAGCATTCAGTGTAATGTTCCTGGTGTGCAAGTGAGCAGTATAGAGTGCAAATGATGCGTGTAAACAGTCCGGTAGAGCAGATACATGAAGTACTGGTGTGTACAGTTCCGTCATGCATGGCAGCCCTGTAGTGCAATGTAAACATTATAATAGCAGCATTAAGTTAAAGTTATGAGAGGTAGTGAAATCAGTGGGGAGCAGAGTTCAATAATGAAACAGCTCTGGGAAAAAAGCTGTTTCCTAGTCTGCTGGTTCTTGCCCGGAGGCACCTGAAGCGCCTACCGGAAGGCAGGAGAGTAAACAGTCTATGAGCGGGGTGAGAGGAGTCCTTGAGAATGCTGCGAGCTCGACGCAGACAGCGTTTCTTCTGGATGTCCTCAATGGAAGGGAGTGTAGTTCCTGTGATGCGCTGGGCTGTTTTCACCACCCGCTGCAGTGCCTTGCGCTCAGCAACAGAACAGTTCCCGTACCAGACTGTGACACAGTTGGTCAGGATGCTCTCTATCGTGCAGCGATAGAAGTTCACCAGGATAGTTGAAGACAGTTGGTTCTTCTTCAGTGTCCTCAGAAAGAAGAGACGCTGGTGAGCCTTCTTGACCAGGCATGAGGTGTTGGTGGTCCAGGACAGGTCCTCCGAAATGTGGGTCCCCAGGAACTTAAAACTGGAAACACGTTCAACAGCCGTCCCGTTAATGTGGATGGGGTCGTGTGTGCCTCCTTTCGCCTTCCTGAAGTCCACGATGATCTCCTTTGTCTTTGAAGTGTTAAGGAGCAGGTTGTTGTTTGAGCACCATGTGGCCAGGTGCCGTACCTCCTCCCTGTAAGCAGTCTCATCGTTGTTGCTGATGAGACCAATCACTGTTGTATCGTCTGCAAACTTGATGAGGGAGTTAGATCCATTCACAGGCCTGCAGTCGAGTGTGAAAAGGGAGTAGAGAAAGGGGCTCAGTACGCAGCCCTGTGGTACACCAGTGTTGAGGGTGGTTGTGGTGGAGCAGATGTTGCCTAGCCTAACAAGCTGAGGCCTGTTCGTCAGGAAATCCATAATCCAGTTGCAGGTTGTATTGTTAATGCCTAGGTTTCCAAGTTTGATGATTAGCTTGGAAGGGATTACGGTATTGAATGCAGAGCTGAAGTCTACAAACAGCATGCGTGCATAAGTGTCCTTATTGTCCAGGTGTGTGAGCACGGAGTGCAGCGCCATGGACACTGCATCATCTGTGCTCCTATTGCTACGGTAGGCAAATTGGTATGGGTCCAGTGTGGATGGTAAAGAGTCTTTTAGGTGTGACAGGACCAGCCGCTCAAAGCACTTCATAACAATGGGTGTGAGTGCTACAGGGCGGTAGTCGTTCAGGCATGTCGGGCTGGAATGTTTTGGAATGGGCACAATGGAGGTGGATTTGAAACATGCTGGAACCACTGCTTGGGCGAGGGACAGGTTGAAGATGTCCGTGAAGACCCCAGCGAGCTGCTCCGCACATGCCCGGAGTACGCGACCAGGGATGCCGTCAGGGCCAGCAGCCTTGCGCGCATTTATCCGGCTTAGTTCAGTGAAAACATCTGTGGAATTTACTGTGATGATTGGGTGGTCGGTGGAAGGTGTGAGCCTGGTGGCGGGTTCCTTATTGTCTCTCTCAAAGCGTGCATAAAAGTCATTAAGCTCGTTTAGAAAGGCAGCATCTGTGGTTATGGGGATGGAGTGGTTGGGTTTATAGTCACTAATGGCCTGGATGCCCTGCCACATGCGTCGAGGGTCAGAATTGGTAAAATGCTCCTCTAGCTTCAACTTGTAGCAGTGCTTGGCCTTTTTGATGCCCCTCTTCAGATTTGCCCTGGAAGTACTATAGGCCTGTGCATCACCTGATCTGAAGGCGGTGTTGCGTGCTTTCAACAGGAGGCGCACTTCCTTGTTCATCCATGGCTTCTGATTAGGGTATATGGTGATCTGCTTTTGAGTTGTGACACTATCAATGGTGGTATTGATGTAGTCCAATACAGAGGAGGTGTAGCTGTCTATATCCGTGTGAGAGCCACTGGTGGCCTGAGAAGCAAACATACTCCAGTCTGTGTGTAGAAACCTTTCCTGGAGTGTGAAGTCTGCCCCCGCAGGCCACACCTTGATGGTCTTCATTGATGGCTTCACACGATTAATGAGAGGTGAATACTTGGGGGTGAGGAACAAAGAAAGGTGATCAGATTGACCCAGGTGGGGGAGGGGGGTTGCGGTGTAAGCTTCAGCCATGTTTGTATAGACATGGTCTAAAGTTTTGTTTCCTCTTGTGTGGCAGGAAACATGCTGATGAAATTTAGGGAGCACTGTCTTTAAGTTTGAGTGATTAAAATCTCCCGCAACAATAAATGCAGCCTCCGGGTGAGCAGTCTGTTGTTTACTGATGGCTGCATGAAGTTCTTTCATAGCAAGCTTGGCATCAGCATCCGGTGGAATATAAGCTGCCGTTATAATGGTGGAAGTGAATTCCCGTGGCAGATAAAACGGTCTACATTTAACCATGAGAAACTCAAGGTTAGCCGAACAGTGTCTCCCGACAATAACAGAGTTCGTGCACCAAGCTTTATTGACATAAATGCACAGTCCACCTCCTCTTGTCTTACCGGATTCCTCTGCCGTTCTATCCGCGCGGTGTGTGTTGTAGCCCGCTAACTCAATAGCGTTGTCCGGTATGCCGCTGTGTAGCCATGTTTCCGTGAAGATTATGACATTGCAGTTCAAAAGTCTTTTGTTGTTGATGATGCGGAGTCGAATCTCATCCATTTTGTTCACTAATGATCGTACATTAGCAAGGAAAATGCTGGGTAAAGAGAGCCGGTGTGGTGTTAGCGTTAGCTTAGCTCTTAGCCCTCCGCGTTTTCCCCGCCTCTGTTTACGATCTCGACGCCGCCGGCGAGCACTTCCGCCGGGCCGTGTGGGGTGCGTAGCATCGGAGGTTTTGACGATCTCAGGGACGAGTTGAATGTTGCTGATATAACTTCCGGGAATGCGCAAACCGATATCCAAAAGCTCATGCCGGGTGTACGTTGTGAATGCACAACTGTTCTTAACGAACAGGCCCGAGATGAGCAAGAAAAACACTATATAATTGCTAAAACTGGAGAGACGCTGAGCCTCGCGATGTTCACGCGCCGCCATCTTGGTCATCCAAAGGAAATTGTATATTTGGAAATTGTCTGGTGATGATAATAGCTGTCTGCGCGCTCTCTGCTGACACAACACAGCGCAGATGGAATGAATGAAACTCGGTGTTGTTTACCAGCAAACTTTGATTCTTTACACAATGTCAGAATTACATGTCTCTCTTTCTTCCAGTCATCGCTCATGGCATTTAGAGTGACATCGATGAAGGGCATTTCCGGACCCGACCACGGCTGTCAGCTTGGAGACAATCGGTGCCAAACATTCGCACCTCGCGGGTGAATAGGATGTGGCTTTCATTTAATGACGTGCCTTTTGCCATAAGTTGTTGCTGTGCCTGGACACTAGTAAGACATCAGTTGCTCTTAGAATCCAGAATGCACCTTGGTTTTTATTGTTTTGGTCTATTGTAGTTAAATTCAAGCAAAATAAACAGCAAAACTCAACCTGTAACTTGTGGTTTGGGGTGCGTCAGTAACACCCTAGTTGATGTAAAATGTTAGTTTACTTTTGGCCGATGTTGATTTGTATAAAATGTTAGCAGATTTTTATATAATGCTGTACTTGATCATGCCATTTTTCGTTGGGAGACTTGAACTGACGTGAATAGACTATCAGTCAAGGAAACAAAAAGGTTCAGATTCACATCGTATCATTTCAGGGTCAGCGCAGCAGATATATCGGGTGTTTAATGGTACTGTATAGAGTGCCATATCCCAGCAGCATGCACGGAAGTGCAGTTTTGTGACTGTAAGGTTCACGGCACTAGAGAGAGCTTCTCTGAGGCTAGGAAGCTTCTGCCGTCCCCCTGGGTCCTCATCTGCGCTTTGACCCCGCAATCACACTGTTCGTCCGAGATTTGATCCACTCCACTGAGTCTGTAACAGCTTCTCTAAGACGTTGTTCTGTGTTAAAGAGCCCTGAGCTGCCAGCCCACCGGAATTTCGGGGAAAGAGTTTGGCTTTGGAGAATTTAAAGTATCGTGGGCAAGCAGGGGCTTGTGCAGCAGGGACCAGGATTGTGTGTGTCTGCTGGATGAGATTTGTGTGTTTGACAGAGGACTGTGGAGTAATGCGTGTGTGTGTGTTGGCATACAGACAGTATGACATGTGAAGGAATGTGTGTGTGCATGTCTGCGGTGGGGATCTGCAGAAGGATCTTATTGCGTCAGGCTGTCACTGGTATGTGAGAGGAAACAGCTGAGAGGTCCTGCGCTCAGCAAAAGCGATGTCAAAGTTCCCTTAACAAAACCTAAAGCTACTGCGAGTCACACAATCTGACCATTTGGTTTCCTGCAAAGTTTCATTTTGATTTAACATGTCCGTATAAAATGCTATTGTCACGTCAAGCGTTCTTTCATTTTCCCTGGCTTTTGTGAATTTGAGAAGTGTTAATGTTGTGCTTTTCTCAGATGAAGGAAACCGTTTGCATGGCTTTATCATAATTTGTGAAAGATTAAAAGCAGTCATGATTTGCAATATCAATATCACACAAGGTACATGTACCAGTATAACTGTTACTTAAGAAATAACAGAATATTGCTTGGATACAAACAGTAGTAGTTTGTGAATAATTCATGAAATTCATGCATAAATCATGAAGACAGGCTTTTCTCTAGTAACGCCGCTGGAATCAGACGGGTCAAATATTTCTTTGAAGTGTTTTGATGTAACAAATTGCATTCTATATAGAACCAAAACAAAAATCAAATTCCATATCAAGCAGTCGAAGAAAACGAACAGATCTGTTGGTGGGCTTGTGGCTGGAACGGATGTCAAATCGAACCCAAAAACCATTATTGTTTTTTCTCTGCAGGCGTAGGCCATGGGCGCCACAAAGAGCAAACCCAAAGAGACAGGCCAACGCTCCCGTAGTCTAGATGATGGGAATGGAGGACACCACCACAGTCCCAACCAATCATCATTCACGCCCAGCCGGAGCCCGGCAGTGGACGGTACCAGACGCGGCACCCAGCCCAGCATCATCAACGCGGAGCTGTTTGGAGGCATCAGCTCTACGACCAACAGCATCACCTCTCCTCACCGTGGCATGCTAGCAGGTAACACACCTCAGTCGGTCCAGACCCAGATCGAACCCTTGACCTTTAAAAATAGAGCTTCAGTATCAAATGCATGTTTGTCTCTTGTTTTATTCATAGGTGGAGTGACCACGTTTGTGGCTTTGTATGACTATGAGTCACGCACCGCATCTGACTTGTCATTCAGGAAAGGAGAACGACTCCAGATTGTCAATAACACGTAAGGGAAAACCCAAACAACAAAAATAACGTCTCCGGAGGGCAATAGACACGCCCCTCGGATACGCACAGACACACACACCCGTCTTGCATCTGTCTGGGCTCCGGCTGTGCCGGCTGCCATCCCCTGAACCACACGTAGCCCCCCTACCTCTATGGTAACCATAGTAACTGGCTCATTCCGAAGGCTCGCTATTTGTGCGAAATGATTGCTTTTTGTTCTTTTTGGTCTTTCTGCACACGGAACGGCTCAGCTGCACCTCCACTTCCCTCTCGGAGCAAAGGGAGCGATTTCCTTCCTATCTACACCTGCGCTTCACTTCCTTATTCTTGTGTACTGCACTGCTGTTTCTGTCTCGCTAACATCCTCTCAACACAAAGCTTTTTTTGTTGTGTTACTGCATAGAGGGCAATACACCAGAGAGAATCTCTTTAAACAAGTACACATGCAAATCATGGTTCAGCCCAAAAGTAAAAGACAAACCAATCCACATTACAGCAATGTTCACTACAGCGCAGTGATAAACCCAGTCGAATTAGATAAACAGAGTGTCTTCAGTGCATCAGGGCCACTTATGACCCTAAATCTGTTTTTAAAGCCAATGTGGGATGCTTGTAGCTTCTGCCGTCTGCGTTTAATCTCCAAACACTTTTTCTCCTTTCTCTGTTCTTCTGCACGCTCCCCATCTTTGTGTAGGAGAAAGGTCAACCCCAGGTGGGTAATATTGCTCTTGCCTTTAAATCGTAAATGTCCATTTTCTGTGTACTGTGTGTGTGTCATTTCACACTGTCCACCGGGGACTTATCTGTCTGGCTAGAAACTGTGGAAGAGCTCCAGAAATAGTGCCTGGTCGCCTCAAAAGCTCAATCTCATAACTCGCTCAAATCGTTTTATGTTTGTCCTTCATGTTGACTTTGTGGCGGCGCCCTTGCTGAATTATCCATTATCCATTGTTTTAAGTACATCCCAGTTTTCATTTTTTACTACACAGATTACAAGAATGCGAAGTAATTTAGGGCTGCATAATGATTAATCGCGAATCGTTTGCAGAATAAAAGTTTTTGTATACATAAAATGTTGGTGTACTATAATAATCATCTGTATATATATATATATATATACCGTTTTAATAGTCTTATTTTATTATGAGTTTCTTTGTAACACTTATTTTACATATTTCCATGTGTATATACATTTTTATATTCATATATAATTTATATTATATGTAATTATAAATATGTTATACATAAATATATTTATTCTTAAAATTATGTGTGTTTTTATATATAATCTACATAATTATTATATAAAGTACACCAACATATATTATGTAAACAAAAACTTTTATTCTGCAATCGATTAGTCATGATTAATCGTTATGCAGCCCTTAAGTAATTGGAGATATGGTAAAAACAGTCTTAAGTGGAGTCTATTTCTGAAGATTCTTAATGTATGGATTCATGCATGTTTGAGCAATACAAAAAAGCATACAAACTCGCTTTCAGTGTGTAGTAGAAGTATGTGAATTAGGATGCTGACTTGAAATGTGAACCATCAACATTTTCTACATAATTGAGCCTCACTGAATTCCGTCACCATCTTCTTTTCTTTAAGTATTTATATGTTTACTCTTCTTCTAAACCCTGCAACAGAAACATCACTGTTCATGTCTTCATCAAAAATTCGTTATCATCTGAATTTTAAATGGTGTAGTCAGTTGATATAAATAATGTAACTGTATTGTGAGAATATAAATGTGTTTGTGTGTTTTTGTAGCAGTACTATGGAGTAAAAAAATGAGACGATAATGTTGTTTCACGGGATGTTTTCAGACACTCTGCACACTAAAGCTGAATACTTCACTTCTTATAACATGACTCATGACTGTGATTTGTCTAGCAGGTTTAGCACTAAATAGTTCACACAAAAACAACAATTTTGCTATTATTATCACCTCGTTGTACAAAATAAGCAAGTGTAATTTGCACATCAATTAGCAAAGATAGTCTGTGTAAGTATTTAATATCTCCAGACATTTTAATAATTCATTTGAGGTGCGGGAGTTATTTCAGGATAGGTGACTGAGAAAATGTCTCACCAAATACTTTAATGTAGTCCTTTCAAGGGTGTATTGCATGTTATTGTGTAACAGAAAGTGTGTGTTAACTCAGATTATATGTGCGTGATCTCTTTTAGGGAGGGTGATTGGTGGCTGGCTCGCTCGCTGACGACAGGAGAGAGCGGCTACATTCCCAGCAATTACGTGGCACCATCCGACTCCATCCAGGCTGAAGAGTAAATCCTCCTCTTTTCTTTGATGTTCTCCTACCTGTTTTTCCTCTGCTTTACTCTCCTATCCTCAGAAGTCCCGCCTGATGCATAACAAACTCTCCCTCACAATTATAAAGCATTTGATAAATCAATATTATTGATATTTAGGGAAAGAAAATAGCTATGGAAATTAATTATTAGAGTTCCACCGTATTTTTTATTTATTTATTTAATATTATTGGATAATTTTTTTAAGGTTGATTTTTACATTTTATTTATATATATTCTTTTTATATATTTAATTATCTCATTTGTAGCATATTTACAAAATCATTCCTTTAACAAAATGTTATTGGTTTCCATAACGAACTGTCAGCGTTAACACACAGATTTTTACACCTATAACAGTTCTTGAGTTTTTTCTAAATTGTTGGAATGTACTGCATGTCAAAATTCCCATAACTTCCACCTAAAATGGAAAGATTTCTAAATATGAACCAGATCTTAACCTTTAGCCCTTGTGACATGACCCGTCGTGTGATTCACACTCCTCTTTCTTTATCCAGTGACCTTTTGAGTCCTTGAATTCTTTCATATGTTTTTCCTCTTTCTCCTCTTTCAATGTTGAAAAATTCTCTCCATTAATTAGAAAAAACCCTGCACATGCCCTAAAGCTGTTCTTCTCCTAGATAATCGCTTAAAGCCATCACTGTTTGTCCCAGGCCCCTGTCTGCTATCGTTGCTCTACACGTAGTTTATCTCCCACACTGTTACTCTTTTTAAAACCTATAATGACTCATTTTTCCACCCTTGCTTTACCAGTCATCTCAGATTGACTCTGGAGAAAAGGTAAGAATGAGTGAGATGTGCCAACCAGCACCGAAGAGAAAATGTCACAGGGTCATGCGCATAACCCAAACACAAATGTTTGAATCCTGAAGGGAATTGAACGTCTTTAACGTGTCACGTGATGTAAATTCCAAGGGGATGCCTTATGTTGAACACATGATGTTGTTGTTGGTACATCATGGTCACCTTTCTTTTTTGTCTCTCTCTCTCTCTTCAGGTGGTACCTTGGAAAGATCACACGCAGGGACTCAGAGCGTCTCCTCTTGAGTTTAGACAACAGGAGAGGAACCTTCCTTGTCAGAGAGAGTGAGACCACCAAAGGTGAATAAATACAAACAGTGTGTAACATCTTTTTTACCATCTGACCATCCGTCTAGTTAAACGGTGTGTAGCGACACGTCATTTTGAGGGTCCATGGTTAGTGCTGAGGTCCTTCTGCTCTCCAAGACCGTTTTTATGAAAATACCAGACTAGGAACCAACACAAGACATCCGAGTCCAGATTGGGGAAGTTTGTCCGTGCCTACATTTCAGGTTCTGGAAGAACAGGTTACAACAAAGTGCACATTTACTTCTCCTTTCAACTGTTTGTCAGATTCAGTCGTGCTTGAATTTGTAATCTGCTTCGGCTTTTTTTCATCATTGGCATAATGTCCGCTCTATTTATGGCTCTGTGAAGCCAGTTGAGCGGGTTCAACATGACCGATGTTGATGCTTGAGTAGTACACATGGTTAGGCACGTGAGTTTGCATAATGTACGTCTTTTGGTTGAGCTGGATGTATAGAGGAATGCAAAGGTCAGCGAAGCGCTTGCAGGAACGAAGAGAGAAGTAGGTCAACCCGTATCCGTGCCTGTATAACTGTAAGCTGTTCTCATAGTTAATATAGCAAGCTTGAGTGTGGGCGAAACCTCCGGGGCATGTGAGGATGTATTGCTTGGAGTGAGAAGAGTGTGAAGGATGAGTCGAACCCTGAAGTGACAGCACACCACGAGGGACCGGTGACAAAGAAAGCATGCATGAATAAATAACCCTTGCTATTGGTGATTATTGTGTGGGTATATAATCATGACGACAGCGCCCTCTGCAGACTGACGGATGAAGAACATCAATATTCTACTCAAAAGCTATTTATTGTTTCATCATAAATAACTCATTTCAAGAGGTAATTACATTTGTAGTATTTGTTTGTTACTTGGACTCTTGGACAAACTTAAAACAAGGAAACAAGGGATATTTGATTACATAAGATATTCAAACTAGGTTTTATTATATGTTTGCTTAAAATAAGATAAAGTTGTAATTCAGTGGGGTGAAAAACTACTCAAAATGGAAAAACAAATTTTCTTACCCTGTTGCTTTTTTGTGGTTTAAACTGTACAAATTCTCTTAAATTCACTTAAATTACTCTTAAATTAAAACATAAATTTGACCAATTTGCGTCTCAGTAAAATATATTTTGTTTAGAGGCTGGTTGGGTAATTTGGCTTGGAAGACGAGATGAAAAAACTAAAAATATGATTTTTGCATTGGAGGTAAAAGGGCAATTTTTTTTACATTGATTTCTGATCAAAATTCTAAATAATATTTCAACATGATGAAAATATATTAATCTTTGTAAAGAATAATGCAATTAAATTAAATTGACAATCAAAATAAACAATATTGCAATTTAAAAATTCTTTAAATAAACACAATATCCCACAATGTGTGTAATGTTTTGACTGATTTAGCAAAAATAATAAATCAATATAGAAATAAGGTAGCTTTTATTTTTTAATTAGCTTCTATAAATCAATAACACAGACTTAAGTTTGATATAAGAGCTGTCCATTTTAACCTCAACCCTTGTGTTCCCACAATCTTCAGTTCTGTTGTATTTTTCTCTTTAGGTGCCTACTGTCTGTCTGTCCTTGACTACGACAACGTCAAAGGCCTAAATGTCAAACATTACAAGATCAGGAAGCTGGACAGCGGGGGATTTTACATCACGTCGCGCACACAGTTCACAACTCTGCAGCAGCTGGTCAACCACTATAGACGTGAGTTCATTTCTCTCTCAGCATTAGCTCTTACTATCTTCTTAGGAAGTGATAGTTATTTCCAGAATAACTCAGATGAATCTTAGATTGTCAAGAACTGAGTTCAAACTGAAAATAAAGATATTGCGTGTTAAAATTTTAAGCAGCAGTGATGTAAGTACGAGTAGGAGGTGTTCGTAGTAGTTCGTAAATATTTTTGTAACCAGAGCAAATATATGTTAGATGATAAAAAGGTAAAATATTTAAGGTTACATTTACCATTCATAGCATACAGCCAGATCTGTTTAATATCCTTTCTTTTCTCTGTGTCTCTTTCAGAACATGCTGATGGCCTTTGTCACTGTCTGACCGATGTTTGTCCAGTACAAAAGCCTCAAACCACAGGTCTGGCCCGAGATGCCTGGGAGATTCCACGGGACTCTCTTAGACTAGACATCAAACTGGGCCAGGGCTGTTTTGGAGAAGTCTGGATGGGTAAGACATTTTCTGTCTGAGAGTACTAATGTGATTTAAGACACACTTCCACTTAAAATGCGTTTTATTTCCATCAGGTACGTGGAACGGTACGACAGGCGTGGCCATTAAAACTCTGAAGCCTGGCACCATGTCTCCCGAGGCCTTTTTGCAGGAGGCACAGGTCATGAAGAAACTCCGACATGAAAAGCTCGTGCAGCTTTACGCCGTCGTCTCTGAGGAACCCATCTACATCGTCACCGAATACATGGGACAAGGTCAGTGATGCTGAGGTCATTCTCCTGTTCTAGAGTCAGTGAGATATAAGAACGAATCACTTCTTTCAGCCCAAACATAGTAGTGTTACTTAAATGACCTTTATGCTTAAAAAGAGAATTATTGAAAGTCACATGAAATGGAAACATAGATTTGATAATCTGGCATTAGAATTTGTTTATTTAGTTTGTTTATTTTTCAATAGAGTGATATATGACCTTGAGATTTTTGCAAGATTTTCCAAGTGTAGTTTTGCTAAAATCTCTGACATAAATGTTAGCAATTACAGCATAAATTTAAAGATCAACAACGTTTTTTTGAGGTCGGTCAATAAAATGTTAATGAAGCTGCCATGCTGTGATTTTTTCCTCTTTTACAGGAAGTCTGTTAGATTTCCTAAAGGGCGACATGGGAAAGATGCTGCGTTTACCTCAGCTGGTGGATATGGCCTCTCAGGTGCTACATCTCTTCTTTATTTTATTGAAACTTTGCATACACAAAAAACCTGAACCCAACCACCTCAAAAAATTGGTATACTGTGCATGTAAATAAAAACCTCCTGTGATTGGACTATAGGGGGCAGCACTGAGCCCCTCAGCTCTGTAACAAATGCACTGTCCTCAGATTGCCTCCGGTATGGCGTACGTGGAGAGAATGAACTATGTGCACAGGGACCTCAGGGCTGCCAACATCCTGGTGGGTGATAACCTGGTGTGCAAAGTGGCCGACTTTGGTCTCGCCCGACTCATAGAAGACAACGAATACACGGCCAGACAGGGTGAGCCAGAAATGTTTCTTGCCTTTTATACATTGTGGCCTAAATTGAATTAGTGTGATCATTATAACAAGCCTCTTACATTTGTGTGACAACAGGAGCAAAATTCCCCATTAAATGGACAGCGCCTGAGGCGGCTCTGTATGGACGCTTTACCATCAAATCGGATGTGTGGTCTTTCGGGGTCTTACTGACAGAGCTGACGACTAAAGGCAGGGTCCCTTATCCAGGTACTACTCTTATTCTTGTCTTTCGCTTAAGATGTGAATGAGCATTCCGCCACCTTTAGATCCCATTCTGACTGAAAACATAATTTCTCTCTGGTCAGGTATGGTAAACAGGGAAGTTTTGGACCAGGTGGAGCGTGGGTACAGGATGCCCTGTCCAGCTGAGTGCCCGGAGTCCCTGAACGAGCTCATGCTGACCTGCTGGCGCAAGGAGCCCGAGGAGAGGCCGACCTTCGAGTATCTTCAGAGCTTCCTGGAAGACTACTTTACTTCTACTGAACCGCAATACCAACCAGGAGAAAACCTCTAGAGATGCCGAGTGTGAGAGCAGAGAAATCAGTTTTGGGTAAAGGATGCGTCTTCAAACATTCAGCTGGGAAATTAAGAACTCTGTGCAAACGTATTGACTTCTCCTTCTGAAGCATCTCCCTGTAATTACCGCATGTTTTTTTCCCTTGGCTTTGATTTCAAAACGAGACGGCGCTTTTCTGTATCAGTCGCAAGAAATGCAACCACAAATTGCTTCTTCAGCCATGCAACGGTGCCGTTTTGTGCGGATAATCATTTCGAGATGTTATTTTCGTGGCTCTGTGACAAGGCGGCTTGATCTTTAGCGGTTTCTTCTTGACCTTGATGTACTGCTGCGGATGATCCAGATCTGTCAATCATACACTCTGCTCCTCCCCCCTCAAACCCTTTCTACTCATTCCACCCTTCTCGATGCTCTGGGGTCTCTGTGAACCCTTTGACCCTAAACCGCATTTCGTCAGAGGAGACGCACATGAGGGACGAGACTTAATCACCATCATGAGACGTCCAGCAGATGACGGTACTGCCCTGTACATTTGGGAGACATTTGTGGTTGTGGTAAAGCAACTAAACATTTGTTTTACTCGTCTGATGAACAGATGCTCCGATTTAATGTCTTCCACTAGATATCCAGGGTGTGTATTTAAACAAATGTGGTAATTTATGCCTTTTACTGGTAGATATGAAAATTTGTCCTAATATGTTTTCCCTGTATCATCCTGGATAAACTGGAATAAAAATAATGTGATTGGCTAAAAACTGGTCACATGACATCTTGGCTTTTATAGATTGGGCGTTTGGACTTGAAACATTCTTCCTTTTGATATGGACTCATTAAAAACAATCATAAAGAATGTTGTTTTCATTTGATACATTTATTCTTCTCTTCTAGATTTTAGAAAACTACTGATATATTAAGCGACATTTTACTTTCAACAGAGGTGACTGTATAGTCCTACTTTGTGTGCCAATACAAAAGAACAAAAAAGAATTTTGTACTGTTTATGATGTATAAAATGTATTTTTATTAATGTCATTTTTTTGTATCAAAGAGGGTAAGCAGGCTTTGTAACTAGAACTAAAAGTCGTTCACGCAAAAATAAAAATGACATCGTTTGCTTATCAGCGGTTCAAAGCTGTATGATTTTTCCTTCGAAGTTTGACTTGAGAATTTTACTTTTCCATAGAATTGTAGTTTCTATCGGATCAAAAATAAGAGGAAAAAAGCATCATTAATCTAGTTCAGATCAATTTCATGCTGTTCAAATCCTTCTGAAGAACTATCGCTAAATTCTCCTTTTGTATTCCGCAGAGTCATACAGCTTTGAAATGGCCACAAACTTAAGTAAATGACAATAAAGCTTCTATTTTTGGGTGAACTGTTTTTTTAAGTATGACTGAACCGTCTCCTCAAAGCGTGTTCAATGCTGATTTTCAAATGTTGTCTTGTTTTGGCTTTTTGATAAATCGTGACCTGCAAAGTTGCCAGTATGTTATATGCAAAATAGCAATCATTTTAACTTATAATTCAACAAGTAACAAGTTTATTGCTACTTAATTTTCAGATCTTTATGTATTAACACTGTAATGTCCCACAGAAAGCCATGAACCCAATCTGTGAGGTGTTTCACACTAGAATTGAGTGTTAAACAATTCATACCTGATTAGGTCAGTTATAGGTCAACTGAACGCTAAGTACCGCCACTGACCTTAAACCAAGTATGAGAAACCAAATGCCCCAAAATAATAAAATGACTGCCAAGATGATGTGGTATGAACATGAATTGAAACTAGGGATGTTTTTTTTTGGTTTGCATTCAGAATGGTTTGGAACTGTGAATTGTGGGTAATGTCAAGTGCTGACGCGAATGGCATGCACGTGAATTGGTAATTTTCGCTGGAAGATCTGATCTCCATTGACACCTGTCAATATACTGTAAATACTTAATGGTAACTGTAAATATTCTTTTCATATTTATTCCTATACTGTATGTCGCAGGTTATTATCGATCGGCTGATCTTTGTTACTCCCTAAAAACTAGTTTGAATAAAACAGGTTCTCTGCCCCACAAAGAAATTTTGATCTTTTAAAAATGCAAATGAATCCTTAGAAGTTCTTTCTTATCTAACTGCATAACTTAGAATTGTTGAGTGAGCCAATCCCACGATCTGATCTAATCACGTGATCTGATTAGATCCCCAATCATTGTCATTACATATTTAACAAAATGTAATCAGTCTTAATTATCCCTTGAGGTTTGATTCACAGCAAACTTAAGTATTGACAGCGACTTTCATTTGATGCTTTTTGTTGCAGCTCTTATTTGCAATAAATGCCTTATTTCTTTTGACATGATAACTGCAATGTTAAACCACACTGTATACGTCGCTCTAAACCTGATGCGAAACACTGAACTGACAGATTTGATTGACTAGTGAGAAATGAGCCTGCTGTTAGTAAGAACGTAGCAAAGTAAATTACAAATCTTAATAAAAAAAGTAAAAAAATGCTATGGTTAGATCTACAAGTAAACAACACATTGTATATTCAAGCTATGCAGTTGCCTGTCTGTATTACAAATGCATTTGCTCAGAATCGAACCTCAGGTTCGCATTGTAGTTCTTCAACGTCATGGCCTGTATCAAAATAAAAATAAACACTGAAATTAAAATTGTACTTTCAAAATTTAATGTGAGAAAGTGTTTTTTTTTAAGTGCAATAAACTATGTTTCTTAAGCTTGGATAAAAATAAAAGATTGTTCTTAGCCATTGTAGTTTTAACTTTATGGGCACTCCGGTGTTTTTCTCAAAAGAAATAGTAATGATGATTAACTTGCTATAGTTTACAGATCTTGTTAATGTTTTACAGCCAATCCAGCAAGGAAATGTCATAAAATTCGACCTGGAGCGTTTGCTTTGTTTAATGATGGTTTCATGGTATTTTCCCCAAATGAAGAAACCAGCAGGTGATCCAATTAATGGCTCACCTGTTAAAGAAAACAAACCAGTAACATTTGTGTTGGCAGTCCACATCCTTATCCACTGGGAAAACACATCTGTGTTACTGGGACACATGCACATTATATAACATTTTAAATATCCATTTATTTTCTATTAAAAGTTTATTTATTATTACAGTTAATTACATAAACTATGAACATCTTTGTTTTAAAAGTGTGTTTGTGATAGCTTTCTTTAAAAGAGATACCACCTGGTTTAATATTTTGGCATCTAATGCAATGAGATTCTAGTGTGTCCTAATACTTTTACAAAATAATCTGTAACACAATAAGAGCACAATAGAAGAACTAATACAAAGTCACCAATGTAAAATAAGAAACAGTGAAAACGTCGTTCAGTGAAAGCACGTTATTTGTCCTCTAGCGCCATCTACTGTTTTTAGATATATCTATAAATGTAGAGATGTGATTATTATTTTTTTAAACAGAATAAAGAAAAAGGACTTAATAACTGAAATACTATATTTTATTTTATTATATTATAACGTAGTATCAACAACTTGAAACTAACTCTTTCATAACGTTTCCTTTGCCATTATATGAATTGAGCTTTATTACAAACTTTGAAAAAATCAACAGAACTATGCTGGTGCTGGAAACTCAATATATTCGGTCGAAAATAACATCAAAACAAACATCCTGCCTCTCGACAAGCCTTTGGCAACATCGGAAATATATAATTTCGAAACGTAAAAATGGTTGGTGTAATAAAATGTGCGGGTTACTGAGCATTCCTTGCACTGAAATTGTAGTTACGAATCCCACTATGATGAGGGCCTGTCTAATGAACAATAAATTAATCCACATTGCTTTAAAACCTTCCAGGTCCTATCTCATTTATTACAGTAAGTTGACCTTTAATTTAAGCTTAAACAAACACAGCTAGGTAAACAAACCCGGGAAGAAGAAAGCAAAAAGCCACAACAAAAGAAACAATTATACCTACATTTGGTTGAAGTTTAATACCCCGGAATATTAACAAAGAAACATTTTATGAACGATATTCTTAAATCGCAGGCTTACAAGCTTTCTTATACAGTGAAACTTCTGCTTTTCAGCCAATCAGATGTGCTTTCCAAGCAAACGTTACTGTATGTCATAAATATTCATAAGCCACGCCTTTAGTTTAAAGTAGGGATGGTAAACGTCACAGTACGTGATGAATATTCATATGGCGTTCCTTCAACCAAAAAGGAGTTTCCTCAGGTGAGTCGAAATCGGTGCTGTGACACACAGTATACAACGAAGTAGCACAAGAACTGTTTGTTTGTGTGCAGCTCCCTCAAAAGACTCGCTTTATAAAGGTAATGTAATGATTTGATATTGTTTTTATAATTTCAGCATGGCAAAGGCGTCTTGCCTTGTTGACACTGAAGTAACATGCAGAAGCGTATACGTTACTTCTTTGACCAAGTGTTCGACAAGATGTGATGGTAAATTTAGGTTTAAAACTAACTAGGTTTTCGGATACATAGTAGTTTGCAAATTGGTTAAACGTTAGATATAGGAAATGAGTGTTTTATACATGTGATGCAGAGATATCGAGAGTTATCACCGTCAGATAAAAGTAACGTTACAAAAATATGTGGCAGTAACTTCAAGTGTAATAAACTGTGGCAGTCATTGGAAAACTTGTCATCACAATGTTTATTGGACTTTTTACTGCCTATGTGTGTTTTAAAGTATCATACTATTTGAAGAATGCTTGCGTTTAAAGTTCCGGATGATCTCCTCATCATCGCACTGTTTTGTAAGCACTGCTTCATTTCCTGTGTTTCTTTATTTCTCAGTGAAGAACATAACTCTGGACTGCTGTTTTGTGTGATTGTTATTTGGAGAAAGAAGAAAGTGTGTTTTGGCCATTTATATTCTGTTCATGTGACGGGCTTTGCAGTGTTTGCAAATTCATAAAGCCACACAAAGCCTGTTTCCTGAGATAAAAGCCCCCGGGTGTTAAAAAAATCGTACAGTTGACAATGACCTACACATTCGGTCGAGTTGGGTAACTATGTACAACACTGGAGAGAGACGAACACACTATGACTTTGAATGGAAGTGTGCATGGGGATTTATATCATGACTGCACTTTCAGTTTAAATGATCAGTGTGACATATATTTAGTATTTACTGTTCTGAATCTACTCCTAATCAGAGAACTTTACTCTTTGTTCACGTATATTACTGTCTGTGTTTAAGATTACACCATAAACTTGTTCTCAATAATTTTTCGGCTTTGAGATTGTGTAGTTTATGACCTGACACACATCAGTGTAGGACATCATCTTATACATCTAGATCTGAAAAACTGAAACAACATCTAGTTCTGTCACAAGCTATACTTGACTTTCTTGTTTGTTCAGTTATTTGTTTTAAGAAGCAGATATACTATCAGTGATTAATGAGCCCACCAGGAATGAATTTCTGTTGTTTTTTAAAGGGATAGCAGGTAGCTCTCATGAGTATCTGTGTGTGTGTGTGTGTGTGATAGTGCACTAGTAAAATTATATAATCCATATAAATTGAGGTCTTTATAGCGCAACCATTCAGGTCGCATTCGCGGTAAAACCAGTTTTACACTTTATGTACATGTTCTATATGCATGCTCTGGAGCTTAGTTGTTAGGCCATGGGTTCGTGTCCCAAGAAAGTCACATATTGACGTTATAGTGAATGTTGCGGTACAGAAATATTATGAGTTAAAAAAAATTGACTCCTTAACTTTTGAATTTAGGTGTTTTGGTTTGCAATTGCAGTTTAAACTGTAAATGATGTCAGTGTTTGGCACGTATATTATTGAAGGCGTTCTAATGCCACATAAAAAATGAGAATGTAGCTATCATGTAAAAAAAGTCAAAACTACAAGAGTAAAATTGGAGCAATATGAGATTAAAGTCGTAATTTGGATGTGAATGTGTTTGGAGTGATGTAAGAAGCAAGCAAAGAAAATAGGCTATCAAATTCTTAACATACTTCATAAGTAAAGCATAAGAGTTTATTCTATCGCTGCTATTACGACTAATCTCATATTGGTATTTGTTCTTGTAATTTTGACTAATATGTTTTACAGTTTTACGAGTAGTTGACAAATAAACCGTACATGTGTCCTATGTTGTGACATCAAGATTGTTTAAAACAAACCGTTATTTATATATTATATTATTTTAAATTGTTAATATTTATAATATAAAATAGCATAAGAGGGGCTCATCTTCCTTGTTAGTTTATTTGTCAACTACTTTTACAGTTTACAGACAGTGATGTTCTGGTTAGAGCACTTTTTATCTGTGAAAAATATCTTTATGTTCCGTTGAACGCCCGACATCTGTTAACCATATCAGAGGCCTTTATGTGCCAATAAAAGCAAGCCCAGTGTGCTGTCAAGTGATTGGTTAAAAGCCTTTCAGCCAGCAGGCTACCGTTTGTTAATGCGAACAAGACTTTGTGTGTTTATTTCCTGGAAGTGTAAAAGATTATTGTGTGTGTTTCATGCTGTGTGATCGCGAGGCGTCCAGGAAGCATTACAGAGTTTATATAAACTGTCTGTTGGCACACAGGACGCTGATTGCAGGTTTCAAACATAAAGGGAACCGAACGTCTTTAAGTCATGTGCTTTTGCTGTCATGTAAGTGCGGTTTCACAGGACCGTTTGTCACCTCTAAAGGATGCTGAATTATGTTGTGTTTATCACACTACCAATGTTATACTGTAGGTGTGATGGATTCAGCATGTATTCAGCATTTAAAACTTATTACCAAAATCAAATTCTTGAAATATCCTTGTTATAATGCAAGCAACACTATAACTTAACCTACATTTATTAAATATTACACTATGTAGTAAACTTGTCTGTTGCCATTTGTGCTGTAGACAGGTGATTTCTCACATCATATGAAGCTGAGAAGTGCAAAAAAATGTGCAAAAAACATCACATCCTGTTTGCAACAGTTTCCATTTAGGGTTATAAACTTCACTTGAACAAACAGTCTTAAAGGTATAGTATATCCCTAAAAAGTCATCTTTTATTTACCCTCGTGTCAAACCTGTATGTGGAACACAAAAGATGATATTTTGAGAAATGTGTCAATGGTTTTGTCTTTACTATATACAGTGGCATCATTGGTAGTTCATGTTGTTTGATAACAAACATTCAAAATGACTTCTTTGTGTTCCGCAGAAGTAAGTCATACCGGTTTAAATTGACATGAGGGTGAGTAAGTGATAAAATATTTACATTTTTTGAGTGAACTAGCCCTTTAATATCTGTCATGTGATGTCATGCTCAAGAGAGATTAGACAAAAAAAGTTTTTTAAAGAAACGTGAATTTTTGAAAAAGATTCTCAAAGTGCAAGTTTTCAAAATGACTGCACTATCGTTTCCGTGTAAACTCTGAAGGTGGCGTTTTTCATAAACGATGATGTGCATGACGCGTTCTGTCTGTAGACATGCACGAGTAATTCCCAAACAATAATGGCAGCCTCCAGCCATGTAGATTTACTGCACCACAGCAACCAGCAGAGCCAGCACACTACTATAAACGCACATCCACGCCGACAAAGTGTAATAAAACTGCTTTAAGATTAAAACAGTGCGTTCGTATGTGTGCACATAGTGTTTCTTTACAGCGCAACATCGCCATCCACTGGCCTGGCATGCGTAATAAATAGTTTTTAGTTGTTTTCCTGGAGCCGTGTAAGTTAAATGCAGATCATTTTGTTAACGGTGTCGCGTGTACATGAAACTTTTCAAAAACGCAAAGGAAACACATTTCCGTTTTTTTTGTGTTAACTTACTATTTTTGATATCAGTAATATGTGGTTTTACAAACCTGTTTTGACAATAAAAACGACAAATACGAACTTGTTGTTTTAAGATTTTTCATTCATTTAGTTGAATGAACAAAAAATCTCTGCTTGCTACATATGTCAATACAACGGAAAAGTCTGCTAAAATGTTGGTGGAATATAATGTAGTTTAATCCAAAGTAGTTGCATTTTGTGATGTTACTGAATACAGTGTTTTGAAAGTACTTTTGCTTTTTATATGTGTTCGATTGGTTTGAATGTGATTTTGCTTGTATGGCAGCTTGTTCTACAATGAAGTTTCTATTGTGTGAAAGAACTAAGCGTTAAACATTATTAATGCTTTGTGAAAACTGTCATTTATGCTTGCTTGATGGTTTTTGCATGAACAGTTTTGAACAAAACGCAGACATATTTTTATATAGGGAAGCACATGTCGTCTGAAAATAGTCCTGCTTCTAATGCAGTGATGTAAATGAGTCACATTATAACACAACAACATTTTCCACTGTGTTTAATTCACGCCAATAAACTTTTCACCCTTTAGCCTCCTTTATCTCCTTTATAATGGTACATTAGAGCGTTTTTTTTTTATTTTGTGAACCTACCTGACTGACTTGTTTTTAAAAAAAAAAATCTTAAAACTTTCGCTTCATGCTGTAATCTTTATAGCTTAACGCCGGTCTTTGTGTACATACATATTTGGGCTGTATGTGGTTAACACAAGTTCCTTTCAGTTTCAGTAAAAAAAATTCTCATTAAAACTAATTTGCCTGCATTTGTTTATGTGTCACGTCTGTTGTTTTTAGATTTGAAAACAATACTTTGACTGGTTGAATGAGTTTTTGACATTGTATTGTATTCTATTTAAAATCCCTCTGTAAACTCTCTTTCGTTTCTTTGTAGGTCATCCAACAGGCTCTAGTAGCTTCTCCTCACAATGGCAAACCAGTCAGACCCTGTCAATCCCAGCCACGCTCTGTTTGATAAATTCGGCCAGGCCCAGACTTGCAAAGAGGCCCTGCAGAACTTCAGCGAGCTCTGTCGCCACCTAGAGTTAGACCCCAAAGACTACAAGCACTTCTACAGCAAACTGAAGGACAGACTGAACTATTGGAAGGCCAAAGAGCTTTGGCAGAAGATAGATAAGAGAGCCGCACATCCAGACTATGGACAGGGTAACGTCTGTCGCCAAAACAAGGTACAAATAACAATCACAAATCCTCATCATTAATGTTGTCTGTAATCTTTTGGAGAAGGTTGTAATGTCTTCTTGTGTGTGTCAGTGTTTAGTTTTGGGTGCCGGCCCCTGTGGTCTGAGGACTGCTATCGAGTTGGCATTGCTGGGTGCTCAGGTAGTCGTACTGGAGAAAAGAGGCTCTTTTGCCAGGAATAATGTTCTGCACTTGTGGCCCTACACCATCCGCGATCTGCGCAACCTCGGCGCAAAGAAATTCTACGGAAGATTTTGCACTGGCACCCTCGATCACATCAGTAAGTGTCCTCAACAGAAAAAATAAATCTCATTTAATATCACTTTTTACAACTTTTTTTGCTTTTTTATGACAAGAAGATTCTGTGCCAAACCTCCTAATTGTTATAACTGTCATTTGAAAATGAAAATTACCGTAATGTAGTAATATATTTATTTAACTCATACAATACAATCTGTAAAAAAAATAAAAAATGTTATTTATTTATTAGTTTCTTACTTTTATTTTTTATTTATTTATGTATTTATTCTTTTATTTTTTAGTTACTGTATTTATTTATATTAGCGTCTAGACTTATGGACTATAACAGTATGTTTATTTTATGCTCAGACACTGCGGTTTTACATTTTAAATGTGTAGTGTTTTACATTTATATAAATTTGATATTTTAGTTTTGATTGGTTGTCAATTATTTAACTATCAGCTAGAAAAAAGTCATCCAAAAAATATGTTTAATCTCTTTTGTTGTTTACTAGTGTTTTGGTGTTGACTCTTACATTTAGAACATAGCTTATCTCTTATATAGATCATTCTTGGTTTGATGTCTGTGTTTGTTTAGGTATCCGTCAGCTGCAGTTGATTCTCTTAAAGATGGCTTTGCTTTTGGGAGTTGAGGTTCACACAGGTGTGTCTTTTCAAGGTCTGATCGAACCATCAGGAACCATGGGTATAAAACGACACTTTTCTGTTCAAATTGATCTTTTCAGTGTGTTGTTGTATGTGTCATCTTAGATGGCACTTTTGAAAGATGCGCAAACTCATGTGATCTTTCTACCACACAGGATGGAGAGCGGATCTGTCGCCAAAGTCCCATCCAGCCTCTGAGTTTCAGTTTGATGTTTTTATTTCAGCCGGTGGAGGCCGATACGTGCCTGATGGTAAAAAACAAACGTACACACAGACGTGAGACAGTTCTGTAAATTCTGCATTGCAGTGTCACTTTGTAAAGTAGTGACTGTATCAAAACACCTGGGGCCTGATGGAATGCATATTAATCGTTAATGTATTTTCTATAAAGCCAAATTTGTTAATACACATTATACATTTTTTGTATTTTATTTTAAACTTTTAGTATATTGAGATTTATAAAAAAAATAAACTGTCACATTCTACTGACACAGGGTGCATGCACACTTAAAATCTATGCATATATGAAGACGTTTTTATATGAAGAACATTATTTAAAATGTCAATTTAGCGTTTTCTGTGTGCGGTCTTGGAGTGTCCTTTTTAAAAATAGTCGCTGTTTTTTTTCTGTCTTGTCAGGCTTTAAGATAAAGGAGCTCAGGGGAAAACTGGCTATCGGTATTACGGCAAACTTCATCAACCATCACTCTAAAGAGGAAGCTCAAGTGCCTGAGATCAGTGGAGTCGCACGGATATACAACCAGAAATTCTTTCAAGAGCTGCAAGCTGAGACGGGTACAACACACACACGTCCTGATCACACACACACATGATCTCTGTCCTTCCCCATCAGAATTCTTCCATTGTCTAATATCTGTCTCTCCTCAGGCATTGATTTAGAAAACATTGTCTACTACAAAGATGAAACGCACTATTTTGTCATGACTGCAAAGAAAGCCAGCTTGTTGAAGAAAGGCGTAATAAAGCAGGTAACACACACAGATATACTTGAGCCTTTAACATGCTTAAAAGGAGGGTGGGTGAGAACAACTCAGACATGTTTCAACTGATTTACAGGATGTAAGCTTACAAACACATTTGTGTATCTTCACATAGTGTTCCTGGGCTCTCTTGTGGTTGTTTTCTCACAGGAATAACTGTAGAGTTGCTGTTTGTGTTCTGTCACAGCGATCTTTATTTTGTAGATCATACGGGTGGGATTAAACAACACTATATTAAATCCCTGCTATAGATTTAAATTTTTTAGGTCTCACATCATCTCTGTAAGAATTTGAGTTCATCTACTAATAAACAATTTATAAAAAATTGAGTGTACTTGGATAAAATCTTGATCCAAAATGTCCTCCTCAGGACTACAGTGACGCCAACCAGCTGCTGGCACCGTCAAACGTCAACCAGAAGGCTCTGCTTCTGTACGCCTACGACGCGGCCGACTTCTCCACAGAACACATGCTGCCGGACCCGGAATTCGCAACGAACTACGCGGGCCAACCGGACGTAGCGATGTTTGACTTTACATCCATGCACAGAGCAGAGAACGCTTCTCTGGTCAAAGAGAGGAAAGGAAAAAGGCTCCTCATCGGATTAGTGGGTGACTGTCTGGTCGAGGTTTGTTTGTCTTGATCTTGGACAATGCTGGATATATAGTATACATGTATAACATACAGTGAGATCCAAAATTATATTTTATGTCTGTGATGGAGACAGCATTGGGTGCTTGGGGAGTATGAGGAATATGGTTCAAAATGGAGAAAACACTAAACTTGTTTTTTACAGAATAATTTGGCAAAAGTTGAAAATAGGTTTTAATATACGTATAAAAGCTTGAGCATAATGCACCATACATTGAGTTCAATGTCAGTTGGTCGGAAATCACTTTAAGCTGCTATTTTGTGAAAAAATTCACTACTGGTCCCGCAGTTCTAAATTCACTGTATTTCTACTGTATATTTCATATTACCCAGGGGCGTAGCAAACTTTTCAAAAGTGCGGGGGATGGATCTGTTTTGTTTGTTAACAATGAAAACGTTGAACGTAATGACAGAAAGGTACAAAAGGTATAACATACAAGATATAAAAAGCTTCCCATTTAAATGTGTGATACTAGTAAAGTATAAATACACATTCGGAACACAGAGAAAATAAGTCAAAACTCTGTTGTGAAAATACACAACAGTAGACTTGCTAATGAATCAGAAATACTATAATGATCCCAGGGGGGAAAGACAGTGGAAAGCTTGATAGTGACATGGGTCTGACAGGACTGTGACTGTGACCGCTAAAGTTTGCTTACTTGCACCTTGAAAAGGGGAGATATAAAAAACGCCCACACAAAGCTTTTTCTCTGGAGGTATAAATAATGTAACAATTTTCTGTTTTTAAACATTAAAATAATAAACACTTTTCGTTCATAGTTCTTCAACAGGTACAATCAAACATAATAGATAAGTATCCACAAAAGTATTCAGCTAAACAAAAAAAGCAATGTTCAAAATATCAAAATCAATAAACCCATAAATACACTGCTTAACAAGGACAATTTGTCCCTCCTCCTCGTCTATTCCCTGCCTTCTTCATCACAGTTACTTTATACATTGCATGCCACATAAATAACCGAATTTAGCTATTTCTGAACAATATCCCAATTTGCAATTAGCATTAGTCTAAAAACTAAATATAATTCAGAAAACACTCGACATATCAACAAAACATAAACAGAACATCTCCCCAAACACCTATCAAGGTTATTTAAAAACCTCGAAAGCATAAACACTCATTCAAAGTCGCTGGAAAAGGAAGACGTAAATAACCATAACCGTTCCCGCCTCTTCAGCACGAGCTAACCGATAAATAACACACCAAGAGAGGCGGGATTTAAGGCAGAACAGCCAATCACCATCCGGTCACACTCAAAGCCGGTGTTCTGTTTGAGTGGGAGGGGAGAGGAAGCAGCCGCATCGAGCGCAGACACAGTGCGGCAAGAGAAACGCTGGAGCGACTGCTGTAAGGCGTTTTTACAAAACTGCTGAAAAACTGCAAAAAAAGTGCGGGTGTTTAACCCTTTCACCGGGAAAAGTGTGGGTGTTAAAACACCCACATCCCCCACGGTTGCGACGCCCCTGCCGTTGTGTCACTATTTCTATCAGCTCATGTAAAGATGTTTCACAAGCTTAAATCTTTTCCAGCCATTTTGGCCTCTGGGCACAGGGATCGCTCGTGGTTTTCTGGCTTCGTTTGATGCTGCATGGATGGTCAGAAACTGGGGAAAAGGTCTGCCGCCCCTGCAAGTTCTGGCTGAGAGGTATAACCAACCGTTTTACCTTCACCAAGTGAATGAGATGCTTCATGAATACTCACTGCAGCGATCCCTTTATCCATAAAATAATTTCAATGAGGAAGAAAATGACAGGATATGTTGTGTAAATGTATATCTGAAGAGTATGTTTTCAAAATGAGAGAACTTTTTTATTGTACATTCCAATTAATATCGATCAAACTGCATTCTGTTTGTTCTGATGATTTAAGCCATAGTAACTCAAAATATACAGCTAACTAACACAATAAAACATGATATCATAATAAAAACATGATTTTTAAAAAGTTGATCTCATTTTGGAATAAAGCTCTTCATATAATGTGTCAAATAAAACATAAAAACGCTGTGTCAATATATTACAGGGAGAGTGTGTATCAGTTACTCTCACAGACCACCCCTGAAAACACCAGCAAAAATTACCAAGCATACAGCATTGACCCGTCCACACGTTACCCAAACCTCAAGCTGTCTATCAAACCCAAACAGGTGATCACACACACACACACACACATTTACTGAGTGATGTAAATGTAGACAATAGACCAGTGGTTCTCAACTCTGGCTCACAAGATCCACTTTCCTGCAGAGTTTAGCCCCAACTCTGATATAAAACACCGGAGTTGAGAACCACTGCCATAGACGTCTATTGTTGTCCCCAGATACGTGTTTAAAGGTAAACACACACGTACATGTCTGTTTTGGTCATTTTGCAGGTCCAACATTTGTACAATTTGGAGGAACACCAAGATGTCAAGAAACCCATTTTAAAACCAAAGCCCAAAAAAGGTAAAGATCATAAAGTACCGTGGTATGAAATGTGTTTCCATTTCAGTCCTCCGTAATTGAGCATTATGGAAAAGCGACATTTTCTTTTAGTCTATAAAGATTAATGTGTAGGAGAGTGAATGCATGCTAACACCGGGTTTACAGTGAACTTAAGAACTGATTCTGGGTGATTCAGAGTCCATCAGACGTTTGGAGGAGTTGCTGTCCTGGTGTCAGAGAAACACAGGCGGGTACGACTGCGTGAGGGTGAAAGATCTGAGCGAATCCTGGAGGTCCGGCTTGGCTCTCTGCGCTCTCATCCACCACTTCAGACCTGAACTTCTGTAAGAGGAGAAATACATAACTCAAAGATACTTGTGTGGGTGAAGAGACGTCACAGTTAATGTGCAAATATCTATTTTTCAGTGAAATGTCCTCTTTGGGTGAATTTGATGCCACTAAAAACAACCAGCTGGCCTTTGACCTGTTGGAGAAAGAGTACGGCATCACCCCTGTCATGCGTGCCAGCGATATGAGCAGCTGCGGTAAAATTGATCAGCTTTCAATGGTGGTGTACCTCACGCAGATCCGCAACGCCCTTACTGAGAAGACACGCGGAAGGTAAACGAAAGGAGCACAATTCACCGTGTTTAATGCAAATACCAAAGTTTAAAACTGTAGAATTTACCATAGTATATGTGGGTTAATTAGCATATTTATTAGACCTTAAGGTATGCGAGAGAAACCTCATAATGTCTCATAATTTACTCATTGTCATGTCATGGCAAATGTGTATGCTTTTATTTCTCCAGTTGAACGTTTTATAAAAATAACACTCGTGTACATTTACTACACATAGATAACGTCAAATCTCATTGGTTCTCATAACCAATGAGTTTGTTATTATATTTTTTTGTTGGCAAAAACCAGTGATATGTAAATTTTTTCACATGTCGACACATTTGAAATTATATCTCAGATGAGCTTGTTTTCATTCAGTTTTGCCAAATAATCTCTAAATGATAACAGTAGCCACATTTTCCTGAAATCACTGCAGCTGTCTCTTTAAGAGATGTTCCCAGCATGCACTGCTGCTGTCTGACAGCAGAGGCTGCAGCATCAAACGCTCTACGCTGCTTAGAAATCTGCTTCATATCGGTCATACGGTGGGAGTGGCTCTGATTCCACCGGGGTCTCAGTATTCTGCTGATCCACAAGGATCACAACACCTCTCATGCTGGAGAGCCGTGGCAGCGTTCAGAGAAGATTCAACGTGTCAGACGTTGTGTTTGTGAGGGGATCTCACGCAGATGAGCTTCTGGTTGAGATGTCACGAGTATAAGCTCTGGATGTGTGTATTCTGGGGAAGGGGGTGGGGTCTGATACAGTCCATCGGTAACGCAGCGATGTAAACCTCATACTGAATGTGACAACTCTTGTCTGTTCCGGTTTATTAGGTAGGAAATGATTTATATTGAATAGATTTTTGCTTTGCTGTATTTATCGTTCACTGATTATGTTTAGATTTTTGGTTTTGATGCTAATTAATTGCACGTTAGGGTTTTGGTTAGATGTATTTATGCAATTTTAATATTGCTGTGAAAGAATTGTTGAAATACAAATATTGCGTTTCACAAATTTTAAGGTTTGAATATTTACTTTTAAACATTTTCAAGTCTTTAATATGTACACAATTTTATTATGAGATGTTTTAAAGTGTTTTTTTTTTATTGTTGTAGTGTTTTATGATTTGATCATCACAATTTGGTAAATATTTATTCATTTTCACTGTAGAATTTAACAACAATTAATGTTGATTTGTTTTTTCCTTCTCTTGTATTTATTTGCTGAATTCATATTTATAGATTTATGTTTTTTTGTCACATACACAGTTACATAAATATGCATTTCACTGTGAAATCATTTTATATAAATATACAGTATATTTTTAAAATATGTATATTTATATATTATGTATTAAATATTTTACGATTATTCTTTACATAATCTACTTAAAATATTTTTATATATATTTTTTTTAATTATTTCAATATATTTAAAAAATAAAAGTAACATTTAATATAAACATATATTTATCACTAAAAGAATCAAAATAAAGTGCGGTTTAAAATAAACCAAATTTAAAAAGTGGGTTTTGTAGTTTTGAATATACAGTGTGATTTGAACCTAATTTTAGTTGCTTATGATTTCATTTTGCAATTAAAAAACTCATTTCTGGTAGATTAATTTGCGCGATCACTTTCCATTTGTCATCACCTCACTCTTCTGTAATCCTGTCTGTCGTCCTCAGATCCCTCGAACAGTCTCTCGCGCCACAACAAGAGCCTATCTCTCGCCAGAACCCGATCGGCTGTGTTCTTCATCAACAAACTCAAGCACAACTCCCTCCAAAGACGCAAGGTACGCAAACTTATGCATCACATCAGCAGGTCTATCGAAGGTCACGTGTGGCATGTTGGGTTCAACGGAGCGTGAAGTCACGTGCGATGAGCTGTGTTGTAACCAACCACAAGATTAAAGAAAGCATCAAACGCCCTGTTACACACACACACGGCTCTTGCAAAAGCCAATTACTTCCCTGCTGTCGCTACGATGACAAAACGCATTGTGAAATGAAACGAACAAAACAAGCAGCGTACAGGCCGGAGAGACGCAAGTGTTAGTTTTCTGTCTGCAGTGCAGAATGGAGATGAAATCATTGTTTATTTCTGCCATGCTGTATACACATTATGCAACCTGAGCTGTAAATGAAATCATGTGACGTGTGTCCCGCAGGAACGACTGACATCAAAACGTGGATCAGGAACGGAGAAGATGAAGGAGAAAGAAGAAGGCAGTGAGGTGAAAGCGGAAAACGTAAGTGTTGAGATGTCGTTTCTTAATAAAGTGATGCAACAGCTTTTGTTGCGAAGCTGTGAATGTTAACACACAGTAATGTGAGAGATTTTACATTTATTTAGGCGATTTGCCTTCTTTAAAGAATTAAAATGATTGGTTTCAACATTTGGAACACTGATTTAAAGTCCAAGTGAAATAAAAAATGACAATTCTCATTTTTTTAATGATATATTTCAGCTTAAAAGCATACTAAATAGCTTATCAATGTGGGTCATTTTCCTTTTAAAATTCATGTACCCTCATAATCTTCAGGTAAAATTTGAAAATCCACTTCCACTTTGAAATGACTATCCATCTGAAATGACATAAATTAGACGGCTTTTGAGCCATTGAGAGAAAGAGTTCTGTCAATCAAAGTCTAAAACGCTGGAGCTTCACGTGATTCACGGAGCCTTCAGATAGTTCCAGGAAGTTATGTTTTCCCTTTAAATGCTTTATTTCTTTCATTTTTTTATAAATTTAATGGCTTTCATCTATGAAAGGGTTTAAAGTCATCAGTTGGTCTGTTTAGTCGCAGCTTTATGTGTATCCAGTAACTTCCGGGGAAATATTGAGAGCCTCCATGTACCACCATTGCTGTGAAAAAAATGTTCCATTGGAGTCAACGAAGTTGACGCGACTCTCTTTCTCAATGGCTCTGGGCGTGGCATCCATTAACTCCTCCCCTTCAACTGTCAGTCTGCTGCCAGTTTCATTTCCAAATCAATGCAACAGCTGTTTTCACACATCCAATCAATTCGCAGTGAAAGACGCAAGCCACACCCACTCATCTTCTCCTTTGCACTCGGTAATGTGTTAGAATACAGAAGTGAAAACAATCGAAACTTCCGGATCACTGGGACTTCAAAGCTGGAATCTGTAACTTTTGCCTCTCTTTAGTCATCTCCGTTTTAAACAAAATTGTAGCTTACTTTAGGTTCTTATCTTTATGTGTGTTGAAGTCAAATGACAAACTGACAAAATCGTACCCGACAGCTCAACTTGTACATCATTGTTATAAGTTTACGGTTTAGAATAGAAATAAATATAGTTTTAAAACAGATTTTTTTACATTTATTTTTAAGCAAAGAAGTTGCAACTGCAGCTTTAAATACAAAATTGTAACAGTGAAGAATGTTGTAGAGTACATGTTGCCTAATGTAAATCCTCTCCTCTTCCACAGCCTGTGACGCCCGTGTTGTCTCCAGATATGAGCGGCAGCGAGCTCTGTTATTTCTGCCAGGAGCATCTCTATGTGCTGGAGAGAGGGAGCGCTGAGGGAAAGTTCTTCCACCGGGGCTGTTTCAAGTGTTATCTGTGCAGCTCCACCCTTCGGCAGGGCGGATACACCTTCCACTCCAACACCGGTGAGCACAACCTAAACATACTTTAAGTCCTTTGAAATGAGATCATAGTCTGCAGATATACTTACGGTGTCTTATTGAAGGAACGTTATAATGTTCACAAATATATTTATACTTGTATCACAGGTTTATATTTGCTAGGCTGGGATTCAGTCGGACAATCACAAAGTTCTGATATGTTGTTGTGTGATTTTACTTGTTTTATGATGTGTTATTGCTTATATAGTTTACCAGACAACAGAAAGTATGTAAATAAAAAGGAAAAGATCGAGAAATGTCTTAAAAACTATGATCTTATATTACAGATTCAGGGTTTAACTCCAACCTTTTATTCATAGGTTATAATTATTTTCATTGTGTAAATATCATAAAAATGTCAGATTTATATATTAAAAACAAAACTTGTGATGTAATGTAAAATATTACATAATCTGTGTGGAGTGCTGTTTTAACAGGTCACAGTGGTAACAGTTGAATATAATCACATTTTAAATTACATTTATCAAGCAGTAAAGCTTGTAAATGTACATTCTATCATCTGCAGAATACAAAAGAAGATATTTTGGAGAATGTTGGTAACCAAACAACATTGACCCCTATTGACTTCCATCGTCTGAGCACAAAACCACTGAGACATTTCTCATTACGTTACACTTAAGAATGGGTCATATATATACAGGTTTTAAACCGCATGAAACAAAAACGATGACAGAATTCTCTCTTTAATCCCTTTAAACATCTGTTAGAACCTGTCATCATGTTTATTATATAAGCAAGCTTTTTTTCCCCAAGAAAGGTGACGTGAGAATTCACCCTTCTGCTGAGAAATGCATGTATAGCACTAACACATCCAAACGTTATTTATAAAGCAAGTTGAACCAAAATGAGGCACGATTGAAACCAATAGAAGATCTAAGAAAGATCACGGATTAAAATATAGAATCTTACATCATTCCTTTTACAGCTCAAACTGAAGGTGTGAAATGACAGCAGTGTTGTTTATTCGGAGCTCAGTGTTTTATGTGAGATCTGATGTGTCCATAGGGAGATTTTACTGCGAGCTACACTCTCAAGCTGAGGATGAGGAGGATGAGGAAGCTCGCAGAGCCTCACAGGTATGAAGAACATTACAACTAATGAGACTCTTATTTACTCCCTGATCTCAGCTGTGATGTTGCTGGGCAGGATGTTTATTTTAGTGTGGATGTTGGACTGAGGGTGTTAACACGTTATTTTTTGTTTATTAACACACAGTATACTGAAAAAAATATTATGTGCCTTATTTGATTTTATCAACAGAAATTATTAAAATATACTTCATATAATAATGTTCCTGTTTTAAACAAAAAATTTGAGTTAGGATAACGTAAAAATCTTGGGGATAAAATCTACAAATTTTGTTTGTTAATTATTTTGTTTGAGTAATATTAATTAAAGTAAGACCAACTCAGTTTTATTATGTTAAACCCATTTAAATTGGTCAAATAAAGGTTTAATTATTTATTTTGTGTTGAGACTGCATAAATAATTTTTTGTAGATATAACTACCTTGGCCGTTGATCTGTAGGTCTCAGCATGGTTTGTATCTGACTGCATTAGGAGATTTATTTTCAAGATTAACATGTTTTTGTTCATCTTAATTTTTTTGTTTACTTTAAGTAACATTTACTTGATATTTTAACAAAAACTAAATTTATTTAATAAGTATGATTTACTATATTCTGTAAATTCTAGTAAGTTATTTTTTTCTGTGTATGAACATATATCACCTATATTTATAAGAAATATACAGCTGCAGAATTAATTAAGAGACCATTCCAAATTTTCAATTAATATTTTTTTTATGTAATTAACAAAATCAAACCTCAGGAGTGACATAAAGTCATCCAAAAGTAATGTGAAAGACTGACCGGATAACATGAAAACTGTGATTAAAAATCCAGGTTATCACATAAAAACTTTATGATAAATAAATAATACATTTAACTGTTGTATTGCTTAAAAATGAATCTGAACTTGTTTTCTTTAAAATAATTGAGATCTGAAAAAATAAGGAGCATCTTTTCTGTTATTCTGACCTGTTTTTATTTTCTGCAAATAGAAACATATTTACTTAAACACTTACCTATAAAAGAAAATTCAGAAAAACTTAAAAGAAATTGTGAAGATCTGTTAATTTTTTCAATTGCTGTTCATCAAATATTTGGACACTTTCGTAGTACTGTAACTGTACGATGGTGTAGTGTGTATAAACCTTGAATACCAAATGCCATAAAAACTATCAAACTAAAATGATATTATCGTCTGATAGCATTAATGGTACGTGGTACAAAGTAGATTTTTGTACAGTTATTAAATGGGACATTTCGTTTTTGGGTCAAGCACTTTATAATAAGTTTCATTAATCATTTTTTAATAGTTCATGTAAAACATGAATATTTATGAAAACATATAAATCAGTGTTTCTTCACGTTTCTATTTTGGTTTAAGTAATGAACTGTTCTGAACTTTTATATAATATAATAGATGTAGACTAATGTTTTAAAAGAGTTGATGCTTTAAAAACGTTGTTTTCTGGTAGGTCTTACATGTGCTATCAGATCTGAAATAGCATTGTAAAGGCTGTATGATATGATAGTTTTATATGGCAGTTTCAAGCTATTGTTAAAAAAAAGTCAGTTATTGAGCAAGTATTTAAAAAATCAGTGTTGAAAACGGTTTCCTTACCTTCGTTCACAACAGTTAGCATATAATAGTCATTTAAAAGTTAACGACTTCATAGGAAATGTTAGTTCAACGCATGTAAAGTAACCTGAAATTGTATGTTTCTAACAGAGATCGCAATAGAGAGGCAAACTTTTACAGCTTTTACACCATATTACGTCCAGAAATGTGTGCATTCATGTCCTTGATCAAATTTTTTTTAGGCTAATGCTGAGCACGGCATTAAAGAGAAAGAGAACGAAGAAACAACAACAAGTGATGAGCGAACTGAATCCCCTCTGCCGCATATATCAATCAGGCGAAAAGGCTCGTATAAAATCTCTGTTGATCCTGACTTTGAAGAATCAACAGAATGCTCAGCCCATACAGATCAGGACGACCAACCGTCATCCAACCCAGACATCTCTCACAATCCTCCAGAGAGCCCGCCAGAGTCCAAAGACATCGAGGGCAGTGAGGCAGTTCCAGTGCCGGCCCCTCGAAGTTCCCGAAATCCACTCTACCCTCCGCTCCCCAAACCTCGCACGGTCCATAACATAGTTCCCCAAGACCTCGAGAACCAGCAGACAGAAGAAACTCCATCGTCTGGGGACAAGAACGGCCATCATGACCTCACGCTCGACTTTAAACCCAAACAGTTACTGCGAAGACTTCAGCTGAGCCAAGACGAGAAGTCCGGTCTTCTCAACCTTAGCTTCAGTCAGGACTCGGACTCCGAGACGCCCGCTTCTTCTTCCGCTGCGTCAACATCCTCTTCCTCCAAGCAGCATGAAGGAGGTGAGGAGGAGGGTTACTGGAGCGGAGGAACTGTGGCAGGGAAGAACCTGCGAGAGCAACGGAACCGCAAGTGCGTAAGGAGGAAGAGCGAACCGCCGGTCCCCGCACGATCACAACACGGCAAGATCCGTTCCAAATTCTCACCCTGGAATCTGTCATCACCGAGGCTGCAACAGCGCTTCAGTGTGCTCCGGGTCGGACCAACAGGTTTGATATCCAAAACACACTTTACCTCCTAAAGTCTCATGTTTACATTCTGGCTTTTGTCTGAACTGTTTGAGTATTTGTCCTAAGTTTTGTGTGAATTGCTTTATCAGGACAAACCCAGCTGGACCATTACGTATCAGAAGATGACGTTGGAGTTGTGGATGATGATGAGGAAGAGGACGATGAGGATCTTCAAGCCGAAGATCATTTTCTGGATTGCAAGGTGAAATTCTTGTCACAATTGTGATTTAGTCCACATTGTAGTTTAAGATACAGTTAACGCAACAATGAAAAAAATCGAGGTTGGAAATCAATGGTGCCCCAGAATTGTTTTGTTTCCCACATTCTCTGAAAAATCTTTAGTAATGAAGTAAATGATGACTGAATTTTCATTTTTGGGTGTACTTTCCCTTTATTGTCAGATCATATCTAGACCGTTATTTCAACAAATTAAGATTGTGAAATTGTTGTCTCTAGTTTTGTGAGTAAGGGTTGTGTGTGATATGTCTCATCATGTGTGTGTGTCTTATGTGTTTAGGGAGCTGATTTTGAGATTTCAGAGGCTGAGAAACGAGACCTGATGAAGATGAGAACCCTGGAGCGCAAAGCCAGGATGAGCGAAATGCATCGTTTCCAACAAGCCCAGGTATGGAAAACCATTTTCATCCATAACATTGAGCATAATCCATTCTGAACAACTGAGTCTGTGAAAAGTCAATTATGCTTTTTTTGTAAATACGAAGACTAAATTAATGGGTGAAATTGATGAATGTTTTATTAGAAGTTTGCTCTTCTGGTCTCTTAAAATAGTAAAATAGCAAAAAACTAAATTGCGTCATTTGATTTCCATCCTCGTTTGTCATTTTGTCCTGTTTCGGACACACATGCAGACGATTCAGAGGAGGCTGGAGGAGATAGAAGTGACCTTTAAAGATCTGGAGGAGAAAGGAGTAGAGCTGGAGAGAGCTTTGAGAGTAGAGGCTGGTATGAGCATCTCATCCATCTCCTGTACAAACTACATCAAACTTTCCGACACAAAACCACCTGCTAAATAAATCATTTCACTCCATTGTGTTAAAAAGAATTGTGTAGTATACTAAAGTATTTACCTTAGTAAACTAGTGAAATTCCTTGATTATACTGTTTAACCATAGTAAATACTTAATATACTACAAGATCTACTACAGATAATCCGGTCACTGTACTGTATACAGCATAGTATACATAAATATTATGTTGTCATCAATGCAGTACTACAGTATGCTACAATTTACAATGGTTTACTGTAATAAAGTATTTTTTCATGTATGTAAGGGAAAAGGCAACATTTCATTTAATTGGCTAACGAAACACAACACCATTAATGTCATAATAACCAAATGTCCCTTTCCGGGCCAGCAGATGAGCTAAAGGAAAGATTAAACTAAATAAATGATGAATGTAAGTCTGACACAGGTCTGTTTTAATTGGATGTGTGTTTTAGGTTCAGGTGACTCTGAAACAATAGAAAACTGGATGGAGCTGGTCCAGGATAAGAACACTCTTCTCTCAGAGGAGTCTGATCTGATGGTGGCGTAAGTCTGATGTTTATCAAAGCTCTGCCGTTTTAAAATGAAGGCTTGAAACACATGTCGTTTGCTTAAGCCACCTTGAGTGTTTATCAGGTGCATTATTTTATTTTTGCATCTGTTAAGAGAAAAACACACGCATCTCTTTGAAAACCTGTTCGTAGTCTTGTTGCCCCTGGCAACCTCTCTTCTGCATGTCTTTGACAAGCATTAATGCTTCAGATGATGCTTGGAGTGGCCTCATTTATTTAAGATGACGCTTTGCATGTGTTTAGCATATATTGCTCTGCTCATTCGGTTCCTCTGTATTAAACTAAATTACAGGCTGGGTTCACAGCGGAATACTCTAATTAATTTGTCTGATTGTTGTTTTTGTGTTTCAAAGGTCTCGACAGATGGAGCTGGAAGACAAACAGAGCATGTTAGAGATGGAGCTACGGAGATACATGGAGATGGATGGTGCGACATTACATTATTATTTTCTTTATTACAGTATCATTTAATAATAAATGAAGAGATGATTGGTATCACAGTTCTTTTTTAAGTGTATTTATGCAGTATTTTTAGCATTTTATTGTTAATCCTCTTTAAACATCTCAACTATGTGTAAGTACTTCCCACAAAACACTGTAGAATATTTTATTATTTACTATAGTAAACCGTAGTTAATACTGTAGTAAACTGTAGCATATTATAGTCATCACAACACTTGTTATTGTTTACTACAGTATTCTGTAGTATCTTAAATTGAAAAACTGTAGAAAATATTGCTGTATGCTTTAGTATTTACAGTGGTAAACTGTTGTTAATTGTATGACTGTAATTTGTAACAATATACAGTACTACAATTTATAACCGTTTTATATTATAAATACTTAAGTATACCATAGAATACTATAGTATACACAATAACAATGTGTAGTGATTTACATTTAGTGTAGTGATGTGTAGTGCAGTGATGTGTAGTGCTTTACATTGTAAATGTAGTGATTACTACAAAATATACTAACCTATACTATAGTATTAACTATAATGAATTGATGAATGCTAGTAAACACTGTAGTATACTTTAGTATTTACTATAGTAAACTATTGCATAAGTATACAGTACTACAATTTACAACAGTTTACTGTAATTATTACTAAAGTAAACCGCAGAGTACTTTACTATACACACTAGTATATATTGTAGTAATAACTACACATTGTTAATGTATACTATAGTATTCTGTAGGATTAACTATAGGGACTTGATGAACTCTAGTAAACACTGTAGTATACTATATAAGATAAGATACAGGTAAAGTTTACTAAAGTAAGTAAAACACGAAAGTCTAAGAATTCTAAGAATTGAAGAGCACTTTACTATATTGAGTAAATACTAAAGTGTACTGCAGTATTTTTCATGGGGGTTATATAAAATGTCCATGAACTCTTTTTTTTTTCCACAACACAGGGATTTTCTTTATTATTTATATAGATGTATAAGGACCTGTGTTTATTGTTGCTTGGTTTGTGTGCAGACTCTGAGAAGAGTCCTGAGCTGCAAGCTCACGAGGAGAAGATCCTGCAGGAGATGTTGGATGTGGTGGACATGAGGAATTCACTGGTGTCCTTCCTGGAGGAGAAGAGACTGAAGGAGCTCGACGAGGAGCCTCTGGGAAATTCAATAGTAGAATCCAAGAGACATTCGACTGCTGGAACGCAGGTGCACTGGGCCTGATGGACCCAAACACACACACACATTCAAACTGCCGAGCCTAAACATACTCGGAAAGGTCATGATTTACAGCTATTACATCAACACACCTTGTAATGTGCCGGCGTAGATGCACACGTGGCAAAGCGAAAATCTGTTTCCTTTAAAGCCAAAGACATGTCAGGAGGTAGAACCATCCTGCGTCCACAGGTGTGGATTTGGAACTAAACCCTGAGAAATGCAGGTGTCAGACGCTGTCCAGAAACAAATGGATTATGAAAACTGTGCAGAATGTACTGAAACTGCACAATCGGGTCGACATTTACTGCCTGCATGAGACTTCCACAAACCCGGGTGTCGCTGTGAGAGCTCACAGTTGTGTAACATTTGACGTTTACAATTACGTCTCATTTTTAGAAGAGCTGTCTATCAAGTTCACAATTGTTAGAAAGTCCTATATATAGTAAACAATATATCGACATGATGTCATATTCAACATAATGGTGAAAACGGATGCTGCACCCAGATGATACGACCATCTTCAACAGCACTTGCATTGTACAGTTATGAATGTATCACAGCTTTGCAACATAAAGATATTATATATGGGCTTTTGTGCAATGTATTATGTTTTTTCCACACAAATTATTGTGCTTTTATCATTAAACATCAAATATTATTATAATACATTGTTTTGATATTTTTTGCATGACCACAGTTTTGATTCTCAGGGTGCAAATATGTGTGCCTGGCTTGGTCTCCGTATATACAGTATATATATATCTATATGTGGGATTCTGTATACTTGCATATCATTATTTAAAAGTATTTATATGTAATACTTGACAAATTCATTTTTTTGTGCAAAAGGGGGTCAGGATTGAACTGGACACAGCCTCCACATATACAATAGTATCTTTGCGACACATTACTGAAATACCCATAAAGTCATTTATTTGATACTTTGGAACTTTCATGTGTTTAATAAAGTGAAATCTTCAAGACCCTGATCATTTAAAATTAGTTTCTAGAGGAAATCATTGGTCGTGTTTTGGGTACAGGGGTGTACTGTTTACTTTTAGTCCCTCGTTCTTTGTATTCTTTTTACATCAGTAGTTTTTTTGGGCAACATTCTTTCACTTAACATGCTAATAAAAAATATGAAGCACTTTATGAGTCTCCATTCTGATGTCTTTTAATGCTGTGAAAAGTATTACGGTGCACAGGTATGATTCATCAGGAATTTTTTGTCTTCAATGAGAACTTATAAGTAGAAAAATGTGGTTGTAATTCAAAGCATTAAAACAATTACGTCAAGTCTACGTATATATACTTATGAAAACTGGAAAGAAGAGAAAGAAATCTTAGAACAGTTGTGCTGTTCAGATCATGTTGTGTTTTTACATCCCACCACTAGATGGCACCATTAGTTTTTGAAAGCAGTGGGATGTTGTGTATTGTTCATGATTATTGTTTTCACACACCATTCACACTCCTACAGAAGTCATGTTCTGTCATCATTTACTCACCAATGTGTATAAATGTCTTTGTTCAGATGAACACAGACGAAGATATTTGAAAGAATGCTTGTAACCAAACAGATCTCACCCCCCTTTTACTCTCATAGTAGAAAAAATAACTTAATCATTTTTTGTTCCGTTGGATTTAAAAGAAGACAGAGTGTAGGACAGCAAACAGTTCTCTGGCACTTTTGACTATCATTGTATTTTTCCTACTATGGGAGTCAATTTTGAGATCTGTTTGGTTATAAGATTCTTTCAAAATATCTCTCTATGTGTTCATCAAAACAAAGACATTTATACAGATTTGGAACAACTCCAAGATGAGTAAACAATGACAGAATTTTCATTTTGGGGTGAGCTGTCCCTTTAAGACATTTCTGACGTAGTCCCTCCATACAGCTGATCTCAGATCATTATCTTTTAAGTAACCGAGGGTTACATCATGGTGATTATTGTAGATCACTAAAGATCTTTAAAGGTTGTTAGCAGATGCAGAAAGCTCTAGTGAAATGAGATCAGCCATCTGTGCTCTTCCTCATGAGCTCTACAGCACTACAATAGAGACTCATGATAAAGTTGAGCATCTCCTTCTCTAATCGTGACTTTTTCATTACGGAGACGTGGTGAATTATATTTGCTTTTCTTTCAAGAGACCGTTTGAGCGAGAGAAAAGAAGGGGACGAAAACTGTATTCAAACTCAAGGTGATCCACTCCCCCTGTTAATTGATGCGGTTTCTCATCACATGTGATTTCTGAGGAAATGTTCATATATCTGACTGTAAACAGAAAACACCTAAAGCATGCACAACACTTTATATTTTATATGCAATACTTCATATTAAACCCGTGCTATAATGAATTACATAACAGAATATGTTCTTGTGTTTAAATGCACTATAAATACTTTAGTTTCTAAAGAAATGTTTTATATTTTTTTCACGCTGTTATTGTTGTGAACACCTGTGCAGGTTTTAACTTCTATACCCCTTAGGTCAATATTTGCATCATATGCATGGAAGAGGCATTGTGAGCATTGTGATACCTTCTCTTGGGTGAGTAAACATTTGATTTATTATGATTTTTATTTGTTATGATTTTTTTATTTACTTATTAATAAATGCATTTAATGTATTTGTTTGCCGATATATACAATAAGAGAGGAAAAAATGATCTTTTCACAAACATTATCTATAAATTGAAAAAAAATTGAAATATTGAGGAAATGGCCTTTAAAGTTGTCAATCAGAAGCTCTGTATCAGGCCGTCTCTAAGACGAAACAGGTTTGTTTCTATTGGTTTACAGCTGTTATTACGTTGTGAAGAGATAAACCTGAAAGCAGAGATACTAATCTTTACATAGATTCCAAACTTGAGTGGGAAATTCCCAAAAAGCGGGCAGCAGCGAGCGAAGTTTGTCTGTGTGTTTCCGGCCATTTTTGTTCGCATCCACTTGCAAAAATAAAGTTTTGATATATTTACAGTAGGAATGAAAATTACAAAATATTTTTATGGAACATGATCTTTACTTACTATCCTGATGATTTTGGGGATAAAAGAAAGATGGATCGTTTTGACACGTACAATGTTTTGTTGGCTATTGCTACAAATGTACAAATGCTACTTGTGACTAGTTTTATGGTCCGGGTCACAATTTTTTTTTTTATAGCACAAACATTACACGCCCCATACACTTTCAATTTTGTGAAGTAAGAAGCATTTGTTTACGTATTTATTTCCTCTTACAGTTCAATATTCTACTTTTTTTTAAAGGTGCTTCACAATGCATGGAAAAAGGTTTGCAAAATTTTCTTTGTTGTGGTTCTTAAGACAAAATGAAGGAAAATTTTGGTCTTTAAAGTAACCAAAAATGTTTTTATATGGCATCGCTGTGAAGTTAAAATGCATCAGAAAATACGCATTGTTCTTAGTTGATGTCTTCTTTATTAGACTCCATAATTTCTTTCTCTTTATCATTATGCAGCAGAACCTCCATTGACTTTAGATCATACTATGCACACAGATAATCTGATAATCAGTTCATATTTCTAAGGACAGAAGCTGTTCGTTCTTTAGGATTGTTTGGCCATATAAAGGCCTGCTGTAGTGGCACCGTAATGCATCAGTTGAGATGAGATTTGCAACAAATACGATACTATACCTCCAAAATAGGACATGAAAAACATCCAGGCACTGTGATTGTTCTAAAACAGATGGCAAGCTTAATTCCCCATGCAGAATGTGCATATAAATTGAACATCTTTAAAATAAATAAGTACAGTTTACAAATTGTATTAATCAGAAGGAAACAATCCCTCAGATTTTGGATTGTATTTTGATTATCTTCTCAAATATGTAAATAATATGTATATATATTGTATTTAAATGTCAGAGGAACCTAAAAATGAGTGACACCATCCACACGCCACCAAATAACAAATAACACTTTTAAGTTACGGATGATGTTAAAGTGATTCACATCCAGTGTGTGTCCCTCACATAGAAACAAGTTCCGTGTCTCCACATCCGTATTCCCATTTACGCAAAACCCGCCCTGAAATTGAACTATCCAGAGATCTTCATGTCCGGTTGTGTTTTGTGCATCCTTTCCCCGCCATAGCAACCCTGTACACAGACAGATAATGAGACAAGAGACTCACTCCTGCGGCTTCATCTCACTCCCAGCGTACAAAAGACAACATCTCTCTAGGAAGTCACATTTCCACTCGTGTTTCTCAACAGGCTCCCGTGAAATGCCATTTTATTTTGTTAAGCAAGGCAAACCCTTGGGCTGCAAAAAACATCGCAAAGGTAAGTCCTGCCATAAGTCAACCTCTTTTATATTTAGATGTGAGCGTGCAATGTTTAGGCCTACTACCAATGTAACATTTGATTTGATTTGATATTACTTGAGAATTGTTGATACAACATTTAGCTACAGTAATTTCTTTTTGAAAATTGCATTTAAAGGGATAGTTTCCCCAAAACTGAAAATAATGTTATCATTTCATCACCCTTGTGTAATTAAATAACGCAGAGAATGATATTTGGAGAGGGGGGCACGGTGGCTTAGTGGTTAGCACGTTCGCCTCACACCTCCAGGGTTGGGGGTTCGATTCCCGCTCCCGACTTGTGTGTGTGGAGTTTGCATGTTCTCCCCGTGCCTCGGGGTTTCCTCCGGGTACTCCGGTTTCCTCCCCTGGTCCTAAGACATGCATGGTAGGTTGATTGGCATATCTGGAAAAAAAATTCCGTAGGGCGTGAGTGCGTGAGTGCGTGAGTGAGTGAATGAGTGAGTGAGTGTGTGATGGGTTGGCACTCCATCCAGGGTGTATCCTTCCTTGATGCCCGATGACTCCTGAGATAGGCGCAGGCTCCCCGTGACCCGAGGTAGTTCGGATAAGCGGTAGAAAATGGAATGGAATGATATTTGGAAGAATGTTAGTCATTTTCAGTTCCAGGACATCATTGACTATGATATTAGAAAACATTAGATGGTAGTTAAATGTGCCCCAAAACTGTTTGTTTTCCTAAATTCTTAAAAAATCTCATTTTGTGTTCAACAGAACCAAAATAAATTCCTACTATGGTGGATGATGTCCCAGAACTGAAAATTGCTAACATTCTTTCAAATATCTTATTTTGTCTTAATCGGAACAAAGACATTGATTCAGGTTTGAACCTCTCATAGATTGAGTAAATGATGACAGAATTTTTGGGTGAACTATCCCTTTAAATAGAGAAACGTTTTAATGCAAAATGGCTAAACCCCAAATTGTTTGATCGATTAAATGTGTGGTTACTCTGGTTTAAACCTACAGTCAGTCATACTAAACTGTGGACTTTTTGAATTCAAGTTTATAAAACGTTCATTTTGCGTGGGTTCATAGGGAGTGCACTGTAAATAACCATAAATGAGCCCTTGTTTGCCAAAGGCAATAATGTGTATTGAAATAAATTCTTCTATAAATGATATTTATTTATAGGAAGAGATATGTTATAGTTTTCTAAGCAATATGATGTGTCTAGAAATATTATTTGAGACCTTTCCATGCAGGAACCAGCCCTGGCACCCACCTGCAACACCCTATATGGACGAGTTTTGCATTGACATATTCTGGTTCTCTGTTACTATCACTCACTTGCATTGCATTAGCAGCGAAGAGGTTGTGGGTTCGAGTCACGTGGAACACAGATACTGAACAAATGCGCGGTTAGTCCTTTAGAAAAGCGTGTCTGCCAATCAAAAAGAAGTAATTATGTATCTGGACACCTTGAGAATCCGCCTCATGCTCGCCCCCCCTTCCTCGATCGTTGCCTGCACATGTAATCTCCAACATGTTGGTTATTTCTGCACCTCCAGACTACAGTAGTTTAATCTCTCCAGATAGCAGCGGGCTTTTGGCAGGAGCGTCAGAGCGCATCTCTAGAGGTGAGTCAATAGACGGGACGCTGGTCGGCTTGCCGTCCCATCTCAGGACGCGCGTGAGAAACTGATGAAGTTACACTTCACATTTGTGTTCACATTTGGGTTTGAGTTTATGATCTCGTTTAGCCTAGTGTAATTATTTTTGCGTGCAATACGTGTTACATGGACATAATGTAATGCGTAATAGTGTCGGATAATTTGTATTCCTTGCACGCGCACAACAGAACTCGTTCTTGACTCGTTTTTTGCAATATATGCATCGATACGCATGTATTTGAAAGTTTTCCGTTGCATTAATTGCACAGGGATGTGCATGGTTGCATTTGGGACGCGACGCCAATGTCTGTATCGTTGAGATCCGCACCCCGTCCGCTTTCAGCTCATGTCGTTATCTGTCACTGCTGCCCGTGCTTGCGCTTCGATAGTTTCTGCAATAGACGGAAATCTTGCTGGAGTCGTTACCGAGCTGAAGGTAAGGTCAAAAACGGACTCTCTATGCATCACGTAATGCAACCACATATGCAAAATGACATAAATCCTTGTGTGACGCGAAATATGATAATGGCCGGTATGGGACATCTCGGCCCGGGACATACGCTGTATGAATGCGAATATGTCTGTGTGCTGAGTTGCATATCTATGTTTATGGTGGTCTCGTGGACTCAAGGGGATGGGATTGGTGTGAGTATATGAGGGGTATATGAGTTATTGTTTCAAGAAGACACTTCTTGTGCATTAAGAGGGCTGCAGAGGGAAAGCAAAGAAGGCAGGTACAGAATGTTCCTCTTTTCTGGGTCAAGAGATAATTGCAAAATCTGCACATTGATCAATTTGAAATGTTTAAAAATGTAAAATTAAATGATGCAAGTGGTTTTGTTTGGTCAGTGTGTTGTAATCTCTGTCATAAGGGAAAAAAATCTGATTTATTTTTTTAATTAAACGAAAAAGGTACATCTAAGTGTTTCTTGTTTAACATTTGAATGATACTTATTAACATTTATGCATTTGGCGGACGCTTTTATCCAAAGTGACTTTTTGTTTGTACATGTGTGTCCTTTGGAATAGAACCTAAAACATTTGGTTAGCGCAATACTCAACTAGTTGAGCTAAAGGAACAAAGTCATGCATTTAAATGCATGAAAATGTTACATTTCATGAATAATTTGCTTTAGGCTTATGCTTCTATCCAAATCTATAAATCTTTCATCACGGATCGATCCCATGACTCGCGTTGCTCTACCAATTCAGATGAAGAAATAAATATATATGTATCAATATCAACTCTATGAAATCATTTTTAATTGATTTCTTATTTGTGACCCTGGACCGCAAAACCAGTCTTTTGGGTCATTTTTTTCGAAATTGAGATTTTTACATTATCTGAAAGCTGAAGAATTAGGCTTTCTATTGATGATGAGTTGTTAGACTAGGACAATATCTGGCTGAGATACAACCGTTTAAAACTCAGGACTCTGAGAGTGCAAAAAAATCTAAATACTGAGAAAATTGCCTTTGAAGTTGTGAATCAGGGGCACTGTGGCAGGCTATCCACTCACAAAAATAAAGTTTTTATAAATTTAAGGTAGGAAATTTACAAAATATCTTCATGGAACAGGATTTCTTCTTAATATCCTAATGAATTTTGGCATAAAAGAAAAATCTATAATTTTGACGCTTACTAAAAATGTTCCCTTGCTACTTAAGACTGGTTTTGTGATCCAGGGTCACATTTAGGAATTCAATTAGAATTAGCGTACTCATATTCAACTCGTGTGTCCATTTTACTTTGAGTACTTATTTATTTGGACTTAATCGCGATCCATCATTCCACATTGTTCATATGGACAGTGCGGACGATGACAAAACCACTCGATGTCCTGATGTTCTCTGACATTACGCCTGTAGTCCTTTCATGTCTCTTATTGGATGTTCCTTTCAGGTTATCTGATTTGTCTATTAAGGTGTAAGCACACAAATCTTGTGTTAGTTCCAGAAGAGTTTATTCTTTTCTTCAAACTGATGTATTTATTATATGTAATTTCAAGCGACTTGTGGTGGATTATTTTAAAGCGAGGCCAAAGATCACAGTCTTAAACTTGTTATATAAGTGTAATGAGAGCAAGTTATGAAATTATCGGATTTGAAAGTACACAGAAGTCTTTCCAGAAACATTTGGTGCTGGCTGGTAAAATTGCAGTCTTTTGCGCTGCATTTATGTGGTATTCGAAAACCTTTTATGGCGTAACCTTGAATTAAACAGAAATGGATGCGGTGCATAATAGCTGTTCATTCACGGCATCCCTGCAATTTCTGCTACAGTATACTCGTGTGCCTTTGACGTTACTTGCTTAGAATACTGGATGTATTTAGGTGAAGATGATTCATTTTTCAATCCTTTCAGACACATGGATGTACCTTTGTGTTAGAATTGGAGAGGTCAAGGCACTTTAAACACAACACACCTTTGCTGTATCAATGTAAATGGATGCGCTGTAGTTATTCGTCTGTGTAAGACTCCTCAGCTCCAAATGTGTTTAGATGATGTCCCTGTCTATACGTTGACCTGCCAACACACGATTAGCTTTTCATGACAACATCGGTCTTAAAGGCATGTACAGCCAATCAGCATCTCAGGAATTGTTAAACAGGACGGCCCAATGGAAAGACACAGACAGAGAGAGCTAGATGGAGTTTGTCAAGCGAAAGCCAATAAGAAACATGAGTCAAACTGAGCTTCACTTCTGAGTTTACACTTGGATTCCTCCGACTGTCAGTGGAGATGAAGGTTTTCTGATGTTTCATCTTGATTTGGATTTTTAATCAGGTTTATATTAGGAACGGACCTCATGGCTCCGGGTATCTTAAGGGTTATTTTAAATGGAACTAAAGGTATATTTACAAATGGTTCGTATGAATGGACATCGTTTCTTTATTTTGCAGAACAGACATTTTATGAAGAGCTTTGTTTCTTGTTTTGTCCTGATTTCTCCAGAAAAACCTTTAGAAGCAAACGCTGAAATGGGCCGAAAGGAAGGAGATTACGATTGGAAGAAAAATACTGACAACATCCAGGATGTGTTTGAATTCATGGAGGTGCTCGGATCGTAAGTGTGAATTTCAGCTTTCATGCACTGCTTAATTTTATCACTATTTGTGGGGTTTTACTGACATGAAATTCAAATTGCATGAAATTCATGCGTTTAGATGTTTGCGTTTAGTGGATTGAGTTCGGTATATATTAGGTACTATAAAGTAGAGGTACTTAAAACAGATGGAAACCATTAAGACTTTAAAGTGATACTTCACCTGAAAATGAAAATTATGTCACCATTTACTCATCTTCGAGTTGTTACAAATGTGTATAAATGTCTTTGTTCTGATGAACACAGAGAAAGATATTTGTAAGAATGCTTGTAACCAAACAGATCTCACCACCCATTGACTCCCAATCTGTTTTTTGTTCTGTTGAACACAGAAGAAGACAATTTGAAGAATGTAGGACAGCAAACAGTTCTGGGGCACTTTTGACTATCATCATATTTTTCCTACTATGGGAGTCAATGGGGGGCGAGATCTGTTTGGTTATAAGCATTCTTCCAAATATCTTTCTCAGCAAAGAGAACAAAGAAATGTATACATATTGGAACAACTCGAAGATGAGTAAATGGTGACAGCAATTTTGGGTGAAGGATCCCTTTAAGATCTTTATAAAACATAACGTTACCATTAGAAAAAACGCGAACTTTAGTGTAAAAGTTTGTAATTTTGTTGAGGTCATTATTAAGGGTTCTATAAATGGATCTGATAAAGGTAATTATTCTTCCCCTGGCAACGACCGAAAATGGATTGACCCAACTTTACAGGATTTGGCACAGGCCTTTACTCCTTTATAAGCTTGCTAATTCAAGGCCTGAGATGTTCGGGTTTTGGAGAGATTAGTGGCTCGTTCGGAAAAGCTCAAAAGCTTTATCGACGAACATAACACACATGGGAGCATTGATTCAAAGTAAATAATAAGTAAAAATTTTGAACTGTCTGACTGGTCTCTGGCATAGAAGCAGACAGCAGTCATCTGTTGTCCTGTTGTGATGTCATTGTGCACATTAGACCGTGAGCTCAGCATATACGGGCAGCTGTACATCATCTTTGCTGACTGTACAGTACAGTGTACATTAGGCAGAATAATCTTGTTATGGTTGATGCCTCTGTAGACACAAACTAAAGTGAGATAGGCAAGCACAGGATTTATTCACGCTGAAATGATGTCTGCAATAATCCCTCACCTCACGCGTTTATTAAACACAGTTGCATACTGGTTTTAACGGAAGAGTTTGAAGTATTTTTACCATTAAAATGTTGGAAACTCTGCTTGAGATGTAATGCAGCGAGAGGCATTTAGGTTGAGATGTTTCCTTCTCTCCGGATTGGGTTTTCGGTAAATCAAGGGTAAAGCAGAGGTTAAGACACATCCAGACTGTTTGAGAGTGTTAATCTCGTTGGCCGACAGGGATCACACACTTCAGGAAACAACTAACTGGATGGAAAGCTTTGTGCTAATCTGACCAGCATGGCCTGCAATGTGCAGCGATTTATGCCTTCTGTTTTTGGAGAAGTTTACCATTGTGTTTTGAGACTTGTCTATAGTGTAAGGTGTGAACTAAAAAGTGCATCTGAGATCATCTTAATTCACAAACCTCTTGCAGAGGGATAGTGGTGAAATACGCTTGTTTTATTGTAATGTGGGTCTAAAAATAGAATCTGTTAGATAAAAGTCTGACATTGATTTGAGACTAAATAAGATTAAAGGCATTTCTTTTTGCTGAGTTTTCAACTAAGATTGAGTTTTCCAAAAATGGCTTGAGAGAAATAAAAAGAAGAACAAACGAGAGTGCAATTGTTGAAACACATGAAGAGTGTGGAGGTGTTAAATAAATGCAGATTGTAGAGGTAAAATAATCTGGATTTGAGTAAATTTAATGAGAAATGTTTTAGTTCATATTGAGATCTTCAATAATATTGACATTGGATTGAACTTGACAAATCTGAGCTCAGTTTGAGACACTGTTGAAATCTCTACTGAAACTCTAATGACAAAGACATTTGTGAGTTTGTTGTAGAAAAATGAGATACGTGTGTATAGAGATCTCCCAGCCTTGCCTCTGGATGTTATTGGTTCCAGTGGGACATTATGGTCCATGGGAGTTGAGCACAATGGCTTCCTCTGTCAAAACAACCTGAATTTAACTCCCACAATCCCTTCTGTGGGGGTTAACACCCATCCAGCTACAGAGCAGCATCTCACGTTGAATAAATCTTTGGTATGTTTGGCTGCATGGCGGATGCATTTACTGACCTTCACTTTGAGCTGTATTTAGCTTATTTATTTATTTCGTGACGCGTTTCAATCAACTCTGCATTATGTTATGAGGTCAGAGCTTTCTGAGGGTTTATTCACTCGGTGGCCGTGGGTGATGTGCATCTCATTTCTCAATCAAAGTGGAAAACACGTGTGGGAATATGTGTTAGACGCTGGACGTGTCAGAGAGACACGGTTCGATTATATGTGTGTGTATTTTAGAAAACAAATCACATTACTGCAAAATGAGTAGAAGTATTAATAACGTGTAAATAATACATTCTTTTATTATTGATAAATTATTTAATTATATACAATATAAATTATATATATATTATATGTAAATATTATTTATTAAAAAATATGAATTATATCTTTCACCATTACCTGTGTTTACAAGCAATTTGCAGTTTATGGAAGGCATTTATTATAGTAAATTAATAAATAATAATAATACATATTAATAATGGAAATAAATAAATAATAAATTAAATAATTCATAAATAATAATGAATCAATAATAATAATAATAAAGATAATAATTAATAACAATAATACAAATAATTTGTACAATTTTAATCATAAAATACATAAAAAATACATATAATAATAAAAATGCTTGATAAACTGAAAGACAAGAGTAAAACAAGATACTGAATACAATCGTGATTTTTGCTGTACAAAAAAGTACAAAAGATTTACTAAAAACAACTAAACAATGATAAAGATATTATGTTAATGATATTATTAATATGTTAAACCAGTGATATTTATAATCTCAGCAACCCTAAGATGTTCTTTAATAGCCCAGATAACCCTCCACCAATGGTCATCTAGTCTCTTTCCATCCAAGGTTTTACAGTGCCAGGTGACCTGCTCGCTTGCCTGTGTCACACCTGGACACCTGAGCCATTATTGTTTCCGTTGCGTAAGGGATTTTACATGTAATCCTCATCCCAGGACAGCTATTCCCGGTCACAGCTGAAGATCACATGGAGAAAAGAAAATGAACCACTTAATGTGATGTCCAGCAGCCCCCGCCACCAATATCCTGAGACTTTAAGAAAAGACGGTTTCATGAGGTTTACTCAAACACAACAAAACAGCAAAATAAAATATTAATGCTCTCTCCCTGAGCAGCCAATACATGCCTACAGCACAAATGCAGGATGCATAAGGTGTTTGTGTTTCACTTTTCAAGTGTTGTCTGCGATAGCTGTTATTAACTGAACTGCACCTGGTGCAGCGTGCTGATCTCCGTGGGGTTAAAAAGTCACATCCTTCATTAAAACCCCCTTTACTGCCATAACATAAATCCTGCATCATGCTCTCTCAGATCAGCAGAAAAAGCCCAGCAACTTGAGCATTCAACCGTTTCTTTCTTTTGTTCTTCAGGGGAGCATTCGCTGAGGTCTTTATGGTGAAGGAGAGGAAAACTGGGAAACATTTCGCCATGAAGTGCGTAAAAAAAAAGAGCAAAAGGGACCTTATCCTGGAGAATGAGATCGCTGTGTTGAGGAGGTGAGATGTGTCTCCAAACAAAGAACATACAGTACTAAGTCTTCTTCAAACTGTTCCTGCAGTCTCTTCAGCGATGCACATCGTGTCCCTTTTTTCATGCATCTGAATGATCTCGTCAGTACTCTATGATCTGAACAGTCTGCATTACATTAGGGACACTTCCAAAACTACTACTCTGTGTTGTCAGAGCTGCTACGCAATAAAATAGACATTAAATGGGATTTAAATCATTCATATTTTAATGCTAAAACAGCTAAACCATTATCATTGATTTCTATTCATTTATTGTTATTGTCGTTTAGGATCCAGCATGAAAATGTTGTTTGCTTGGAGGATTTCTATGAAAGTCGGACGCATTACTACCTTGTCATGCAACTGTAAGTAACGTTCACTGCCTCTGTTAAACTTTCAGGTGATTATGAATCTCTTTGGTGCTTTTGTGAGGGATGTTGATAGATTTCCTCTGCTCAGAGTTTCAGGCGGTGAACTGTTTGATCGGATTCTGGACCGCGGCGTGTACTCTGAGATGGATGCCAGTGTGGTTATCAGACAGGTGCTGGAGGCGGTCAGCTACCTGCACGAGAGCGGCATCGTTCACCGTGATCTCAAGGTATTTAAAAAATCCATATTTTTTGAAAAATGTGACCCAGTCTGTGAAATCCAGGCTAAAGTCTAAAAATCTCATAATGATTTAATGAGAATTAGCGTTTGATTTCAATCATTAAATTCACTATGATTTTAGTCTTTTACTCAGTCAATATTAAAGATGTCAAGATTATATTTTACAGAATGCTCTTTACATTATAGAGGATTAATTTTTTTTAGAAAGTAATTAAAAATGACTTAAGATGGGTTTTTACAGACTGGGCTTCACAAATAGTAAACTCATGGAAGCGATGAAATAACACAAATCTTATTATGGGAATGTTTTTTACTACTTCAGTCCATTTATCAACCAGCTTCTTGAGGTCTCACCCTAAAATGAAGGAGTCTCCATTTATTCTGGGTTTTAATTGGCTGATTTACATCATTCATCATTCTTCCATTTAATAGATAAAATCCCCAAAATAACGAAATAATGCATTTAAAATTACGTTTTATAATGAAAGAAATAATAATTTGTAAGGTTAATATGATAAAATAATTTAATTATATATATTCGGTTTTAAACATAATTCTAATTAATTTCACTATATTTATTTTGCACAAAAGTAGGTTGTGTTCTTTGTATTAAATCGTTTGCATGATATTGTTGTAGGATTTTTTAGTATAGAAAACAATAAATCGCAAAAAAATTACTTGAGCTGGGTTTTCACAGAGTGGGTCACAAATAGTAAACTCATGGAAGCTATGAAATAACACAAATCTTATTATGGGAATTTCTTTTACTAAAATGAAAATCTTCAGTCTGGTATTTGTCACCCTTAGTCATTTTATCAAGCAGCTTCTTGAGGTCTCACCTTTTTCTTATTGGCTGCTTATCATCATCCAGCATGAGTCCTCCATTTATTTTTTAATCTTCAAAAAAAAATAACGTTATATAATGAAAGAAATAATAATTTGTAAGGTTAATATAATATATAATGTAATAATATATATTCGTTTTAAAGCATTAATCTAATTAATGTCACTATATTTATTTTGCACAGAAGTAGGTTTTGTTCTTTTCATTAAATAGTTTGGAATATTGTAGTAGGATATTTTAGTATAGAAAACAATAAATCTAGACTAGGTCACATACAATACATAGTGAAATTTTCCAATTCGCCAGGGAGGATTCTGGGTGCATATCTCCCAGCCCTCATATATATGCGTTTCAACTCTCTGCAGCCTGAGAATCTTCTGTACTACAGTCCTGATGAAAACTCTAAGATCATGATCAGTGATTTCGGCCTGTCGAAGATTGAAGAGAATGGAATCATGTCCACCGCCTGTGGAACTCCAGGATATGTGGGTAAGAACAGTGTGCGTAGTGCAGCCTGTGCATGTCAAAGCAAAACTAAATGGCATTGAACCAAAGAATCCGTGTGAAATAATGTGGAATGAGACTTTGATCTGATGTCATTTTGTCTTTGTTTCCTTTTTTCACAGCTCCTGAAGTGTTGGCTCAGAAACCCTACAGTAAAGCTGTGGACTGCTGGTCTATTGGAGTTATCACATACATTCTGTGAGTCCCCAAACGCAACAGATCACGTAATTTTTAAGAAGATTATTAGGGTCCGCATGGTTCTCTAGACTATGAAGTGAAATGTGCAGTAGAGCTTAAAACAGATGCCGGTGTTCTAAAATTGGAAACCAAACGCTTAGATTTAGAGAACATCAGTTAGTAGGAACGAGTAAGAGATTAAAGACAGTTGACCTCTGTCCCCCTGGTGGACTATTAGTGAATTACATGTAAACATGCACATTCACACATTGTTTGTTCTTTACAGGCTCTGTGGATATCCTCCATTCTATGAAGAAACAGAGACTCGTCTTTTTTCTAAAATCATGAAGGGGCAGTTTGAGTTTGACTCGCCCTTCTGGGATGATATTTCTGAGTCTGGTTAGTATCTTCTATCACTCATAAGGCTACTGTCACTTATGTACGTATACTTTCCTCTAAAAATGTAAACGGATGATTGATTTCTCAACCTCATGTAAATGTATTATCTCTCAATAGCCAAAGACTTCATCCGTAACATGATGCAGAAGAATCCTAAAATGCGTTTTACTACAGAACAGGCTCTACGACACCCATGGTGAGTGACTGCTGTACAGAGATAGCCCTTTTAAAGCTTGGTTCTTTTTATTTTCTTAAAGTTCTTGTAGAAAACTGAAAATGAATACAAATGAGACAAGTGTTGATATACAGTCAAATTGGAAGGTGTTGATCATTTGCTAATGGAAAAAGTCTGTCATTCTTCAATAACCCTCACGTCATTCAAAACCTGTCTTCTGACTCTGTCTTCTGTGTAATACAAAAGAAGATATTTTGAGAAATGTCTTCCTGGTTTTCTGTTCATACAATGGAAGTCAAAGGGGTGCTGTTTGGTTACCCGCGTTCTCAAAATATCTTCTTTTGTGTTCTGCAGAAGAAAGAAAGGCAAATCATTTGTTCAATCTTTTCCCCATTTCCAGTTGAAGAATAAAGAATCCTGAAAACCAAATCCTGCAGGTCTGATTTTAAACCCAGCTTTGTCTTGCAGGATAATCGGTAAGACGGCCCGGAGTCAAGACATCTACCATTCTGTCAGCGTGCAGATCCAGAAAAACTTTGCCAAATCCAAGTGGAAGGTAAAGTCATGTTACATAAAAGGGTGAATACAGTGTTGCGTTTGGATACTGTGGTTTAACCCCAGTTGGCTTTTTTAGCCGATCTCTGGCCTGGTTACACAATTTGAGCCATTTTGTCATCTGCCAATCGTTGCTCCATCTCTTTCAATATCTAGAACCGACCAGATTTGGTTTAATTTTGACACACACTGTAGATTGAGATGTTTGAAGAGAAGTCACAAATAAATAGTCATTTTAGATGATGGCACTCGCATACAATATCGAAAACAACACCCACTAAAACGTTATTATACTTTACTGACTATTTGAAATGTTTTTTTCTCCAGCAAGCTTTTAATGCAACAGTGGCCATTCACCACATGAAGAAGCTTCAGATGGCTCATTCTGAGGCCTCTATGAGACAGAACCAGACCCCTCCGTCTGTACCTGAGATCAAGGTCATTACAATTTCCACACCTGAAGCTGTCAACAAGAAGCTGTTCACAGAGACCCCCGAATCAAACCACAACACTCCCAGTGAGCAGATGAATATTCCGTCCAGTTCCACAGAGTCGAAGAGTCAGTACCACCCTGTTCGGGTCAGTCACAGCGAGACAACCCATGTTGGAACCCTCACCATCGTGGAGAAGTGCAAACATGTTTATCACTCTGAGCCAGCTGATCTGAATGGGTATGTGCTTTTCTTGACCTAACGTAGGCTACTTAAAAAGGAAGGTGCTGACAATGATTAAACCTTTTGGTTCCCTAAAGAATTGTTCAGTCAAAGGGTCCTAAAAGACAATTTCTCTAAGTCTGATAAACCACTGCAAAGAACTTGGATAAAAGTGTCTGCTATATGCAAAATTAGGGAACCACAGGCCCACAAAAAACCTTTACGAACTGTGTTATTATAAAAAAGTATATTAAGTATATATATTTACTGTGTAAAAAGCACTATAGCATTTTGATCATACCATATAAAAAAAATCTAAAGTTCTATATAGACATTGTTTACAATCATTATGTTTCAAAAATGTAGTATTGGATAAAAAAGACAAATATTATTTTTTTCATTTAGATTATTGGTGCTAAACCTTAATGACTTCATTGTCCAAAATAACCAAACATGAATAAATGCCTAAATTTCTACTTGTTTTAGCTTATTTTAATGCTTTATCTCACGTTAAATCATATAAAATCATAATCATAGCCTCGTCTGTCCCGGACCCCTGTTGAGAAACGTAAAAATTAAATAATAAAAGATTAAAAAATACAAATAAAGAAACTTTACAATAAGCCTGTAATGTAAATTTAGGGAAGTTAAACTAGATTTTAATTTAATGTTGATACGTTTATGAGATGACAATTGCTTTCTCTAACCGTTTTAAGCTTTGGATTTCTTCAGGTATGCAAAAAGAGGCTCAGGTCGTAATGGACAGAACCTGCAGACTGGAGTTTGCTCCGTCATGTGATCTGCCGTAATGGAATGATGAAGTCAGTATGATTGGTGAGTTTATTTATTTTTTAGCTGCTGTTTGAAAATGCGAAATGATTTTATCAAGCTATGATGTTTGCTTACATCTGGTGCTCTTTGCAGGTCTGTGATCTCTCACCCAGCCACCGGTTCCTTTCTATGGTCAGGTCCGTTGCTCTGCTCCCCGGGCGGGAGCGTTTGCATGACAGTCGTCCTCCAGCCGTTCTGAAACACTGAAGTTTAGGAGAGTGCCTCCATATCTGGACATGTAGTCACAATGCACGAGCATAGGCTGTCACACACACACACATACACACACACGTTCAGTATCTTTGACACAGGTTAGCTTCATTTGCACAGTAGGTGCTGACATTTCGTATTTTCCAGTGAGGAAACTGTTTCACATTATGGTTTATTAATCTCTCTGTATTAAAAGATTGGACACTAGGGTCAATTTTATTGGGTGCTTATGTTGAGGAGTATTGAGAGTTTGATTCAGTTTTCATGTATGTATAATCTCTGTAAAGTTTGGCTTTGGTACTTGTTACTGTGTGGTATAATGTACTGCAGTAATCCATCGGAGGTTTATAACACTGTTGCTTTACTGTAAACTCTATTTATCGATAGAATATTGTGAATCGATGGACGTCATAAGAAAGCTTTAATTTATCTAGAGTGAATGTTTATTTTTCTAATGCATAATTTATTATTATACAGTGTGTATATTTTTTCCCATTATTTCAGAAAACCATCAAATAATATTACCTTTGTTGTGTGTTCAATAAGGCAGTTATATACCTAAATACATTAACTTTACTGTTAAAAATACTCATAAATGTTTAAATTTTAAGAGATTATGGTTAAGTGTCCTCTTCAGAAAAGTTAATGTTGTTTAGACTGCTAATAGCAATGCTTTGTGCAATATTTGTACAAATAAATTCTGATATACATCACTGTTCTTTGCATCCTTGGATTATTGTTAATCAAAATAATCTCTTATGTTATCTCAAATATGACGTTATTTTTAATGATCAATTATCACGGATAAAATGATAGCGATAGCAATATCATTGTGATAAATATTGAAATTCACAAAATGAATAGTGCTCTTGATCAAATTCCAAATATTTAATTTAGATTTTTTTCTCTTTTTTTGACGAATGATTCATTCTCAACCTTTGAGTCTAGAGACACAAATGTTTGCATCTCTCCAGTTAAAAAAGGATTTGACCCACCTCAATATGGTACACATGGCTGACCTGTACTGTAGATGCTGTGCATGTCACTCGTGTGATCTCAGATTAACACGATTAACCTCATTGCTGAATGTGCATAAACACACAGTGGACAGCAGATGATGTTATGATGGTCTGTCGTCCTGTGATTGGTCAACTGATGAAGTGAAAGACGTGGGAAAGTTTCAAGATGTACACAGTAATATACATATACTGTTCAAACAGTGAAAAAATATGTGCAATTAAAATATATACAATATAAACCTAAAATGAACATTTATTGTGTTGTGTACTCTTGCATCAAACCATCACGTCTGCCGTGCCAACACGAATAAAGCGTGTTGAACGTGTTTCCCAACACTGTCTGAACATGCAGGGGAGAGAGCGTGGCACACATCACTACTGATACGGTCGTATCCTCACAATCACTACCACAAGTCTACAGTGAGTCAAACTACAGTATTGCCCAACATTCATTTCTCCTTTCACCTCATACGCAAGCAGTCGCCCAAGAGACTGAAGAATGATGCTTTAACTCCCTTTTAAAGACTAATATTACTGAAAGTGAAGGGTCAGCATGTTTGCATCTTGCACTTTATATTCACACAATCATTGACTGCTTCAGTAAATGAATCTGTTTTTGCAATGTAAATAAAACAGGACTGTAAATTATTGATGTTGCACTTTTTTTTTTTGGGGAAATGGATCAAAAGTTTTGAAAAATGTTGTGTACTATTCACTGAGGCATTATGTGATATTATAATATCTTATTAGTCATTACACAAACACGGCCCATAAGAAAGAAAAATCAAAGCTGAGGTGTCTCTAATATCACATATGTTCCTCCTAGACATCAATGAGATGAAATGGAGAGCAAACAGAAACGTTCAACTGCGTCTCAAATATTTCTACTGAGAAAAGAGTCAGAAATCTCACAAATGTTTCTGTCATTAGAGTTTCAGTAGAGATCTCAACCAAGTCTCAAACTGTGCTCAGATTTGTCTCAATCAAAAGTCAACATTATTGAAAATATGAATATGAATTCAAGCATTTCTCATCAGATTGTTTTACCTCTACAATCTGCGTTTATTTTACACATTATTTGAACAATTGTCTCGTTTGTTTGTTATTATCTTATCTGAGACTTTATTCTTAATTCTATAAAACACAACTAAATCTCTTGAAATTTAATCTCTTGAGCTGTGAAAGATCGATATCTGACCAATAGAATTTTCCTCCGGGAGAATTTGATTGTTGTAAAGACTAAAAGTCACATTTTAAACTGTGATCAAATTATATGTTTTTCTTAATACTCATAATTAACTCATTCACAATAACAGAAGTGCAGGAGGCAGTAGAGGAAAGGTCACTCTGATGTGGCAGCTCTTATCATAGTTAAATTTCCTTTATTAAACAAATAGCTCAACGTTAGATAGTGGACCTTCATGTTCCTTCACTTCCAAATACTGTAGGACACATCTGGTATTACCTTGTTTCTGGTAATAGTAAGTAAATATGATTAGTGATCATCATGATATCATAAACCCATTAATGTAACATGAAAGTATTCTTTGGCTCTGTATATCCTTCTCATAAAGAAGACTTTTATTTCTTTTTGCATATTTGTGTGCCCCAACTTCATACCATCCGATTTAGACAATGTGTTCTTTGTTGGTAAACATCCTACAGATAGACTTTCTCTGTTATGTGGTGCCATAAAACTAGGTCTGTGAAATTTGAAGGTGTTTCGATTTAGTATTATCCATAGCATGTTTGTTCGTATATTCTCTCGTTCTATCTGTTTCTAAATACTCAGCACGTACAGTGAAGGCAAACAAAGGATCCATGGCACAGATTTCTTCAGCTTGTCTATATGGTCTTGCCAAAATTTTATCATCTTGCCAGCAGCCCTGCAGTCAGCCTTCACTCACATGGAACAAATCGGACAAAAGTTGCTGCCCCGCAGTCATGAATATTCATATTGTGTGGGTGTAGACAGATACCCGCTGTGTTTAAATAGACAGAGAGCCTGTACCTCAGCACCCACTAAACTCTTAGGATAACCATTACGAGGACTACTCATCGGAGAGGGGTTTCTACAGCTTGATAAAAGTGAGTATTTATTTCTCTCGACCAAAATTGAACTGATATTTATTTATTTGTACTTTTAACACAGATAAAAATGTGAGAAACTTTGTAGAAAGTGATTTTTTTTATATTTTATTTGAGGATTTAGAAATATGGTTTAGTATCACATCAGCAACATTCTATAAAGCTCATAATCTCTCCCTCTCACCTTTACAGCTCAACCAACCGAAATGGAGACAATGCATGAGATCATTCCCTTCGCAAGAGAAATGCTGAGCGCCGGTCCCACCAAGGGCTGCCTAAAGGTTTACCTGGTGGGCGGCACACTCGCTGTCCTGGGAATGATGAGCGGAGTGGTACAGTTGGCCTCCTCCTTCTTCCCTGACCAGGAGGAGCTCAGCTTTGAGATGCTCAATGAGAAGGAGGTAAAAATAGTGAAGGAGCAGATCCAGGAGCCACAGACCTCCATCATAGAGGATGATGAAATGGACGCTGTGATGGAAACCAAGGCCAAAGAGATGCCCGCCAACAGGCAGAGGCGCATGAGCTTCAGGGCACACGCTTCATAAGGCTCGCCCTCTGCAGTTTCGTGCCCGTATGAAGAAAGTGGAGCCATAAAAGATCTCCTGCTTGTGCACTGATGTGTGGGACACGTCCTGAGGAAATAACTCTGCTTTTGGGCTGAGAGCTGCAGAGCAGCATTAAGAAGGAGATGACTTGATAGTTTGACTGTTGTGTACGTCTGTTTAGATGGTGTAAAGATTTTCTTTCAAGTGAACTATTTATAAAGGATGTATAAAAGTCACGTGTTGACTGACTGTGCTATGTTCGAGCGCCATTTAATAAATACAAAAATGCTCTAACCGTTGTTTTGATGTTGTACTTTTAATTTCTGTTTATGTCAGGATCTGTTGTGGTTGTCACACAATCCTGATGTCATGTGTTTAATCATCTTCTTCAAGATTGCTCTCTGTAAACTTAAGTTCTAAACAATATAGATTCAAAAGATTTAAGTGCAAAGGTATTTCATTTTTTATGCTGACACACTATGAAAGATCAACAGATTAAAACTGTACAAAAACGTTTCTATAATAAAGACAGTGGTTCATTGATGGCTTTGGGAACAAACTTTTATTGAGCTGTTTTTGCATAAATAAATATATTTTGACTATGATACAGAGTTATACACAATACAACACAGTGTGCTTAAGGAGAAACAAATATGTATTTTAATGTAAGTAAGTATATATTTTTTATGAAAAGCAATAAGAAGCATCCTAAATAAGACACTAGCACAACAATAAATTATAGCATAATAATATATTACCTTTGTTTCTATAATAAAAATATATGTGTTTTATTAATTTATTACAGCGCGGTGGTGCTTTATTTTGAAGGCAACCCTAAACGGAAGTGAGGCTCAAGTGTTTCGGAAGTAAACAAACCTTACACCGTTCCGACTCGAGCCAGTCACTAGACTGATTGGCCAGATATTCAGACAGACCGTTGTTGTGTTGTTTGTTGTCAGCAGATAATGTAAGTAAACTGTTATTACTTTTATTGCATACTTTTACTGTTTGTCTTTTTATCGTTAGAATCTGCCAGTTTTTCTCTCTTACGCCACATTTCGGGCAAAAAACTCTGCGTTCCTCTGCTCGGTCTGTCGCTGTTTCACATTGAAAGCTCTGTACTTTTATTTAGTCGAATTTATTTCATAAAATTAGGTTGATGTACTGTAATTTAATTAAATTAACTGGGCGAACAGCAAACATATTCATCTATCAACATTCAGTGGGTTCATGGCATTAGTGAGTCGTGCTGCAATTTGTTAATATCAAAGTTCATCATCGTCATTAAGCTTTATTACAGAGTTAAGGTCCAAGATACAGAACAATACATAAAATAATCAACATACGAAAACAGAATGTTATAATTAAAGTTAAAATTTGTGAAACTCATATGTAATGGCAATATCATGGACTTTTGAGTGGTTGAAAGAGACGTAGGTCTAATGTTCATTTTTATATCCGTTGTCTTACTCCTATGGAAGGCGAATTAAGGTAAATTGACAAATTTTGACAGTCATCTTAATGAATATCGACTTCCATAAGAATAATCGTATACATTGTAAAATAAAAAATGATTACTTATTTTTTTCAGTACTAATATCCAAACACTCCTATATCAAGATAGATTTACTAACTTACAAAATGCTCTAAGATGTTAAGCCTTCAGTTTATTTATCTCATCACATTGTTAGATTTTTAGTTATAAGCATTTTTACGAGAATATATTTTTTTATAAAAATAAATATATCTTGCTTTAAAAAATGAAATGAAAACACGACAAAATCATTAACTAAGAAATTTGTTATCTGGTAAGGCATAATTAAATGCTTTTTAAACTTTTTTCTGACGTATGTACACATTAGGCAGCTCATTTAAAGTCAAAGCAGTTCTCCTTGTCATTACTGATGTGTTTGCCTTGTTATTTTAGGTTTCAGTTGACTGTGTGTAATAGATAGATTTGTGACCTCATCTGGTGCAAGAGGAAGTGTAACACAACAGTGCCACCATGTCAAGGAAACAGTCTACGAAGCCCATCCAAAGGAACAAGAAGTGTGAAATAGAGAGGAAAAGGGATGATAGGGCGGCCCGCCGGGCTCTGGCTAAAGACCGTAAAAACCGGCCACCAGGAGAGGACGTAGAGGAGTTTGTCAGCTTCTCCAACCAGCTTCAAGCTCTGGGTCTTAAACTGAGAGAGGTACCTGGAGATGGGTATGTGTGATCATGTTACACAGAGCGATTTTATCGATCACATGTGATTCTTTGAGAAGTCATTTTCATGTGTACCCCTGCAGAAACTGTTTGTTTAGAGCTCTTGGTGATCAGCTGGAAGGACATTCACGAGGTCACCTGCGCCTCCGACAGGAGACGGTGCAGTACATGTCGACACACAGGCTGGACTTTGAGCCTTTTGTGGAGGATGATGTGCCATTTGCTAAGCATGGTATGAAGAATTTTCAGAAGAAAAGTTCTATGGTTACAGAGGTTTAATATGTTTTTATTTTGCTCGCTCAGTGTTAAACCTCTCACAGCCAGGCACGTTCGCCGGCAACGACGCAATCGTGGCCTTTGCTCGCAGGCAACAAGTGAAAGTGGTTATTCATCAGCTAAACGCTCCATTATGGGAGGTAATGGATCATTTATGTATTTGATGTGTGTGATTCTAAAACGTTTGTGTCTTTGATTAACACTTTTCCTTTCTTTTTGTACTTTTAGATTAATGGTACAGAGAAATCTACATACCGGGAGCTTCACATCGCATATCGCTATGGAGACCACTATGACAGCGTCAGAAAGATTGGAGATAACTCGGAGGACCCGGCGCATCTGTGTATAGAGGTCTTTAGACTCAACTACATCGTTGCAGTATCATTTTATGAGCAAATACAATTATATGATTGTCATATATTAACAAACAGTATTGGCATATTTTCTTGTGGTAGAAGCTGAATAATTCCAGACGGTTTGGAGACGGTCAGAAGGACAACCACAGAGACCCATCCCCTTCTCAGTCTCTCACTGAAGATGAAGAGCTGATCTTGAGTTTAGTTTGTGCTGACAGTCAGTCAACCTCTAAATCTCTGTCTGCTTGCTATCTTCCGTCTCTACTTTTTCTCACCGCGCTGCTTTGTGTCTACAGGTCAATCAGAGAATCTTTGTCAACCAAGTGCCACGTCACAGAAGTGCCATAGTGACTGGATGGACTCTGAGCTGAATAACCAATTAGCAGAGAGAGATTCTGCGTCAGAGACACACCCTCTTTTCCAAAGCATGCAAGCGGAATGTAGTGAAATCAAATCAACAACAGAGGGCAGCATCTCACATAAACTCAAGGTTATTATAAGTGGCTTGATCTTATATTATAAGTGGCTTGATCTTTGATGGAAAAATGTGATAAATCATTTTTCATTTTGTATTAAAGCTCTCTAGTAAACAACGGAAAGAACAACAGCGCCGAGAAAAGAAGAAACGTCAGGAGGAGAGACACAGGCAGAAGGTTTTACAGGAGAGAGGGTCACATGACCAGAATCAAAATCCACCTGAAGCCGTTACTCTCGTGCCGGCGCTCAACACCCTGAGCATTTAGATCAAACGTGGGTGGGACTGATCCTCAGTTTTTGTGGTCTGTGTGCAGTGAATGAATGACGGACTGTGTTGGGTGTGGGTGCGTTTCTTTAGTTTGAAAGTGACACGTGAAGTATTGTCTATCAGTTTGTTCTTCTTGAATAAATTGCTGATTGTTGCATTTTTGTACCTAATATAGTCAAACATTAACCGGTCAATATTTTCGTTTGGTCTTTTTATTGACATGAGAAAGCGTCTAAGATAAATGTTGGGTCTATGGTAAAACTGGCAGGGGTATTTAAAAATGTTGTTAAAACGTTCCCTGTAAACCTCCAGTTTCTAAAGCCTTGAAAAATTGACACTATTGAATAGAATATTTTTTTGGACAGTTGGGCTCCCTTATACTTCACAGTGAAGTAACACACATAAATCTTATTCAAATTGTTGTCTACTATTAGATTTTTTTATTTTCTAAAAGGGTGAATCTGTGGGTCATATTAAACCCCCGAGTTGATCTTGTGGAATTCAATTGAAAAGTAACTTCTTAAATATGTCTTAAGTAATTGTATCAAATTGTTAGAAAAATAAATATGGATTTAAAATTTGATACATAAGATTTTTCAGTATATAGCATTTTCAAAGTTTACAACACAAAGTGACACAGACTGAAATAGAAATTATTTATTTAGAAACAAGACATCTTGAAAGCTGTGATTTTTAAGACGTGCAACTAAATTGGGAATACACGAGCACCTTTTCCTAATCCAGAAAACCTGCCATTAATGCAAACATGAACCAAAATGTTGGATAGTAAATAAATATCTCTTTGAAAAAAAATGATGATTAGAAGACTTGTGCAACAGAAGCTTCTGTGGATGTAAAAGGTTCATTATGAACCCATACAGCCCGACAAAGAACCTTTTAGTAACCTTTATTTTCAAGCATGTAGTATGAAAGCCAAACATCTGCAACAAACATCTGCAAAGTCTTAATCCTTAAACCACTGTGATTATGATCTATGCCAGATTCTTTCACTTCTTATAAAATGCACATGTATGGTACAGTAAAGAGTTACAGGCTTACTAATCAATACATTTATTGACCTTAAAGAAAAACAGTGATTGAGGTATTTAGATTTCCCTCTAAACACGTCTTATTGTTCCCTTTTCAAAGATGTAAAACTACACGAGAATTCTATAAAATACAGTAACCAGCTATGTCTTCGATAAATATCACTTAAAAGCGTATGCAAAGTATTTACAAACTACTGTTTAAAATAGTTTACTGTTAAGTGCTCTACCTCTCATAATAACAACATTGTTAACATTTCTTATGCATAAATATTTTGAATGTTTCTGGGTCCAAAACAAGTTAAACTGTATTTGGGGTATCTGTGACATTTTGTCAATTACAAAAAATATATATGTTTTGACTCTTCCCTGCGTAAAAAAAAGGAAAAATAAATCAGATTTACATTAATGTGCAAAACACTGCACTAGGATTTTACGTAGATCTGTTTTTCCACCACTAAAAGGCCAACTTGACAGCTTCAATACGATAACTGGTTTTGAACTCATAATATTCCTTGCAACACGGTCTTGTCTTTCAGACGCAGTCTTTGTAGCATATAAGCATATTGCGTGTCAGTTTTCAGTGCATGTTGATTTGATGTGTTTTAAGATCACCATCTACAGGTGATGAGTGTTAAGACAGTTTCAGCATCCAGGCCTCCATGTCTCCATGAATGGAGAGTTTCTGTTCTTCACTGATCCCTTTCATTAGTGTTTGGCGAGGATAAGCTGTACAGTTCCATGTCACCGCGGCTGTGAAGTACAAAAACATAAGGCACTCTTGTTTTTTGTAATTGCATTATTGTACAGGATTAACATTTTGTGTCACACTGCTCAACACAAGCACCAAGGGACAAATTTATACAATTCTTTAGTCAAAATCTTATGGAAAATTTCCTATAAAACATTTTCCTGTTATTGTTTGTTTTAAACTTTTTCCTATGTCCAAACTGCTAAAATGTGTTTTGCAACATTGAAAAATGTGTGAGAAAGTGGTATATAAAATACATCTGAATTTAGTTGAATTAAAATTGGTAAATACAGTATTATAAAATTATGAAAATAGAAAAGGGCAAATATACTTCATTGTAAAATATTAAATATAAAAATAAATCACTTAAATAAAATAAAAATCACTTTAATAAAATAAAAATAAAATATAAGGGATTTGAAAGCCAAACATCTTTTTTCATAATAAAATATGGCCACTTTTTAATAGGCGTCAATGAAGAAAGATGCTTTCTGTAGTCAGCCCATTAAAGTTAAGGCAAATAATGTATTAAGGTCCTTAAGATCCATTTTGGGTAACAACAACACAGCCCATAACTGTTTTACAGACTGACATCTCACCTGAACCTAAGCAGTGCAACAGATCCCCTCTCCACGAGCTGTCCGGTACACCGGTGACACACAGACCCGGGCGCTTCTGGGCACGTGGTTGAGGGTGGTGGACAGGAGGTTGGGTGGTAAGTACAGAGTGGAGCGTTGGGTATGTCCTCGCTCCCCCCATGTCACCCAGTAACCACGGAGACCGTCAGCGCTCCCTCTCCAGCGGAGCTGCACAGACTCGTTGCCCACTGTGGTCAGCTGCAGATCAGAAAGAGCTGGCAACTCTGAAAGAGAGAGAGAGAAAGAAAGGGACACACAGAGATTAAGTTTTCCGTAGGAGGTGAGGGGATGTGAAATGACATTGGGAGGAACACAAAAGGGTGTGGTCTGAATGGAAAATAAATATTCCAGATGCTTCTCATCAATTCCCCAAAAATTTTTGGATGATACAGGCAATTTTTGGGATAACATTACATTCAATGATGGTGTAACCGAATGATTAAATATCTGGGCCGGTAACCAAAGGGTTGTGGGTCTGAAACCCAACAAGGGTTCATTCATGAACACTCATCACTGTCTCTTTGATAAAGGCACTTACTCCAAGGGAACTGAAGCTGTACTAAGTTTACTGAAAGTCACTTGGATGGCAGTGAAATGTCAAATGTGTAATAAGACCAGAAGTGAGGTCAGAAATCTCCAGATGGGTGGACCTCTATAGTGTGTTTACATTCTAATTAGTCAACATGAGACAATTGTTGGTTGTATTACAAATTCAAATAGAGACTATTAGGTTGCAAATGTACTTTTTGTATTTATTTATTATGGTCAAAAGAGAGGTGCTGATTTGGTTGGTTTTAAGCATAAACCTCCAAAATGTCTTATTTCAAAAAGAGATTTTTTTGCAATACAGTTTTTCTCACTGTTACCAAACTTATACAGAAACATTACCAACATAACACAGCTAAAGTGACTGTGGAAAAATCATGTGACATCTGTAGAATTGAAAATCAAACTATTGATGGCCCTAGGAATATTTTTTTTAATATTGATCTTATGTTATGGAACAATGTGCTTACCCTCCTGTGTACAGACTTTAACAGACATGGCTCTCTCTTTCCCAGAAAATTGCCTCGCGCTCACGGTAACCAGGTACTGAGTGTCAGGCTGAAGGTTGGTTAGGAGGGTGGAGTTCTGTCGGTTGCTGACAGTGACAACCTGGAGTCGTCCTGTAGGCAATGCTGAATATTCCAGTTGGTAACCCTGAATGAGGTTAGGAAGCAGCGGACCCCAACTCAAACGTACACTGTTAGAGGTCGAATCTGACACGGTCACCGTAGAAAGAGTCTGGACCTCCGGCTGGGGGGGATTTACTGGGGTAAAAACATGGGAGAGGAGAATGTTTGTATGTACATTAAAAAATATCAATGTCCTATTTACAATCGCTCTCTCACTTTAATATTTTAAAATAAATGAATGACATATTATTGATGTATAGTAGATAAAGGTTGATTCGCAACAATACATAAACTCTCTCATTAATAGATAATGACCCATCTACTGCCTCATAATCACCTTGTTGTCAGAACTACATGAAATAGATTTCACTTTGTCTCACTTCGTCTATTATGCTATCTAATAGGCCAGCATAAAGGTTTGTATTAACATGATATGTGTCTGCGTACTGTGCATATACATTTTGCATTTATTTCAGAAAAATATAAAAACAATTAAACATATACATATATTATATTAAATTAAATAATATTGGTAAATATAAATAAATACATCTAAATATTTCCTAAATATGTGTACATGTATGTGATTATAAATAGATAATTAATATGCACAGTACACTCGTCACACGTATTTTGTAAACACAAACTTTTATTCTGGATGTGATTAGTCATTTGACGGCCCTACTATCTATATATTTTTCTCTGTTTGTCACAGTGCATTGTGGGATTGCTTTCTATTGGACATAGCACATATGCGATGGTATCTGGGCTTGGGTTTTGTAACAGAGCATGTTTGTCAGTCAACCCTAATTACCAATATTTTTTTGCAAAACTGCCCCCTTTTATATTTTTATAATAGTTACAATTGCACAGAATGTACTTGAATCATTCACCCAATTACTGATCTAAACGTGAAGATCCTCCTACCTGGTTGTGTTGTAAAAGTGGCTGAAAGAGAGTTCAGAAACTCCAGGTTAGACTTTGGGGTGAGAGTCACTGTGTACGTGGTGTCTGGACGCAGTCCAATCAGGTTGGCCGAGCTGGCGTCTCCGGGACGTGTAATTTTTTTAAAGGGTTCCAAGCCTGTACCAGGACTAGTGCCTGATCCACCCCCACCGCCCGGCACCCCCGTTCGGATGGGCCCAAATTGGATATCATAGTGGCTGATGCCAGCCAACACAGGTCTCCATTCCAAAACAGCTGAAGTAGTGGTGACCGACTTCACTTGTAACCGCTTGGCGCGAATAATCTCTGTTTGAACAGGAAGAAACCAAAAGATAGGGCATGACTACTGAAGTATGTATGACATTCTGGTCCAAAGATATAGCTTTAGGATTTCTTCGTTTGTGGGCTGTTATCATTTTGAGTAACAGCACACAATTTGAGAAATCATTCTTGTCCACAAACCAACTTTAAATACTGCATAACATTGCAAATAATGTTGAAAGACTTTTCTAATCCATTAAACAAAAGTATACGCAATAGGAATAGTGTTTGTCTTGCAAGCACTGCGAAACAGATCCTCACACTTCATCGAGTATTAACCGTCACTAAATCAAATCAAGGTCGACAGCAAACTTCCAAAAGGGGAGCTCTCAGTCTGGTCAAAATTTTTGTGAACGATCTCTGCTTTTGTTTATGTAAGCGTCTAGAAGGGCCCACATATGTAACGCCTTATATATGCACGGAGGATTGAGCGATATAAATAGCTATGTCTAGCCTCTGGGGGTCTAAAATAATTTTAATATTAATAGCCCCCATCTCTCATTACAGTGTCTCTGTTTGTATCCTCATTTCCTCCAAGGCCGACTTCTCTTGGAGCGGTTTCTAGGTGTCTGTGTCAGAAACGACTGGCATGGAGGCCGAGATTCAGACGAGATGCTTGGGTGGAGGTACAGAGCAATTCACACCCACATTAGATCACTTTCCCTGTTTAAAATAGTCTCATTTAATTATTATGACTAAGACGTAGTGTAGTCACCACCTTAATCTAGAAGACTCCATATGTCTTACATTTACAAAGTGCCCAAAGCATACAGCGTATTCATAAGCGTAACTTTAAAGGGTAAGTTCACCCACAAATAAATAGTCTGTCATCATTTATTTATGTCATTCAAAACCTGTTCATGAATATTCCTTCCGTGGAACACAAAAGAAAATATTTTGAGAAATGTCTCAAGTGATCTTGTGCCAATACAATGGAAGTCAATGGGGGTCAAAGTTATTTGGTTACCAACGTTGGTTAAAATCTCATCTTTTGTGTTCTTCGCAAGAAAGAAAGTCATACAGGTTTGGAATGACATAAAGGGTGAAAAATTGTTTTTGTGCACGTGTTTTTTGAGGTATAACTAACCAATAATGGAATTTCTCAAATCTTCTGTGATGATATTTATGTCATCGATATCCACAAAGAACAGGTGATCCTCCGCTTGCGGGCTTACGACATCTCTCAGCACCTGGTAGTTCCCATGACCGGTGGAGACCACCAGAACAGCCACGCCCTCCTCTTTCAGCCGGGCCATCGGCTCCTGCACCTCTCCCGGATCCACGCCATCCGTCAGCCACACCAGAACCCTGGGCAGCTCCGGTCTGGCGCCTCCAGGCACGCCCTGTTTTAACACTCCATCCCTGGCCATCAGCAGAGCATCTACGGTGTTGGTATCCCCCTTTAGCTGTTTAGTCCTCTTTAAAGCCGCCTGAAGTCCAGCTTGGCTCCTGTAAGCGTCAAAACCGAACTCAAGATGCGGCTCGGTCCCGACCTGCAGCAGCCCCACCCTCACCTCATCCGGTCCCAGCGAGAAAGGTGACAGGAGGTCGGATAGGAAATCCACCATACGGGAGAACTCGTAGGAGGCCACGCTTCCCGAAGAATCAAGGAGGAACAGGACATCCCCCTCACAGCAGTTCAGAACTAAAGGTAAAAACAAGACAGCGGTTGTTTAAAGAGTAGGGAGATGTTAGGAGTGTTTATATAACACATAGCTCCAGAGACTCCGAGAAGTATGAGGAAGGTCTTTGGGAGATGATGCAAGCCAACATTGTGTTTTATTACATTTTGCAATGCATTTTCAGGCATCGATTCAATCTATACCTTTTTAGCAGTTTTGGTGTTCCCAGGGGATCGAACCTACAACCTTTGAGTTGCTAACGCAATGCTCAACCAACTGAGCTACAGAAACACATGAATTGGAAAGGCAAGAATTTGAGATTTTCTGAAAAATTTTGATGGTGCTTGCCCATGCATTAGCCCATAATTCCAAAAACGGGGCGTCGCTTCACAGTTGGTTAGGGGTTTTGAGTGGTTGCTAGGTGACTGGCCCATTTGAATAGATTGAGATACAGTATTTGTTGTGTTAGGGTTTCTCTTGAGTTCCCTTCTCTTTTCCTGACCACACACTCATTAAGCATTTATAGCAAGCACAATAAGAATGAGAAGGAACGTTGAGCCAAATCGAGACTGGTGTGGCAGAGGAAATAAGCCATTAAAGAAGGAAGATAGCTGGAACAACAGACACTAAAAATAGGGAAAAGAAAACGGCAGGATTTATTGGGATAAGGGAGAGCTTCACAGTATTTCAAGAGATGGAACATTCGACTTGGCCGTTTGAGGAATTTCCTGGCAGAAGAGCCCTATAACCTGGAGCTGGATGATAAACATAAACAGATGGGGGAAAGAGCAGTGCTGCTACTGGATGTTACAACCGGGGGGCAGTCGGTGGGGGGGGAGGATGGAGAAAAAAAAGGAGGTGAGAATTGGCTGTTCCATGTGAGGGAAAAGAAGGAATGTTTAGGGAATTCCAACAGCCACTGAAAGAGAGAAAATCAGTGAGAGAGTGAGAGAAAGAGAGAGGATGAGTGAGAGAGTGGGAAAGAGGGTTTATAAGAATTCTGCCAAGTGTTTGCTACTAAAAGACCATCCAAAAACACCAACTAAGGTGAAGTGAGGAGGCCATCTGAAACAAAAGAATCCTTGTTATGCATCCTTTTTGTCACAATATATCTGACCCTGGACAAAAAAGCAGTCTTTTGGGTCAATTTTCCAAAATGGAGATTTTTACATCACCTGAAAGCTGAATAACAGCTATCTTTTGATATATGGTTTGTTAGAATAGGACAATATCTGGCGGAGATACAGCCATTTAAAACTCTGGAATCTGAGGGTGCAAAAAATCTAAATACTGAGAAAATTGCATTTGAAGTTGTTAATCAGGGGCACTGTGGCAGGCCGTCCACTCACAAAAATAAAGTTTTTATATATTTAGGATAGGAAATTTACAAAATATCTTCATGGAACATTATCTTTACTAAATATCCTAATGATTATTGGCATAAAAGAAAAATAGATCATTTTGACACATATAATGTGTTTTTGGCTTTTACTAAAAGTGTTCCTCTGCCTATTTAAGACTGGTTTTGTGATCCAGGGTCACATATTTTATTGCATCTAAACCCGCTGCAGGACAATGTCCACCATTTTCAGAAATTAATGTTTTGCTAGGAAAAAAAATCTGTTCTGGTCAGCTAAATCTTATGAATAGGTACACTACTGACTTTGCTTGATCAACTGAAACCAAGATGCATGATGAGAAACTTTTGCTGTCAAGATTCAATGAGAGGTCCAATACACACCATACCAGTTTGAAAATGGATGATAAAAGCATAACTTGCTGGTTTGGTCAATAATCTTGATTGTGTTAATGTTACGTTGACTGTGTGATGATATCATAAATATTTCAGCACCGGTATCTCTGGTTGACACTTAAACAAATCAGGTGGCGTTTTCACTACAAGTTGTTTATTAAGATCCACTATATCTTCTTTCTTTCTACCTAGCTACACTTATATATTTGTTGAGTATGAATCAATGGCCAAAAAATATGTATTTGACTGATAGCATTATAAATGTTTATTCTATAGATCATGGCTCTCAATAGGCGGCCCAGTTGACTGCCAAGGAGGCCTCAAGATTACAAGACCACTATTTTTAAAGTAGACAAAATGAGCTTTGAAATGCATAACAAAAACTTAAAACATTTTTCTTATTTTTCGGCCATTTGTATAACAAATATAATATTTTTAAGTTAATGTCAAGCTCTAAAATATTTTATTGGGTACAAATCTGTAGTTTTTGTGAGTGGGAGACGGCCTTTGAATATTGTTTAATAAAAAGGGGGGCCATGGAGTCAAAAAGGTTGAGAACCCCTGCTATCGATGTTGCGATAATATTATCTTGATTTATTTTGGTGTTTGATCTTTTGACTGCTTTATATGAATGCAGCCTGGAACAAAATAATTCAAAGCAATGAACAACGTCTGTTTTTTTTTGCTTTCTTGTGCTAAGATCACTGTGGTTTACGTATATATGCTTTATAGAAACCATATTATCAAAAAGGTGTTGTTCCAACATTGTAAAAACATGTAACTTGGTATAAGCACGTCTTCTTCTTTGAATAAAAGCGTCTGCTAAATGCCTATATGTACATGTAAAAAGTTCATGCGTTCGCCCTCTAGCACACATGTCATGCATGGCTGGTGGAATCTCCCTCATGCCTTTTAAAGAACAGAAAAATGTTGCAAAGAGTTGACTGCTGACAGAAAAAAGTGAAAGTTAATATTCTAAAATTAAATCTAAACAGTGGTGAATGATTGACATTTCCAATGATTATTTCAAGCCCTAAAACTCACATGCACTCACGTTTGGTTTGAGGAAAGGGATATGATTTTCTTATCATCAGAGAACTCACACTCTTTTATCACTGTTAGACATGAACTTGATTTTAATGTATGGCATATTTCTCCACATTGTATATTTGTCAGAACTTTTTTGTATGTAGAGGAGACCGGGACTAGTTGTCACACCTGTATTCTGGCTATATCTTCTATTGTGGCTTAGGTTAGGGCCTATTATAACTCAGGTTTTACATTCAATAGTTAAATTACACATGTTTTACTCTTAACAGTATGTTGCTTGCATGTTGTCAAGAAAGACTAATGTGTTTTGAATAAAGGTACGTTTTTCTCAATGAATTCTTTCATTTGTAACAACTTTATTACAAACATACCCGAGTAATGTTTACTGAAGTAAAATATCAGACATTTAGTCCTATTAAATCACGTTCTATAAGTCAGGTGTACCTGATTGAACCGATATGATTCACATGAATCAAACACCTATATGATTCGCCCGAGTCACGTACTAAATCCGGTACTGACTCACCTGAGTCCCAAATCAATGCGTGACTTAAATGACTCAACTGAATGAGACACAAATAAAAATCGACGGATGTGATTCATCTCAGTCCTGAATGAATGCGTGATTCATCCGAATTAGATACCGAGTCCTAAATCGACACTCAGACCTTGACAAACATGACTCACCTGAATGAGGTTTCGACTCCTGCGCGTCTCCAGCCGACAGAAACACGCAAAAGAAAACACACGTGAACGACTTTCTGACATCCATGATTGACTTTATGTCAAAAATACAGTAAATTCTTGAAGTTTTCGTCCTCCGCAACGCGTCTACATCGCCTAGCACGATGTCTGTTCAACTTATGACGGTTCGCTGTGAAAGTCGCATGGGCTGCAGTCACCCAAAGCGCTTATATAACTGCAATAAAACCACAGCTGCAGCACCTGCGCTCTTACTACATGATTTGCGCAGAGAACGAACTCTATATTCCAGTAAGATCTCGATCTAACAAAATCAGTCAGGGATCAAAACGAGTTCTCATTCGGCTACTGAATGCAGCAGGTTCCCTCCCTGCCTCTCTCTCTCTCTCTCTCTCTCTCTCTCTCTCTCTCTCTCTCTCTCTCTCTCTCCCCACCCTCGTGCACTCCTTCCATGCCTTTCTTTTAGACAGATACCAACGTCACCGCCTTGAACCTGTGCCCGGTTTTAAGTCCTTGGCCTTTACAGTACAGTTATTTTCTTGTTAGGGAATGGACAAGTGTATCATTATGACTAAAACTGGACTTTTGGAGCAGACACTTTACTTGAAAACAAAGCAAACTACTATAAAATCTTATGTTTTTGGACATATAGTTTAGTAAGTTTCATGAACCATATAGTTTAGTAATACAATCGTGTATCATAATACAATATTTATATAGACCTAATTTGTTTTTGAAAATGCAGTTTGGTATGCTGAAAACAACAACACAGGCTCTTATGGTTTCCTTAACAAATTCCATTTTGAACCACCAGCTAACCATTAAAAACATTTGAAAATTGTGTTTTATTCCACACTGTATACAAAAATCACATAAAAAAACGGATAAAGTACTGGCAGAAAATTACCATTAAATTACTTTTATTTTACAGACATTTCCTTTAATGCTAAAATGCAATTTAATGCAGTGCAAAATGTAAAATACAAGTAAAACAACAGGAAAAATGAATACGGAAAATTCCTTCATATTAAAACAGTATATTGTGCCCTATTTTTACAGTCTCAAGATACCGCAACATCACACCAATAGACTAAAACACAGAAGAGACCCACAGAGACCATTAAATCGCATTAAATCGCATTAAAACCATTAAATCCATTAGAAATTTTGAAGTGGTTTCTATTGACTTTTGCAGTGCTTTTTTGCATTACTTTTACATTCATGTTTACTTTTACATCCACTATCTGTTAATTGTGTAGATTTACTGTAAAGCTTTGCGACATAGCTTTGTGCATAAAAAGTGCTTTAGAAAGTATTTGAATTTGAGTTATATGCCATGATGTAATATGATTACAATTATGTGATAATCATTTGATAAAACACTAAAAATACCACAATACATCTATCAGTCTGTCTGTCATTCCAAGGTTTTCTATTGAATTTAGAAACGTTGGAAAACAGTCTCAAGTTCACACTGGCCCATACAGTATAAAGGCATCCATCTAACAAAACTACACACGCACTGGTATCTGCTCTTTGTTGGCATAAGCCCAAAGTAATCTTTTTAATTACGCCTATTTATGCTAATGATTTCATTTTAATACGCTTTGGAGCCACACAGCTTTGCATTTGAACAGGCACCTTACAGAAAATATGTGCGTCATCTCAATCGTGTGAGAACAAGAGATCAAATCTAATAAAGAGACTTTGAGTATATGTAGTCAAGACGACCGTCAACCAAACATTCCTTTCATCACATGACCTCTGCTGCATATTTCCTATACAATAAGCAATGTTCACCTCCTCACGCCTTCTAAACAAACAGATACGCCAGACATTAACATGAGTTGACATTCAGTAACTTAACCTAATTTCCTCTTTTGATCTATCCCTAGGCAAACCCATATGTCCTTTCGAAACCTTTGAAGAGAAAATGAATGACTTGACTGCTTTTTATTCCCATTCATATATACCCGTGATCACGTATCATTTAGACAGTTGGCGCTCTTTCATTTCTCTCTGGGTGTTTTTCACTGCTGCACCCCGACCAGTCTGGACACGCATCCCTCCCACCCTCGTCCGACTGTCATCGTTTCTACGCTGTCCAGCACACGCAAGCTTTTCTCCTCCGATCTTTCATCAAATAAATCAGGTGCATCTGTACACCTGGAAGAATTTTGCCCAGGAATGCACGCTCTGCTTGGCTTTGTGTTTTGTAATGGTTTATCGATTTTCTTTTATACTTCTTAGAAGTGTGGTAATATCATTCCACAGGGTGTCAAGAGTGGAAATAATGTCATTGTGGGAGAAGAGCGGTTTAAATATCATATAGCACAGTTTTTAACCAGAGACACGGTCATGAAAGACTATTTGCAACACTTCTGTTTGACTTTCATGAGAGAGATTCTCGAAAGAGAAATTCTTTATAAGTGCTGTCTGGTTTTATTCACCCTCAATTCATCTCAAACCTGTTTGACTTTGCTTCTGTGGAACACAAAAGAAGTCACTTTAAGAAATGTCTCATCTCATTTTGTGTTTATACAATGGTCAATGGGGCTCAATGTTGTTTGGTTTCTTTTATATCTTCAAAATATTTTTGTTTTCTGAAGAAGTAAGAAATTCATACAGGTTTGGAATGACTTAAGGGGGAGTAAATTAATAATATAGTCTGATTTTGGGTGAACTAGTGCTTTAAATATTATATATTGCTTTTTAATATTATATCCTTGGCCAAAATAACTACCAACAGCCAAAATGACTGTATATATGTAAGGAAATGCTTTGTCACATGATTTCTCTAAAGGGCTCGTATGAACTAGATTCTGTGTCATCAGATGGCTCTGGAGTGGGTATGACAGAAGGGTAGAGGCATGGCACTCAAAAATAGTGAGGGGTGATTGTGTAGAGTGTAGTCCTCAGAGACGGCCATGCCCTGCTCAGTTTTCTCAGTTTGGCAGGCGGGAAATATGATGCAAATAGGAGTTAAATACTGCTGAAAATAGCATTCGTTGCGAGCTGAGGTACTTCAGGTCTCAGTCTAATGGGGTCTGATGTCAGTCTAAGTCTGGGTCTTGGGGGGATTTGGGCTTGGTCTGGGTCTCAAGTGGTGTATTAGGCCTGTTGGTATATAGCCAACATACAATTCAGAACCTGAATTCCTTGTTCCAATATTTATACTGTATACTGGCCTATGCTCTGTTCTAAACACATACTGGGTTGTTTTCAAGTTGGGTCAACTATGGAATTTGTTTAGGTTAATTACAAATTTTCTGGCAGCTTTGGTGGCAGAAAAATACCATAAAACAGTTTTCAAGATTTTAGGTAAATTTGTAGTCCCATTTTATAACCGTATTTCAATCAAATCTGCACTGTAAAAAAGTAATTTTTATGGAATTTTACTGCTATTCTTTGTATTTATTAGTACATTTAATTAATATATTTCTATTAATTTTTTTCAGATTTTTCATGTGTTTTTTAAATATGTTTTAAATACAATCAAAAGGCGTAAAATTACAGAAAAGACCACAAATGTACAAGAAAAACATTTTATATCACAGGAAATACTGCTATTTTACCGTTTATTTCTGGAGCCCCTGCTGCCAGGAAAGTTACATTTTTTCCTTGCAAAATTATAAAAAAAAGAAAATTCTGTGAAATTAACAAAAATGTAAACTATTTTGTGCAAAACCTTTATAAGCCTTTTTGTTTTAGTACAAAGTCTTTAAGTTGAAACCAGTTGATAATGACAGCCAGAGAGAGGGATGAGAGATTACACAGAGCCATTATCTGATTTCTGTTATCTCTGTAAGCATAAATACAGGCTGAAAGCTGATAAATGTGGCGATAATCTGAAGCATTCAGTGTAATGAGTCTTTGAGGCCCATGTGCTATAATGGAGAACAGGTATAAACAATGTCCTTCCACGCATCAATTAAATATCCTAAAGGAGCACAAGGGTTTCCCATCCTGCATAAATAAGGATATGCCTTCCCGGCTCTTCAATACCTGCGTCATTTTAAATACTTCTTCGCAGTCTGAATGGCCGGACATCCACTTGTTTCCTTGCTCAACATTTGTCATTCGAGCTGTTTGCGCACTGCTTGTTTTATAGCTTCCCATATGGGCCCCATATGTTGGTACGTTGTGTGAGAAGGCCTGATAACATATTTGTTTACCATAGATGTGCAGGGATCTACGTGTACTTAGCTGTCTGATTTAATGCAGGTCATCGTCTGCATGGGAGCTAATGGAAAATGTTTTTTCATCCATCTAGGTTTCATGGAGAAAGAGCATTTCAGTATTCAGAGTTTCCCAAAATTACAGAGCCGACACCCCCTTTACAACTTTTCCATGGAGTGCTTCAACGCAGCGTTGCTTTGCCAGCTGCACCGTTGCATCTAAAGAGATCCAATCGTGAGACTGCAGCATCTGCCCATAAATAAGGCTCCCTCATGTATTTATGGTATCCCAAAAGCTTGGAAAGAATTCCTCACAGTGGAAGAGGAATTTCCAAAAAGAAAGCCATTATAGTCCTGGACAAAAATGCAAGGACAATGAGGCCCTTGTGTCCATTAAATAACCGTTTATCTGTGTAGCATGCTAGAAGCATCATTTAGAATGGAAACCACGAAATGTAGTGGCACAAAAAGTGCCTTCTGTCTTTTTTGTTCACTTCAGATTTAGTCATGAGGCCTGTGAGTAACATCCAGATAAAGGCCACTGGGCAGATGTCAAGAGGTGACTGCTCATTTTTCCATGCGATCAAACAAGCACCAAAGGTTAAATTCATTAGAGGGTGAACTTCTTCATCCAGAGAGATGTTTAGAAATCAAGTGCATAAGTGGAACTAGAAGATATTTTGAGAAATGTCATACAACGTAAGTCAATAGGGGCCAATACAAAAGTTCTTTAAAATATCTTCTTTTGTGTTCTGCAGAAGAAAGAAAGTCATATTTATTTGAAATGACACTAGGGTGAGAAAATAATGAAATCATTTTCATTTTTGAGGGGGCTAAGTTGGGTGAACTATGCCCCTGTCTTGGCAAATATCGCTCTGTAACTTAAACTTTGATGTGATGATGGTTTTATAACAGGTTAATGGCATGTTTTTCTCAGGCAAAACTAATCTTTCAACAAAAGTGAACATTTGCTCTTGATTTAAGAGTTGTTCCAGGCGGAACAACTGAGATTGTAAGAAGCTATTCATTCTGATTTTCACATCTATTCTTTCCTGCTCTGCTATCTTATAATTCAGCATTTTCTTGTCTTGGCCTCAGTCTCTTACAGCTGTGATTCTCCTTTAAAACTTCTCTTTAATCACATCATGACCTATTCCTCCACCCCCATCCCAGCTTTACCAAAAGATAGTCCAGCTGGCTTTCTCCATAGAAACACACATATACACAAACACGCAAACTTCTGTTTCATTCAGCCATATGTACTGTTCTGTACTTGATGTGGGAGCTGCTGTAGTGCTAGGGGTTGGTAGTAGCTAATGTTGTTTTTGTGAGTGTGTTTGTGTTCTGTAAATCTTTTTTTAGTTTGTTTACTTTATCTGAGTCAAGCGGATGTCAAGAGGGTGTATTTACTTTATATTGCCTTTGATTGGATGCCAAATTCCACATGAATCCCCCTTGTGGAGAGGGCCTGTTTTGACAGAGTCAGCTACGGATGTACTAAAAAGAACACACGTCTTAGAACAATGGCAACAGAGACATTGTGTGTGTGTGTGTCTGTCTGTGTGCAAGTGTGACTGTCTGTGTGTGTGGAAGTGTGTGTGTGCATGTGTATAGTGTGTGTGCGTTTGTGAATGTCTATCTTCTTAAGTTTATATGCGTGTGTGCATGTGTACAATGTGTGTCTGTCTATCAGTATGCATACCTAACTGTGTGTGTGTGTGTGTCTGTGCATGTGTATCTGTCTGTCTCTGGTTGCATGTCTAATGTGTGTGTGTGTGTGTGTGTGTGTGTGTGCATGTGTACAGCGTGTGTGGGTTTCTGTCTGTCTGTCTTCTTATGTGTATATGCCTGCGTGCATGTGCACAATGGGTGTCTGTCTATATGTGTGCACTGCATACATGTGTGTGTGCTTGTGGACTTGGTTTTTATATGTTAGTGGGGACCTAAACCTGAATGCACACCAACTTATTGGGACCCGTGTGACTGTCGGGACCAAAATTAAGGTCCCCAAGGACACAAATCTTATAAATTGTACAGAACGATAATTTTTGAAAATCTAAAGATGCGAAAAGTTTTGAACGATCTTTAGGTTTAGGGGTTGGGTTAAGGGATAAAGTATACATTTTGTACAGTATACAACTCATTACGCCATTGGACTGTCCCCATGGACAGTGTGTGCGCATGTTTAAGTCTCTACTTAGATCAGTAGGTGATAAACCTCTGGCGTTGTCTCAACAGATCTGTGAAGAAGCTGATGAAATTGTGATGAAGGTTAACCTGTTGCAATCTGAACAAACACACATTTTTACCTCTTTTGCATTTTAACTCTTCTGTCTTTGTGTCTTGTTCCAGGGTTAAATGTGAGTGCAGGTGGCTGTGTTGCTATGAAAAATAAGCTGGTACTGTAAGTAGCAATGTCTGCCAAAGAATCAGACATAAAAAAATTGTTTAGATAAACTCAATCTTTCAGCTGAGATAAATGAACAATGTCAAAGGGTGTCAAACACAGAAATCTTTCTCTGTCAGTCTATTGAGTTAGTTCATGTTTAATTCAGAGAACCTAGTGCACATATGTCAGAGTCAAGGCCCGCGGGCCACATCCGGCCCGCGAGAAGGTTTTTTACGGCCCCTGGGATGATCTTGATTTATTATTAGAACCGGCCCGCAGACCGCAGCAAGCCGGCAGCCCGCAGATCTTTTACACGCACCAATACTACATTTCCCACAATGCAACGGTGACGCACCGAGCAGTAGGCTGCTTCATTTCAATATTTATTGGCACAGCAGTCGTCAGCATCACAGTAAAATTAACTTTCAGATACCCATCAAAAATGGCAAAACGGAAGGTGGACACTGAGAACCGGGGGTTTCAAACAAGGTGGGAGTCGGAGTATATGTTCACGGAGGTAGCTGGAAAACCTGTGTGTCTTCTGTGTGGAGAAAGTGTGGCGGTACTGAAAGAGTATAATCTGAGACGACATTATGAAACGAAACACGCGGACAAAAACAAGAATATGGACATGGAACAAAGGCTACAAAAAGCAGAGGAATTAAAACGAGGCCTCAAATCTCGACAGGCTCTGTTCAAAAAAGCCAAATCACAAGGCCAGGCTGCTGTCAAGGCCAGTTTTATTTTGGCAGAAGAGATCGCTAAATCAGCCCGGCCATTTACGGAGGGGGATTTCATCAAAAACTGCATGATTAAAGTTTGTGACGAAGTTTGCCCAGAAAAAAGGCAACTCTTTTTAAATGTGAGTCTGAGCAGAAACACCATTGCCGAGAGAGTAGACCAGTTGTCCATCAATCTAAAAGAGCAGCTTGTGAAAAAGGGAAAAGATTTCATTGCATATTTCTTGGCTGTGGATGAGAGCACCGACATTTCTGACATTGCCCAGTTGTCAATTTTCATCCGCGGAGTGGACTCTCCAGCCTAAGCGTGACAGAGGAGTTTTTGGCTTTACGTCCTATGCATGGCACAACTACGGGGCATGATTTGTATGAAGAGGTGTCAAGATGTGTAAATGAGATGGAGCTGCCTTGGGAAAAACTCGTAGGTTTGACAACCGACGGAGCACCTGCGATGTGTGGACACAGGAGCGGACTGGTGGCGAAGATACGGGAAAAGATGCAAGAGGAAAACGCGACAGGTGAGCTGACAGCTTATCATTGTATCATACACCAGAACAAAACATCACACAGAAGTCGACTTACTGCTGAACACCTCCACTCAATTCTGAGGATTTCCTCAGCTCAGAGCCTTACCCCGAACATTGATGAACTTGTGGAAAAGATGGGACACCACCAAGTATCACCCTCAACCTCAAACAAGTGAACATTACTGTACAATCACATATTTAGAGTTTTTACTCAGTTCAAGTTTAAAAGTTAAAGTTTAATATTTGTTTTCACTGCATGTTACTTCTCCTTAAACAAAGTGTTGTTTTTGATTAATAGATTTTTGCACTTCATTTTATTGTATTTCAATCCAATTATATTTTAAAAATATTTCAGTTGAGTGGATGATAGAAAATTGCTATTATTGTTTTTTTCTTTGAAGTAAATTTAGCCCACTTTTGCTAAAATAGAAAATATAGGCTACTGATGGTGCCTTGAATACCGGTTTCTTTCATTTAATGTTCATGTTATGGGGATTTTTATATAAAGGAAATTTGTCTTTTGTGTCTGTTGAAAATTAAAGATTACTGACAGAGCCATAAGAAAATATTGCTTTATTTATCTGATCATATTGGAATATATTTGTTAGGTTTTCAGTAGGTTCAATTAGGTTCACTAGACTATATGCGTCATTGAAAAATTTTTCAATGAACATTCGAACAGTCCGGCCCTCGGCTTGTAGCTAAATTTTTTATTTGGCCCTCCGTCCATTTGACTTTGACACCCCTGACCTAGTGCATCTTGTCACATGGATTCAGGTAAAAAAAGTTTTTAAAAAGCGGTTGTTTATACAAACTGTCAAGACTGAGGATGTTACTGTGCTCATCAAAATTTACATACTTCAGTGGAAATAGAGAAAAAGGTGAAAATCGAAAGATGCCTGTGAGATAAACAGAATGTTCAACATGACATTTATTTAGATAACAGAGCAGAGTTTATATTAACAGTAACATCGGCTGTCTTTTTTCCCTAATTTGTCGTTTTTGCTCTTGAGGTCTTTGCTCTTTTCGAATACTTCATGCACACTTGATTTCTGAACATGTTATATCCAGAGAGAGAGAGAAAGAGACAGGAGGAAAATATTGGCATGCCAGACAAAGACATAAAATCATTTGAATCAGTGCTTAACTTGAAATGCACAGATAATAGCTGCTGGATTGTGAATATCCATTTCAGATTCTCCACTTAGATGTTTTGAAAAGAAGGTAAATAGATCAAAAAGCTGAAAGGAGAGACACGATCAGGAACTGACGAGTGCTCGGGTGATTTTAGATCACAGATATGCTTTTGGGGTTTTCACTTTTTACTTATTTATACAACCATTTCACAAACAGTCTTTCTGGCTCATCTGGATCAGGTAGAGACATTTTTTGGAAACAGGAGCAAATACGACAGCTCACAGGCCTTATATAATAATTGGAAAGACGCGGATAATATGGTTAGAAATTCAAAAAGCTGTTTTATACAATTTGGATTATGCATGGAGGCCATAATAAATTGATGTATTCGGATAAAAAACATCACCATAGCTTATTTATTGACAAAAGATTTGAATGGCCTTTTTCGTTAGATAACCAATTTGCTTTTAAAGTAAATGAACCATACATGTTTTGTTATAAATAATAACATATTTAGTGCCAGATACAGACACACCTGCACAACAGTTAACAAATGATATCTGTGAGGTTTCAACTTCAGAAAACAGGTTTTAAAGAGCAGTTAGTTTATTGTGTATCAATAGCGGCCCCTGCTGGCGCTTCAACAATGTTTATATTTCTAATATTCAATCCACTTTCACGTACCACAAAGTTCCTAAAACGTTTTAAAATGATTAAATTATTTAAATTAAATTAACAAAGTCATACTTACAGTTTCTTCTGATCTTTTCCTTCAAAATTATAAGCTAAATCTTCATCGCTTTTGTGGAGAAGTTGCATTTTTTTTTCTTCACTAAATTCAACGTCATGCTCGCTCGTTAATATTCATATGCCTGTCCTTCACATGGCATGTAGGCGTAATAGGTGGGTTTCGTGAATAACGGTCATTAATGCATCCGGTAGGAGGCACTCATGCGAATGGGAAAAAGGAAAGAAAAACACTTGTGAACTTTTGCCTCAGGAGAAAAGTAAAACTGTGATACATGCAAGAAGAAATCTGTGTTATCTGCACTGTTAGACGAAGCCAATGGACCAAATTAATAACAACATTGAAGATCCGAAACTGACTCCAGGTATTTATAGTATTTACTGAACCTGCGGTTAAATCTTCAAAGGTTCTTAACATTTTAGTATAGACAACAACAAAATAAAAGTCTTCCTGTTGATAGAGACTGAAGCGCGTAAAAGTTTGTTACATTGGGTTTAATAGTTTTTAGAAGTTTTGATGTGCTGTGTATATGCTGCTTTCCTGTGATCTGATTTGACACCGTCGTGTCCTATACGTGTCCAACAGCTGCTTTTGTAAGCAAAGACACGATTACATCAAAATCAAATAAACCAAAACATGTTAATCGTTCCCAAGAGCTCTTATCCAAGACAAGGTTTTGGCCCGAGAACCCAGGGAAACGTTGGATATTCTGTAAAACAGCATCAGGTTATCCAGGTTATGCTGCGTTTTGCAGGTTATGCAGGTTATGCTGTGTTTTGGAAGTGTAATGACGTCATATAGTTGCGCAGATGATCTGTCTACTACAGTGTCAGAGGAAACGTCTCGGGTTACTTGGCTGTAACCCTGTTCCCTGAAAAAGCGGGATATGCCTCAGATATGACTCTGGGATGTAGACTCCAGGACACGTGAGCCTGGAGTGTTTTGGACATCCAAACAATAAATTGAACAAATGTGTGCGGAGAGGACCAGCCCGCCGCATCACACACTTGCTGCAAGAGGATACCTCTTGCTAAGGCCATATAAGATGAAACCCCCCTTCTGGAATGAGCTCTGACTCCTAGAGGTGAAGCTTGACCGCGCACCTCATAGGTTAGAGCAATAGCATCCCTCACCCAATGTGATATTGTCTGCTTGGTTGCAGCCGCCCCTTTGTTGCGGCCCCCATAGCATATACAAAGTTGCTCTGATTTACGCCACTGGCTAGTGTGGTGGACGTAGGTCTGAAGAGCACGTACTGGACACAGTAGATGTAATCGTTCCTGCTCTGACATTGTGAACGGCGGAGGGCAAATGGCCTCAAGAATAACCGGATGCACGGTGGAGAACGGAACTTTAGGCAAATACCTGGGGTGAGGATGCAGAATAGCTTTGACCATCCCAGGGGCAAAATTTAAACAGGACGGCGTGGTCGAGAGCGCCTGCAAATCTCTGATTCTCTTAAGAGAGGTGATCGCCATTAGAAAAAACATTTTAAAGGTCAGAAGCCTGACAGACACTCACTCCATAGGTTCGAAGGGGGCGCTACCTAGACCCTAGAGCACTGTTGCTAAGTCCCATGGAGGGACTGTCCGTCTAGAAGGGGGCATCAGCCTCCTCGCTACGCGAATAAAGCGTGCAACTAAAGGGTGCTTTTCAACAGAAGCCCCATCAATCGGGGCGTGGCAGGCCGAAATGGCGGCCGCGTAAACCCTGAGAGTACCGGGGCTTATCCCTGAGGACAGTTTCTCTTGCAGAAATTCCAACACTGAAACGATCTGACATTGAATTGAGTCTGCATGGTGTGCAAGGCACCATCTGTCAAAAACGCTCCATCTAAGGGCGTAGCACCTTCTAGTGGAGGGAGCCCTAGCACTTAAAACGGGATGTGAATTGCTCTGAGGGACAGAAATTTGCGCTCTGCCCAGGGCAGAATCTGCAGGGGCCAATTTGTTCAGGTGGCGCAACCGTAGTCCGCCCTGGGGATTTATGTACGAGACTACTGAAGTGTTGTCCACCCGCACTAGGACATGGTAGCCTCGTAACTGCCGGAGGAATTATTTGACGGCCAGAAATACAGCCATCATTTTGAGGCAATTGATGTGCCAATCGAGAAGATGACCTCTCCAGATCCCTTTGGCTGGACGGCCATTTAAGAACGCACCCCAAACCGTGCGGGATGTGTCTGTCGTTAGCATTTTGCGATGACAACACGAACCGAGAGTGGGACCTAAAGTCAGAAACCGAGGTCTGAACCATAAAGAAAGTGTGCGAAACCCCTGGCGCGTCACCCTTATATGCCTCTGGGGGTTGGCCCTTGGAAACCCCCTGGCTCTGAGCCACAACTGAAACGGTCTCATATTCAGGAGGCCCAGAGGTATCACTGTGGAAGCCGCCGCCATGAGACCTAGAAATCTCTGAAAGTAATGATTTGTCACTTTCTGGCCTAACCTGATGCTCCTCAGGGTGTTTTGGACAGACTCGACACGTGCAGGAGACAGTTGTGCCTGCATTTCGATCGAGTCCCATATGACCCCGAGATACGTTGTATTTTGCGTAGGGGAAAGAACACTCTTTTTGATGTTGAGTCTCAACCCTAGAGCTTTGAGATGAGCTAGGACGACATCCCGATGTCGAAGCACTAGCTCTCGAGACTGAGCTAAAATCAGCCAGTCGTCTATGTAATTCAAAATGTGGATGCCCCGGAGTCGCAGAGGAGCTAGAGCTGCATCCATGCATTTTGTGTACGTGCGGGGTGATAAGGCTAGGCCGAATGGAAGAACACCGATACTGGTAAGCTTCGCCCCCGAATGCGAACCTCAGGAATCTTCTGTGTTGTGGCAAGATCTCTTTGTGAAAGTATGAGTCTTTGAGATCGATCGTCACGAACCAGTCGTGACACTGACTTTGAGACACAATCATCTTGATTGTCAACATTTTGAACTTGAGTGTCTTCAAGTAACGGTTCAATCCGCGAAGATCTAGAATTGGACGTAACCCCCCATCCTTCTTGGGGACTAGAAAATACAGGCTGTAATAGCCTGACTCTCTGTCTAATAGGTGAACATGTTCTATGGCCCCTTTGTCGAGCAGAGCTTGTAATTATTGTGTCAACAGATGCACTCGCTCCGCACGGGGTTGCACGGAAGTGGAGACCACGCCGTTGAAACGCGGAGGGCGATATGCAAATTTAATTCTGTAGCCTTTGGTTACAGTCCTTTCTATCCATGGAAAGATACCTGGCAGTAGTTTCCACGCTGCCAGATTCTCTGGAAGGGGTATCAATATCAACAATTCATCCTGTTGGGGGGATGCCAGGCATTCGGTGCCCTGCAGTGTGGCAGGAGACGACCGAATATTTAGCATTTTTGAGACCGCTAATCCCCGAAAGGCTGTTAGCTGCGGGGATTGCAAAGCGGCCCTGTGAGGGTACCGAAGAGGAGCCTCTAGTTTCTCTTGGAATTCTGGGCACCCCTCCCTGGGGGGGCACACCCCACAGTCCCGGCCACACATGTCTCAGGGTTTCTTCTTTTTTGAAGAGATTAAGAGCCTCAGGTCCGGACCTCCCGATGTGGCCTGAGGGGCACGGTGGGCTGCTCCCCTGCATCTGCAAGGGGGGGGCGCGACTCGCCACACTCTCCCTGAGGACCTCACGCCTAAGGTAGACCGGACCCACCCGAGACTGCGTGCCTGGCCGGGACTGGGGAACTGATCCGGAGTGGGTGGCCGACACTCCAGACTCTTGGGCAGGGCGGGGTAGGTATTTGAGGAATGCCTCCTCGTGTCGTCTCGCCTCCCGGAACCTGGTGACAACGGTATTAACCGAATCTCCAAACAGTCCAGAAGGTGAGATCGGGGCATCAAGGAGGAAGGCTCTGTCCCTGTCCTTGATGCCCATGAGGTTCAACCACAGGTGCCTCTCCGCGATAACCAAAGCAGCCATAGACTGGCCGATGGCACGGGCCGTCTGCTTGGTTGCACGGAGTGGCAAATCTGTGGCGCAGCGTAGGTCCGAAAACATTGCTTCGTCAATAACCCCGCAAGTGCTGACATCATCCAGTAGGTCAGCCTGGTAAGCCTGCAAAACCGCCATGGTGTGCAGGGCAGCACCAGCCTGACCCGCTGCCTGAAAAGCCTTTCCCACCAGCGCAGGCTTGGTGGAAAGAGAAGGCTTTTTAGCGATGACGACAAGAGATAGCTAGCCAGCGTTTCTTCCACCCTGGGCATCGCCATGTATCCCCGTGTCCTCGCACCAACGATGGTCGAGTAAATCGGCGTCGATGGTTCAAAAACATGGGAGGAGTGAGGTTTCTGCGAGATAGCTCGCCGTGGAGATCCTTGAAGAAAGGGAGAGCCCGATTTTGGGGCTCCACCCTCTGGCCACCCGACAGATATCTGTCGTCAAGCTTTGAACCCCTGTGGGCCGTGTTCCTGTGGCCAGTCGAGTTTTAATCTGTCGACTGCCTTGGTTACCGCCCCGATTAGATCCTCAATCGCCTTAGTATCGCGAAAGGAACGCTCCGAGGCGGTTCTATCTAACCCCGCAGAAACAAAGGGAAGCCTCGTCCCACGCCGGCTCAGAAGAAGTGCCGAGGCATGCTCCAGAAGCGGACGCGAGGACGTCGCGGTTCGGCGAATGCACGGGAGAACCGGGCGGATCAGCCTCCCGTGACTAAGCAAGCTCAAACCGCGAGTCCCACGATGAGGAAGAGGCGCCTCGGTCTCCTTTAAAAATGGCGAACCGAGCACGCAGAACTCTGAAATCAAAGCCATCACAGAGTTCAGAATCTCCCTCAAGTCCCTGGGTGGCATGGTCAGCCCCCAAGCATTCAAAGCAAAACTCATGCTTGTCGAAATCGGAGAGGATCCTCTCACAAGGAGGAACACATCTCCGATCCTAGTAAATCATGGTTTTTAATTTTCCTTATTCTTACACTAGGCTAAGTAACTCAGAGAGTGCTTGATTACTAGTGTAAGAATCTAGGTAAATCTTCGTTTTGTTTGTGACAAAAACAAAGAGTGAGACTTCTCCCTCACAACACACGCACACACAAAGCGATCCTTGAAGACAAAGAAACCTTATGACGAGTCCACATTCATGCGTATTTATAACCGGCAGGTGCGGGTGTAATTGGCCACCTCATCTGCCGAGGTTATTTAAAGGCAAAATAATTTTTGCCGTGTTTGACACACGTGCTTCACAACCGGTCGAACAAAGACTGTTCTCCCATAGTGTTTGAAACGCAGCATCGAGTGTAGCTTTTGATAGGGAACATGCAAATTACCGAAGTCAGCTTTCAATCACATGTTGAGCTTTTACGTCATCCCATTATGCAAGTTTTGTTTTCTGATAGCATGTTAGGATGTTTCCCCATATTTTATGCACTGTAGGTTTTATTTCTTTGCTTCGTTATTCAGTAGTACTGAATTGTATTGTTTTAGATCCAGGAGGACGAGAGCCAGATGATTTCCCAGCAGAGAAATTGTTTGGTCGACAGCTGAGTGAACCAGGACGTTTTGCCTATGCTGGATTATGTGGCGTGTCTCTGGGTCAGCTGTTTCAAGAACCTGAGCAAAAGTAAACCAATCACCATTGATAGTCACCAAGTCCCTGTGATTCATCTGTGCTTAAATGTGGGTTATTTGAAATGTGAATGGGATGTTTTTTGATGCAGATGTTTCCGTGAGAAGTATCTGGAGAGTCTTATACGATGGCTGAATCTGGATGAGTCTGTCATGCCGCGAATGCAGTCCTTTTTGGCAGGGCATGGGTTTGAAGGTACTGGCACCTTCCTGTCTATGATAAACGCGGAGCCGCTGCTCAGAGGCGGAGCCTTTCCTATCACTCAGGTGCGCAATTCAAAACAACTACAACCTATTTGCATTTACATGTGAACATTCATGCTTTTATTTCGAGCTGAGCTGAGACATTGTGATGTTTTTACTGTATTTGTCTCGTTTGTGTGTGAGCACTTTGGTCAACCATGGTTGTTTTTAAATGTGCTATATGACTAAAATTGAAATGAAATTGAGTTTTCTTTCATGTCATTGTTTTACAGGATCTTGTGTCATTCTCTGTCAAAGATGGTGAGTTTATATTCCACATCTAGTCGAATGAACTTGTGTTGACATGAAAGAAAATATATTTGATATTATTTCCTTTTTTTGGTAATTTTAATAATATATAAAAACATTATGAAAAAAATATATTTTAACCACACCCTCATATTGCATGAAAAGACATTTTTGGAAACCAAGTTTTTCTCAATTCTTACTGCTGTTATGCACTTTAAATTTCATTTAAAAGTTGAAGTTCTCATTTTTGTAAAAACAGGCGGAATACTGAAGTTGTACGTTTCTTGTGCAGTAGCTCTTTCTGATTCCTCTCATGCAGGACATTACGATGCGAGAGCTCGGGTTCTGATCCGACACGTCAGGTGTCTCCTGCGCGTCTCCCAGCAGCAGCTGGAAGATTTTGAAGAGACACTTGGAGAGAAATTGAGAGAGGCAGATGAGGAGAGCGAGTGAGTAAAACTTCCATATGTTCAGAGGTGCTCCTCATCATCTCGAGGAGGTTTTTAGGAGGTTCTCAACATGTCAGGTTCAGTTGTGCATTCATACATTTTTATGTGACTTGAAATTAAGTGTTATTTTGATTTAAAAAAAGGCATGACACATGGTTAGTTCAGGGTAAACTACAATAACACTTTGATTATCAAGATTCTTGAATAATAGAATATTTTACCCTGGACATTTTGCCTAAAACCTTTTTTAAAATAATGATTAACTTTAATAATGATCAACATGTCTATTGACGCAAGCAATTAAAGCTTGATGGCAATATTTTTGTCCAACAGTTTAACCAACAGGAATGTGTTTCTAGGAACTGTTTCTCTATACTGAACATGTCAGACATTCAGTAACATTGCCTCATGACACTGGCTTCTCTGTTGGGTGGATTACTGGCAAAAGATTATATTCACAACACTCCCTCAGAGCAATCTGCAAAATCAATACCTCCACAGTAGTATTCTGAAGTCAATGGAGATGTGTTAATAATTATGACGTGGGCATGATATTTGAATGCCTTTGCTGATTTCTCTTTTAATGTGTTCTGTGCTGCCTTTGAAATGGAGCGCTCACAGCCGTTAGTGTTTTATATTTACAGACTTCTCAAGGTTTTCATTTCTGCACTGTGTTCTATACCAATCAGGTTTAAGTGTTATCAGATCTGTTGACCGTAAATAAACGGTGACCTTAAAAGAGCTTCTTGTAAATATAACACGAAATTCACACTCTACCATTAACAGAGAAGAATCATCTAGAAGGCGAAAGAAGGAGAGGGGTCGTAAATTGCGACGCTATCTGCTTATTGGTCTAGCCACTGTGGGTGGAGGAACCGTGATTGGTGAGTCCAAGTGCCGGATGTTTGAATCTACTCGCATGTGCAACCTCATTGCCTGCCCACACTTTTTCTTCGGTGTTTATAAACAAAAAAAAATGTCCAGCTTCATATATTTTATATAAGTCAGATGTGTATGTAGTCTGTATGTGCACATTTATTTTCATACGAGACTGGTTATTGTGTTGTCATTGTTTTTTTAGGTGTGACAGGGGGGTTGGCGGCACCTATGGTGGCAGTTGGGGCCGGGGCCGTGCTGGGTGCCGGTGGAGCGGCTGCATTAGGATCAGCTGCGGGCATTGCCATCATGGCTTCTCTGTTTGGAGCCGCTGGAGCTGGATTAACAGGTCAACTCATGTTTGAATATCTAACCTTCTTGTTACCAGCATAACCGTTGTGATTCCAACACTCAGAAGTGAATTAACAGGATGAGCAGATACATTTGTAGATTTGTGGCTGTTATTCAGCATGAATGGAACTTAAGGTTAACGGCAATATAGTTTCATTCAATGTGGTTGTGTGTGGATTCTGTCAGTAAAGCTTTATTTACCTTTGCTTTTTCATACACACTGAAGGTGTATTAACTTGTTCCATTCAGGTTATAAAATGAACAAGCGTGTTGGTGCTATAGAAGAGTTTGAGTTTCTGCCATTGAGTTCAGGGAAGCATCTTCATGTCACTATAGCTGTGACCGGATGGCTCTGCACTGGAAAATACAGTGAGTTCTCCATCGGACATGTACACTGTTGCTTAGATTCTGAGGTTCAGATTCAGCGATTTTAGTTCATCATCATTGTGTCCAGGCTCATTCCAGACTCCGTGGTCCAGACTGGGAGCGTGTGGCGAGCAATACTGTCTGAAATGGGAATCCCGCTACTTATTAGACCTGGGCTGTATTCTGGACTCATTATGGGATGGACTCGTCCGTGTCGTAGCTAAGGAAGCCCTCAAACACACTTTGCTCTCAGGTGCAGTATGTCTGTTTTAATGTAACACTATTAAGTGAAAGTGTTGAGGTAATATTTTTTTATTCATATTTTTTCATTTAATCGTTTAATAGATTTTGATGCTAATGTCATGATGTCTTAAAGAGTACATAACATGAGATCATGAAAATGACATTTCATGCAGTGTGTAATGCTGCCACGTGTGAATGTAAGCAGTCTCTCGAGTTGTAATTCCGAAGGTAAATGAATAAGAAAGTTAATGGCTTGGAAAAAAAGTGAGTGAACTCTGAATCACGCAAACAAGTCTTCCCTAGTCCGATTGGCAAACCGCCGCGGATTTATGTCACTACATACAGTCCCCGCCTACGTTAAGGACTGCCCGCAAAAACATCACTCTTCTCCCCCAAACACTGTAGCTTGTGAGCGTCAGTCATGGTAGACCAATCACAGCAGACTAGACCATCTGACCAATCACATCAGACTAGGCTAGCGGGAAGCAGGGGATTAGACAGATGAATTGCTGCACAAATCTTTTTTTTTTGAGTAATTCAAGAAGTAATGTAAAAATAACAGCGTATTATTACGAAATAAAAGTGTTTTTACGCCTTCTATGTACATACACTTGCTGTTGGACACTACATAAACCAAAGTAGGACCTTAAGGGTCACTAGTTATGTACTCTTTAAACTGAAGAAATTCCCAAATATGAATATTTCATCAGTTCTCTCAAAAAAACTCATGCCATGTTTGTTTATTTCTTTATTTGAAACGTTGTTTGTTAATTTAAAAAACACAGATCACTTTATATTTGGTATCTCAAAGTGGGGTTGATAAATGTCCTCTAAACTAGGTTAAATTAGTCGACTAAAATTAAAGCTAAATTTCTGTTAACTGAAACAAAATAAAATATTAGTCTAAAAAGGGAAAAAAATTTAACAAAAAAATTAAATGCCTCAGAAATAAACTGAAATAAGTTTAACACACTAAAATTATAATGACAAACAAAACAACAAAGAAGCTAAAACATGAAAAATAAAGAAAATAAATTATAAAATGACAAAAGCATTTACCAAAAATTTAGCTTAAATTAACATAAAATCTAAATCAAAGGCTTATAAAAAATATTAAGAAAAAAAACACCAGTGTAATAGCTCTATTAAAAAATAATATTTTTAAAAAAATAAAATGATTATGTTAACTTATTTAGCAAGATTGTGTGGAGATGTTTTGCTATATTTGAATTTTTTATATTATTTTAAACCCTGAGATTGTTGATCAGTATTTTCTTGAAAGACAAGCAGCACTTTTTAATAATAATTTAATTAAAATAATGTATTTTAATTCATTTCAAGACCTCTTTTGTTCCTCAGAGTTTCTGCGTTCGATAACAGCATCATTAAGATTTTCAAGAAAATTAACATTAAACATTAAAAAATAAACATTCAATTATGCTTTTTCGCACATTGTTTTAATAGGCAGCTCAACCATATTGCTGTTGGTCTGGTTCTTCTTTCTCAGGCATTTTGACGGCTCTAACATGGCCTGCCTCTCTGCTGGCTGTAGCCAGTGTGATCGACAACCCGTGGGGAGTTTGCCTGAGTCGCTCGGCAGCTGTGGGGAAACATCTCGCCCAGGTTTTGCGGAGCAGACAGCAGGTCAGAAAAACTCAAAATTGGACGTTGAATGACTAATTAAAATGCATGTTAACTTTTCTTCTGTCTTTGTTCCTTCTCCGCGCAGGGAAAGCGACCCGTCAGTCTGATTGGGTTTAGTCTCGGAGCACGTGTCATCTACTTCTGCCTGGAGGAGCTCGCTAAAGATCAAGGTCCTCTTTCATTTCATTTCATTTCATTGAGCGTGCCAAGATACCGCCACATTCTTTTGTCTTTAACAGCTCATTCACTAAGACATGTCAGAATGAGAGCTCGGCTGAATCTCTGGCTTCTCATTCTGTCTTTGTAATGAAAGAAATGTGAGAGGTTTGAAGCTGTAAATGAGAAGCGGATGGCGTTTGAAGGACGGTTTGTCTCTTATTATCTGGCAGGTTGTGAAGGTGTGGTGGAAGATGTGGTGCTGCTGGGAGCTCCTGTGGATGGTTCAGAGAAAGTTTGGCGGCGGCTGTCCAAGGTCGTGGCTGGAAAGATTGTCAATGGATATTGCAGGTCAGAATTGGGCTGGGCACCATTAAAAACCTTTAGAATTATTTTAGTAACTTTTCTAAATTTGTTAGGGTTTCTATAAGATTGTTTGTTTCTGTTGTAATTGTTGAAGAACAATTATCTCAATGATAAAGAGTATGTCATTTGCAGTCTTTGTGGAATTAAGTAACCATTGAGTAAGTGAAATATATTTGAAGGCACTAATACACAAGAGGCTATGAGAGGACTGATTTCGCATTGTTAAAGCATCATTTCTAAATTTAATTTCAAAATAATTGTATAAATAACTAAATGCGTTAACAGCATAGAAAATAATCACCATCTTTGTTCTTTTTTATTTGTTTAGAGGGGATTGGCTACTTGGATATCTGTACAGAAGTTCATCTGTCCAGATGTGTGTCGCAGGCATCAAGCCTATCAATTCAAAAGGCCGGAAAATAATTAACGTGGATCTGTCATCAGTGGTAAGCACTTGAGAATCTTATTTTGTTCTTGGTGTCAATGCAGCGGATTTGCATCTTTTCCTCACGATATGAAGACATCACAGAATCAAAGTTTAATTTCCGTCGGAAATCATCTGAAAATACTTGTATAGAAAAAGACATTTATGCCGAACACCCCCTCCTGCATGAATACAAACCGCATTGGTAAAATGTCCCCCACAAAAGATAATTACCACAAAAGTAATTATTATAATTACGGTGTCAGTAAGATACATTTGAGTGGAGTTCCAGCACTTATGAGTTTGCATATGGAAATTAGACCTAAAAAAAGTTTGAATATTTGAATAAGAAAAGATAGAGACGTTTCACCTTGAAGGGATCCATTCATTACAATACATTGTAAGTTACTAGGGGTGTAAGGATACATTGCAGTACAAAATATTTGATGTGTATTGAGCAGCTATATAATATAACGTCTGTTTATTTGTTGAGCTGCTAACATGACTTATGTGTTAAATATTTACATATATATTTATAATGATTTTTCATGTTTTTATTGTGATAATAATGCATTAAGAAGTTCTATTTTAGGGCTTGGCGTTGTAATAGCTTAACTTTAATTTTATTTTAGTCAGTACTCGGTAACAGTTACTATTTAATTTTTTATTCATTTACATATAGAAGATTCAGTTTAGCCTTAAATATTTTTAATTCTATAACAAGTTGTATACACAGCAAAAATTGTTATGGAAAATTGTTAATGTTGGAGATCAATCTGTTATTTCAGTTTTATTTTATTTAAATGAGCAATGTGGATATTTTAGTAGCATCTAGTGGTGACTAGGGCTGGGGGATATATATATTGCGATTCACGCTTATTATACATGTCTAAATCGATTCTGAAATCAATTCGATGTTTTATGCACAACTCTTCCATGAACTACAGCGGTTTGATCAGTAGGAAGTACCGCTCGATCTAAATTCACTACAAGATTGAGTCGTTTATAACGTGTATTTGAAAAAGCAACACTCGTCTATCATTATTAATATAAATCTTATATTATATTATATAAATAATATAATATAATTTTCAAAAAAAAAACGTATGATGACAAAAAAATCGAGGACTGTGACGTCGTAGGAGCCAGGCCCGGGGTTGGGGCTCGTATGCGAGCGCCTGGTGGTCGGGCCTTCCCCCATGAGGTCCGACCGGGCTCAGCCCGAAGGAGCGACGTGGGGCCACCCTCCCGTGGACCCACCACCTACAGGAGGGACCGTAAGGGGCCGGTGCAAAGTGGATCGGGTTGTAGTCGAAGGGAGGGGCCTCGACAACCCGATCCCTGGACGCGGAATCTAGCTCTATGGACATGGAATGTCACCTCTCTGACGGGGAAGGAGCCGGAGATTGTGCGTGAGGTTCGGAGATTCCGACTAGAGATAGTCGGGATCACTTCTACGCACAGCTTGGGCTCTGGAACCACACTCCTCGAGGGAGGATGGACTCTTCACTACTCTGGAGTTGCCCAGGGTGAGAGGCGGCGGGCTGGTGTGGGTTTGCTTATAGCCCCCCAGCTCAGCCGCCATGTGTTGGAGTTTACCCCGGTGAACGAGAGGGTCGCTTCCCTGCGCCTTCGGTTCGGGGATAGGTCTCTCACTGTCGTGTGTGCCAATTGCAGTGTAGAGTATCCTGCCTTCTTTGAGACTCTGGGAGGGGTGCTGGAAAGTGCCCCAACTGGGGACTCCGTCGTTCTGCTGGGGGACTTCAACGCCCACGTGGGCAACGACAGTGACACCTGGAGGGGCGTGATTGGGAGGAACGGCCCCCCTGATCTGAACCCGAGTGGTGTTCTGTTATTGGACTTCTGTGCTAGTTACAGTTTGGCCATAACGAACACCATCTTCAAGCATAAGGGTGTCCATCAGTGCACGTGGCACCAGGACACCCTTGGCCGGAGGTCGATGATCGACTTTGTGGTTGTTTCATCTGACCTACGGTCGTATGTCTTGGACACTCGGGTGAAGAGAGGGGCGGAGCTGTCAACCGATCACCACCTGGTGGTGAGTTGGATCCAATGGCAGGGGGAGGAAGCTGGACAGGCTCGGCAGACCCAAACGTACTGTGAGGGTCTGTTGGGAACGTTTAGCCGAATCGCCTGTCAGAGAGATCTTCAACTTCCAACTCCGGCAGAGCTTCGACCAGATCCCGAGGGAGTCTGGAGATATTGAGTCCGAGTGGACCATGTTCTCCACCTCCATTGTCAACGCAGCCACCCGGAGCTGTGGCCGTAAGGTCTCCGGTGCCTGTCGAGGCGGCAATCCCCGAACTCGGTGGTGGACAACGGAAGTAAGGGATGCTGTTAAGCTGAAGAAGGAGTCCTATCGGGCCTGGTTGGCTTCTGGGACTCCTGAGGCAGCTGACAGGTACCGACAGGCCAAGCGGACTGCAGCCCGGGTGGTTGGGGAGGCAAAAACTCGGGCCTGGGAGGAGTTCGGTGAGGCCATGGAGAAAGACTATCGGTTGGCCTCGAAGAGATTCTGGCAAACCGTCCGGCGCCTCAGGAGGGGGAAGCAGTGCCCTACCAACGCTGTTTACAGTGGAGGGGGGCAGCTGTTGACCTCAACCGGGGATATCATCGGGCGGTGGAAGGAATATTTCGAGGATCTCCTCAATCCCGCCGTCACGTCTTCCATTGAGGAAGCAGAGGCCGAGGGCTCAGAGGCGGACTCGCCCATCACCCGGGATGAAGTCACCGAGGTAGTCAAGAAACTGGATGAGATCCGTCCTGAGTACCTCAAGTCTCTGGATGTTGTGGGGCTGTCTTGGCTGACACGCCTCTGCAGCATCGCGGGGCGGTCGGGGACAGTGCCCTTGGACTGGCAGACCGGGGTGGTGGTCCCTCTTTTTAAGAAGGGGGACCGGAGGGTGTGCTCCAACTACCGGGGATCACACTTCTCAGTCTCCCCAAAGTCTATGCCAGGGTACTGGAGAGGAGAATCCGGCCGATAGTAGAACCTCGGATTCAGGAGGAACAGTGTGGTTTCCGTCCCGGTTGTGGAACACTGGACCAGCTCTATACCCTCTTCAGGGTGCTGGAGGGTTCATGGGAGTTTGCCCAACCAATCCACATGTGTTTTGTGGATTTGGAGAAGGCATTCGACTGTGTCCCTCGCGACATCTTGTGGAGGGTGCTCTGGGAGTATGGGATTCGGGACCCTTTGCTAAGGGCCATCCGGTCCCTGTACGACCTGAGCAGGAGCTTGGTTCGCATTGCCGGCAGTAAGTCAGACTTGTTCCCGGTGCATGTTGGACTCCGGCAGGGCTGCCCTTTGTCGCCGGTTCTGTTCATAATTTTTATGGACAGAATTTCTAGGCGCAGCTGGAGGGCGTCGGGTTTGGGGATCGCACGATTTCGTCTCTGCTCTTTGCGGATGATGTCATCGTGTTGGCCCCATCAGACCAGGACCTCCAGCATGCACTGGGACGGTTTACAGCTGAGTGTGAAGCGGCTGGGATGAGAATCAGCACCTCCAAATCTGAGGCCATGGTTCTCAGTCGGAAAAGGGTGGCTTGCTCACTTCAGGTAGGTGGAGAGTTCCTGCCTCAAGTGGAGGAGTTCAAGTATCTGGGGGTCTTGTTCACGAGTGAGGGAAGGATGGAACGGGAGATTGACAGACGGATCGGGCAGCTTCTGCAGTAATGCGGTCGCTGTACCGGTCTGTCGTGGTGAAGAAGGAGCTGAGCCACAAGGCGAAGCTCTCGATTTTCCGGTCAATCTACGTTCCTACTCTCACCTATGGTCATGAGCTGTGGGTCATGACCGAAAGGACAAGATCGCGGATACAGGCGGCCGAAATGAGCTTTCTCCGCAGGGTGGCCGGGCGATCCCTTAGAGATAGGGTGAGAAGCTCGGTCACTCGGGAGGAGCTCAGAGTAAATCCGCTGCTCCTCCACATCGAGAGGGGTCAGCTGAGGTGGCTCGGGCATCTTTTCCGGATGCCCCCTGGACGCCTTCCCGGGAAGGTGTTTCGGGCATGTCCCACCTGGAGAAGACCCCGGGGAAGACCTAGGACACGCTGGAGGGACTATGTATAAGATCTGGAGGAAGTGTCTAGGGAGAGGGAAGTCTGGGCATCCCTGCTTAGACTGCTGCCCCCGCGACCCGGCCCCGGATAAGCGGAAGAAGATGGATGGATGGATAATATAATTTATAATCATATAAATCCTTTTTATAAATATAAAAACTTTATTAACATGAAAATACTTGAAAAGGTTTAAAGAGCAGCGATAGCATGTAACCACAGGCATTTCCTGGAATTTATCGTTCTTCCGTTTCCCATATATGCTGAGTTTCTGGGCAAGAGCAGAATGTGGCGGCATTTAACCCTAAGTCATTGAGAAAATGAGAGCATAAGTATCGTACGTATATCACACAGCCCTAATGAGTGACGTTGTGAATTGCAACCAACTGATCCCTCCCCCACCCATTCGAAGCACTACTGCGGCGTTCACAAGTCTCGTTTGGCTCTCAGCGGAGGCGGTCGCATTTTCTCACTCCCCGTCCTTGCCCTTATTTTCCCTGCTCTTTGTCTCTTGTCTCATCTATTGAGAGACTCTCTCTGCACTGCCCTCCAAACTTGGAAAATTATGGATTCGATCAACTGGTCTTCTCGACGAGAAAACTGGGTTCGGGGGAACCCGTCTGCCCAGCTGGCTACACGATGGACGGGTGGGAGAGATTGCGGATCGTCTGTCTGGCGGCTCTTTCAGTTGAGGAGATCTAAGATATTTATCTATTTGGAACCATTATAACAGGTCTTGTGCTGTTTGGATTAGGCTTTGCCCTGGGTAAAATTGGCAATATCGAAGATCAGAACGACAATAGACAATGAGGGTTGCCGTGACATATTGGAATACGGTTTCCCGACTAAACAAATCACAATCTTATCTTTTTGGCTCCACGGCTCCAGAAACGGTCTTCAAGACCGCAGCTGGAAAATTAACCCTGTGAGAGCACTGCAGGGAGACGCTCTTGCATTCCTCCTCCACTCTAAAGACTCAGAACTATCACACACACACACAGACTTTTGGACCTTATTCCTCCCACTCCTCCGTAGCTTTGAACCACCAGCCTGACAAATGGATCTGTGAACGGTGCCGTAATGGCACTGGACCGTATGGCTGCATGCCGGAGCTGGATTATCTTACCCTGTTGCAAGTCTTGTCTATGGTGTATTATGTGTATCCATTTTTCTCTCCACTTCCCTCATGTTTGCTGTATTTTTCTTCTTAAATCCATTTCGTTACACTGTACTTGTTATATGTGTAATGACAATAAATTGAATCCAAATCCAAGTCAAAGATGTCGTTGCATTTTCACTTCTTTGCAGAAGATTACGTAGTTACAAAACGCTTTCTGTAGAGCAGTTTGTCTGATAGGGCTAATGTAGAGACAACATGGCGAAATCCATGCAGGAGACCCGCGGTGTATGTAGATAGAAATAGCTCATTCTTAGGTAATATAAACATAATGCTTATTATGTAAAGTCTTTATACATCTATGAAGACACAGTTATCTAAATTATATTGTATTTATGTCAATTGATCCTCCAAAAAATTACATTTTAGTTGTTCAGAATTTCATGAATGTATCATATTGTAAAGCCAGGATCATGTACTGTATCGTTACACCCCTATCAATTACCCAGAACAACAGATAAACCAGTATAAATATGACAACATCATTAAAAATACATTTTTTGAAGAAAGGTAAGACCACACTGCAAATTCTAATTATTTTAAAAATTGAAAGTATTGTAACAGCAGTATTTTTGCTCTAGAGTACTAAATCCCTTCTCACCCCCTCCTAGGTGAAAGGACATCTGGACTACATGCGTCAGATGGAAACAATCCTCGTGGCAGTGGGTGTTCCCACTAGAGAAGAAGCAGGAGCGGCCAATCACAGCTGGATATTTTAACTCAGGAAAAGTCAGGCACACCAGGGTCTGTCCCAGATGAAGTCAAAGAGGAGCCGACTATTGACACTTCAAACACAGACTCATCAGAGAGCAGTTATAGTGAAAGCATAAACCACACTGGAGAAAAGGGAAGGGGCAAGAACTCAACTCAACTCAACTCAATTCAACTCAACTCAACTCAACTCAACTCAACTTTATTTATATTGCGCTTTTTACAATTTTCATTGTTACAAAGCAGCTGTACATGAGACACATTGAATACAAGTATGAATTCTAAAGCAGCCCCCCCGGCCAGGCAGATAGTGCAAAACAATATTCAAACGGTGGTGAGGAACCCAAAACTCCCATCGAGAAAAAAAACCTCAGGGGTACCCAGGCCCAACCAGGGGATTCCAGTTCCCCTCTGGCAAAAGCTGCTGCCTCTGCACAAGCTCAACAGTGCTTGCACAACAAGGCTTAATAAAAATATAAAAATTAAGGATTTAAGATTATCATTAACAATCTAATAGCATTTGAAATGTTGTAGGAAAAACAAAGTTGTCGCGTCCTTAATCCAGCTCTATCCTCTCAGCTCTTGTCAGGTCACCGCTTCCCATTCTCAGCTCTGCCATCAGGTCTGGGCATGAACTGCATCCTGCGGTAACCTTGGAACAAAGAGACAAGACTGGCTGAGAGTAGAGTACTGTTCTGCACTCTTTGATGCAACAAGTACATCATTTGTTGTTGGATGTGTTCCTGGTTCCGGTTGATCTAAATAATGCAAGAAGACCGGCTCTGAGAGTGGTTGGGATATTCCTGATATATTGAAGAAGATATTTTTGGCTAAAATATAGAAGAATAATGTATAAAATTGTTTACTATTATAAAATCATTTGAAGAGTTTCTTATCTGGGGGCCGAATGCTAGTTGACACAAAGGACCCTATGTAGGCTGGGGGTGGAAAATACATCTGTTTTACATTGTATTGGGGGGCTCAGAGGACATGTGTGTGTGTGTTAAGCACACACACTAAGAATTGCTGGGTTAAAAAATAACCCAACCTTAACCCAGCTGCTGGGTAACTATGGGACAGAACACGCGCTGGGTTATTTTGACCCTAGTGCTGGGTTGAACCATTTCACCCAAAATGCTGGGTTGATTGTTTGACCCAACTAGTGGGTCAGGTTAACTCTGTTTCTGGGTTAAACATAACCTAAACATTGGGTTATATGTTGTCTCATTGCCTTGCTACTTTTATATTTACCAATAAAAATAATCAATAATACCAATAATCACAGGGGAATGTAAAATTATTATAATTTTTCTGTTATACAATTACACAAAATAAATGCAATTGTAAATGTATTGAATAGGTGCAATTGTCATACATTTCATCCAACACCTACAGAAACATAAAAACAAGTTTTTATAGATGAGTTTCTTTAAAAACACAAAACTGGGTGAATTATGCACTGTATATTCCTATTCTATATGTCAACATTGCAGCATTAGAACACTTAAAAATATATTATTGCCACATGAGAATCAGTCCAAACAGTTTGCCACTAAAACTAAGCCAAACAAAGACTCCAAACAACAGACATACATGTGACAACTTAAAGCATGTTTACAAGTGTCCAGAACAAACTGTTGTCCTCAAAAACTTCCCACATGAATACTCATGTCCATCAATACGATAAACTGCATGCTGGAGAAATTCCTAAGTAGGAAGAGACTGCTTAGTTAACAGCAAGGACTAAAAAAGGACTTGAAACAGATCAACTGAGCAACAAGTCAGTTTCAATGGCATGACCCGAAACAATGGTGAAGGTCTGGGATGTCGTTGCTGCCTCGTCCCCAAGGCAGAAAATGTGTAGATTACATCACTGGTCTCTGCTATTTGCAAGTATTCCACCATGACAGTCCCCACCTGTTAAATATATGACAGTTAGTCTTAAAAGATAACTAACATTTAAGTTAAGTGTATTTGATGAACAAACACAGAGGCCTGATAAAAATGCTAATTTTATAAGAAAATTTCAAACTTCACTTTTAGTATTTTACTTCATTCACTACTTTCATAATGTATATCATTTACTTCTGAGGATATACATATACCACACAGTGATGGCCAAAATTATTAGAACACTAGTATTTTTACCAGGTAAAGTATAATGGTATACAAGTCAGTTATTTCTATTGTTTGCTGTTGTGTCTCAGAAGGAAATTTCTGTTTAATTTTCCAAACATTTTTTTTGTCATTAATTGTAATAATCAGTGTGATTAATATGCATAGCTTTTAGCTAATGCAGCTAACCGTAACGTTACCTGACGGAAAAAAAGCGTGAAAATGCTAAATTTTAAATTATGTCTGGATGGTTGGATCCGGCACGTCGCAGACACTTGAAAAAATATCCCCTCAGATCAAGTTTTGTATGAAACTATCTAATTCTGACTGAACATTACAAAGCCATACAGTAGGCAAACAGTAACGGAACTATACCATGTATTTCTGACCTAAGGCTATTCATACATTTCCATGAGGATTTAACGTGAAGGATAAAAACCTTTTAAAGTAAAAATGAGCATACGTACACACATAACATAACGATAAAGCGATTGTTAAGGCCTTTTTTTTAAAAAATATTAGCTTGCTAAGCTGCTAAATTACTGAACGTTAATCAATCACAGAATAAAACCCTTACTCCGCACAGCGACAGATCAAATACTGCATTAAACAGTCAAATCAGGGTGCTCTTACCACAAGTTGTTAAAAATTATCATATTAATTTACATTATAAAATCAGCTTGCTGTGATGTGCATGGCCGTCTCACAATGAGACGAGTGAAGGATACAGAAGGTTCGATGAAGAGTAAAAATGAATAAACTAGCTGTTCAGTGGTGAAAGAACCTCTACAGTCAATTTGACCCAGCATGAGCAACCCAAATGTGTGTTTACAGTACCTCAAACAACCCAAAATTATGACCCAGCACAATTAACCCAGAAATGTGTTTACAGAAATAACCCAGCATTTTTTTGAGTGCAATATATAAGGGCTTCTCCAAAAACGGAGAAGAGAGTGACATTGCAATCCTACTCCATTAATAAAGTGTTTTTTTGTATCAAAACTCGGGACTCAAGAATAATTCTTCAGAACACGCAAAGAAAATCCACAACAGTTTTGGCGACCGCGGCAAGACAACACGGAAAGAACACTGAGGTGAACCACAGCGGGCAACTTCTGGACGAGCAACACAACAAAATTTGGCCAAGGTAAGCAGTTTTTGCTAATATATTTAGGTTGTGTTGTTTGGCAGATATTGCTTGTGTTGAGACACTTTACGTTCTTCTAAATTCATGGAACTAAATTGATAAAAAATATTAAGCAGAACCTGAGTAAAGGATTTTTGATCCAAAGCCATAAATGCATGCATTGATTTGTGTTTACTGTTGGGTTGATCTCGAGAAGAACAGTTTTCAGATTTTAATACTTATATAAGTGTACAATGCATATTAGATAAAAATAGTATTAAAATAAAAGCGCTAATAAATCCTATAGGTTAAAAAGGTCCTACAAAGGTTGCCTTTTAAACAGAGCAGATTTGTAGGTACTCACAATTTTGGTAGAAGTGCAATTGTGGGTGTCCGCGTAGTTATTTACTTTATGTTGCCTTGTTGATCCAAGTGGAAATGAGAGCAAAATTGTATTTAATTGAAGTGTGGCCATTGTTGATTCAATCGGAAACTTAGGGACATTGATGGTATTTATTTTTAGGTTGCCTTGTTGATCCAATCGGAAACGAGTGCAAAATTTAGTTCAAGGGAGGCCTACTGTTGATCCTAGTGGAAACTTAGGCACACTTGAGGGGGGTGTGTTTGGTATATAACCGGTTTGGTGTGTGAAATGTGTATTGTCTGTGTATGCATGACTGCAGTATTAGTGTGAAATATATTTTTTTTTCTCAGAGCAGTGACTGCTTACCCCTCCTGTGTCTCCCAGAAGGAGTGTAATTGTTGGCTCATTTTTGAGATTTACATATAACCCTGTAAATAAAGGGATAACGCATAATATTAATCCTATAGAAAATGAATACAGTATGACAGTATGAACCCTGATGATAAAGGGACATGGATGTATGTATACAGTATATGTTCCCAAAACAAATAAAGGAATGGGTATGAATGTTGAATATTATTTGCTTAAAGTCTTACCTGTATAGGTTATTGAGATTGAAAGTCTAACATTTTAAATAAAATGTAACTCTATTGTTAATGTGAACAACTTTATCTAAAGGAGTGGTTGAATAATAATATGTAACATTGGCAAATAGGAATAAGTGGCAGATATTGCAGTATGGTATTAGATTATCAGAAGTTTTTTTACATCACTTTGAGAATCTGTGTGTAATTGGAAGCTTTGGAAAGAAGTAACACAAAGGAATTTTTGTACAGCTGATAATATTTTGAGGGATAAGAGATTCAAAGTGAAATATATTTTTTTGAATATATTGAATAATTATGGCTGCAACTCCTGTGGAATTTATTTGCCTGGAATATCCCTTGAGCAAACAAATGATCATTAAACTTTCAAAGAAATGGCAGAAAACATCCTCCTGGCGTAGGATGGCGGCGCGTGAACATCGCGAGGCTCAGCGTCTCTCCAGTTTTAGCAATTACATAGTGTTTTTCTTGATCATCTCGGGCCTGTTCGTTCAGAACAGTTGTGCATTCACATCGTACACCCGGCATGAGCTTTTGGATATCGGTTTGCGCATTCCCGGAAGTTATATCAGCAACATTCAACTCGTTCCTGAGATCGCCAAATCCCGATGCTACGCACCCCACACGGCCGAGCGGAAGTGCTCGCCGGCAGCGTCGAGATCGTAAACAAAGGCGGGGAAAGCGCGGAGGGCTAAGAGCTAGGCTAAAGCCAACACCACACCGGCTCTCTTTACCCAGCATTTCCCGATCAATGTACGATCATTAGTGAACAAAATGGATGAGATACGACTTCGCATCATCAACAACAAAAGACTTTTGAACTGCAATGTCATAATCTTCACGGAAACATGGCTACACAGTGGCATACCGGACAACGCTATTGCGTTAGCGGGCTACAACACACACCGCGCGGATAGAACGGCAGAGGAATCCGGTAAGACAAGAGGAGGTGGATTGTGCATTTATGTCAATAAAGCTTGGTGAACAAACTCTGTTATTATCGGGAGACATTGCTCGGCTAACCTTGAGTTTCTCATGGTTAAATGTAGACCGTTTTATCTGCCACGGGAATTCACTTCCACCATTATAACGGCAGCTTATATTCCACCGGATGCTGATGCCAAGCTAGCTATGAAAGAACTTCATGCAGCCATCAGTAAACAACAGACTGCTCACCCGGAGGCTGCATTTATTGTTGCGGGAGATTGTAATCACTCTAATTTAAAGACAGTGCTCCCTAATTTCACCAGCATGTTTCCTGCCACACAAGAGGAAACAAAACTTTGGATCATGTGTATACAACCATGGATGAAGCTAACACCGCGACCCCCCTCCCCCACCTGGGTCAATCTGATCACCTTTCTTTGTTCCTCACCCCCAAGTATTCACCTCTCAATAATCGTGTGAAGCCATCAGTGAAGACCATCAAGGTGTGGCCTGTGGGGGCAGACTTAACACTTCAAGAAAGGTTTCTACACACAGACTGGAGTATGTTTGCTTCTCAGGCCACCAGTGGCTCTCACACAGACATAGACACCTACACCTCCTCTGTATTGGACTACATCAATACCACCATTGATAGTGTCACAGCTCAAAAGCAGATCACCATATTCCCGAATCAGAAGCCATGGATGAACAAGGAAGTGCGCCTCCTGTTGAAAGCACGCAACACCGCCTTCAGATCAGGTGATGCACAGGCCTATAGTACTTCCAGGGCAAATCTGAAGAGGGGCATCAAAATGGCCAAGCACTGCTACAAGCTGAAGTTAGAGGAGCATTTTACCAATTCTGACCCTCGACGCATGTGGCAGGGCATCCAGGCCATTAGTGACTACAAATCCAACCACTCCATCCCCATAGCCACAGATGCTGCCTTTCTAGCGAGTTTAATGACTTTTATGCACGCTTTGAGAGAGACAATAAGGAACCCGCCACCAGGCTCACACCTTCTATTGACCACCCAATCATCACACTAAACTCCACAGATGTTTACACTGCACTAAGCCGGATAAACGCACGCAAGGCTGCTGGTCCTGATGGCATCCCTGGTCGCGTACTCAGGGCATGTGCGGAGCAGCTCGCTGGGGTCTTCACGGATATCTTCAACCTGTCCCTCGCCCAAGCAGTGGTTCCAGCATGTTTCAAATCCACCTCCATTGTGGCCATTCCAAAACATTCCAGCCCGACATGCCTGAATGACTACCGCCCTGTAGCACTCGCACCCATTGTTATGAAGTGCTTTGAGCGGCTGGTCCTGTCACAACTAAAAGACTCTTTTACCATCCACACTGGACCCATACCAATTTGCCTACCGTAGCAACAGGAGCACAGATGATGCGGTGTCCATGGCGCTGCACTCGGTGCTCACACATCTGGATAATAAGGACACTTATGCACGCATGCTGTTTGTAGACGTCAGCTCTGCATTCAATACCGTCATCCCTTCCAAGCTAATCATCAAACTTGGAAACCTAGGCATTAACAATTCAACCTGCAACTGGATTATGGACTTCCTGACGAACAGGCCTCAGCTTGTTAGGTTAGGCCAGATCGGCTCCACCACCATCACCCTCAACACTGGTGTACCACAGGGCTGCGTACTGAGCTCCTTTCTCTACTCCCTTTTCACACTCAACTGCAGACCTGTGAATGGACCTTACTCCTTCATCAAGTTCGCAGACGATACAACAGTGATTGGTCTCATCAGCAACAACGATGAGACTGCTTACAGGGAGGAGGTACGGCACCTGGCCACATGGTGCTCAAACAACAACCTGCTCCTTAACACCTCCAAGACAAAGGAGATCATTGTGGACTTCAGGAAGGCGAAAGGAGGCACACACGACCCCATCCACATTAACGGGACGGCTATTGAACGTGTTTCCAGTTTTAAGTTCCTGGGGACCCATATTTCGGAGGACCTGTCCTAGACCACCAACACCACATGCCTGGTCAAGAAGGCTCACCAGCGTCTCTTCTTTCTGAGGACACTGAAGAAGAACCAACTGTCTTCAACTATCCTGGTGAACTTCTATCGCTACACGATAGAGAGCATCCTGACCAACTGTGTCACAGTCTGGGAACTGTTCTGTTGCTGAGCGCAAGGCACTGCAGGGGGTGGTGAAAACAGCCCAGCGCATCACAGGGACTACACTCTCTTCCGTTGAGGACATCCAAAAGAAACGCTGTCTGCGTCGAGCTCGCAGCATTCTCAAGGACTCCTCTCACCCCGCTCATAGACTGTTTACTCTCCTGCCTTCCGGTAGGTGCTTCATGTCATGGTTCCATCTCTCATTGTCAGGTATTTCTTGGTTTAGAGGTGGAATCATACAGAATCCTCTGTTTCATGTGGGAGAGAGACGATTTCATCTCTCTCTTGTCTCGTCATCGTTCCTACCCTCCTGTTCCCTAGTTTGTGTTGATTAGCCTTCCTTGATTGTAATCCCTTGCACCTGTTCCCTCTTGTTATCTTCCCTATAAGAATCCTCATGTTTCATTGTCCTGTGCGCGTTCATTGTTTGAGGTTTGACGTCATTGTATATGATACCCTGTAAGCTGTACCCTGTCTGTTCCTGTAGTTGAATGCTGTGCCCATCAAAGTCTTGCTGTTTCAAGTTTGTTGTCTCCCGAGTTCCTGTCTTGTAAGTGTAGTTTAGTTCAGTTTAGTGTTTGTCTCTAGTGTTTGTTTTCTTAGTTTATTGAGACAGTGTCCTTGTTTATTATCTTAGTTTATTTATCCCTGTATTGTTTTCCCCCATCGTGGGTCTTTGTTTTACCTGTTTGTTAGTATTTCTTTGTTAATAAATATCCTTGTTTACCCCACGTCTGAGTCCTGCCTGCACTTGGGTTCTCCTGCCTTATCTCCCTGCGAGATTCTTGACAGAATGAACGCGCCATACCGAACCCAGCAGGCAGTCAAGACGAACTGCTTGCGGTCCCGCCAGGCACGCCACCTCTGCGGTATCCGTCAAGGTAACGACGACCTGGGGACCTACGTCGATAGGTTCCTCGATGCCGCAGAGGAGGTGGTCTTTGGGGAGGAGGAGTTGGCGGTGTTGTTCAGCCGCGGCCTCAGGGATCCTCTGTCGCCAGCGGAGATGAGGATGCTGAGACCGCTGGACTTCGATGTCGTGTGGCGGTATGCCACGAATAGGTCGGAGTCCAGGGTCCCAGTTCAGTCCTGTTTTCCATCTCCGCTGGTCGCTATCCCGGAGGGTCGTACCCTGCAGGTCGGGGTTATGGGCATCACCACTCCCTCCCCCTCAACCTCTGCAGTCTCTCCACCACCATCTGGTGTCCGGGGCAAACGGGGGAGAAGAAATTCTTCGGGGTCTTCCTCTGAGGCCTCCAACCCCGAACCAGCAGAGCCCTTCACCTCCTTCCTTCAGCCGACCACCAGACGGGTGGGTCGGCTGAAAAAGAAGAGGCAGCGGTGGGCAGCTGGGAGTCCGGTGGTCCCGAGTCCGGTGGTCCCGAGTCCGGTGGTCCCGAGTCCGGTGGTCCCGAGTCCGGTGGTGTCAAACCCCAAATATTTTTTGGGGGGGCGCCGTGGGGAGGGGACGGTCCGAGCGTCCAGCCCGGCCGCAGGTTCCTCCCAGGAGCGTCAAGCCCGGTCCAGCAGAGACCGCCGTCAAGCCCGGTCCAGCAGAGACCGCCGTCAAGCCCGGTCCAGCAGAGACCGCCGTCAAGCCCGGCCGCCCAGCCGCCGCCGTCGTCAAGCCCGGCCGCCCAGCCGCCGCCGTCAAGCCCGGCCGCCCAGCCGCCGCCGAAGTCAAGCCCGGCCGCCCAGCCGCCGCCGAAGTCAAGCCCGGCCGCCCAGCCGCCGCCGAAGTCAAGCCCGGCCGCCCAGCCGCCGCCGAAGTCAAGCCCGGCCGCCCAGCCGCCGCCGAAGTCAAGCCCTGGTCAGCCGGCCCGTCAGCCGGCGCCCAGCCCTGTCCAGCCGGCCCGTCAGCCGGCGCCCAGCCCTGTCCAGCCGGCCCGTCAGCCGGCGCCCAGCCCTGTCCAGCCGGCCCGTCAGCCGGCGCCCAGCCCTGTCCAGCCGGCCCGTCAGCCGGCGCCCTGCTCTGTCAAGCCCCCTGGGGCTCCGCGCTCTGGCGCGTTCCCCAGGGCTAGGACTTCCCCTCCCAGCCCTGCCCCTTCTGGACTTCCCCCGATGTGTTCTTGTTTGCCCCCACCCCCCTCCCTTGTTTGTTATTTTTATTGAGTCACCCTAATCCCCTGATTGTTCTTGCCTGTCTGCCCCTAGTCTTGTTCTCCATGTTTTGTTTGGTCTTGTCTTTGTCCCAGTCTGCCTTGTCTTGTTCGTCCCTTTGAGGAGCATCAGGGTGCTGCTCCTTAAGGCGGGGGTTCTGTCATGGTTCCACCTCTCATTGTCAGGTATTTCTTGGTTTAGAGGTGGAATCATACAGAATCCTATGTTTCATGTGGGAGAGAGACGATTTCATCTCTCTCTTGTCTCGTCATCGTTCCTACCCTCCTGTTCCCTAGTTTGTGTTGATTAGCCTTCCTTGATTGTAATCCCTTGCACCTGTTCCCTCTTGTTATCTTCCCTATAAGAATCCTCATGTTTCATTGTCCTGTGCGCGTTCATTGTTTGAGGTTTGACGTCATTGTATATGATACCCTGTAAGCTATACCCTGTCTGTTCCTGTAGTTGAATGCTGTGCCCATCAAAGTCTTGCTGTTTCAAGTTTGTTGTCTCCCGAGTTCCTGTCTTGTAAGTGTAGTTTAGTTCAGTTTAGTGTTTGTCTCTAGTGTTTGTTTTCTTAGTTTATTGAGACAGTGTCCTTGTTTATTATCTTAGTATATTTATCCCTGTATTGTTTTCCCCCATCGTGGGTCTTTGTTTTACCTGTTTGTTAGTATTTCTTTGTTAATAAATATCCTTGTTTACCCCACGTCTGAGTCCTGCCTGCACTTGGGTTCTCCTGCCTTATCTCCCTGCGAGATTCTTGACAGCTTCAGGTGTATCCGGACAAGAACCAGCAGACTAGGAAACAGCTTTTTTCGCAGAGCTGTTTCATTATTGAACTCTGCTCCCCACTAATTCAACTACCCCTCATAACTTTAACTGTAATGCTGCTATTACATTGTTTATATTGCACTACAGGTCTCCCATGCATGACTGAACTGTACACACCAGTACTTCATGTTATCTGCTCTACCGGACTGTTTACACACACATAGCATCATTTGCACTCTATACTGCTCACTTGCACACCAGGAATATTACACTGAATGCTCATTTGCACTAATGGACTACTCTCATAACTGCATTACCTCATCTACTGCACTGTAACTTTCATAACTGCATTACCTCATCTACTGCACTGTAAATTTCATAACTGCATTACCTCATCTACTGCACTGTAACTTCAATAACTGCACCAACTTCTCTACTGCACTGTAACTCAGCTATTGCATTACTGCATCTATTGCATAACTAACTGCATCTACTCATCTATTGCACTATTACTTCAATAACTGCATTAACTCATCTACTGCACTGCAACCTTAATAACCGCATTAATGCATCTACTGCACTGTAACTTCAATAACTGCACTAACTAATCTACTGCACTGTAACCTTAATAACCGCATTACCTCATCTACTGCACTGTAACTGTATAACTGCATCTACTCATGTATTGCACTATAACTTCAATAACTGCATTAACTCATGTACTGCACCGTACCTTTAATAACCGCATCAACTCATCTATTGCACTGTAACTTTAATAGCTAATGTCTGTAACTTATGCACACTAAAGTCACTTGCACTATTGTATAGTCTATATTGTTATCTGTTCATAACCACCTGTATATTAATGTTCACAGTATATAGCCTTCTGTTTATATTGTTCATAGTACATACCAACTGTCATATTTTCATAGTACATGCCCATTGTATATGTACAAAATATTTGGAAAAATTATTGGAGGAGCAAAGTTGGTAGAAATCCTACAAGCATCTGGCTTAGAAAGAGCTGTTGACTCACATTGCAGAGACAGAATTGTTTTTGATGTGTATCACCCTGCTTTGTGGCAAGCATTGCGTTTGGAATACCCAACCAGAGTCAACCCTAAAGCTCTGAAAGGTGATCAATTAATGGACACAGACAATCCGGTCAGTTACATTCAAAGACACTTAAAAAGATGGAAACAGGAGACTGAAGGGAATCCAGAAGAAGACCCTTTAATGGCTATATTATTCAGAAATTCTATTACTGAAGCCATGCCACCAGTTGTAAGAAGCAAGTTAGAGGATGTCGTTGAGGATAATCACACAAATAATTTGTTGACCATGTGTCCCATATAGTGGAACAATACAGAAAAAATGAACAATCCCTGAAAAATCAAGAGAAAGAACTACAACGGAAGCTAACTCACTTACAGCTTGAATAACTAACAACCAAAAATAAGAAAAAGTTTCAGGTAGTTGTAAAAAGGCAAGACTCTAACCAAATGACTGCAATTGCTTCTTTGAATGGTCCCTCACCAGCTATCCAAACAACGTTCCCTGCAGGAATCCTTCCAGACACCCACCAGAGCCCTGCCCCCATCTTTAATGTTTTTACTCACCAGCAAACACCACTGGGAGAATGGCAGAGAAACCCACAGACAAGTGGGCCAAGGGGAAGAGGGAGAGGAAATGGTCATTTTAACATCTAATGAAACAAGAACCGATTTTGCAAATTGAAGTAGAAGGGAAAACCATACCAATGATGATAGACACAGGAGTAGTTTATTCATGTGTAAAATCAAATTATGCCTCACACCTCCCCATGTCTGGAAAATTTGTAAAGACAGTAGGTTTTTTGGGACAAATACAACTAATTCCTATGACTGCTTCAGTTTGTTTGCAAACAAATGTGTGACAATACCAGTCCTAATATCAGATCAGACTCCTGTTACTCTGTTAGGAAGAGATGCATTGTGTAAATTGGGTGTTAATATTTGGTGTTCTTCAGATGGAGTATATGTAGATTAGAAGGGTACTCAAATGATAATATCAGACCCAAAAACTTAATGTATACTGGATAGGACAAATAGAGGAGGATGTGAGACAGACGATTAATAAATGGGGTAAATTCATTGAAGCACAGCTTCCTGACGCACAGATACCCAAATCTGGATTTCACTGCACAATGAAATATGACCCCTCGAGGAATACTGACATAGAAAATGAATGGCAGGAAGGAACTAAAGACCAAGAAATTGAAATGATGACACAATACATCACAATAAGTAAGCAGGGAGCAGCTTTAAAAATAACAGAAAATGAATTTACAAACAAATGGTTCAATGTAAATGATTAGATTCCACATATTTCTTTATACATAGGAAAAAATTGGGAAGCAAAAGATTTGGCACCAATGATGAAAAAAGCAGAAGAAAACAAAAGTGGAGGCTACCATAAATCCATTAATTTTTAACAAGAATTACATAAAAGTTATATGTGGTACTTCTTCGCTAGGAATTCCTCAAGAATTAATGGTAAGCCAAAAAGAGCATACTCAAATGATGTCAGCACCAGAAGTGGAAAATAATACTGAGGAACTTTTACAGGAAGTTGAACAACAAGTAACAGCTGAGCTATGGTCCCTGCATGAGACAGATATAGGGTTAGTAAAATCAGCCAGTCCATAACAATAATAAATAATACTCCCCAGAAAAATGCAATATTCTTTATGCCGTGAGGCTGAATTAGGTATAAAGGATAGAATAGAGGGACTTGTTAAATCAGGAGTGTTAATAGAAACAAACAGCTATTGCAACACTCCCATTTATCCTGTACGTAAAGCAGACACAAATAAATGGCGTCTTGTACATGATTTGAGGGCAATCAATGAGATAGTTGAAGATTACCCTGCTGATGTTCCTAATCCACACACGCTGCTTACAAATGTTCCTCCTAATGCCAAATATTTTACAGTAATTGATCTTTGTTCTGCATTTTTCAGCGTTCAGGTGGCAGAAGAAAGCAGACACCTATTTGCGTTTACGTATGCTGGTAAACAATATTCTTATAATTCCCTACCAATGGGGTTCAGACATTCACCTCATATATTTAATCAGGTTCTCAAAGCTGATTTAGAAGACATCATGCTAGACAGCACTTTGATTCAATATATGGATGATGTTATGATACATTCAGAAACACTTGAACAGTGTCATAGAGATATCATGAAAGTGCTAACAAGATTAGCCCAGGGAGTGCACAAAGTGTCTAAAGCCAAACTGCAATATTGCTTGTCACAGGTTGAATATTTAGGACGATTGATAGCATATGGCACAAAGGCCATAGCGCCATCACATTTAGAAGGCATAAGTAAAGCTCCAATGCCACAAACAGTACACCAAATGTTTACATTTTTAGGAATGACTGGATTCAGTAGTGATTAGATTGAGGATTATGCTATAAAGACACCTCCATTGAGAGACTTAATGAAGCAAGCAGGATTGCAAAACTTAAATGCCTCATTAACATGGCATACGGATGCCACAATAGCCTTTGACAGTATTAAGAAGAGCTACAAAACGCACCTGTCCTGAGTGTACCTGTCATGATTCCGCTATCATGTCATGTTTATTCTTGTTCTTTGAGCGGAGTCATGGCATAGCCTTAAGTTGTGTGGGGAGGGAGAGATAGTGATCCTACCGGCTTTCTATACTCTCTCTCTAACAGGTCCTAGGCGACGGGTCTGACTAAGAGTGGTTCAAAATCCCCTTATGATGACAAAAAATTGGAGGACCGTGACGTCACCCGGCATGGCGCAGCCGGGGCCTCTTGGTGGTCGGGCCTCCCCCCATGGGGTCCGGCCGGGCTCAGCCCGAAGGAGCGACGTGGGGCCACCCTCCCGTGGACCCACCACCTGCAGGAGGGACCGTTAGGGGCCGGTGCAGAGTGTATCGTGCGGCAGTCGAAGGCGGGGGCCTCAACAACCCGATTCCTGGACGTGGATTCTAGCTCTGGGGACATGGAACGTCACCTCTCTGATGGGGAAGTAACCTGAGATTGTGCGTGAGGTTCAGAGATTCTGACTAGAGATAGTCGGGATCACCTCTACGCACAGCTTGGGCTCTGGAACCAAACTCCTCGAGGGAGGATGGACTCTTCACCACTCTGGAGTTGCCCATGGTGAAAGGCGGCGGGCTGGTGTGGGTTTGCTTATAGCCCCCCAACTCAGCCACCATGTGTTGGACTTTACCCCAGTGAACGAGAGGGTCGCATCCCTGCGCCTTCGGGTCGGGGATAGGTCTCTCACTGTCGTGTGCGCCTATGGGCCAAATGGCAGTGTAGAGTACCCGGCCTTCTTGGAGACTCTGGGAGGGGTGCTGAAAAGTGCCCCGACTGGGGACTCCGTCGTTCTACTGGGGGCAACGACAGTGACACCTGGAGGGGCGTGATTGGGAGGAACGGCCCCCCTGATCTGAACCCGAGTCGTGTTCTGTTATTGGACTTCTGTGCTAGTTACAGCTTGGCCATAACGAACACCATGTTCAAGCATAAGGGTGTCCATCAGTGCACATGGCACCAGGACACCCTTGGCCGGAGGTTGATGATCGACTTTGTGGTTGTTTCATCTGACCTACGGCCGTATGTCTTGGACACTCGGGTGAAGAGAGGGGCGGAGTTGTCAACTGATCACCACTTGGTGGTGAGTTGGATCCGATGGCGCGGGAGGAAGCTGGACAGACTCGGCAGCTGTGGCTGTTAGGTCTCCGGTGCCTGTCGAGGCGGCAATCCCCGAACCCGGTGGTGGACACCGGAAGTAAGAGATGCCGTCAAGCTGAAGAAGGAGTCCTATCGGGCCTGGCTGGCTTGTGGGACTCCCGAGGCAGCTGACAGGTACCGACAGGCCAAGCGGACTGCAGCCCGGGTGGTTGGGGAGGCAAAAACTCGGGCCTGGGAGGTGTTCGGTGAGGCCATGGAGAAGGACTATCGGTCGGCCTTGAAGAGATTCTGGCAAACCGTCCGGCGCCTCAGGAGGGGGAAGCAGTGCCCTACCAACGCTGTTTACAGTGGAGGGGGCAGCTGTTGACTTGTTGCATGTTGGACTCCGGCAGGGCTGCCCTTTGTCGCCGGTTCTGTTCATAATTTTTATGGACAGTATTTCTAGGCACAGCCAGGGACCGGAGGGCGTCGGGTTTGGGGACCACATGATTTCATCTCTGCTCTTTGCGGATGATGTCGTCATGTTGGCCCCATCAGACTTGATACGGTCCCCTTGCACCATGCCGGGCGAAGTCACGGTCCTCGAATTTGTTGTCATCATAAGGGTTTTTGAACCGCTCTTGGTCTGACCCATCGCCTAGGACCTGTTTGCCTTGGGAGACCCTACCAGGGGCATATAGCCCCTGCATAACATAGCTCCTAGGGTCTTTCGGGTACTCAAACTATTATAGTCTATCATATCTTCAGATAATGGCTCTTCTTTATACAAAAGACATTAAAACAAGTATTACAACATTTACGAATAAAACAAAGATTAGTCTGCATCTACAATCCACAGAGTCAAGGAAACGTGGAAAAATTAAATGGGTTGATGCATTAACTCTTAATGAGGTAACTTAATGTAACTTTAATGAGTTACAGCATGCAGACTAACAGAATTACTCATTTAACACCGCATGAAATGCTTACAGGTCGACCTATGCCGGTGTCATGCAGCAAAGGCCCATACGAAGGACCCACCTTAGATTAATTGCAAATGGAATTAAGAGCGTATATGAAAAAACTAACTTCTATCCATGAAAGAGAAAGAGGTCGTGTGAGGAAACGGAGACAACCTGTCCAATAGCCCCAGGGGATAAAGTCTATCTGAGAGTGTTCAGTAGGAAATGGAACGAGCCGAGAAGGACCTTATAAAGTAGCAGCAGCTACTCCAACCGCAGTCCAAGTGGAAGGAAAAACCACCTGGTATCACCTAAACCACTGCACGAGAGTTCCTAAAGAAAAAAACTAAGAAGAATAATACCGGAAGCCAATGAGCAGGAAAGTCTGGTGGTTGACAACAACGAATTGCAAAGTGCGACAGAAGGAAATGAACAAAACAATGAAAATGAAAACTCTGACAATCTGCCTGATCATCATATGCTTGTCACAAGTTCAAGCTACAGTCAACATGACAACTCCATATCTTATAAATCACAACCACACTTCCCTATCATTAACTATTCAGCCCTCAGCGAAACCCAGTAACAACTCTGTAAATGAACTGTCTCGAAAACAACGAAGGAATATCGAAGAAGATTACAGCATGTATGAGGGCGATACCAAATTGGATGCTTTATGGGAAACAGCACAGAGTAATCAAGGGTATGAATGGGCAACCTTTACAGCCACAGAGGTAAAAAAGAAAGACTGTTTATTCTGTACTAAAACACCGATGAGCCAAGTGATATTAACCCCAAATCAATTCGATTACGAACATTGTGCTAGATTCAACAGAGACTCTTGCCATTTGATAAAAGCCGCAAGATATTTTGTCCAGTTGAATGTTTGGGTTTCCTAACTAATTATCACCACATGTTTCTCTTAAAAAAATATATACCTCTATTGAGACCTAAATGTAAACATGTTGAAATAACTGAAAGTATAAAAATGCAAGACAACCAAGTAGAAATTCCACCATTGTATACCATAGACCAGTAGTTCTCAACTCTGGCCCGCAAGATCCATTTTCCTGACGAGTTTAGCGCAAACTCTGATACAAAACACCTGAAAAAGCTAATTACCGTCCTTCGGAATAGATGCATTCAATTTAATGTGACGCTGCACAAATCTATCAACGTATGAGATTTAAGTACCGCGAGAGCGATTAAAGTCCAGATTGCTCGGTACGCATTTCAATTGCTCTCGCGATACTTTAATACGATGCCAAACAATCTGCGCAGCCCAACATTAAGTTGAACGCGTCTGTTCCTGAAGTCACTGATTAGCCTCTTCAGTTGTTTTACCAGAGTTGGGGCTAAACTCTGCAGGAAACTGGATCTCGTGGGCCAGAGTTGAGAACCACTGCCAAAGACTATATTAAGGAATATGAATGTTTTTTCAAATCCACAGGGGTTATAAACGTGGGACAATTTAAAGGGAAATGCAGTGTCATTTGGAGTATAGATAAAGACATTTTTCTGGATGTAGATGACTCTAGGGATTTCCAACCCTTTCGGGCCGAGAAAGAATAAGTCCAGCTGAAACTTGTGAAAATCAAACTATATCTTTACACACAGCAGAGTTGTATCACGATCAAACTAAAGCAATAGCTGACTATTTCTGGATTTGTGGAAAAAGAAAAACTATTGTCTTCTTTACCCCTCGGATGGAAATGAAAATGTACGAGAGTACGATTAATTCAAAAAATCAAAATAATAGAATGGGATTCAGAATCCACAAGGGAAACGAATAAAACAATCAATTACCGAGCTAAGAGAAGTTATACACCAGATCCAAAAGTTTACATAGACTCCATAGGACAGCCTAGAGGAATACCGGTCAGTTCATAGCACGAGGCGAAGTTAAATCAGGTTTTGAATCAATATTAATTTGGATTCCACCATACAAAAATACAGAATGGATAAATGATATTTACTACAACCAACAAAGATTCATTAACCATACTAATGAAGCTATGCTTGCTTTAGGCGAACAATTAGATACAACCAGTAAAATGACATGGCAAAATAGATTAGCCCTGAATTGGATGTTAGCAGACAAAGAAGGTGTGTGCATTTTATTTGGGAACCAATGTTTTACTTATATTCCTAACAATACATCACCAGAAGGAACATTTACTAAAGCCATGACTAAACTCAAAGAATTACAAATAGAATTAGCAACTAATGCTGGAAAAGATGAAAAAAACATGGGATTGGTTTAATTTAAAATTAGGAGTTTGGGGAGAATGGGCAGCGAAATTAGGAATACTTTTTGGAGTGACAATTGGTATAGGAGGATTACTTTTTTGTTGTGCAATACCTTTATTAAAATCCCTAATTATTAAAGCCACAGTTAAACAGATGGATATGTTAAGGTATTGTTGTGAAAATGGGTACTGTCCCTTTAAGCTATCCTCTGTGTTCATCTTGTTTCTCTATTCCTATTGGCTGTGTAATGTGTCAGTCATAGAGTACGTGCGTAGTTACGGAAATAGAGGAGTTTCTAGGCAGTCCAATGGTTGTTCTAATGCTCATCGCACGGTCGGAAAAGCTGCCGTTCTGTGCCGGAGCGAGACAACCGAACAGTGTGAGATTTTACATTTAAGAACTGTTTAAGAATTAAAGGAATTGCTCAGAGAACGGAATCTTTGTCGTTACTTCCACGCAGCCACACAGGCCAACGCTTGACGAGGATTATTAATAACAAACGCGAAACACGACAATTGGTGTCAGAAGTGGGATTTCATCTGGAAATTACAACGAAATTGCAACGGAAGGATCGTCGGACGCTGGCGAGACAACAGCTGATGAACAGTAAGCTAATTTGTTTGTAATCTTTCCGAGAGAGAGGTAAGCGGGCGGACGCCATTACGCCGATGAGAACCGCATGGACGAAACTGCAAGTGAGTCACAGAGATAAGAGACTAAATTATTCATCAAGTGCATTTGTAAAGTTGATTGAAAAACAAAAGAGAAATAATAACAAGTAAAAGATGTCTCAAGAAGAATTGTGTCAGGGAGCCATGGCGGCAGTTTCTGATGACAGCCAACCCCCAGACTGGTTGAAAGAAATGCTAGAACATCAAAATAGGAATAATGAGCAACTGCAGATGATGATGGCTCCAATATTGACTCATATTACAAGTTGTACTCAAGCCCCACAAACGTCGATGTTTACCGCGCAAAAGGGTAATACACGTGAGAACTCTATGCTGGCGGTCAGAGAAATTAGAGCGCTTTATACAGATTCAACCTTCCTTCAAGAAACTACTGAAAGGCCACGAAATGTCACTGGTGGGCCGTTTGCTGCCGAGCTGGAAGTAATACAGCAGAGAGCACGTACTTCGGGTCCCTCCAGGGCTACCCTCTCGATGGAAGCTGGCGAAAGACAACTTAACACTGAGCGTGGTTTCCAACCTGTGCCACAGACTTCTAGCGTTGAACAACGGTCTAATACTCCTCACTATCATGGCCAGCCAGTTGCTACGGAAGGTCTCAGGACAAAGCTCGCTGTTTTTGATGGTAGTGGGGACTGGGAAGCATTTCTGGTACCATTCCAGAGACAGGCCAGAAAGCATAGTTGGAGTGGGGGCTACAGAGTGGACTGTTTGTACGAATGCCTAAAGGGGCCAGCTATTAAGTATGTCTGTTCGCTGCCTGAACATATCCGAGAGGACTACACCCTTCTTAAAGAGCAGTTAACTCACCGCTTTGGTTTGCGCGACCCCCCCGACCACAATCAGAAGGAAACTAGGAGAGATCCGTCAGCTAAAGGAGTCGACAGCCGAGTTTGTAGAAGAGGTGCAACGCTTAGTCACTTTGGCCTACCCTGGCGTGGAGCTCGATCTGCAGGAGCAACTTGCTACAGACTTTTTCCTCAAGGGACTTCACAATCAGAAAGTAGCTTATGAGGTAATGAACAAGGATCCCCGTTCATTGGTGGAGGCTCAAAGATTGGTAGAGGCCCATGAGCACAATTATCCAGCTACTGTGGGCCGTGATACTGATGTGAAGGGCAGAGCTAGACGTATTTCCTGGGCGGATGATGAGGACCAGTCCATCGATTCCCCGGCAGTGTCACGCAGAGTTCAAAGCCCGAGCTACGCTACTACAGACCAGGTGGCTGTTCTCTCACAGAAGACAGCGTTCCTAATGGAGAATGGAGAAGATGAGTAAGAGCTATGTGTCTGCTGATCAGTTTAACATCCTAATGCAAAAGATGGAGCAACTACAAGTGAAGCTGAATAACCTGGCAGGCAGGGAGCTGAGAAAGCCAGGAGAAGTAAGTCAGAACAGGAGGCGAGGGCGATCTCCGACACAAGATGGCAGGCTAAGAGCAGGAACAAATTCGCCAAGCCCCAACCGCACTGGAGTAGGGATGTGCTATAACTGTGGGGAAGAAGGGCCTTTCCGCAGGGAGTGTGTCAGGCAACCAAGCTACAAAACTTGAGGCAAGGGAGCAGCGACCAGAACCACAGTATCACTTCAAAAGGGCTAGAAGGCTGGAGGAGCCAGTCCCCTACACCACAAGTGGGACAATGCTAGAAGCAGAGGCCCGAGTTTGCTTATGGATGTGACCATAAACTGCATTCCAACACAAGCCGTTGTGGACACAGGAGCTGAAGCAACAGTTATCTCTGAAACGTTGTACAAACAGTTTCCTCTCGGTATGCAGACAGCTACAACGCTGACACGTCTCAATAATGCAGAATCAGGAAAGGACATGACTGCGAAGGTGGACTGAAAGTTAAATTCCAAATTGGCACCTGGTGCAAGGAGTGGGAAGTACTGGTCGCTCCGATACGTGACCCTGTCCTTTTGGGGCTGGATTTCTTGCAAGCCGCAAACGTAACCATCCATACAAGTGGTAGAGTGTTCATTGAAGAAGAGCTTATCCCCACTAGGATCGCTGGGGGTGATGGAGCAGACTATCATATCGCTCAAGTGGTCTTAGAAAAGCATCGCATTAACTTTAAGATCTTGCTTATTACATATAAAGCCCTACATGGTCTAGCGCCGCAGTATTTGAATGAACTTCTATTGTATTACAGACTTCCACGTACATTACGCTCTAAGGGGTCCTGTCAGTTGGTAATACCTAGAATTTCAAAATCAAGTGCAGGTGGTAGATCCTTTTCTTATCTAGCGCCTAAACTTTGGAATATTCTTCCCTGCACGGTCCGGGAGGCAGACACACTCTGTCAGTTTAAATCTAGACTAAAGACTCATCTTTTTAATCTTGCATACACTACACCTCCATAATATTAATCCTCAGAGGATTTAGGCTGCATTATTTAGATCAACCGGAACCAGGAACACATCCAACAACAAATGATGTACTTGTTGCATCAAAGAGTGCAGAACAGTACTCTACTCTCAGCCAGTCTTGTCTCTTTGTTCCAATGTTACCGCAGGATGCAGTTCATGCCCAGACCTGATGGCAGAGCTGAGAATGGGAAGCGGTGACCTGACAAGAGCTAAGAGGATAGAGCTGGATAAAGGACGCGACAACTTTGTTTTTTCCTACAACATTTCAAATGCTATTAGATTGTTAATGATAATCTTAAATCCTTAATTTTTTTATTTTTATTAAGCCTTGTTGTGCAAGCACTGTTGAGCTTGTGCAGAGGCAGCAGCTTTTGCCAGAGGGGAACTGGAATCCCCTGGTTGGGCCTGGGTTCCCCTGAGGTTTTTTTTCTCGATGGGAGTTTTGGGTTCCTCACCACCATTTGCATATTGTTTTGCACTATCTGCCTGGCCGGGGGGGCTGCTTTAGAATTCATACTTGTATTAAATGTGTCTCATGTACAGCTGCTTTGTAACAATGAAAATTGTAAAAAGTGCTATATAAATAAAGTTGAGTTGAGTTGAGTAGAGACGGAGACAATGTTACCGCCGGAAAGTGAATGTCTAGTCTGGGGTGAAGTGGACAACACAAAGCCTGGTGTCTGCGCAGTTCTAGAGCCCTACCTGATCACGGAAACTGTGGCCTCTGGCAGTGTCGTCATCACAATGGAGAGCAGAGTAATTGTGAGGCTTTGCAATCTTTCCAGAAATAAAACAATCTTACCAAAAGGAGCCTGTCTCGGTCTCTTGGTAGAGACATATCCAGAAGAGAACCTAATGGAAAAGTAATGTACCAACACCCAAGAACAAAGAGATGACAAGCATCACTCAGAGCTGAGATGACTGACAACAGCAACAGATCTACCTGAGCATCTGCAAGCCCTTTATGCCGCCGCAAGCGAAACATTAAGTGATGCTCAGCAACAACGCCATATTGAACTCTTGCTCTCGTACAAATTCCTCTTTGCTGTTTCCGATATAGACCTTGGCCTTTTAACAGCTGTCACACACAAGGTAAATACTGGAGCTGCTGGACCTGTACGCCAACCAGTCAGACGGACTCCCCTTGGATTTCAAGCGGAGGAGGAGGGGCACCTTAAAGCTATGCTGGAGGCGGGAGTCGTCACACCTTCTGCCTCGGAGTGGGCGTCACCCGTAGTGTTAGTTCGCAAAAAGGACGGAGGTGTTCGCTGGTGTGTCGATTATCGTCGCCTCAACAGTTTGACAGCCAAAGATGCTTATCCTCTTCCCAAAATTGAGGAATGCCTGGATGTCCTTGGGGGAGCTTGTGTCTTCTCTACTTTAGACCTCCAGTCTGGCTACTGGCAAATTGCGGTGGACGAGATGGACAGAGCAAAGACCGCTTTCATTACTCGCTATGGGCTCTACGAGTATACCCTGTGCAACGCCCCCAGCACTTTCCAGAGGGCGATGAAGCTTGTTCTTCGAGGACTTCAGTGGGAAACGCTCTTAATCTACTTGGATGACATCATCATCTTGGGAAAAGGGGTTGATGAGAGCCTGGATCGACTTGAAGCTGTATTCCAACGCCTTTTCAGCTATGGACTAAAGCTAAAGCCATCCAAATGTCACTTGCTTAAAGAGGAAGTCCTGTTCCTGGCCCATGTGGTTAGCGGTGAAGGCATACGGCCCAATCCATCTCTGATTAGTGACGTTAATGCTTGGAACCCCCCCACAACTTTACATGAGTTGAGAGTTTTTCTTGGACTGTGTAACTACTACAGGAAGTTTGTGCCGTCATTCTCCTAAGGAAGGAAGCAACGTTCTCGTGGACAGAGGAGCACCAGAATGCTTTCACACAGCTCAAGGTAAAGTTAACTTCTGCACCTGTGCTTGGATATCCTCTAGTGGAAGGAAAGTACATTTTGGACACGGATGCCTCAAATCACAGTATCGGTGCAGTGTTGTCACAACTTCAGTGGGGAGAGGAGAGAGTCATCACTTATGCAAGCACTCACCTTACACAAGCTCAGAGGAGATACTGTGTAACGAGACGAGAATTGCTGGCTGTTGTTTTCTACACCCGCCAATTTCGATACTACCTGCTGGGCTAGAGTTTTCTTCTACGCACTGATCACAACAGTCTTACCTGGTTGTTCCGGTTCAAACATCCCGAGGGACAGCTGGCCCGCTGGCTGGAAGAGCTGTGTCAGTATGACTTTGACATCAAACACAGAGCTGGAAAACTTCACTCAAACGCTGATGCAATGTCAAGATGTGCTGGCGAGGCCCCAAATATGTGCAACTGCTATCCAGCAGGGAACAATGTTGCAAATCTGCCATGTGGAGGCTGTAAACAATGGCAAAAGTTGCATGACCACTGGGAGAGGTTTGAAGAGGATGTTGATGATGTGGTCCCACTCGCAGTAAGGAGCATTGAGTATGCCACAGGGGAACAAGTTGTTGAAGACCCTGGCAGGAGTGAGGAAGAGAGGGGAGCTGTAGACTTATTGGGAGCACCGCGTGTGAACTGGCTGGAAGTTTTCCCAAAAGAAAAGCTAGCACAAGAGCAGAGAGCTGATCCTGATTTAGCCATCCTGCATGAGTGGAAACAGGCAGGAGTTCTTCCAACAAAGGATGAAGTTGCATTGAGAAGTCCAGCAGTAAGAAAATTCTGGCTGTGTTGACCGCAAGTGGAACTTCATCAGGGAGTCCTCTATTATCGTTGGGAAAGGCCTGGAGGACTGCGTCCCTCTCTACTGTTGCTAGTACCGGCCTCAATACAACCAGAAGTGTTACAAGCCTGTCATAATCCCCCACAGTCTGGTCATTTGGGAGAAGGAAAGACCTTAGAGCGACTCCGTCAAAGTTTCCACTGGTATGGCATGGGTGGAGATGTACGTTTGCACATACGGAGGTGTGGGCACTACAATTGCTTGCAAAGCTGCTGGACCAACTAAGAGGGCCCAACTTCAGAATTACCAGGCAGGGGCACCAATGGATCGGATCCACATCGATATACTGGGCCCATTTCCTGTGTCTAGCTCAGGAAACAACTACATCTTAATCATTATTGACCAGTTCACTCGATGGGTGGAAGCTTTTCCTGTGCCGGACAGAGGGGCAGAAACTACGGCTAAGACACTTGTGTACGAGTTCATCTCCAGGTTTGGGGCCCCGCTGGAGCTACACAGACCAGGGGCGAAATTTTGAAAGTTCGCTATTCAAAGATGTTTGTATTCTCATGCAGATCACGAAAACGCGGACAACACCTTACCATCTGGCCTCGAATGGACTAGTAGAGAGGTTCAATCGAACGATCCTTCAGATGATTCGGTGCTACGTGAACCAGGATCAGAAGAACTGGGATAAGCATCTTCCGCTCCTTACAGCCGCGTACCGCAGCTCTCAGCATGCAGTCACTGGATTCACACCGAATAGGCTCATGTTTGGAAGGGAAGTTTACCAACCCCAGGATCTATGGTCCGGTGTCGCAGAGCAAAGTTCGGACAGTGTGGGAGTGCCAAACTTTCTGTATAACCTGGAAAAAGGGCTGAGAGACGCACATGATGTTGCCAGGGAACACCTCCATGTAGCCCAACAACGACAAAAGAAGATATATGATCTCAGGGCTCAGGAGAGGAAGTACATTGTTGGAGATTTGGTGTATAAGCGGGACAGTACTAAGAAAAAGGGACAGAGCCCAAAACTTCAGCCACCGTGGAAAGGACCCTTTGTGATTTCCGCCTGCTGTGGCCCAGTACTGTATGAGGTCCAGGGTTTAAAACAAAAGAGAGTCATGCATCATGATCGCCTCAAGCCCTATGACTGCGACGTAATTCCAGCGAGGGTCCGACGCCAGAGGAGTGAGATCCTGCGAAAGATTAAGGAGAACCCTGACAACCCTGTTCCATTAGAAACCCTGCAGGAGCCGGAACCGGCTGCACTCCCGGGGGACAGTGAAACGGAATCCATGTCCTCTGACCCTGAAGCCCAGGAGAACCAGGGTACGGAGAAGAAGCGGCAGCTGGCAGCTCGGCGACGTAGGAAGAACAGAAGAGGACCTGGACTAATGATGGACATAGGAGCAAAAGAGACAATTAAGAGAACGGTTAAGGGAAGGGAAATACGGAAGCCCGTGAGATACGACAGTTAATGTTTTATCATTGCCGTATATTGTTCATTACAGTTTTTGCAGTTAGAAATTGTTGGTTATTACTGTTTTCGTTTTACTGAAGGGACTCAGTATTGTTAAAGGAGGGGATAGTGTAGTGAAAATGGGTACTGTCCCTTTAAGCTATTCTCTGTGTTCATCTTGTTTCTCTATTCCTATTGGCTGTGAAATGTGTCAGTCATAGAGTACGTGCGTAGTTACGGAAATACAGGAGTTTCTAGGCAGTCCAATGGTTGTTCTAATGCTCATCGCACGGTCGGAAAAGCTGCCGTTCTGTGCCGGAGCGAGACAACCGAACAGTGTGAGATTTGACATGTGATATGTGTATATCGACTACTGTACTGTTGGTGAATGTATCCGTGTACCCGTACTGTTTAAGAAGTAAAGGAATTGCTCAGAGACGGAATCTTTGTCGTGGCTCGTTACTTCCACGCACCCACACAGGCCAACGCTTGACGAGGATAATTAATAAAGAACACGAAACACGACAGTATCACGATGATGAGAAAATAAATTTGACTCAACAAGAATGTTATCAAGAGTTATTACACAAAACAGTATTGACTTTGCAACAGGCAGAGGATAGTTAGAATACCTCTTTTTGAATATTAGGAAGGAAACGCTTAACAAATATATTTTGTAACCTAATCAATATTATGCATGCCTTGTTTTCATATTATCTTGATTTTATATTACGAATGGTTTATGCAGAAAGATTCAAAGTAGGGAAGGGAGGAGTCGGGAACCGGAAGACATTTTAAAACATTTAATAGATTAATATAACAGCTGGCTGCCCTTCATGGACGACCGCCGGCTAACAAACAAACCAAAACATAACAGCCGGCGTCCCCTCACGGACGACCACCAGCTAACAAACAAACCAAAACATAACAGCCGGCGGCCCCTCACGGACGACCGCCGGCGAACAACAACACAGTAAAACATAAATACATCAATACAAACACTTCGGGCCCGGACCTCGCTCTTCGACGTTCGTTCTCTTATATGCTCCCAACTCCTCCGTGATGGGAGCCCGGTGTGCGCACAGCTGGCGCTAATTCACAATTACTCACCGGACTCGAACCACGGTCTCGCCCCGCCTACTCTACTACAGTTTATTTTTACATGTTATACATTTTTGTATTATTTTTTTTCTGTGCACATTTTATTTTAGTATCTTTAATTCATATTTCATATTTCATTTGTTATGCGCATTTCGTTATCTTAATTTCTTTAATTTTCTTTCATGCTTATCACAATATGTTAAACTTTCATTTTTATATACATTCCTTTTAATGTTGTATTTACACCAATTTATTTTGTTTACTCTTATTTGTTTATATACACAGTTGAAAGAAAAAGTATGTGAACGCTTTGGGCTTACTTGGATTTCTTCATAAATTGGTCATAAAATGTGTTCTGATCTTAATCTAAGTCACAACAATAGAGAAACACAGTCTGCTTAAACTAATATCGCACAAACATTATACGTTTTCATGTTTTTATTGAAGACAACATGTAAACATTCATAGTGCAGGGTGGAAAATGTATGTGAAACCCTAGGCTAATGACTTCTCCAAGAGCTAATTGGAGCCAGGAGTCAGCCAACCTGGGGTCCAATCAATGTGATGAGATTTGTGTTGATTTAAGCTGGCCTGTCCAATAAAAAACACACACTAGTTTTGAGTTTGCTGTTCTGAAGAAGCGTTGTCTGATGTGCACCATGCCTTGCAGAAAAGAGCTCTCAGAAGACCTACGATCAAGAATTGTTGACTTACATAAAGCTGGAAAGGGCTACAAAAGTATATCTAAAAGCCTTGATGTCCATGTGTCCACGGTAAGACAGATTGTCTGCAAATGGAGAAAGTTCAGCACTGTTGCTACACTCCCTAGGCGTGGTCGTCCTGTAAAGATGACTGCAAGAGCACAGCGCAGAATGCTCAATGAGGTGAAGAAGAATCCTAGAGTGTCAGCTAAACACTTACAGAAATCTCTGGCACATGCTAACATTTTTGTTGACAAATCTACAATAAGGAAAACATTAAACAAGAATGGACTTCATGGGAGGACACCACGGAGGAAGCCACTCAAAAAAAAACATTGCAGCACGTTTGAAGTTTGCAAAAGAGCACCTGGATGTTCCACAGCACTACTGGCAAAACATTCTGTGGACAGATGAAACCACAATTGAGTTGTTTGGAAAGAACACACAACGCTATGTGTGGAGAACAAAAGGCACAGCACACCAACATCAAAACCTCATCCCAACTGTGAAATATGGTGGAGGGGGCATCATGGTTTGGGGCTGCTTTGCTGCCTCAGGCCCTGGACGGATTACTGTCATCGATGAAAAAATGAATTCCAAAGTTTATCAAGACATTTTGCAGGAAAACTTAAGACCATCTGTCCGCCAACTGAAGCTTAACAGAGGATGGACGATGCAACAGGGCAACGACCCAAAGCATAGAAGTAAATCAACAACAGAATGGCTTCAACAGAAGAAAATACGCCTTCTGGAGTGGCCCAGTCAGAGTCCTGACCTCAACCCGATTGAGATGCGGTGGCATGATCTCAAGAGTGCGATTCACACCAGACATCCCAAGAATATTGCTGAACTGAAACACTTTTGTAAAGAGGAATGGTCCAAAATTTCTCCTGACTGTTGTGCAGGTCTGATCTGCAACTATAGGAAACGTTTGGTTGAGGTTATTGCTGCTAAAGAAGGGTCAACCAGTTATTAAACCCAAAGGTTCACATACTTTTTTCACCCTGCACTATGAATGTTTACATGTTGTGTTCAATAAAAACATGAAAACGTATAATTTTGTGCAGTATTAGTTTAAGCAGACTGTGTTTCTCTATTGTTGTGACTTAGATGAAGATCAGACAACATTTTATGACCAATTTATGAAGAAATCAAAGTAAGCCCAAAGGGTTCACATACTTTTTCTTTCAACTGTATATTCTACATAACTGTCAAAACAACAGGCAAGCGTAGAACCTAATGCACGCACATGCTTTAATCAAGTTTTTGTAACCTATAATCTTATAGTATCAGAATCTTTTACTTCCTTCCTGTCAACGGCGGAGGGAGATGTTTGGTTCTTATACTCCAGAATGCTGTGGCATGATTGGTTATTGGTAATAGAAAATTCTGACTACTTAGTCCAGGGCTCTAGAGTGCGACTAATTTGGTCGCACATGCGACCTTATTTTTCAATGGTGCGACTTAAAATTATCAGAGGTCACACCGGTGCGACCAGCCATTCGAGGGGAAAAAAGTCTCCGCAACTCTGAAAGTCTTCTCCTGTGATTCAATCAGTGGCGGAGCCAGAGGGCTAGTTGGGGTAAAAAAACATTAAAAAACTTTATTTATTTATTTGGTAGGTAGCCATGTTATAAGCGGGGGAATGTATAGCGAGGCGGTTGTTATAGCGAATACAACCCCTTCAGGCTGATTTAAGATCCCTCCGCTTCACGCCGGGCTCCTAAACAGCGGAGGGCATATTCTATTAATATGGAGGACTTTGAAAAACATTTTGCTTTATCTCACCAGAACCGCAGAATTATGCTGTTCTGAATCTGAATGTTTGTATTTGTGAACTTGGTGGTGCCATACCATGGGTAGATGCAGGTTATACCTGGTACAACTATTGAAGTTTATCATTAGAGTTAGTGTTAAAGGGCTCTATGTTTTTTTTTGTATTGTTGTTCTACTATTATTCTTGTAGTACATGTTTGAATGTGTACAACTGCCTAGTCCTGCCTTGTTTTGACAGGTCCAAGTTTACCTCAGTTTTTTCTCTTGGACTTGATTAGTCCAAGGAGCACTTTGAATACTTGTTGTTCTATTTTTGCTGTATACTTAATACATATATAATTGTGTACATTTTGGAAAATAAACAACTTTAATTTAATCTATATACATTTTGTGGAAAATAATTTATTTTTACCTTGACACCCCTTTGCCACCCCTGTTTTTAAAGTGTAGCTCCGCCACTGGATTCAATAACAGACAAACATTGGACCCATATCGTGGTCTAAACCAATCAATGATAGTGAAGGGCGGACCCCCCTCTGATTGGCTGTGGTCCAGATATTCCTGCACGTGTGTGTACCGGAGGTCGCGTTAACTGAAAATTCTCTGTCATTGACAGATTTTTTACCCGTGACGAAAAAACCTGAAGGCCGTCCGACATTTTGGCGGATTACAATGAGGGCAAATTGTAAATCCCCGTTTCCCTTCAGCGTGATATGCTCGCGAAGCGACCTGCGTGTTTTCACCTGTTGTTACCGACTAGACATATGTTATGCGATCTGGGAAAACCCGTCGGATGTCGCGCTGGGACGCGGGAAAGACAGTTCACCTATCAAAGTAAACCAAATAAAATGAAGAATGAAGGAGTATCACTGCACATTTCCCTCCTGCCCTGTGTAAACTATGTCACGCAAAGTTTTTTTATACAATGTTTTCGTGAGTTGACAGAGCTCCCAGTGTGCAGCACCAGGAGTTATCGCAAAACATAGAAGGGAGGATCAAAAGTCCAGTCATGCACATGATAAACAACGTAAAACTTGCTTCACTGCTTATTAGTTGTTGTCCGTAATGTTTGTTATTTTCCTTGTGTAGTGATAATGTCAGAACTCTCGTTCTTTAAGTTTGCCCTGCACCATTTTCATTACTTACGTATTATTCAAACGGTTTTGAACAGTATTTTTATAGACTTCAACACTAGGCTTTTTTAAAATAAATTATTAATAGAGTAAGTCTCTCACCACTGGAAGGTGACTTTTACTTGTGATACTGGACTGTTTTGCTTTTAATTTCATCACTGAACTTTAAACACAATTTACTTCAAATTCCATTCCTAAAAATCACAGCGCTTCAGCCGACATCAGCCATAACTTTTGTTACATACACAAGATATGAGCAAAATAAAAAGTTTTTTGGAAAGGGCTTGAATATGGTATCAAAAACTGTATTTAAAACTGCTTTATTGGGCATTCGGTTGCATTACAATACAACAAGTTCCGTGACGCCAGTACAGCTTGATGACGTCCGGAACATACAAATTACCACCTACCGCCATATTGAACCATAGGGTGCTTCTCATGTCTTATTTGTGCGTCCTCGTTTCCTTTCCTCGCTTCCTTTCCTCTTGTCTTAGCTCCACCTCTTCAGGATGCGAGAGAAGGAAGCAAGGAAAAGACGCAGGGATGGAGGAATCGAAGCAAGTGAAATGATATTCCTCGCTCTTTAGCATCACTTCAAAGCGTCGTCAACTACTGATGACTCTAAACCGCTGGATTTAGCTTGAACATCGGGATTCTCGAACATAAGATATAATTATTTATATTGTTACCGTTTCAACCTCCACAAAATACCACATTTGATCTTATTTTATTACCAGTTATTATTAATGAATTATTGTTGTTGTGATTTCACATACATTGTGTTTGTACGTGTAAACAATAATGATAATGATTATAATAAAAATAATTAAAACTGTGCTGAAAAGTACACTTTATACATCGAAATTAAAGGCACTGTCAAAAAAAGAACACACATTTACAATAACTTTATGATTAATACTCAGATTTATGTGTGTTTGAATGTTCTGCCATGGTTAGCACTTGGAGCAGATGTGAAGTGGGAGGAGAATTTATACGTGCGTCACGTTTAGGCAATAAAAAACTTCCGCATAGGATACACCTGTGTATCCTCGCTCATGACTCCTCAGGAAGCCTCCTCGATCCTCGACTCCTCCTGGTGCAATTAGAGAATTGAGATGTCCTTCAATATGGCAGAGCTCGATCGGTTTCCGGGTCATAGGATGGAGGATAGAGGAGCGAGGAGACAAGGAGGGATATTGAGAAGCACCCTAGTGACGGGTAATAACAGATTATGACAGATCTTTTACGAGCATGTCAGTCAAAATGAAAAACTCTAGCGCAACCTCTGGTGTGTACGTTTGAAAATGTGTGTGCTGCAGTGAGACAGAGAGGTGAGGAGCCTAATGCTGTTAGTTAAACAAAGTGGATGTAGAAGGGGATAATGAGAGATGTTGAAAAGAACAATTCACAACGTTTTCGTCAATAATGTTAAATTAAGGCCTAATCCGTCCGAAAATAAGCAATGCTCTGACACTGAGCCTTCAAGCCCTGGTCCATTTATCTTGAGATCTTTCTAGAAGATCTTGAGAAATTTCACTTCACTGAAGCACAAACACTTTTTCAGTAAGTGACCTTTCTTGTATATTTGTGCTTCAAATAAAGAACTTAATGTTGAAGTTTTTGTAAGATAAACATTTACAAGTAAATTTAGCCTATATGGACATTAAACAAAAGTGAACTGGTAAAAGCAGGTTAATGTTAAATGCGATGCGGTCAAAAATTTGGGTGCACCTTGTGCTGGTGCACCCAAGAAAAAAAAAAAGTAAAGCGCACCAGTGCAGCCAGTGCAAAAAGTTAGTATAGACTCTAGAGCCCTGTAGTCATTAGATAGATATTGTGAATTGTATCATGAAACAGTATTCTGGGAAATGGTACGTAAATAACGCACCAAAGGGGGAAATGAAGAATATATTTTTGGCTAAAATATAGAAGAATAATGTATAAAATTGTTTACTATTATAAAATCATTTTAAGAGTTTCTAATCTGGGGGCCGAATGCTAGTTGACACAAAGGACCCTATGTAGGTTGGGGGTGGAAAATACATCTGTTTTACATTATATTTGGGGGCTCAGAGGACGTGTGTGTATATGTGTGTGTGTGTCTTAAGCACACTATATAAGGGCTTCTCCAAAAACGGAGAAGAGAGTGACATTGCAATCCTACTCCATTAATAAAAAAGTGATTAACATCAAAAGTCTTTTTTGTATCAAAACTCGGGACTCAAGAATAATTCTTCAGAACACGCAAAGAAAATCCACAACAATATCAGACTTACTAGACTCTCTTAATGACTGTGATGACGTCTCGGACCCCTGTCAGAGGATCGATCGCTCAACATGTGCCTTGGGAGCCGAGGATCATTTTGAACAAAAACACCAGAGCACAAGTTGCCCAGACAGTGACACAGACTGTGAGCGCACGTCCTGGGACTAGGACGACACACAGTGGACTACAGAACGCTCAAACACAAGCCAACAATCACACAGTTAAGCACAGGACCAATTAGCCAACGGCAAACCTGCATGTTCTGAGCCAAGAGCAATAACGTCACGACAATTTCCATATTCTCGCAGAATACAGTTTGTGTCTAGATGGTAAACCTTGATGTGCAAAACTTTTGTGAGATTTGTTTTTGCTGCTACTGAGATCAGAGGAGTTATTGTGGAACTTGAAACAAACAAAGTATATAATTTAGGGCTGTCGCAAAATTTTAGGTTTTACTATATGGTTATTGTGGCAAAAAGATGAACCAAAACATCACCTGAAAGCTGAATAATAGCTTTCTTTTGATATATGGTTTGTTAGAATAGGACAATATCTGGCAAAGATACAGCCATTTAAAACTCTGGAATCTGAGGGTGCAAAAAATCAAAATATACAGAAAATTGCCTTTGAAGTTGTTAATCAGGGGCACTGTGGCAGGCCGTCCACTCACAAAAATAAAGTTTTTATATTTTTAGGATAGGAAATTTACAAAATATCTTCATGGAACATTATCTTTACTTAATATCCTAGTGATTATTGGCATAAAAGAAAAATCGACATCTCGGTCACATATTTTAATGCATTTAAACCCGCTGCAGGACAATGTCCACTGTTTTCAGAAATGAATGTTTTGCTAGGGAAAAAAAGCTGTTCTGGTCAGCTGAATCTTATGAATAGGTTCATTACTGACCTTTGCTTGATCAGCTGAAACCAAGATATATGATAAGAAACTTTTGCCGTCAAGATTCAATAAGAGGTCCAATACACACCATACCAGTTCGAAAAGGGATAATAAAAGCCTAACTTGCCAGTTTTGTCTATAATCTTGTTATAATGTTAATGTTACGTAGACTGTGTGATGATATCATAAATATTACAGCACCGGTATCTCTGGTTGAAACTTCAACAAATCAGGTGGCGGTTTCACTACAAATTGTTTATTAAGATCCACAATATCTTCTTTCTTTCTACCTAACTACACTTATATATTTGTTGAGTATGAATCAATGGCCAAAATAGCTCAATAAAATTAAAGACGTATTTGACTGAAAGCATTTTAAATGTTTTATTCTATAGATCATGCTTCTCAACTGGGGGCCCGGTTGACTGCCAAGGAGGCCTCAAGATTAAAAGACCACTATTTCTAAAATATACAAAATAACCATTGAAATACATAACAAAAACTTAAAACCAACATTTTTCGGCCATTTGTATTCCATTCCATTCCATTTTCTACCGCTTATCCGAACTACCTCGGGTCACGGGGAGCCTGCGCCTATCTCAGGAGTCATCGGGCATCAAGGCAGGATACACCCTGGATGGAGTGCCAACCCATCGCAGGGCACACACACTCACTCATTCACTCACGCACTCACACCCTACGGACAATTTTTTCCAGAGATGCCAATCAACCTACCATGCATGTCTTTGGACCAGGGGAGGAAACCGGAGTACCCGGAGGAAACCCCCGAGGCACGGGGAGAACATGCAAACTCCACACACACAATTCGGAAGCGGGAATCGAACCCCCAACCCTGGAGGTGTGAGGCGAACGTGCTAACCACTAAGCCACCGTGCCCCCCTGGCCATTTGTATAACAATTTTTTTTTTTTTAAGTTAATGTCGAGCTCTAAAATATTTTCGCGAAAGATTCGCGAGAGCACTCATCTCTGCCCATACTCGCGTGGCTCCATTTATGCGCGCTGAGCCGAAAATATCCCTCGCGATTATTCTTTTACGCTCGCGGATGCTTTTCTGCGCGCTCGCGGTGTATAAATATGCCCTCGCGGAACAGCTTTTTCACGCGTGTATATCATTATGTGCGTTTGTATGGGAAGCCAAGAGGGTCACAATTGCGCCATAGATTAAACGCGTTTGTATCGGAACGCCGTTTTTGGCGGCGTTTTAAATAGTATTTGCGGCGCAAAATACGGCGTCGCGATTCCAAACGCCGTAAAAACCGCGCGGAAAGCCATTCATAACGCCGTATTTGCCGGCGTTTTAAGGCGGCCGAACAGTGCCCCTGTCTTACGGAAAGCCAACAGTATCACAATTGGCGTGCTTTGGATCGCCGTATTAATATCAAAACGACGATTTCTTTACGCCGCCAGGAGTTAAATAAACGCTGTCTGGTGCTAAATTAACGTCATACGCCGCCACGCGTTTAAGTAACGCCGGGCGCCGATCGACGTTAAGTTAACGTCACACGTCACTCAAAATGCAAACGTATTAGCTAATATACATAGCCCCTCCTCTTCTGGGTTTGTACGGTCTACGGCAAGTCGGAGGCACGCGTCATCTCAAATCCATATCGAGCTTAATTTTGTGGAAAACTAAAAATGGAAAGAAATAAAAGAAAAACCCGTAGAAAAGAAAAACATATAACTAATGCAGTATGTAATATTTCAAATTAAGTCAAGTCATGATTAAAGGTACCGTAGTTCACCCCCAAAACGAAATTTCTGTCATCATTTTCCAATGGTCCCCATTGACTTCTATTGTATGAAGAAAAGTCAATGTGGACGAAGGGTTTTCTGTTACTAACTTTCTTTCAAATATCTTCTTTTGTGTTTATACGGTTTACACATTATACAGTCATATAGATTTGATAAGTCAAGAGGGTGGGTAACTGATTACAGAATTCAATCTATGTTTATGCGCTTGTTCATACATCTTAATACTAGTGTAGAGGTAAGCTCGTTTGGCTTCCAATTGAATATCACGTTTTTGACGGGTTCAAGTCCTGCTTCGACCACTTGGATTTTTACATTGTTGGTCTTGTTATGTTTATCTGTGTCACAGGAATTGTTTATTTATATTTAGACATTTAATTCATATGGTAAATGTATATAGAAAGTCAGGAATAAGACCTCTTTTTCCACAGCAAACTTACAGTATATTCTAAATTTCTCGATCGCATCTGACACTGTCCAGACAGCCTCGCCAATAGCCTTTCAATAATCACCTTCAATTATATTGTTTCATATGATTTGTCGAGTAAAATTAATTATATCTAAATGACGGCGTTTATTTAACGTCTGGCGGCGTTAAGAAATCGGCGTTTTGATATTAATACGGCGATCAGAAGCACGCGAATTGTGATACTGTTGGCTTTCCACACTTGGCTTGCCATACGTTTGCATCCCACGTGCACTTTTGGGTCAAAATAAACGCCATACAAATGACTCATCTGAATTAGACACAAATAAAAACGGACGGATGTGATTCATCTCAGTCCTGAATGAATGCGTGATTCATCCGAATTAGATACCGAGTCCTAAATCGACACTCAGACCTTGACAAACATGACTCACCTGAATGAGGTTTCGGCTCCTGCGCGTCTCCATCCGACAGAAACACGCAAAAGAAAACGCACGTGAACGACTTTAGGACATCCATGATTGACTTTATGTCAAAAATACAGTAAATTCTTGAAGTTTACGTCCTCCGCAACGCGTCTACATCGCCCAGCACGATGTCTGTTCAACTTATGACGGTTCGCTGTGAAAGTCGCATGGGCTGCAGTCACCCAAAGCGCTTATATAACTGCAATAAAACCACAGCTGCAGCACCTGCGCTCTTACTACATGATTTGCGCAGAGAACGAACTCTATATTCCAGTAAGATCTCGATCTAACAAATCAGTCAGGGATCAAAACGAGTTCTCATTTGGCTACTGAATGCAGCAGGTTCGCTCCCTGCCTCTCTCTCTCTCTCTCTCTCTCTCTCTCTCTCTCTCTCTCCCCACCCTCGTGCACTCCTTCCATGCCTCACTTTTAGACAGATACCAACGTCACCGCCTTGAACCTGTGCCCGGTTTTAAGTCCTTGGCCTTTACAGTACAGTTATTTTCTTGTTAGGGAATGGACAAGTGTATCATACGACTAAAACTGGACTTTTGTAGCAGACACTTTACTTGAAAACAAAGCAAACTACTATAAAATCTTATTTTTTTGGACATATAGTTTAGTAAGTTTCATGAACCATATAGTTTAGTAATACAATCATTTCATGTATCATAATACAATATTTATAGGCCTAATTTGTTTTTAAAAAAAAGCAGTTTGGTATGCTGAAAACAACAACACAGGCTCTTATGGTTTCCTTAACAAATTCCATTGTGGACCACAAGCTAACCATTAAAACCATTTGAAAATTGTGTTTTATTCCACACTGTATACAAAAATCACATAAAAAAACGGATAAAGTACTGGCAGAAAATTACCATTAAATTACTTTTATTTTACAGACATTTCCTTTAATGCTAAAATGCAATTTAATGCAGTGCAAAATGTAAAATACAGGTAAAACAACAGTAAAAATGAATACGGAAAATTCCTTCATATTAAAACAGTATATTGTGCCCTATTTTTACAGTCTCAAGATACCGCAACATCACACCAATAGACTAAAACACAGAAGAGACCCACAGAGACCATTAAATCGCATTAAATCGCATTAAAACCATTAAATCCATTAGAAATTTTGCAGTGGTTTCTATTTGTTGTATCTGGAATACAATAGAATAACTCCAAGAGAACGAAACTTCGTTATGATTTTTCTTTATTTAGGATCCATCAGGACAGCAATCATGACCATCACAAGCACACTCATTACGAGTTCTTCTGCTCTTTTAACAGTGCTATCAATCCACCACCCCAATGCATCACCTCCCCCTATTGGACAAACTCCGCACTTACTTTAACATACAACATTCCCTCCCACTACACTCAGAAGAAAATCTTTCCCCCAAGCACTACTTCAAGAATAATATGTATTAAACAATACTCTAAGTTTGTGTCACAAAGTCTTTAAGGTATGCTGGTGGTTTCCTCTCTCTGACTGAACGTCGTAGACCTCCAGAAGGTGCCCTTTCAGGTTCTGTTCTTTCAACCATGGGACTCATTTCAAGCACCCTGGGCAAATCTGTCCGTTGATTTCTTTGATGTTCCCTTTGCGAATTCTCACTCTCTCTACTATTTACCATGGGGCTTCCTTCACATATTGTTGAACTACTGAGAGCTTCTGGTACTTTCATCTCAGTGTCCACTGACACTACTACCCCAGTATCATAAGGTTCAGCACCCTGAGCCTCTTGAAATTGTTTAGTCATCATTTCCCTTTTTTGTTGACTGAATAATTGATCCACATGACGTCGTACTACTTGGGCATTTCCTAATGCTACTTTATATGATACGGGTCCTGTAATGTCCTGAATCACTCCTGGCACCCATTTTGGTCCATACCCAAAATTCCGAGTGTACACAATATCTCCTACTTCAAAATAGCGGGACCTCACATGTTGATCATGATGCTCTTTTTGGACTTGTTGTTTTCCTTCCATTTTGCTAGTGAAGTCCGGATGTATTTTATCTAATGTGCATCGCAATTTCCTCCCCATCAACATTTCGGCAGGTGAAAGCCCTGTTGTAGTCTGAGGAGTAATACGATAACTAAACAATGCTCTGGACAACTTTGTCTCAATAGAATTTCCTGAACTTTTCTTCATAAGTTCTTTAAACGTTTGTACCGCCCGCTCAGCTAGCCCATTCGAGGAGGGATGATACGGTGCAGAGGTTACATGCGTTATTCCATTCCTAGACATAAAGTCTTTACTTGCTTCACTCACAAAACACTGTGCATTATCCGACACCATCATTTCGGGAATACCATGTGTACTGAAACTATTCCTGAGGCACTCAAGAGTCATAACTGTGGTTGCTGAAGGTACCGGATATGCCTCAATCCACTTAGAATGGGCATCAACTAAGATAAAAAACATTTTTCCAAAAACTGGACCAGCATAGTCCATATGCACTCTTCTCCAAGGCTGTCGTGGCCACTCCCACGGATGAAGTGGTGCACCAACAGGGGCTTTTCTTTGTTCTTGACACACCGTACAGTCTTTTACTCTGCCCTCAATGTCAGCATCTAATTTTGGCCACCACAGATAACTCCTGGCCAGTCCTTTCATCCTGGACATCCCTGGGTGAGACTGATGTAACTGTTCCATCAATCCCGAACGTCCTTGCTCTGGAATTACGATACGGGCTCCCCACAGCACACATCCGTCTTGAACACTGAGTTCCTGCTGTCTCTGTTTATAAGGTGCAAATTCGTTGGAATTACTGTGATCAGGCCAGCCTTTAAGAACATACTCCCGCACTCTAGAGAGAACAGGATCTCTGGTAGTCCAGTATTTGATTTGCTCTGATGTGGTTAAAGGATTTACAAGGCTGTCCAACATCAAGACCTGCTCCTCTTTAATTTCTTTCTCCAAAATCACTGGAACAGGGAAACGACTAAGAGCGTCTGCATTTCCATTGTCCTTGCCTGCTCTGTAAGAAATTACATATTCATATGCCCCCAACATCACTGCCCATCGTATGATTCTTGGAGAGGCCATCTGGGGCACCACTTTCAATTCATTCAATAGACTGAGTAATGGCTTATGGTCAGTACAGATCACAAATTTGCGTCCATAAAGATATTTGTGAAATTTTTTTACTCCGAACACTACAGCTAACCCTTCTTTTTCTAGCTGAGAGTAGTTTTTTTCTGCCATTGAAAGTGTGCGTGATACAAACCCAATGGGCCTCTCAGCTCCGTCGGGCATCCGATGTGCCAACACAGCTCCCACACCGTAGGGTGACGCATCACAGGAAAGTATGAGGTCTTTTTTTTCATCATAGTGTACTAACACATTGTTAGACTGAAGTAATTCTTTGGACTTCTTAAAAGCTTTTTCTTGTTCCTCTTTCCAGGACCATTTGACCTCCTTTTTCAAAAGTCTGTGCAAGGGAGCAAGCAATGTTGAAAGATTTGGCAGGAACCGGTTATAAAAATTCAACAATCCCAGATATGCTTTCAGTTCTGATACTGAGGACGGTACCATGGTATCTTGTACTGCTTGGACTTTTTCTGGCACTGGATGAATACCAGTGGCATCCACTTTATGTCCCAGGAAATTAACTTCCTTTTCCAAGAATTTACACTTTCCCCTTTTTAATCGCAAACCACAGTCCTCCAACCGTTCCAAAACTTGCTCCAATATGCTTAAATGCTCCTGATCATCTCGTCCTGTCAACAAGATATCATCCAGATAGACAGTCACCTTTGAGATACCTTTCAGGACCCCTTCCATTGTCCTCTGAAAGATTGCGGGACTGGAACTGACTCCAAAAGGTAAACGAGTATACGTAAACAATCCTTTATGAGTATTCACGGTTACATACTGCTTAGAGTTTTCATCTAAGGTAATCTGTTGATATGCATGACTCATGTCTAATTTACTGTATTTTTGTCCTCCAGCCAAGACAGCAAACATATCCTCCAATCGGGGAATGGGGTACTGCTCCAGGGTTGATTCTTGATTAATTGTTACTTTGTAGTCTCCACATAGTCTCACTGTTCCATCTGGTTTTACGACTGGTACCACAGGTGCTGCCCACTCTGCAAATTTCACAGGCTCTATGATATGATCCTTAAGCAACCGCTCCAGTTCTGCTTCAACCTTTTCTCTCATCGCGAACGGCAAGGACCTCGCTCTAAAGAAACGAGGCTTCGCATCCCTTGGTACATGAATCTTAGCCTTGGCTCCTCTTAAAGTTCCCAATTCCTCCTTGAAAACAGTTTCATGTTTCCGTAATATATCCTGTAACCACTCAGAGCTGTCTTTAATCTTACTCACATTTTCCCAGCTGAGTTCCAGTTCTGAGAGCCACGACCGTCCCAATAAGTTGGGCCCCGCTCCAGCCACTACCACTGCTGTGAGTTCTTTGGTAAGTCCTTTATGTTTCACTTGAACTTTTGTAGTCCCTAGAACATTTACTGACTGTCCTGTATATGTTTTTAAACTTACAAAACTTTTTTCTAGTTCAGCCACCTTCTTTTTAGCATCTATTTTGGCATATTCCACCTGTGATAATACCGTCACGCTACATCCAGTATCAATTTCACAGGGCCTTCATTTACCAACAACACCTGTGTAATAGGCGGTACCTGGGGCTGTGGTGTCTCTATACTATATATAGTGAAAGCTTCTTCAGGCTGCTCTTCCTCGTCCTCCTCTTGAAGGTAGTTTGCCCTCCTTGATTGTTGTCCTCGACCCCATTTGCCTGCATCCCGGCTTCTATCATGACCAGTTTCTTGGGGTTTCATTCTACACACTCTTTTCACATGTCCTATCTTTCCACACTTGTAACACTTTTCTTTGGCAAATCTACAGTCTTTTGGTCCATGGTTATTCCCACCACATCGATAACACATCACTATAACACTCGAATTACTTTGTTCTCCGATATCCACTTTAAAAACAGTGGTGCTAAGTCGACTTCCTTTATCTTTGTGCATATCCGCCATATCCTTATTAGCAGCTTCAATAGCCTGAGTTTTTCTTAGCGCCGTCTCAAATGTCAGTCCATCCTCAGCCAATAATCTCCGTTGTATGCCATCATCATTAACACCACAAACTAATCTGTCTCTCAGCATCACTGTGAGTGTTTCTCCAAAACTACAATCTTGTGCCAGCTTTCTCAGTTCTGCCACATATTCCACAATGCTTTCATCCTGGTGTCTATTACGTGAATTGAATTTCCACCGTTGCATTCCACAATGCTTTCATCCTGGTGTCTATTACGTGAATTGAATTTCCACCGTTGCACTATTTCACTGGGCTTCGGATTAAAGTGATTTTTCAGCAAACTCACCAGTTCCTCATAACTCTTTGCTCCGGGTTTTTCAGGACTCAATAAATTCCTCATCAGTGTATATGTTTGCACTCCCACACTGCTTAATAATATGGCTCGTTTTTTCTCTGGTTCTTCCACATCATTTGCCACAAAGAAATGGTTCAATATTTCACAATACTCTTCCCATGATTGCAACTTATTATCAAATGGTGTTACAGATCCCACCATACCAGCCATTGTTCTGTTCAATCAATCAGTAAGTCAGGTGGTAGCTTTAAGTTTCTTTAGCTCCCCCCAATCGGCGTCCTGCTTTTTACTTGCTTTCAGGAAATAATTGATCCAGCATTTAGACTTTCATCCTCGTCGCCATATGTTGTATCTGGAATACAATAGAATAACTCCAAGAGAACGAAACTTCGTTATGATCTTTCTTTATTTAGGATCCATCAGGACAGCAATCATGACCATCACAAGCACACTCATTACGAGTTCTTCTGCTCTTTTAACAGTGCTATCAATCCACCACCCCAATGCATCACCTCCCCCTATTGGACAAACTCCGCACTTACTTTAACATACAACACTATTGACTTTTGCAGTGCGTTTTTGCATTAATTTTACATTCATGTTAACTTTTACATCCACTATCTGTTAATTGTGTAGATTTACTGTAAAGCTTTGGGACAATGCATAATTGTGAAAAGTGCTTTAGAAAGTATTTGAATTTGAGTTATATGCCATGATGTAATATGATTACAATTATGCGATAATCATTTGATAAAACACTAAAAATACCACAATACATCTATCAGTCTGTCTGTCATTCCAAGGTTCTCTATTGAATTTAGAAACGTTGGAAAACAGTCTCAAGTTCACCCTGGCCCATACAGTATAAAGGCATCCATCTAACAAAACTACACAAGCACAGCTTTGCAGTTGAACAGGCACCTTACAGCAAATATGTGCGTCATCTCAATCGTGTGAGAACAAGAGATCAAATCTAATAAAGAGACTTTGAGTATATGTAGTCAAGACGACCGTCAACCAAACATTCCTTTCATCACATGACCTCTGCTGCATATTTCCTATACAATAAGCATTGTTCACCTCCACACGCCTTCTAAACAAACAGATACGCCAGACATTAACATGAGTTGACATTCAGTAACTTAACCTAATTTCCTCTTTTGATCTATCCCTAGGCAAACCCCTATGTCCTGTCGAAACCTTTGAAGAGAAAATGAATGACTTGACTGCTTTTTATTCCCATTCATATATACCCGTGATCACGTATCATTTAGACAGTTGGCGCTCTTTCATTTCTCTCTGGGTGTTTTTCACTGCTGCACCCCGACCAGTCTGGACACGCATCCCTCCCACCCTCGTCCGACTGTCATCGTTTCTACGCTGTCCAGCACACGCAAGCTTTTCTCCTCCGATCTTTCATCAAATAAATCAGGTGCATCTGTACACCTGGAAGAATTTTGCCCAGGAATGCACACATGCTCTGCTTGGCTTTGTGTTTTGTAATGGTTCATCGATTTTCTTTTATACTTCTTAGAAGTGAGGTAATATCATTCCACAGGGTGTCAAGAGTGGAAATACAGTCATTGTGGGAGGAGAGCGGTTTAAATATCATATAGCACAGTTTTTAACCAGAGACACGGTCATGAAAGACTATTTGCAACACTTCTGTTTGACTTTCATGAGAGAGATTCTCGAAAGAGAAATTCTTTATAAGTGCTGTCTGGTTTTATTCACCCTCAATTCATCTAAAACCTGTTTGACTTTGCTTCTGTGGAACACAAAAGAAGTCACTTTAAGAAATGTCTCATCTCATTTTGTGTTTATACAATGGTCAATGGGGCTCAATGTTGTTTGGTTTATTTTATTTCTTCAAAATATTTTTGTTTTCTGAAGAAGTAAGAAAGTCATAAAGGTTTGGAATGACTTAAGGGGGAGTAAATTAATAATATAATTTGATTTTGGGTGAACTATTGCTTTAAATATTATATATTGCTTTTTAATATTATATCCTTGGCAAAAATAACTACCAACAGCCAAAATGACTGTATATATGTAAGGAAATGGTTTGTCACATGATTTCTCTAAAGGGCTCGTATGAACTAGATTCTGTGTCATCAGATGGCTCTGGAGTGGGTATGACAGAAGGGTAGAGGCATGGCACTCAAAAATAGTGAGGGGTGATTGTGTAGAGTGTAGTCCTCAGAGACGGCCATGCCCTGCTCAGTTTTCTCAGTTTGGCAGGCGGGAAATATAATGCAAATAGGAGTTAAATACTGCTGAAAATAGCATTCGTTGCGAGCTGAGGTACTTCAGGTCTCAGTCTAATGGGGTCTGATGTCAGTCTAAGTCTGGGTCTTGGGGGGATTTGGGCTTGGTCTGGGTCTCAAGTGGTTTATTAGGCCTGTTGGTATATAGCCAACATACAATTCAGAACCTGAATTCCTTGTTCCAATATTTATACTGTATACTGGCCTATGCTCTGTTCTAAACAAATACTGGGTTGTTTTCAAATTGGGTCAACTATGGAATTTGTTTAGGTTAATTACAAATTTTCTGGCAGCTTTGGTGGCAGAAAAATACCATAAAATAGTTTTCAAGATTTTAGGTAAATTTCTAGTCCCATTTTATAACCGTATTTCAATCAAATCTGCACTGTAAAAAAGTAATTTTTATGGAATTTTACTGCTGTTTTTAGTATTTATTAGTACATTTAATTAATATATTTGTATTATTTATTTTCAGATTTTTCATGTGTTTTTTAAATATTTTTTAAATACAATCAAAAGTCGTACAATTACAGAAAAGACCACAAATTTACAAGAAAAACAATTTATTTTACAGGAAAAACTGTTATTTTACCGTTTATTTCTGGAGCCCCAGCTGCCAGGAAAGTTACATTTTACCTACCAAAATTATAAAAAAAAAGAACAGAAAATTCTTTGAAATTAACAAAAAATTTAAGTATTTTGTGCAAAACCTTTATAAGCCTTTTTGTTTTAGTACAAAGTCTTTAAGTTGAAACCAGTTGATAATGACAGTCAGAGAGAGGGATGAGAGATTACACAGAGCCATTATTTGATTTCTGTTATCTCTGTAAGCATAAATACAGGCTGAAAGCTGATAAATGTGGCGATAATCTGAAGCATTCAGTGTAATGAGTCTTTGAGGCCCATGTGCTATAATGGAGAACAGGTATAAACAATGTCCTTCCACGCATCAACTAAAAATCCTAAAGGAGCACAAGGGTTTCCCATCCTGCATAAATAAGGATATGCCTTCCCAGCTCTTCAATACCTGCGTCATTTTAAATACTTCTTCGCAGTCTGAATGGCCGGACATCCACTTGTTTCCTTGCTCAACATTTGTCATTGGAGCTGTTTGCGCACTGCTTGTTTTATAGCTTCCCATATGGGCCCCATATGTTGGTACGTTGTGTGAGAAGGGCCTGATAACATATTTGTTTACCATAGATGTGCAGGGATCTACGTGTACTTAGCTGTCTGATTTAATGCAGGTCATCGTCTGCATGGGAGCTAATGGAAAATGTTTTTTCATCCATCTAGGTTTCATGGAAAAAGAGCATTTCAGTATTCAGAGTTTCCCAAAATTACAGAGCCGACACCCCCTTTACAACTTTTCCATGGAGTGCTTCAACGCAGCGTTGCTTTGCCAGCTGCACCGTTGCATCTAAAGAAATCCGAGAAATCGTGAGACTGCAGCATCTGCCCCTAATAAGGCTCCCTCATGTATTTATGGTATCCCAAAAGCTTGGAAAGAATTCTTCACCTTGGAAGAGGAATTTCCAAAAAGAAAGTCAATATAGCCCTGGAAAAAATGCAAGGACAATGAGGCCCTTGTGTCCATTAAATGACCGTTTATCTGTGTAGCATGCTAGAAGCATCATTTAGAATGGAAACCACGAAATGTAGTGGCACAAAAAGTGCCTTCTGTCTTTTTTGTTCACTTCAGATTTAGTCATGAGGCCTGTGAGTAACATCCAGATAAAGGCCACTGGGCAGATGTCAAGAGGTGACTGCTCATTTTTCCATGCGATCAAACAAGCACCAAAGGTTAAATTCATTAGAGGGTGAACTTCTTCATCCAGAGAGATGTTTAGAAATCAAGTGCATAAGTGGAACTAGAAGATATTTTGAGAAATGTCATACAACGTAAGTCAATAGGGGCCAATACAAAAGTTCTTTAAAATATCTTCTTTTGTGTTCTGCAGAAGAAAGAAAGTCATATTTATTTGAAATGACACTAGGGTGAGAAAATAATGAAATCATTTTCATTTTTGAGGGGGCTAAGTTGGGTGAACTATGCCCCTGTCTTGGCAAATATCGCTCTGTAACTTAAACTTTGATGTGATGATGGTTTTATAACAGGTTAATGGCATGTTTTTCTCAGGCAAAACTAATCTTTCAACAAAAGTGAACATTTGCTCTTGATTTAAGAGTTGTTCCAGGCGGAACAACTGAGATTGTAAGAAGCTATTCATTCTGATTTTCACATCTATTCTTTCCTGCCCTGCTATCTTATAATTCAGCATTTTCTTGTCTTGGCCTCAGTCTCTTACAGCTGTGATTCTCCTTTAAAACTTCTCTTTAATCACATCATGACCTATTCCTCCACCCCCATCCCAGCTTTACCAAAAGATAGTCCAGCTGGCTTTCTCCATAGAAACACACATATACACAAACACGCAAACTTCTGTTTCATTCAGCCATATGTACTGTTCTGTACTTGATGTGGGAGCTGCTGTAGTGCTAGGGGTTGGTAGTAGCTAATGTTGTTTTTGTGAGTGTGTTTGTGTTCTGTAAATCTTTTTTTAGTTTGTTTACTTTATCTGAGTCAAGCGGATGTCAAGAGGGTGTATTTACTTTATATTGCCTTTGATTGGATGCCAAATTCCACATGAATCCCCCTTGAGAGGGCCTGTCTTGACAGAGTCAGCTACGGATGTACTAAAAAGAACACACGTCTTAGAACAATGGCAACAGAGACATTGTGTGTGCGTCTGTCTGTCCGGATAATGCTGCGATTATGTCCCGCCCACGGACGCTCAGCGTCTCTGGGATGAATGGATGAGTGGGCTGACCCGGATGATTGCGTGATGATTGGAGGGTCTGTCATCTCTTTTTAATCCACTTTTAGGTCCTAAAACGCTCGTTTTTTGGGGTCGACAGCTTATAAAAACGTATATCTTGTTTTTTTTAGCTTGTTTGCTATACACATTGTCACATATCAGCTTTTAGACATTGTTTTTTTTCTTTTTGGTATAAATCATAAATGACAAGGAGGCGGCAGCTTCTCGCAATGCAAAGAGACGGTTGGTGTGGGCGTGGGCGTGGTCTTCAGATTATGACGCGTATCACTCTGTGTCTCCATTTCCAACTCAGTCCCATCGCGGATTTTGCATGTGTAGTCGAAAGACAAACTGCTGCAACCTTCATCGTATATTTCACACAATTTCACACCACATTCATTGTTTCAGTTTAACATCCATCCATCCATTTTCTACCGCTTATCCGAACTACCTCGGGTCACGGGGAGCCTGTGCCTATCTCAGGAGTCATCGGGCATCAAGGCAGGATACACCCTGGATGGAGTGCCAACCCATCGCAAGGGCACACACACTCACTCATTCACTCACGCACTCACACCCTACGGACAATTTTTCCAGAGATGCCAATCAACCTACCATGCATGTCTTTGGACCAGGGGAGGAAACCGGAGTACCCGGAGGAAACCCCCGAGGCACGGGGAGAACATGCAAACTCCACACACAAGTCGGAAGCGGGAATCGAACCCCCAACCCTGGAGGTGTGAGGCGAACGTGCTAACCACTAAGCCACCGTGCCCCCTCAGTTTAACATAATTCCCACATTTCCTCCCATTGAGTTAAATATATATATATATATATATATATATATATTAGATTGTTTGTTCATTAATTCATATAGTCTGAACTAGCCGACCTGATTTTGGCAAAGCCATTAGAAAGTCTTCCTTACGAGGAGAAATTTAGAATTAAACAGCAGGGCAGATCAACACCTAAGATTGATTTAGTGCAAAAGATAGGGAAAAGTAACAGGTCTTTTCAGCTCTCCTGGTATGACAAAGTTAGCTGGCTGACTGGAAGTGTTAGAAGTTAGCTGGCTGACCTTGCTTGGCCGGCAGGAGCTGTCATTTAGGGGACATGATGAGAGTAGTGAATCATCCAAAAAGGGGAATTACAGAGAGTTCACAGAAACATTAGCTAAATATGACTCTGTCCTGTCCACACAATTCGAGTCCTAAACTGTGTTTTCTGGTATGTCACACACTATTCAAAATGACTTGATCTCTGCTCTTGCAGCCACCATTTCTGATCAGATCTAAGATGAAATTCAGGATGCTCCCTTTTTTGGATGGCAGGTGGATGAAACCACTGATATATCCTGCCGTGCCCAGCTCTCTGTCATTGTTCGCTATGTGGATAGTGCAGGTAAAATTCAGGAGCGCTTCATTGGATTTTTTGATGTTTCTGGGGGGCGAGATGCTCTGTCTGTTTTTGATGTTTTAAATTTTAAGGATAAGCTTGTGGCACAGACCTATGATGGGGCTGCTGTCATGGCTTCAGCTCTCAATGGTCTGCAGGCCAAAGTGAAAGCAATAGCCCCCAGTGCAATGTTTGTGCATTGCTATGCACACAGACTGAATCTGGTGCTGTCACAGGGGGCCAAATGCTTGCCTGAGTGCAGATTTATTTTTGCATCACTCTCTGGGTTTGCCACATTTTCTCAAAATCCACAAAGAGGACGTCTTTTCTGGAGTCTGCAGGCTGCTCAAGGTTGCCCAGAAACGCTCCCACTCGATGGAATTTCACATCACGGATAGTAAGCACTGTGGAAAACAATTATGATGGCCTCCTGCAGACATTTGATAACATCATTGCAGATACGACAATGGATGATGATACACTGGATTGTGCCAAAGCCTTGTTTAAGCAGCCTAGCTCTGCTGGCCATTGAGAGGACACTGGTCAAGTCACTGGAAAAGACGCCTAGTTGGTACGACAGGGTTACAGAGCATTTTCTTGAAAAGGAACGTAGGGCAGAATTTACATATAAATTAATTGACAATTTTTATGATTTAGGCCGAAAATGAGCTTCCCCTCTTTAAAAGATCAGCAGCCGCCACTGGTCTCTGGTTGCATGTCTAATGTGTGTGTGTGTGTGTGTGTGTGGGTTTCTGTCTGTCTGTCTTCTTATGTGTATATGCCTGCGTGCATGTGCACAATGGGTGTCTGTCTATCTGTGTGCACTGCATACATGTGTGTGTGCTTGTGGACTTTATATGTTAGTGGGGACCTAAACCTGAATGCACACCAACTTATTGGGACCCGTGTGACTGTCGGGACCAAATTTAAGGTCCCCAAGGAGACAAATCTTATAAATTGTACAGAGTGATATTTTTGAAAATCTAAAGATGCAAAAAGTTTTGTTCGATCTTTAGGTTTAGGGGTTGGGTTAAGGGATAAAGTATAAATTTAGTACAGTATACAACTCATTAAGCCGTTGGACTGTCCCCGTGGAGATAGTAAAACATACATATGTGTGTTGTGCGCATGTTTAAGTCTCTACTCAGATCAGTAGGTGATAAACCTCTGGCGTTGTCTCAACAGATCTGTGAAGAAGCTGATGAAATTGTGATGAAGGTTAACCTGTTGCAATCTGAACAAACACACATTTTAACCTCTTTTGCATTTTAACTCTTCTGTCTTTGGGTCTTGTTCCAGGGTTAAATGTGAGTGCAGGTGGCTGTGTTGCTATGAAAAATAAGCTGGTACTGTAAGTAGCAATGTCTGCCACTGACCCTTAACCAGTCTGTATAAACAGTTATATCTTAATCAGACATAAAAAAATGGTTTAGATAAACTCAATCTTTCAGCTGAGATAAATGAACAATGTCAAAGGGTGTCTGTAACAAAGTTCAAGCTCTGAGGAAGAAAGGAGGCGGGGTCGGCGTGACTGAGAAACGTAAGAATCTTTTATTTGGTTATTTCCGGGTTTACTTCCGGCATCAAACATTCACACTGTCTATTTATAGCTCTTCGTTGAGTAAGATTCTTCCCTTTTTGTCCTGGACACAAGGTCTCGAGGCTTCTCCTGGGACACGTTTCTCAGCCGTCTCTCTCTCTCCGTTTGCTTCCTCCGTCGTGCCTTAAAAGCGTCTCCTCGCCAATTACTAGAACAAGAAGCAGGTGTTTTTACTATAGCGTTGATCTGCTTACTTACCGTCGTTCTCCCGACACGCCTCTCTGCCGCAGACCGTGTCAGACCACGCCCCCCTTGCCACATACCCCCACCGCCCGACTCAGGCCGAGGCCCCATCCGGCCTGTAGCCTCGTCCCCCCCCTCCGGGAGAGAAAGTCGGCCACCGCCATCTGAGTCCCCGGCCTGTGGATCACCTGGAATTTAAATGGTTGCAAAGCAAGGTACCAACGAGTGATCCGCGCGTTGGTGTCCTTCATGCGGTGGAGCCATTGGAGGGGCGCGTGGTCCGAACAAAGCGTGAATTCCCGTCCCAGGAGGTAATAACGGAGGGTGAGGACCGCCCACCGAATTGCCAAACACTCCTTCTCGATGGTCCCCACAACGCCAACAGGCCGGCCCAGGAGTCCCCGCCGCCCCAGCGGCAGGAAGCAGACCCCCGAATTGGCGAGGAGAGGCTGACGGAGGGTAAGAATTCTGTGGACCGTTGCCCATCCGCTGGGGGTGTCCCTCCTGGGACCTTATAGCTCCATATGGCCCCGCTTCTGGTGGGAACCGGGTTCGCGGCGCCGGACGCGGATAGAAGCTCCCCCTGGACCTGGGAAGTGGCACCGGTCTAGTAGAGATGGTAGAACTAGAGGGAGAGAGAGAAAGAGAAAGAGATGTTGGGGTCGCGCCGACCCCTGGGCACGCCACCAATTGGTCCTCCGCCAGCTGGATGGCCTGGGCCAGCGTCGTCGGGCGGTGACACTGGACCCATTGGGCGGTTTTCTTTGGCAACCGCGCCGCGAACTGCTCCAGCGTCACCTGGTCGACGATGGTATCGACAGTAGTGGCCCCGGCCATCAGCCATCTGCGGCAGGCATCCCGGAGCTGGTGAGCGAAGGCAAAAGGTTGGGAACGTTCCCCGAACTCCAGGGATCGGAACCGCTGCCGATGCTGCTCAGGACTCCGGCCAACCCGTTGGAGGATGGCCTTCTTGAGGTCCGCGTAGACCATGAGATTCGCCACCGGGAGTTGTTGGGCAGCCATCTGGGCTTCTCCAGACAGGAGTGGAATAAGGCGGGAAGCCCAAGCGTCCGGCTGCCATCCGGATAGTTCCGCGGACCTCTCGAATAAGTCCAAGAAAGCTTCCGGTTCGTCCTGGGCTCCCATCTTATGCAGCGGTACCGTCCCAAAAAGCGTGGATGGTGATGAGCCTCTCTCCTGGCTCAACCAGCTCCGGAATGACTCGCGGTCCTCCTGCTGAGTCTGGACGAGAGCCTGGAATCGTGCCTCTTGATCCTCTCGCAGACGCAGCAGGGCCTGATGGTGTTCCTGGTGGAGACCAGCGAGTGAGGTTATTACTTCCGCAAACGGCGATCCTGGCGGGGACTGCATGGCGGCGGCTCCTTCCTTTCTTCCCGGGTTTCGGCACCAGTGTAACAAAGTTCAAGCTCTGAGGAAGAAAGGAGGCGGGGTCGGCGTGACTGAGAAACGTAAGAATCTTTTATTTGGTTATTTCCGGGTTAACTTCCGGCATCAAACATTCACACTGTCTATTTATAGCTCTTCGTTGAGTAAGATTCTTCCCTTTTTGTCCTGGACACAACGTCTCGAGGCTTCTCCTGGGACACGTTTCTCAGCCATCTCTCTCTCTCCGTTTGCTTCCTCCGTCGTGCCTTAAAAGCGTCTCCTCGCCAATTACTAGAACAAGAAGCAGGTGTTTTTACTATAGCGTTGATCTGCTTACTTACCGTCGTTCTCCCGACACGCCACTCTGCCGCAGACCGTGTCAGACCACGCCCCCCTTGCCACAGTGTCAAACACAGAAATCTTTCTCTGTCAGTCTATTGAGTTAGTTCATGTTTAATTCAGAGAACCTAGTGCATCTTGTCACATGGATTCAGGTAAAAAAAGTTTTTAAAAAGCGGTTGTTTATACAAACTGTCAAGACTGAGGATGTTACTGTGCTCATCAAAATTTACATACTTCAGTGGAAATAGAGAAAAAGGTGAAAATCGAAAGATGCCTGTGAGATAAACAGAATGTTCAACATGACATTTATTTAGATAACAGAGCAGAGTTTATATTAACAGTAACATCGGCTGTCTTTTTCCCCTAATTTGTCGTTTTTGCTCTTGAGGTCTTTGCTCTTTTCGAATACTTCATGCACACTTGATTTCTGAACATGTTATATCCAGAGAGAGAGAGAAAGAGACAGGAGGAAAATATTGGCATGCCAGACAAAGACATAAAATCATTTGAATCAGTGCTTAACTTGAAATGCACAGATAATAGCTGCTGGATTGTGAATATCCATTTCAGATTCTCCACTTAGATGTTTTGAAAAGAAGGTAAATAGATCAAAAAGCTGAAAGGAGAGACACGATCAGGAACTGACGAGTGCTCGGGTGATTTTAGATCACAGATATGCTTTTGGGGTTTTCACTTTTTACTTAATTATACAACCATTTCACAAACAGTCTTTCTGGCTCATCTGGATCAAGTAGAGACATTTTTTGGAAACAGGAGCAAATACGACAGCTCACAGGCCTTATATAATAATTGGAAAAACGCGGATAATGTGGTTAGAAATTAAAAAAGCTGTTTCATACAATTTGGATTATGCATGGAAGCCATAATAAATTGATGTGTTCAGGTGGGAGATGATGGTCTAGCGGGTTAAACCACTGAACTGGTAAAGGTTGCTAGTTCGATCCCAGAAGCCACCACCAGTGTGTCCTTGAGCAAGACACTTTACCTCATGTTGCTCCAGGGGGATTGTCCCTGTAAGAAGTGCACTGTAAGTCACTTTGGATAAAAGCGTCTGCCAAATGACTAAATGTAAATGTAAAAAAACATCATCATAGCTTATTCTTTTGACAAAAGATTTGAATGGCATTTACATTGGATAACCAATTTGCTTTAAAGTAAATAAACCAAACATGTTTCGTTATAAATATTAACATATTTAGTGGCAGATACAGACACACCTGCACAACAGTAAACAAATTATATCTGTGAGGTTTCAACTGCAGAAAACAGGTTTTAAAGAGCAGTTAGTTTATTGTGTATCAATAGCGGCCCCTGCTGGCGCTTCAACGATATTTATATTTCTAATATTCAATCCACTTTCACGTACCACAAAGTTCCTTAAACGTTTTTAAAAGATTAAATTATTTGAATTAAATTAACAAAGTCACACTTACACTTTTCCTACACAATTATAAGCTATCTTCATCGCTTTTCTGGAGACGTTGCATATCTGTGTGCCAATCCACTAAATTCAACGTCATGCTCGCTCGTTAATATTCATATGCCTGTCCTTCACATGGCAAGTAGGCGGAGTAAGTGGGCTTCGTGAATAACGGTAATTAATGCATCCGATAGGAGGCGCTCATGCGAATGGGAAAAAGGAAAGAAAAACACTTGTGAACTTTCGCCTCAGCAGAAAAGTTAAAACTGTGATACATGCAAGAAGAAATCTGTGTTATCTGCACTGTTAGACGAAGCCAATGGACCAAATTAATAACAACAGTGAAGATCCGAAACTGATTCCAGGTATTTATAGTATTTACTGAACGTGCGGTTAAATCTTCAAAGGTTCTTAACATTTTAGTACAGACAACAACAAAATAAAAGTCTTCCTGTTAAAAGAAAATGAAGCGCGTAAACGTTTGTTACATTGGGTTTAATTGTTTTTAGAAGTTTTGATGTGCTGTGTATATGCTGCTTTCTTGTGATCTGATTTGACACCATTGTGTCATATACGTGTCCAACAGCTGCTTTTGTAAGCAAAGACACGATTACATCAAAATCAAATTAACCAAAACACGTTAATGGTTCCCAAGAGCTCTTAACCAAAACAAAGTTTAGGTCCAAGAGCCCGGGGTAACGTTGAATATTCTGTAAAACGGCATCTTCTGCAGGTTATGCTGCGTTTTGGAAGTGTAATGACGTCATATAGTCGCGCAGATGATCTGTCTACCACAGTGTCAAAGGAAACATGCAAATTACCGGTCATCTTTAAACCACATGTTGAGCTTTCACGTCATCACAGTTTACATTATAGTTATGCAAGTTTTGTTTTCTGATAGCATGTCTGGATGTTTCCCCATATTTTATGCACTGTAGGTTATATTTCTATACCTTTTTATTCAGTAGTACTAAATTGTATTGTTTTAGATCCAGGAGGACGAGAGCCAGATGATTTCCCAGCAGAGAAATTGTTTGGTCGACAGCTGAGTGAACCAGGACGTTTTGCCTATGCTGGATTATGTGGCGTGTCTCTGGGTCAGCTGTTTCAAGAACCTGAGCAAAAGTAAACCAATCACCATTGATAGTCACCAAGTCCCTGTGATTCATCTTTGCTTAAATGTGGGTTATTTGAAATGTGAATGGGATGTTTTTGGATGCAGATGTTTCCGTGAGAAGTATCTGGAGAGTCTTATACGATGGCTGAATCTGGATGAGTCTGTCATGCCGGTAATGCAGGCCTTTTTGGCAGGGCATGGGTTTGAAGGTACTGACACCTTCCTGTCTATCATAAACGCGGAGCCGCTGCTCAGAGGCGGAGCCTTTCCTATCACTCAGGTGCGCAATTCAAAACAACTACAACCTATTTGCATTTACATGTGAACATTCATGCTTTTATTTCGAGCTGAGCGGAGACATTTTACTGTATTTGTCTTGTTTGTGTGTGAGTCTTTTTCTGGACATTGTTAAGCACTTTGGTCAACCATGGTTGTTTTTAAATGTGCTATATGAATAAAATTGAAATAAAATTGAGTTTTCTTTCATGTCATTGTTTTACAGGATCTTGTGTCATTTTCTGTCAAAGATGGTGAGCTCATGTTCCACATCTAGTAGAATTAACTTGTGTTGACAGGAAGGAAGGAAAATGTAATTGATATTATAAAATGTTTTTGGTCATTTTAATAATCTATAAAAACATTATAAAAAATATCAGGATCATCTATTAACCACACCCACATATTGCATGAAAAGACATTTTTGGAAACCAAGTTTTTCTCAATTCTTACTGCTGTTATGCACTTTAAATTTCATTTAAAAGTTGAAGTTCTCATTTTTGTAAAAACAGGCGGAATACTGAAGTTGTACGTTTCTTGTGCAGTAGCTCTTTCTGATTCCTCTCATGCAGGACATTACGATGCGAGAGCTCGGGTTCTGATCCGACACGTCAGGTGTCTCCTGCGCGTCTCCCAGCAGCAGCTGGAAGATTTTGAAGAGACACTTGGAGAGAAATTGAGAGAGGCAGAAGAGGAGAGCGAGTGAGTAAAACTTCCATCTCTTCAGAGGTGCTCCTCATCATCTCGAGGTGGATTTTAAGGAGGTTCTCAACATGTCAGGTTCAGTTGTGCATTCATAGATTATTATGTGACTCGAAATTAAGTGTTATTTTGATAGAAAAGGCATGAAACATTGTTAGTTCAGGGCAAACTACAAAAACACTTTGATGATCAAGATTCTTGAATAAAATATATTTTACCTTGAACATTTTGCCTAAAACTGTTTTAAAATGATGATTAACTTTAATAATAATCAACATGTCTATTGACGCAAGCAATTTAAGCTTGATGGCAATATTTTTGTCCAACAGTTAAACCAACAAGAATGTGTTTGTAGGAACCGTTTCTCTATACTGAACATGTCAGACATTCAGTAACATTGCCTCATGACACTGGCTTCTCTGTTGGGTGGATTACTGCAAAAAAATTATATTCACAACACTCCCTCAGAGCAATCTGCAATTTCACAAAGAAAAATCAATGCAAACTAGAGAAGAATCTGGACACGATCAATACCTCCACAGTAGTATTGTGAAGTCAATGGAACTGCGTAATAATTATGACGTGGGCATGAAATTTGAATGCCTTTGCTGATTTCTCTTTTAATGTGTTCTGTGCTGCCTTTGAAATGGAGCGCTCACAGCCGTAAGTGTTTTATATTTACAGACTTCTCAAGGTTTTCATTTCTGCACTGTGTTCTATACCAATCAGGTTTAAGTGTTATCAGATCTGTTGACCGTAAATAAATGGTGAGCTTTAAATAGCTTCTGTAAATATAACACGAAATACACACTCTAACATTAACAGAGAAGAATCATCTAGAAGGCAAAAGAAGGAGAGGGGTCGTAAATTCCGACGCTATCTGCTGATTGGTCTAGCCACTGTGGGTGGGGGAACCGTGATTGGTGAGTTTAAGTGCCGGATATTTGAATCTACTCACATATGCAACCTCATTGCCTGCCAACACTTTTTCTTTGGTGTTTATAAACAAAAAAATGTCCAGCTTCATATATTTTATATAGGTAATATGTGTATGTAGTCTGTATGTGCACAATTCTTTTGAGACTGGTTATTGTGTTGTCGTTGTTTACAGGTGTGACAGGGGGGTTGGCGGCACCCCTGGTGGCCGCTGGTGCCGGGGCCGTGCTGGGTGCCGGTGGAGCGGCTGCATTAGGATCAGCTGCGGGCATTGCCATCATGGCTTCTCTGTTTGGAGCCGCTGGAGCTGGATTAACAGGTCAACTCATGTTTGAATATCTAACCTTCTTGTTACCAGCATAACCGTTGTGATTCAAACACTGAGAAGTGAATTAACAGGATGAGCAGATACATTTGTAGATTTGTGGCTGTTATTCAGCATGAATGGAACTTAAGGTTAACAGCAATATAGTTTCATTCAATGTGGTTGTGTGTGTGCGTAAATTCTGTCAGTAAAGCTTTATTTACCTTTGCGTTTTCATACACACTGAAGGTGTATTAACTTGTTCCATTCAGGTTATAAAATGAACAAGCGTGTTGGTGCTATAGAAGAGTTCGAGTTTCTGCCATTGAGTTCAGGGAAGCATCTTCATGTCACTATTGCTGTGACCGGATGGCTCTGCACTGGCAAATACAGTGAGTTCTCCATCGGACATGTACACTGTTGCTTAGATTCTGAGGTTAAGATGCAGTTCATCATCATTGTGTCCAGGCTCATTTCAGGCTCCGTGGTCCAGTCTGGGAGCGTGTGGCGAGCAATACTGTCTGAAATGGGAATCTCGCTACTTATTAGACCTGGGCTCTATTCTGGACTCATTATGGGATGGACTCGTCGGTGTCGTGGCTCAGGAAGCCCTCAAATACACGGTGCTCTCAGGTGCAAATATGTCTGTTTTAATGTAACACTATTAAGTGAAAGTGTTGAGGTAATATTTTACTATTCATATTTTTTCATTTAATTGTTTAATAGATTTTGATGCTAATGTCATGATGTCTTAAAGAGTACATAACATGAGATCATGAAAATGACATTTTATGCAGTGTTATGCTGCCGTGTGTGAATGTAAGCAGTCTGTCAAGTTGTAATTCCTAAGGTGAATGAATAAGAAAGTTATTGGCTTGAGTCGACTCTGAATAAAACACTGTAGCTTGTGAGCCTCATTCACGGTAGACCAGTCACAGCAGACTAGACCATCTGACCAATCACATCAGACTAGGCTAGCGGGAAGCAGGGGATTAGACAGATTAATCACGGAAACAAATCTTTTTTTGTAAAAATGTAAAAATAACGGCATATTATTACGAAATTATAGTGTTTTTACGCCTTCTATGTACATACACTTGATGTTGGACACTACATAAACCAATGTAGGACCTTAAAATTCACTAGTTATGTACTCTTTAAACTAAAGGAACACCCAAATATGAATATTTCATCAGTTCTCTCTAAAAACTGTTTGTTTTTTTCTTCAGTTGAAACGTTGTTTGTTTATTTTAAAAACACAGATCACTTTATATATCTCAAAGAGGGTTTGATAAATTAAACAAGGTTAATTCAGTCGACTAAAATTAATGCTATGAAAATATTTCTGTTCACTGAAATAAAATATTGATAAAAATGATAAGGAAAAAAAACTAAACGAAAAATTGAAATGCCTCAGAAATAAACTGAAATAAGTTTAAAGCACAAAAATTATAATGATAAACAAAACAAAAAAGAAACTAATATAAAATAAATGTATCTTATCTAGAAACATAAAAAATAAAGAAAATAAATTATAAAATGACAAAAGCATATACCAAAACTTTAGCTTAAATATACATAATAATCTAAAATTAAAGCTAATAAAAAATATTAATAAAACTAAATAAAACAAAAAACTAAACTACAGTGTAATAACTCATGTAAAGTGTAAGACATCATAAGAAATCTTATTCAGAGAAAAGAAATTATTATCTTAGCTTATTTAACAAAACTGAGGAGATGTTTCGCTATATTTGAATTTTTATTATTATTTTAAATCCTGAGATTGATGATCAGTATTTTCCTGAAAGTTAAGCAACTCATTTTAATAATAATTTAATTAAAATAATGTGATTTAATTCATTTCAAGACCTCTTTTGTTACTCAGAGTTTCTTAGTTTGATAACAGCATCATTAAGGTTTTCAAGTAAATTAACATTAAATTATGCTTTAATTGTCGCACATTGTTTTAATAGGCAGCTCAACCATATTGCTGTTGGTCTGGTTCTTCTTTCTCAGGCATTTTGACGGCTCTAACATGGCCTGCCTCTCTGCTGGCTGTAGCCAGTGTGATCGACAACCCGTGGGGAGTTTGCCTGAGTCGCTCGGCAGCTGTGGGGAAACATCTCGCCCAGGTTTTGCGGAGCAGACAGCAGGTCAGAAAAACTCAAAATTGGACGTTGAATGACTAATTAAAATGCATGTTAACTTTTCTTCTGTCTTTGTTCCTTCTCCGCGCAGGGAAAGCGACCCGTCAGTCTGATTGGGTTTAGTCTCGGAGCACGTGTCATCTACTTCTGCCTGGAGGAGCTCGCTAAAGATCAAGGTCCTCTTTCATTTCATTTCATTTCATTGAGCGTGCCAAGATACCCCCACATTCTTTTGACTTTAACAGCTCATTCACTAAGACATGTCAGAATGAGAGCTCGGCTGAATCTCTGGCTTCTCATTCTGTCTTTGTAATGAAAGAAATGTGAGAGGTTTGAAGCTGTAAATGAGAAGCGGATGGCGTTTGAAGGACGGTTTGTCTCTTATTATCTGGCAGGTAGTGAAGGTGTGGTGGAAGATGTGGTGCTGCTGGGAGCTCCTGTGGATGGTTCAGAGAAAGTTTGGCGGCAGCTTTCCAAGGTCGTGGCTGGAAAGATTGTCAATGGATATTGCAGGTCAGAATTGGGCTGGGCACCATAAAAAACCTTTAGAATTATTTTAGTTACTTTGATACATTTATTAGGGTTTCTATAAGATTGTTTGTTTCTGTGGTAGTTGTTGAAGAACAATTATCTCAATGATAAACACTATGTCATTTGCAGTCATTTTACTCATTTGTGGAATTGAGTAATCATTGAATAAGTGAAAGAAAATAATCATCATCTTTGTTCTTTTTTATTTGTTTAGAGGGGATTGGCTACTTGGATATCTGTACAGAAGTTCATCTGTCCAGATGTGTGTCGCCGGCCTCCAGCCAATCAATTCACAAGGCCGCAAAATAATTAACGTGGATCTGTCATCAGTGGTAAGCACTTGAGAATCTTATTTTGTTCTTTGTGTCAATGCAGTGGATTTGCATCTTTTCCTCACGATATCATGACATCACATTATCACAGAATCAAAGTTTAATTTCCGTCGGAAGTCATCTGAAAATACTTGTATAGAAAAAGACATTTATGCGAACACCCCCTCCTGCATGAATACAAACCGCATTGGTAAAATGTCCCCCACAAATGACTGTAATTATTATAATTACGGTGTCAGTAAGATACATTTGAGTGGAGTTCCAGCACTAATGAGTGCGCATATGGAAATTAGACCTAAAAAAAGAATGATTTTTAGGCAACTTGAATATGAAAAGATAGAGACGTTTCAACTTGAAGGGATCCATTCATTACAATACATTGTAGGTTACTAGGGGTGTAAGGATATATTCCAATACTAAATATTTGATGTGTATTGAGCAGCCAAATGATATAACATCTGTTTATTTGTTGAGCTACCAACATGACTTATGTGTTAAATATTTACATATATATTTAAAATGTTTTTTTATGTTTTTTTTTGTGTTAATAATGCTTTAATAAGTTCTATTTTAGGGCTTGGCGTTGTTATAGCTTTACTTTAATTTTATGTTAGTCAGTACTCAGTAACAGTTACTATTTAGTTTTTATTCATTTACATATCGAAGATTCAGTTAAGCCTTAAATATTGTTAATTCTATAACAAGTTGAATGTACAGCAAAAAATGTTATGGAAAATGGTTAATGTTGGAGATCAATCTGTTATTTCAGTTTGATTTCATTTAAAGGAGCAATGTGGATATTTTAGTAGCATCTAGTGGGGACTAGGGCTGGGGATATATATTGCGATTCATGCTTATTATACATGTCTAAATCGATTCAATGTTTTATGCACAGCTGTTCCGTGAACTACAGTGGTTTGATCAGTAGGAAGTACCGCTCGATCTAAAATCACTACGAGATTTTCACTATGAGTTGTTTATAACGTGTAAAAGCAACACTCGTCTATCATCATTAATATAAATCTTATATTATATAAATAATATAATAAAATAAATAATTTATAATCATATAAATCCATTTTATAAATATAGATGTCGTCGCGTTTTCACTTCTTTGCAGAAGGAGATTACGTAGTTACAAAACGCTTTCTGTAGAGCAGTTCGTCTGTTTAGGGCTTATGTAGAGACAACATGGCAAAATCAATGCGAGGAAACCCGTGGTGTATGTAGATAGAAATACCTCATTCTAAGGTAATATGAACATAATGCTTATAATGTAAACTCTTTATACATCTCTGAAGACACACTTTTATATATTATATTGCATTTGTGTCATTAAATCCTCAAAAAAATTACACACTGGACCCTTGAATTTTCATTTTCAGTTATATTTTAGTTGTTCAGAATATCATGTAAACCCAGGATCATGTATTGTATCGTTACACCCCTATAAATTACCCAGTATAAATAGGGACAACATCATTCAGGATAATTTTTTTGAAGAAAGGTAACACGGCACCAGTTTGCAAATTCTAATTATTTTAAAATTGAAAGTATTATAACAGCAGTATTTTTGTACTGAGTACTAAATCCCTTCTCACCCCTCCAAGGTGAAAGGACATCTGGACTACATGCGTCAGATGGACACAATCCTCGTGGCAGTGGGTGTTCCCACTAGAGAAGAAGCAGGAGTCAGGAGCGGCCAATCACAGCTGGATATTTTAACTCAGGAAAAGTCAGGCTCACTGGGGTCTGTCCCAGATGAAGTCAAAGAGGAGCCGACTATTGACACTTCAAACAGAAACTCAACAGAGACCAGTTTTAGTGAAAGCATAAACCACACTGGAGAAAAGAGGACAGACTCTGAGAGTGGTTGGGATATTCCTGATATATCAGACTTACTAGACTCTCTTAATGACTGTGATGATGTCTCGGACCCCTGTCAGAAGATCGATCACTCAACGTGTGCCTTCGGAGCCGAGGATCGTTTTGAACACAAACAACAGAGCGCAAGTTGCCCAGACAGTGACACAGACTGTGAGCGCACGTCCTGGGACTGGGACGACACACAGTGGAATACAGAACGCTCAAACACAAGCCAACAATCACACAGTGAAGCACAGGACCAATAAACCAATCCAAACCTGCATGTTCTGAGCCAAGAGTAATGACCTCATGACAATTCCCATATTCTCACAGAATACAGTTTGTGTCTAGATGGTAAACCTTGATGTGCAAAACTTTTGTGAGATTTGTTTTCGCTGCTACTGAGATCAGAGGAGTTATTGTGAAACTTGAAATAAACAAAGTATATAATTTAGGGCTGTCGCAAAATTTTAGGTTTTACTATATGGTTATCGTGGCAAAAAAATATTAGTGGAATATCTATTGGAGTGAAAACAGAACTGTTTTTGAGAATGTTTAAAAATCATGTATCATTTCTTACACCGTGTCTACACCGGAGGCGGCTCGGCACGATGGGATGCGACACGTGGCTTGTTCTAATGGGATTGTCGCACCGCGCCACGTCCTGTGTGGACAAATTTTAAGATGATAATGGCTTCTAATTCGTTCTCTTTTCGCATAGTACTGACTTTTTAAAGTTATTATTACTTAATCAAAACAACCTAACTGCGGTTTGATTGATATTACTTGGAATGCACGTAGTATAATAAAACGTAGTGATCTGTTTTTGCAAAAAAATCTTCAAGTGCTTTTAAAAAAAAATACAGCTGTCAGTCAATCTTTAATTTAGTTCATTTTATGGGGGTTGTTTTTGGCTACTGTATTATACCAAAGATTATACTCAGAATTTAAATGTAAGGAGAGTAACCGTTATTGCTGTCAAGGCAAAATTTGAAATGGGTGCTGGATTATTTACAATATTTAACATGTGTAGTATTAATATAATCAGGGTATTTATAGCATGTTTATATTGTGACGCTGCTAATATAAACATTGTTTGAAAATCTCACAAAACATTTTAAACAACAAGGTTTACCTACTAGAAAAGAAAAAAAACTTTAAAAATCTAGAATTGTTAATTTATTTAATTTGACCTCTAATGGATATAAAATGTGAAGCTCGTAAAGATGTAATTTAACGTTTTTTTGTTATAAACTACTGTGAAAACTCTGTTACCCTGTTCATTAAGAATTGTTTTTTTTTATTAAGACATGAATTACAGATCCAGAGACAACCCACTTGACATTGTGTGAGGTATTAGTGAGATTTCTTTCGCTCTGGTCTGCTTTCTGCATCTGTTGTTTTGGTTGTTATGGTAATAAATGAAGCAGGAGGAGTGTTGAATCTCTTTTATACGGTACGGTCTTCATCATCTGCGGTACTGTCTCTGTTTTTGAGTACGGTCCATAAAATCTTAACACTTGTCCCATTGATTTTTTTAGCACGTTATGTTTTATCACATTTTTGTTGATAAGTCTATAATTGTCAGACAAAAAAAATCTCATGGCGTCACCTCAATCATCAGGCGTATCGACCTGGTTGGGCAGCAGCAGGGGCAGGTCGATCCCGGCCTGTTCTGCATCCAGAAGATTAACAGCGTCCGTAGCAGTGGCGGTTGGCTGTGGCGGGTCAGACACGAGAGACGGGGTTTCCAAAGGCAGCTGCGGATCCCCTGAGTTGCGCAGAGAAAGGGAAAGCGGCGGCGACGGCCTGCGCGGCACATGAGATGCAGAGCAACAAGGTAGAAGTCGCGCCAGTGCCCTCTTGAAGTCCCTCATGAACAGAGGGTATATTATGGGGTTCATGGTGCTGTTACAGTAGCCCAGCCAGGTGATGGCGTCGAAGAGGGAGGACGGCACGCACTCGCACACGGCCTGGATGCACAGGAGAAAAGGGTTTAGATCACAACATCAATAGCATACGAGACAAGGGCGGAAAGGTCAGAGGAATCTAGTTGCTCAGAGGTTGGGATGCCACGAATTATGAAAAGGGAGAGTAGGAGAAAGAGACATGGAGTGCTTTTCACACACCATATTGTGTGTGAAGGAGGGCTGGAGTGAGCCTTGCCCAGAAGCTCGACATTTTAAGGACACAGATGGAGGATGGGTTTGTCGAAAGCTTGAGAGTGGCACTAAGTAATTCATTTTCTGTTTTCATTACAGTTAACTTTAATAGAAGAGTGCTTTGTGAAGGTCATGGTGAGATATGTTTTCACGTTCTGTTTTTCTAGTGTTTCATAGACTGACCTGTGCCATGTTGGTGATGAAAAAGGGGAGCCAGGCGCTGAAGAAGAGACCCAATAGCACTCCCAGGGTAAGGCTGGCTTTCAGAGCTCTTTTTCTTTGCCTGTGCGCCAGTCTGCGCTCACTGTTCACCGACAACTGATAAAAAGAGATATTCAGAAAATTTAGAGAGAATTCACTGCGATTTGCAGCTGTGATAAGGGTAGTAGCGTTACCTTGGCCCGGAGTAATTATTTGTCTTTCCCTCTCTCCAGATCAAAGCTGTCATAGTACTTCTAAAGGTATTTTCTATTCTACTGAATAGTTCTGCCACCTCGTCCCCCCCCCCACATCCTTCATGTTCAAATGGCTTATTGCACTCCCAACACCCTCATCTGGTCTGATTACTTTCTGTTCTATCCTTCAAAATCGAATCTTTCCTGTTCAGCTTTTTTTCCCCCTCACCTTTCTTTTCAATTTGTTACGGTACTGGGGATTTTTACATGCTGTGTGTCGGGTATCATGCAACCTTCTCTTTTGGGCAATAACACAAGTTTGAGGAAAAGTCACACTGTAAACCTGGATAAGTTTTAGTGTTTCTTGGCCTTAGTAAGCAGAAATTTCAGAATTTGATTACTTTTAAATTAAAGTTCTTAATAAGTCTTAAGTGTGACTCAGTCTTATAGACAGAACTTAAAAATATGTACACAGTTAAAAAAAAATATTTAACTAAACAAAATCTTTTCAGTTTCTTTATTTTACACATTTCTTAGTATAAATATGCATAAATCAAACAACTTAACTTATGCAACCCAAAATGAGCAAGAAGAGACTGATCTAAGAACTGGCATGAGTCATTGCTCATGTGTGCCACAATACATGTTACATGTAGCCTCCCACAGCTTAAGCACATGCACCACTCTTCTAAACAATGTTTAACACAAAACTAAAAAAAATATCAAACTTTTCTCAATATCCAAGATAAATGAACATCAAACACTAACAAAACTTATGAAAAAACATAAAATAATATTTTTTTATATATACTCTCGTAATGCCGTCTGAAGCAAAGCAAGCTGGAAATGGGAAATCCTTCTCGACCAATTGTATTAAATTAACATGTTTAAATCAAGTGAACTGAACAAGGAGCAAATTTTTTTTTTGACTTTTAGTCAGAACTTCAAGTTAATCAAATATAATCATTATTCTTTACTAAAAAGTAAAAATGTGTTTCAAGAATTTCAAGGTAAGTAGAACTTTTTTGTAACATTAAGTTTACATTACTTAATCTGTTTAAATGTTTTGAGCAATTCTGTTTCTACCCCTAGATCACTGCATCTCACCGGGGCATGCCGAAGCACGGGTGGATCCGGGTGACTGTAGTCGTCTCCATCCTGTACAGCGTGATGGTTCAGAGATGGTTCGTCGGGTAAGTGGTGCGGGTACTGAGGGTGAGTAAGAGCCTCCACCTGCCTCGCTTGCCTTCTGGCCGCCAGCAGGATTCGGCAGTAGGTAAAACAGATGGCCGTGGACGGCAAGAAGAAGGTGAGAAAGGTCGCCACAAGGGCGAAGGGAAGAGTCACCCGGAGACGACACTGCGTGGATGGCGTTCCTGAAGTGGAAAGCTGGAAGTACGAGGATGGGTAGAAGGAACTGGACCTCAGGACCGTGCCGTTGGCGGAATCGTGTTCGGGAAGGTCCTGCGCTCGACCCAAGCTGTGCCAGTCCATCTTGATTGGCAGGAAGGAAGTGAGGGCCGCCAAGCCCCACGCCCCACCCACAAGCAGCAAGGCGCGGGGCGGGGTCATGTGCTGTTTGTATCGTAGCGGAGAGATGATGAGGAGGTAGCGGTCCAGACTGATGACGCACAAGTTGAGGATGGAAGCACTGCAGCACATCACGTCGAAGCAAAGCCAGACGGGGCAAAAGCCGGGCGCCAGCACCCAGGTCCCACACAGCACGTTGAGCATGGCGGGGGGCATCACCACCAGAGCCACCATCAGGTCTGACAAGAAGAGGGACACCAGGAAGCAGTTGGAAGTGCAGCGTAGTGACCGGTGTGCAAACACCAAGGCAATCAACAAAATGTTCCCACAAGCTGTCACCAGAATTATGAGGAACAGCATGATGGCGAGTAGCCACGGACCGGTGCCGCTGATACTCCAGACCTCGCCGATAGTGCCGCTGTCGTTCCTGTGATCCACACCTGATGCAGCTTCCACTCGAGGGAGAGATGAGCCACCCATCGTCGGAGCGTTGAACAGAACTGTGTGCGCTTCCTCAGGTCTCAATGGAGCAAACACCCATCCGGCACTTTTCAAGTACATGGAGAGATGGACAGTGTCAATAGTTGATCTCCCAACTAGGGTCACCCTGTTTGAAACTGCTTCGGGTGATTGAAAATTTGATTTCGTCCCATTTACAGTAATCTTTTCCAGCAAGGTTTATTTCATCGCCACGCTGTGCCTCATTCACAGTGCATTGATGATTTTCAGCTGCCATCAGTCCATTTGTTAACACGAGATGAGCGGTGCGATAAAATGACACGTTTCCTTGTCAATAGTCTGGACTCTTCTAAGCTTAGCACTAGTATGAGCAATTCTGTGCTTGTCAGAGTATTTCAAAGCTACGTGTCACGATGACACTCTTTGGGGGAGGGCAGCAAAGAGGTGGGCTTCGGTGCGAGAGAAAGAGAGGGAGCGCTGCGAGAGCGAGGCTACGTTAAGGTATTTTTAGACGAGGGAATTAAAAAACAAACTTATCTCGGTCAATTGAGGTGGATTTCTGTTTGCCTTCCATGCATTTTGATGAGCTGTCCTTTTTTATTAGAGTAATTGTGTGGCTATAATTGAGTGAAAGTGAGCGGACGAGTGCACTAGAGGTAGCCGGGTTGGCATCTTGGCTGTTCTCTGCGTCTTCCTAATCCCTGTATCGTCCACTTCAGGGTGCCTCCCAGATCCACACTCAGCACCCAGGAATTAAGCGTGTCTGAGAACTGCGCTCTTAATGCAACTTTATGCACATTCACTGCCAATCATTATTATGAGGTCATTAAAGAAGGCAATTAACATCAAACCAAAGGGCTTATGTTTATTTTTTTCTGAGGCCGTATGTAAAAGATGTTGACTTGTAATTACTGGACTGAATGCAGAAGTGTAATTATATGACCTTTAGTCTCTCCTTCATTTTTTTCCTTTATCCATTTCTATTATGTTTGTAGGAAGTATTTTGTACTTTTCATTCTAAGGTCAACTTATAGAGCCCTATTTTACATGCATTTCATGTCTGGGTTTTTTGTGGTGGCACTTTATTTTACAGTCCTGTTCCCCAAGTACAAACTGTGTATTTATTACGGTAAATATAATAACTAGGTACTAACCCCGAACCTACCCATAAACCTTAACGTATACCATGTATACTCCCCAGTACTTTCTAAGGTAAATTATAGGCACACGTACAGTAAAATAAAGTGCAACAGAAATTTTATAATTTTTTATATGATATCCATGTCATTTCGGAATTCATTAATAGTACAGAAAATGAAGAAAAAATATTTTCTGATTGCTTTATTTCAAGACAAAAAAGCTAAGACAACAATATAATTGTGCAAAGCTTTAATAGAAGCAAAGATGATACATTATATTCGCATGGTCATCTGTGTTAAAGAGACAGTGCCAGCAACCTTCCGTTGAATCCATACTAAAATAATATTTTAATTCCCATATCCAGTCATGAATGTAACATTGTAATATGCTTGGCCAAAATTCTCGCTTTTAACAGCAACAGTACAAAAATAAGTGCAATTATAGCTAAGCACACCAGAGTAAAAATCCAACATGCTTGTTCTTCAACTGGGGAAATGGTCACCATGCCAACATTGCCGTGGACATTGCAGGTGTGTGCAGATTTTAAGTTTGAAAGAAAAAGCAACGGTGCTAGTTAGGCATGGTTTCTGAAAACCATCAATGCCTAGATCGAAATCCAGAGGAGACAAAAACAGCGTGGGCTGCCATTATTGAAATTCTAATAAACATGCTTGTTCAACAGTTTATGGAACGTATGATGCAAAATAAAGGAGGGAATATGTGGAGTCATTGTTTGCAAAATAACATTATAACAAATCATTCAAATAATTGTTTATTTTCAAAACTCCTTTAACATTTTATTAAATAACACTTGATGAAGAACATAGATATTATGTAGAAACCAGCCAGTCTCAGAAACAGAATCATAGCAAAGCAGGAAGGAGATTCCGGTTGTGATGTTACTGCTCCTGAAAGAGAGAAAACTAAGATTTATAACAAACATTTATTGATACAAATTAACAGACTGGCAAAAGGACCCTAACAGTATTTATCAACAAGCATTTATGTCTAGGGTTTCTGCAAACCTTAGCTATGTTACTGTGCAGAACATAATGTGATCTGAAGTCATTCTGGCAGTTGGAATATGCCATCCCAAGACCTAGTCCAGTGCAGAAAGTGATTGGTAAAGTCCGACCTGCAGGAAGAGTTCAAATCAGCTCATTGGCATAGATTTATGTGGAAATTAAATGTATATTTGTAGATGCTGTAACGCTGGTCATCATTTGTTCTCAATAGTTTGATCACATGTATTTTGAAGCAACTCACAAATCAAAACATTGCAAGCATTGCAAAACATTAAAGGTGAAGATAAATGTGAATAAAATAAATTCCAAAATTGTCCTTGTCAATGATTCAACAAATTAATAGGTATACAATTTAAGAATAACAAGTATGTATGAAATGTATACATCATTTAATTTATACATTCAAAAATATTCTTGTAACAATTTAAGTGTTCGATATATGCTGGGCAAACCGATCAAAGTACCGCGTGACTGTGAGCAGACTCCCCCGTTTGCGGTATTCTGATGTCATAGGTCAATCAGTTTGCGCAGTGCCGAATAAAAGCGATCACACATTTTCATTTGTGCGTTCGTTTTATCGACACGAGTGTAAAGCGGGAACAGGTTACGTTTTTGCGCGCGCTATTTCATTGTCTGAAAATCTAGAAGGGAAATAATTAAACATAAAAACGGATACATCGAAAAAAAAGCAGGTAGCAGGTCGATCCAGTTAGCGACACAACTAAAAGAACTAATGGTTTTCACTGTCTATCTTGGGGAGGAGGACTCGAGGTCGCCAATGAGAGTATGAAGTAAACTTCTTTTAGCCAATGAGAGTATGAAGTAAACTTCTTTTAGCCAATGAGAGTATGAAGTAAACTTCTTTTAGCCAATGAGAGTATGAAGCATCTGCGACCACTTTGGACAACTAAACAAGTGACTTGGAAGGACAAGCCAGAACAGATTAAACTTCTTTATCATGGGCACAATACAAAACAGCGCTACTTAATTTCCAAAGTGCAACGGTTCAAGCCAAGAGATTGTCAACTTGTATTTTTATACTTGTTAAAACTAATCGTACAACAATGACACAAAATAATACATTTGAATTTTGATGTTTATAGAGTCGAGTAGAAAATGTCTGATTTTATGATTTTTTATTTTATGATTTTAATGTTAAAAGTGGGACATACTTGAAAAGTCTGAGAACCATTGGAGTACAAAATGTCACTGCGAGATAATGCCATAACCAGCCAATATCATAAACACACACACACTTATTAATGAGTGAAGTACTTACGCTTGAAGAACACAACTGAGAACACTATTCCCACACCCAGACCAGTGCCTACAGGAGAAAATACAAACATCAAAAAATATAATCAATCCAACCTAAACCATTAAACACTTTAAAGAATGCATACTTTTAAGAGATACATTATTGCACACATACAATCCTAATTTATTTGTTACTAATATTTTAATGCGTGTATCGACATCTTGTGCATGACAAATACACTGGATCTTAAATACAGTAACACAACTACGGTAAGTTTTAAAAATAATGTTGTTATTATTATAGTACCATTTCCAAACAATACAGCACGTATTCTGATTGTGTACATAGCGAATTTAGTGTCCCGCCGATGTTGTCCAGAATGTTGTTTAGTTAGTTAGCGAACTGTGTTTTGAAACACAGTCCGTGTGCGCGTCTTGTCAGTGACCTGAGCGCCCTACATAGATTAATGTCAGTTATAAACGCAGATGAAAAATGTTTTACCGAATTTAACCGCGCAGTCTGCGAGACAGCGATCCCATTTCTGGCCGACCTCTTTCTCAGACATGATGTTAAATCCAGAAGACGGCAGCAATCGTGTGAATGACTTTGGTCTGAAGGCTGTAGTGTGCTGTGCTGCTGTCATACAGTTCTTCACCGGCAGTGGAGGAGTATGTAGAATTGATGAAAGCGCCACCTGCTGGATGGGCGGAAATATACCAATGCCACTATGACCCATCAGCTGCTAACTATTTAAAACCATTACAAAAATCCTTTACGTCGGGTTTTGTTCCAGTAGTATAATTGTATTCTGTTGGCATTACCAGTAGAGACCATTATAACCTATACAATTTAAACCTTTAAATTTATATAAGTACTTATTCTTTTTTACCTATTAAACACCTGTTCATTTTTAAACCTATTGATTAATTAAACGCATTTGACATTAAAATAAGATTGTAAACATTTTGTAATTTGACAAGACAGATGCACTCTCATCAGTCTCTTTAAGATAAAAGTGTCTAATAAGTTAATGTAAATTACTGTAAAATGAACTGTGTTATTGTGCCTTGTTTTGTCAAAGATTGGAAATTAAAATACTATTTCTGCAAAATATTTAAACAAAAAGATTAAAATAAGTATAGAATTTAGTAATACTTATTAATGCACTAAAATAATTATATGACTACCCATTCATTATGTGCAAAAAAAACTTAATTTTAATTAATTTTAAACTTAATCAACCTGTAAAGAAAATTTAAATCATCTTTAATATTTATATTTTATTTACATATTTAGTAATAAAAAACAACAGCTGTGATTGATTTCCTGAGATGAAATGACAACAGTTTACAATAAAACGACTGGCAAACATTGAGAGGTAACCATAAGTGGATTCTGGTCACAGAACTGCAGGTATGTTATCTGTCAATGCACATACAAGACAACCACATCACATTCTTTAAAGATGAAATACTGCTAAAGAATTTCATTTTCTCATTCGTACTATACTGAAGTTAAGTTTTTCAACAGTCTTATTACAGAATTATCTCTACATAAAAATGCTCTATCCAAAACAGATTCATTTTATGTCACCAAAACTATCTACAAATCTGCTAAAGACTACAAATCACCTTGAGATAAAAATCTTAAATGTGAAATTAAAATTGTCTAATTGTAAAAATTGTGGACAGAAATCGACCAATAATGCACATTTGCATGATATTAAATGTCTAAAAGCCACATTCAAGTAGTGGAATATCTTTCCTGAACACCTTAAATATCCACAATAAACATTAAACAGTACACCTCTGGGCAACAGGCAGTTAAACCAGAGCTGGAAACTGATTCACAACACACACACACAAGAAATTTACAAACCACACTCAACTGGAGACATTTCTTCTATTAGGACTCCAGGCTCTGTTTCTCGGGGGTCTTGGGTCTTGCAGTCTCAGAGGGGTTTGTTTGATCTCTATGTTGCCTAACAGAAGTGTCACTTATCGACAAGAGGCCCTTAAGCTCCTTGTTTTCAATCTGTCAACAAAAGTGTAAACAAACACAGTTTGAACACTGATTACAGATGAATATAAAATAGAAATCATTAACTGTTTAAGAACTGCATCATTTATTTTTGTTCAACCAGTAAGATATATAAATGCATTACTTCAAGCTGTGCCAGTCTCTCTTTAACAGAGCAATAGTGTTGTTCATCCATCTGTACAGCTTGACGCATAACTTGGCCCATTTCAAAGATACGTTCCAGCTGGCTTTGAACCTCCTAAGAGAAAAAGTTAATTTCATCATCTAAATAAGAAAGTTGGCAATTGTTTTAAAGCAGATGTTATATATCCAACATACATGACCATAAATAAGTGACATACCAACAATTTGGCCAAGTAATCTGTAGCCTTTTTACTCACAGAATATTTTTTTATGTTATTTAAATCAAGTTTCAACCTTGGCATGATCCTGGTGAAGGGTGAGCACAGGTTTGGTGTCCAGCTCTTTCTTCTCCATCATCATCTGAAGCATCTGTTTCCGGTATCGGCCCATGATTAACTCCAGAGTGTACTGATGTTCCTCCAGTGAGAGCCATAGTTCTGTGGTGAGGGAGAAGAGTTGATGTTAATATTAACCTCACTGCAGTTAAGAATGACAGATACAGTTCAGAATGACAGAAAATCATAAGTCTTGCCTCGGTTCTCCTGTTGGAGATCTTTTATTTGGGTGTTTTCTTGGTTCAGAAGAACATGAGGTTTATATCTAGACAGCTCCTGATACTGCATGCTTTCCTCGATGTACTAAACGCAGCAAAAACATTAATCCATTTTAGGTTATTCAGTTAGCAGTTACTTCTATTTATGTTTCTGTAAGTCAATGGGCAACGCAAAGGTCATGGGTTGAATCCATAGAGAGCACACATACTAATAAAATGTAAAAATTAAATGCACTGAAAGTTGATTTAGATAAAAGTGTCAGCTGAATACGTAGAATTATGAATATGTAAGGATTCAACCCTGAAAAATTGAACGATGGCATTATGGTGACAATTCCCTGTCCACCTATCTGAGGTTTGAACCCACAGCCTCTGGTTCACCAGGACATATCAGAACCATAAAGCAACACATGGTAAACCAGTGAATAGCTCGTATTTCACGTTCAATAACACAAGTATCATCTGCATACTCTTAGAGGTCATGTGTGCTATGTTAAGGTTGTGAGTATAAGATTTGATATCATGCCTTGTCAGGGAGAGAGTTTCCCACCACCTTCATGTTGTGGATCTTTTGGTTGAGGAAGCTCGACTGCTCGATCAGCGTCTCCGCGGCCGTGTCGTGCTCCTTTAGCCGATCCAACAGTGTGCGCGCATCGCCCAACACCTTATCCAGCGTGCACGACATCTCTAACGTTAGACTCTTTAGATGCGAGTCCCCAAAACCACTGTCAGATTCACCGCCAGTATTAAAGAGCGAGATGCATAGAAGTAATCTTATATAAACTGTTGCGACTTATTACATATTTAATAACAAATATAGGTTAAAACGTAAGGACTTATATGAATAAGATTGATAATCGATGGAAAGTCAACTATCTGTCAACAGAGAGATAACTTCCTGTACTGGGTCAACGTCCGTACGTCAAGCTTTCAGAAGGATTTGGAAAATTTACTTTCAAAATAAAGGCTAAACTTCAAAATAAAAGTCTAGCAAAAACGCTAACAATTTGTAATAAATTAATATAATCTATTTAATTATTATAGATTTTATTACTTTGATGTGATATGATGATATTAACACAGCGTATAAATATTTTAGGTCATTAAATGTAGATATTTAAAGGAAAGTTTAAAAACTGCTTTAAAATACAAAATAGATGTAATTTTCTGTACAGTAGCATGTGACAGTTGATTGAAAAGTTTACATTTGAAAAGTAACCACAGAAAAAAATGCATTTCCTCACATCATTAGGGAAAAAATGACGAAGCCCATCTAATATTACACACACTTTTTCTCTTATGTGTTAATGTATGTGTAAAAGAATATAGAACATTTAAATACCAATGCAATATTTTTTATTTAATGTTTTGTATTGATCAGAATAGATTTAATATTCGAGATCAAAAAACCTCACAAATCATGAAAAGAAAATCAACACATGCCTTACAAAAGTCTGTAAATAATACTCTGTCCATATAAAACTACCATAGTGTAACGGTCCAATTTGTGAAGTTTCAAACATTCATTTTAATTACAACATTTTCTATTAAAAAACATCTATACATTGACCATAATATCATTAAGATCTTTGCGTTTGAGGTCAGGCACTGTAGCGTCAGATGTAGGATAGCCAACAGGCAACAACATTAAAAGCTTCTCATTGGCTGGTCGTTGGAGGAGGGCCCTGAGCTGTGGGCCACAGTTTAGGGGAGTTGTTGTCACGGTGACCAGTCCAACATTCTAACATAAAACACAGTATAAACGAGTAAACAGTGCAGATAACAATGGCAGTGATATACTGCATGGCTTAAAAGTCACTTACCTGCAGAGCAGCCAATAGAATGCCACATGCAATAGACACGCTGATTTCATTGTAATAGTGAGTTTTTTTCTTGCCATTGGGATGAACTCCATGGATCTGCTTGAATATAAGAATCAGATATGGAGCGATGTCCAAATACTCCTTCACCCAGTTAGTCCTAAGATAAAATATTTTACATGGTTAAACAATGTTGTGTTCATTGGTCAAACTAACCTAAATGAATTTAGTCCTTTAATAATTGTATCATTATATTTTGTAACGAGGAACGTTTTTATCATTTTATGTTTATTAATAGTAAATATCATTATTTTTTTGTTAAAAGTATTTCATTAATAAAACAAAGGTGGCCATGTAGAAATGCGAGAATGGAAATAACCACCAGGGGGGGCCGGTATCACAGCAGTATTTCAGACACACACACATTTAGCTAACCTAAGTCTCTTCAGGTCATGGACCCACTTGTCTCCCATCCTTTGTTTGTAGTTGATCTCCTCTTCCTCCTCAACTATCTCTCTGATCTTGTGTTTGACATCTGCATCAGTCACCACCACAAACGTCCAGGGCTCAGTGTGAGCTCCACTGGGAGCAGTGCCTACACACACACACAAACACACACACACACACACACACATAGAAACTGAATGATTCATGGAGACAAAGTCAATTTGAATAAGAAAATCGTCTTTAGAGCTCTACCAGATAAAATACCATGCCTATAAATTTCACTCCATTTGCAATATACCTGCAGTACGTATGACATTATTGATGACTTCTCTGGGTACCGGCTCAGGACTGATGAACCGGACAGAGCGTCTGAGATTCATTAGAGAGTAAAACTTCTCGGAGCGTTCCAGGATTTCAGAAGCAGAGTATTGGTGTGGGGTGTAAGGGATGTGATGTAGATTCTCTTCGTCTTCGGTCTCGAGCCATTCATAGTCATTCTCTGTGCACAGATAATAAACTCAGTATTTCAACAAAACAACAATTAAATGCCAACATCGACAAAGAATTTTGTAAGTGCAGAAAGTGAATATCCTGTATAAAAAAAGGTTGTTGTCACAATGCCAACCCTGGAGCATTGCTGAAACTGGCCTGGCATACAAAGATGTTGCAACATTCTTTTTTGGGAGAACTTTGTCATACTTTGCATTTTGTAAAACTATGCCACAGCAACCTTTAACCTTGACTTTGGAAAGCAGATCTTAAGATCTCTTCAAGGGTTCTGCACCACTACATGACTACACTCTTCAGCATCAAAGTCATCTTTACAGAATAACAGAGGTGTTGAATTTGGTTTTCTAGAGAGAGAAATTAAAACTCCTGTTCTGAAGCTCCAGGCAGGTTTAGTGCAATAAACTGCTTAAAAGAAAACCAGATTTTCTGAATTGCAGAAGAATGTAATGTTTTTCAAGCCACCTGAGACTCAGCAATTCATTTTGTTCTGTTCTTATGCGTTTTTGGACATATGCATTTCGTTTTTTCATTCTGGTATATCTTTATGATTTATGTTTTTGTTATATTTAATGTATATTTTTAATTTATTGAAGACATCCTTGATTTTCCAAATGTTTGGGGGCGGGGTCAATATGTTTTTAATAAACTGTAATTTGATTAAACCGTATATATTTAAACAATATAAGCTAAAAAAATTTATGAATTAGTAAAGCATAATCTAAAAGTAGTAATGATGTCAAATCTGTATTGATGAACTGTATTTGTTATGTATTTATAGAGTGTACACACACAGGTTCCTGGATTACAACCTGGATTGCACAATAGATTTACAGTAAGCACAGGTATGTCAATTTTGAGTGTTATGTCTGTAATAGGAGTTGTGATGTATTGAGAATGAACAGTACCGTTGTCTTTACTGTTGATTTCTGTATCATCCTGCAGATCCTCGTCCACCCATGGTCTCACCTTCCCCCCGTCTGAACGCTTCTCTTTT